>NC_136932.1:50651426-51251426 GCF_949752795.1 Hyperoodon ampullatus
AGTCTAGCTGACATCCATCACCATATATTGTTGGGTTTTTTTCCCCCTTTTTTCCTTTCTTTTCCTGTAACCAAGTTTCTTTATTGATTACATTGTGTTTAGGCGTTTAACTGTGCCTTTTAAGTCTTTTGTCATTTGTAGACAGTTATTGTTGTACTCTAATGTTTTGGCAAAAATGTTTCATCTTCAAGAAGATTCATACCGGGCTTCCCTGGTGGCGCAGTGGTCGAGAGTCCGCCTGCCGATGAAGGGGACACGGGTTCGTGCCCCGGTCCGGAAAGATCCCATATGCCGCAGAGCGGCTGGGCTGGGAGCCATGGCCGCTGAGCCTGTGCGTCCGGAGCCTGCTCTCCACAACGGGAGAGGCCACAACAGTGAGAGGCCCGCGCACTGAAAAAAAAAAAAAAAAAAAAAAGATAAGAAGATTCATACCATTGTAAAGTAATTATACTCCAATAAAGATGTCAAAGAAAAAAAAGAAGATTCATAAGAAGGACATTTTGACCATAACAGGTCTTAGATAAATTTCAGATCACACTGCTGAACTGGGTAAGAACTTAAAGGATCCTAATGGAAGACTTAATGGCTTCATAAAAAGTTAACAGAAAGATTGGTTACTGAGTGAACTGGTGAGTATGGTTATAATGTTTATGGGTTTTGTCTGGAATGTTACTGGTTTTGATCTGTGTTTTGCAGATATGGGGAAGCCTTTCCCTCAAGTTGGTTATGATTTATAGCAATTTGGTAAACTACACCTGTGGGTAAAATTCAAGCATTTTTCTTTTCTCTCTCTGCCTGGTCCCTCCAGAAACTGGGGACTTTTGGGTTCGGAGCAGCCTTACCAAGTGAATGGGAAAGAGTGTCTCCTGGCATGTGCAGGAATCTCAGTATCTTGGAGACAGAGAAATCCACCAAGGCAGAGCCTGATAGCAGACCTTTGGCATGCTTTGCTGGCTTTGAGAGGACTTTTGGGAATTCAGTCTGAGACTCCTGAGGAGTTCCCCCTCAGCCAGTTTGGAGGAGGCTATGTGGTCAATTGACCACACTTATTTTGCAAACAAGTTAGTTTTGATTGGCTGTGTTTGCTGGAGATGAGGGCAAACTTAGAGAGAACAATGTTATGTTTCAGTGGATGTTAAATTCTAGTTCTGTTCATTGAGGTCTGTATTTATAAAAGTTATTGTATTAGCCATACTTTTGCCCTGATGTTCTGGATGGAAGGAAAATCATCTAGTGAAATTGTCACAGAGTATAACTACTCATGAAGCATCACCATACACTGTTACAACATTTTTTTCTTGTGTTGAAAACTTTTAAGATTTATTCTCTTAGCAACCTTCAAATGTACAATACAGTATTACTTAGCATAGTCACCCTGCTGTAAATAATATCCCCATGACTTATGCATCTTACAGCTGGAATTTTGTACTTTTTAACCTCCTTTATCCATTCTGCACCTCCACCCCACCCCTATTCTTTGTATTCGTGAGTTTGGGAGTTTTTTCTTTGGTTGTTTTTTTGTTTTTAGATTCCACATATAAGTGAGGTCATACAGTATTTGTCTTTCTCTATTTGACTTATTTTGCTTAACATTATGCCCCATATTGTCAAAAATGGCCAGATTTCCTTCTTTTTCTATGGCTGAATAATGTTCCATTGTGTGTGTGTGTGTGTGTGTGTGTGTGTGTGTGTGCATAATGAATATACAGAATATATGGACATGAGTTTCTTCCATATCTTGGCTATTGTAAATAATGCTGCAATAAACATAGGGGTGCATGTATTTTGAGTTAGTGTTTTTGTCTTCTTCAGATAAATACCCAGAAGTGGACTTGCTGGGTCATATGGTAATTCTACTTTTAATTTTTTGAGTAACTTCCATACTATTTTCCATACTGGTTGCACAAATTTATATTCCCACCAACAGTGCACAGGTGTTCCCTTTCCTTTAATCCTCACTAACACTTGTTATTTCTTGTCTTTTTGATGACAGCCATTCTAACAGGTGTGAGGTGATATCTCATTGTGGTTTTGATTTTCATTTCCCTGATGATTAGTGATGTTCAGCACTTTTTCATGTACTTGTTGGCTATCTGTATTTCTTCTTTAGGAAAATGTCTATTCAGATCCTGTGCCCATTTTAAAATTATATTATTTGTTTTGTTTTGTTGTTCTTGAGTTGTATGAGTTCTTTATATACTTTGGATATTAACCCCTCATCAGACACATGATTTGCAAACATTTTCTCCCATTTGGTATGTTGCTTTTTAATTCTGTTTATGGTTTCCTTTACTGTGCAGGAACTTTTTAGTTTGATGTAGTCTCACTTATTTATTTTTGCTTTTGTTGCCTTTGCTTTTTGTGTCAATCCAAAAAAAAAATCACCAAGACAGATGTCAAGAAGCTTACCACCTATGTTTTCTTCTAGGAGTTTTATCATTTCAGGTCTAATGTTCAAGTTTCTGATCCATTTTGAGTAACTTTGTGTATAAGTGTAAGATATAGATCAATGGAACAAGATAGAAATCCAAGAAATAAACCCATGCACTTATGGTCAATTAATCTATGACAAAGGAGGTAAGAATATAAAATGGAGAGGGACTTCCCTGGTGGTCCAGTGGTAAAGAATCCACCTTCCAATGCAGGGGGCTCGGGTTCCACCCCTGGTCGGGGAACTAAGATCCCACACGCCCTAGGGTAACTAAGCCCGCGCGCCACAACTACAGAGCTCACGCACCTCAACAAGAGAGCCTGTGTGCTGCAAACTACAGAGCCCACGTGCCCTGGAGCCCGTGTGCCACAACTAGAGAAGAGAAAACCCGTGCACCACAACTAGAGAAGCCCACGCACCATAACAAAGAACCCATGCCACAGCAAAGATCCCATGTGCTGCAACTAAGACCCGATGCAGCCAAAAAAATAAATTAAATAAATATTTTTTTTAAAAAGAATATAAAATGGAGAAAAGACTATCTCTTCAATAAGCGATGCTGGGAAAACTAGACAGCTACATATAAAAGAATGAAATTAGAACATTCTCTATCACCATTTACAAAAATAAACTCAAAATGAATTAAAGACCTAAATGTAAGACTGGAAACCATAAAACTCCTAGAAGAAAACATAGGCAGAACACTCTTTGACATAAGTCGTAGCAATATATTTTTTTGGATCTGTCTCCTAAAGCAAAGGAAATAAAAGCAAAAATAAACAAATGGGACCTAGTTAAACTTAAAAGCTTTTGCACAGCAAAGGAAACCATCGACGAAATGAAAAGACAACCTACTGAATAGGAGAAAAGATTTGCAAATGATACGACTGATAAGGGGTTAGTATCCAAAATATTAAAATAGCTCCTACAACTTAACATCAAAAAACCAAGCAATTGGGCTTCCCTGGTGGCGCAGTGTTTGGGGGTCTGCCTGCCGATGCAGGGGACACGGGTTCGTGCCCCGGTCCGGGAGGATCCCACGTGCCGCGGAGTGGCTGGGCCCGTGAGCCATGGCCGCTGAGCCTGCGTGTCCGGAACCTGTGCTCCGCAACGGGAGAGGCCGCAGCAGTGAGAGGCCGCGTACCACACACACACACACACACACACACACACAAATCCCCAAGCAACCTGATTTAAAAATGGGCAGACGACCTGAATAGACGTTTTTCCAAAGAAGACATACAGATGGCCAACAGGCACATGCAAAGATGTTCAACATTGTTAATCATCAGAGAAATGCAAATTAAAATGCAAATGAGATATTATCACCTCATACGGTCAGAATGGCTACCATCAAAAAGAACACAAATAAAAAATGTTGGGCTTCCCTGGTGGCGCAGTAGTTAAGAATTCACCTGCCAATGCAGGGGACACGGGTTTGAGCCCTGGTCCGGGAAGATCCCACAGGCCATGGAGCAACTAAGCCCGTGCGCCACAACTACTGAGCCTGCGCTCCAGAGCCCACGAGCCACAACTCCTGAAGCCTGGGCGTCTAGAGCCTGTGCTCTGCAACACGAGAAGCCACCGCAATGAGAAGCCCGCACGCCACAACTAAGAGTAGCCCCCGCGCACCGCAACTAGAGAAAGCCCGCACACGGCAACAAAGACCCAACGCAACCAAAAATAAATAAATAAATAAATAAATAAATGTTGGGCTTCCCTGGTGGCGCAGTGGTTGAGAGTCCGCCTGCCGATGCAGGGGACACGGGTTCGTCCTCCAGTCCGGGAAGATCCCACGTGCCACGGAGCGGCTGGGCCCGTGAGCCATGGCCGCTGAGCCTGCGCGTCCAGAGCCTGTGCTCTACAACGGGAGAGGCCACAACAGTGAGAGGCCCGCGTACGGCAAAAAAAAAAAAAAAAAAAAAAAAAAAAAAAAAAAAATGTTGGTAAGGATGTGGAAAACAGTATGGAGCTTTCTCAAAAAAATAAAAAGAGAACTACCATATCACCCAGCAAGTCCACTCCTGGGTATATATCCAAAAAATGAAAACACTAATTTGAAAAGACATATGCATCCCAATGTTCATAGCAGCATTATTTACAATTGCCAAGATATAGAAGCAACCTAAGTGTCCATCAACAATGAATAGATAAAGAAGATGTGGTATATATATATATATACAATGGAATACTACTTAGCCATAAAAAGAATGAAATTTTGCCATTTGCAGCAGCATGGATCAACTTAGAGGGTATTATGCTTAGTGAAATAAGTCAGACAGAGAAAGACAAATACTGTACAATATCACTTATATGTAGAATCTAAAATATAAAACAAACTAGTGAGTATAACCAAAAAGAAACAGACTCACAGATACAGAAAACAAACTAGTGGTTACCAGTAGGGAGAAGGAAGTGGGAAGGGGAAAAATAAGTGTAGGGGATTAAGAGGTACAAACTACTATGTATAAAATAAATAGGCTGCAAGGATATATTGTACAACGCAAGGAATATAGCCAATATTTTATAATAACTATAAATGAAGTATAACGTTTAAAAATTGTGAATCACATACTTACCTGGCAGGGGAGATAGCATGATCACGAAGGTGGTTTTCCCAGGGCGAGGCTTATCCATTGCACTCCGGATGTGCTGACCCCTGCGATTTCCCCAAATGTGGGAAACTCGACTGCATAATTTGTGGTAGTGGGGGACTGCATTCGGGCTTTCCCCTGGTCTTTGTAGGTTTTGAAAAACAGATGTCTGGGACTTCCCTGGTGGGCCAGTGGTTAAGACTCTGCTTCCACTGCAGGGGTCACGGGTTCGATCTTTGGTCCGGTAACTAAGATGCCACATGCCGTCTGGCATGGCCAAAAACAAACAAATAAAAACCCTGTGAATCACTATACTGTATACCTGAAACTTAAATAAAATCAACTGTACTTACATACATACAAAAATTTTTTTAGTAATTATTGATGGGTTTGTATTTAGTACTATTTCGTTCGTTGTTTCTTGCTGTTTTGTAGTTCCTGTTTCTTTTTTCTTCTCTCACTCACTTGCTTTGTGATTTTCTGTAGTAGTATGCTTAGATTCTTATCCCTTTATCTTTTGTGTATCTACTATAGGTTTTTGCTTTGTGGTTACTGTGAAGCTTACCTGTAACAAGTTATAATAGTCTATTCTACATTGATAACAACTTAAGTTTGAACACATTCTAAAGCTCTAGATTTTTACTCTCCCCCACACACATTTTGTTTTTGAAGTCACAATTTGCATCTTTTTATCCTGTGTATCCCTTAACAAATTATTGTAGTTATAGTTATTTTTTACCACTTTTGTCTTTTAACCTTCATACTAGCTTTACAAGTGATTAACCACCACCTTTATAACAGATTATCCTGAATTTTACTATATATTTACTTTTACCAGTGAGATTTATACTTTCATGTTTTCCTATTACAGATCTTCCTTGACTTATGATGGATTTATGTCCCAATAAACTCATCGTTAAGTTGAAAATATTTTAAGTCAAAACTGCATGTAATACAAGTAATCTACTGAACATCATAGCTCAGTCTAGCCTACCTTAAATGAGCCAGAACACTTACATTAGCCTACAGTTGGGCAAAATCACCTAACACAAAGACTACTTTTATATTAAAATGTTGAATATCTCATATAATTTATTGACCACTGTACTGAAAGTGAAAACCAGAATGGTCATATGGATACTCACCATTAAGGTACACAGCTGAAAGCGCAGTAGACCTGAAGAATGTTTGAAGCATTGAACTAAAATGAATTGCTGGATGATATGGAGGCTACAGAGACAGGGTCATCAATTTCTCTCCTGATGAGGCTTGAGAATAGCTGGTTGAAGGCATCGGGGCATCTATACTTGCGAATGGTTTAGCAGGCACAGTGTTATTCAGGAAGATTTCAAGTTTTGACTGTACAGTTTGTTTCTTCTTTTCATTACACATTTCTCTACAGCAAATAAGAGTATCCTGTATCTGCCTGTTAGCTCTTGAAAACCTCTTGTAATTGATGTCCATTTCTTCTAATATCCATATGCCCCTGCTCATAGTAGTAACTGTCTCTGCCAGTTTCTTTGCTATGAACTTTCTTGGTGCCTTGGGTATAACTTCTTCTTCCTCTGCCTAAACTTCTTTACTTTTTTTTTTTTAAGTCTTTATTGAATTTGTTGCAATATTGCTTCTGTTTTATGTTTTGGTTTTTTTGGCTGCGAGGCATGTGGGATCTTAACTCCCCAACCAGGGATCGAACCCACACCCCCTGCTTTGGAAGGTGAAGTCTTAACCACTGGACCACCAGGGAAGTCTCCCAACTTTTTAACTTTTTTTTCCTCCAGTTTGATCAGCTCCTCATTGGAAAGCTCTTCAGCCTTGACGCCAACAAGCTCATGAATATCCTCTTCAACGTCCAACTCTAGCTGTTTCTCAAGCACTAGTATCTTGTTACTTACTATTTCATCAATAGCAGAATCTTTTGAATGTGTTCACATATGTCTTCACAAATTGCTGTGTGACTTCTTTCCATGCTACAGCAATGCTCTGGATAGCATTTAGAATGTGAAAACTTTTCCAGATCTCTCAGAGCATTTGGCCAGATTCAGCCAGTTCAAAAGCTTATGCAAACATTTGGCATAAATAGGGTGCTCTGAATGTAGCTATTGCACCTTGGTCCATTGACTGTATGAGTACCGTTGTGATCAGCAGCAAATACACAACCTTTACATCATGTCGCTGATACGATGTGGATGCCTTGGAGCATTGTCTAAGATCAGAAGAATCTTGAATTGAATGTTTTGCCTGCAACATTCTCTTGCGTGCACAATAAAACTGTTCAGGGCTTCCCTGGTGGCGCAGTGGTTGGGAGTCCGCCTGCCGATGCAGGGGATGAGGGTTCGTGCCCCGCTCCGGGAGGATCCCGTGTGCCGCGGAGCGGCTGGGCCCGTGGGCCATGGCCGCTGGGCCTGTGCGTCCGGAGCCTGTGCGTCCGGAGCCTGTGCTCCGCAGCGGGAGAGGCCATAACAGTGAGAGGAAAAAAAAAAAAAAAACTGTTCAAAAACCTTTTCAAACAATGCTAATGTCATCCAGGCTTTCCTGTTATGGCAACAATAAATGGGAAGTATATGCTTTCTCATATTTCTGAATGCTCTAGGGTGCTCCAAGTGGTAGATTAAGAAAAGCTCTAATTTGAACCTTGCAAGATTTCTACCCCAAAGTGGCATTATATAGTCTTTGAATGCCTTGAATCCTGGCATTGTCTCGGACTTCTGATGAATGTATGTATGCTCTGGCATACGCTTTCAGAACAAGCTAATTTCATCGACCTTACATACGTGTTCTGGCAAATATTTCTCATCCACAATTATCCTATGCAGTTCTTCCTTAAATGCTGTGGTACCTTTAGTATCAGCAACCTGCTGCCTCACCACTGACCTTCATGTTATGAAAATTATGATGCCTTTTGAAACGTTGGAACCACCCACACCTTGCTATAAACATTTGCGTATATGTAAGATCATCAGCATGCTCTTTTATTTTTTTACAAGTTTTTAAAAATATTTATTTGTTTATTTTTATTTGGTTGTGCTGGGTCTTAGTAGTGGCAGGCAGGCTCCTTAGTTGTGGCTCAGGCTCCTTAGTTGCAGCTCACTGGCTCCTTAGTTGTGGCATGCGAACTCTTAGTTGAAACATGCATGTGGGATCTAGTTCCCTGACCAGGGATCAAACGGGGGGCCCCTGCATTGGAAGCACGGAGTCTTTTTTTTTTTTTTTACATCTTTATTAGAGTATAATTGCTTAACAATGCTGTGTTAGTTTCTGCTTTATAACAAAGTGAATCAGTTATACATATACATATGTTCCCATATCCCCTCCCTCTTGCGTCTCACTCCCACCCTCCCTATCCCACCCCTCCAGGCGGTCACAAAGCACGGAGCTGATCTCCCTGTGCTATGCGGCTGGGAAGCACGGAGTCTTTACCACTGCACCACCAGGGAAGTCCCAGCATGCTCTTTCAGTGTATGGAAAAAACTTCTTGCCTTAGCCTAGATCCTCAGTAGGCTAAGTGGTATGCACTTCTGTATCTGGTCTTCCACTCTAGTGTCGATAAATTTTTTCATATCATCAATTAGCCCAGCTAATTTCTTCATGAAGACAGCGGATGTAACTGATGCCGACAATTTCATTGCATCACTGATTCACTTATCCTTTAAGATGGTCGAGATCATCAATTGCAAAAGTCCTAACTCACATGTGATGGCCATTACTGGCTTGCTACTTTCATGCAGGGCAATTATTTGAGTTTCAGCTCAAGAGTGAATGCCTTCCTCTTCTTCTCATCAGAAGCAGGAAGCAACACAATATACTACAGAGTATCGGTTGTTTAACCCTCATGATCGCATGGCTGACTGGGAGTTGTGGCTCACTGCCACTGCCCAGCATCATAAGAGAATATCATATCTCATGTGACTAGCTCAGGAAAAGATCAAAATTCAAAATTTGAAGTATGGTTTCTACTGAATGCGAATCGCTTTTGCACCATCATAAAGTCAAAAAACCCTAAGTCGAACCATCTTAAGACAGAGACCATCTGTACTAATTAGCACCCTTTCATTTCAGCTTAAACAAGACCCTTTCACATTTCTTGTACCACCAGTCTAGTGGTGATGAACTCCTTTATCTTTTGCCTGTCTGGAAAACTCTGTATCACCTTGAATTCCGAATGTTAAAATGACGATTCTGCTGAGTTCTTAAGGGTACCAGCTGAGCAATTAGACAAGCCCTAACTCCTCCAAGTGAATAGTGTAAAAGTCGTCCAAGAAAATGAAGAGAATTTTGCAGGGATGGGTAATAAATTTTGCCTTCTTCATTTCCATTATAAATACTCTGAATGTCATCAATGATAATCTTTTCTAAGTTATAAAGGTTTTCTGGGTATATCCTGGGAATTTCCATTGTTGTTGTTATTAAAAATAAAAGTATTGCCATTTTTCCCAACTTAAAAGTGGAAGACAATTTATCCATAAACTATGCATGGAGTAAATAACAAACTGTGCACAGCATAATTAACACATTTATTTTCTTAATAACTCTTAAGCAACACCTATGAAGACCATTTAGGAAGAAATAAATGAAGACTAAATTTGATTTTCCAAGGTCCCATCATGTTGTCTTCCTGGCAAAGCTTTTCAAAGGCATATTTTCCAGAATTTGAGAACACCATTGACTATATAATGAAAAACATCTTTGTAGCCTGGTCTACTTTCCATGATTCAGGTGAGCCTTGGACAACATTTAAACATCCTTTTTTCATTCCTCTGAAAGTAATCCATACTGCTTATCTGGGAGGTGTTGAGAAATCTGAGCCAAATTGGTCATTCAAAGTTCCGAGTGTCTTCAAGACTATAAAAAGGGCCTTCTTCAATTCACTCATTGTTTGAGTTGTTGTAAGAGTGTAGGACTTAGGGTAAATTGCAGATAAGCTTGAATCATGAAGAAGACTGATATTGCCTTCAGTCAATGTAGAAGATTCTTCACTCCGATAGATCTTTGTCATGACACACACTTTCCCACTGTAACCACCAATTTTTACGAGTTTCTCCTTTAAAGTTAAGGCAGTTTGTATCGAATAACCTTTTAATTCCTTATTACGTTCCCTGACGAAGGTGTATAAGACTGGTGGATGGTCCTGGGCAATTAGAAGTGCATCACAGATGACTTTCTGGTTCTGTTGCAAGCCCAGATCCAAAGACCAGCTCTTAGAAAAGATCAATGTAACTTGATGAACGGAGCCTATTTCATTATGTATTAACTGTGTAAATCCTTTGTGTTGAGACAACAGTTTCTCATAGAGGATTGCTGGAACATATGTCACCTTTTCTGATGGCACTAGATATGAAAATAATTATAATAAAATTTTAAACACTGGAAGCTTCCAATTCCAACCATGGCAAAGTAGCTTGTATCAGACCAACCCTCCCACCAAAAACAACAATAAAAGTTGTATAAAATATATAAAACAGAAATTTAAAGAACTGGAGAGCAACCAGTACAAGCAGGACTTAAAGGGTTACAATCTTTGATGGAGAGGAAGCTCAGGAAGTAGTACCACAATCATCCCAGCTTTTTGTCTAAGGATATTTTCCATATCATGTCATGGGTAAACAGAGCCCAAGCAGAAATCATCAGTTTTACTAGGCTGAAGAAAAAGAGGTTGGAATTCACGGCTACCGGAGGATCTGGAATTTGAGTGGGAAAATCTCAGAGAGGATGAAACTGCAGAGAAGCAGCCAAAATCTACATACAAATTTTTTTCAATTCACTGGCAAATACAGGGTGAGATGCTGGAAACCCAGAAGAAAATATCAACTGGGAGGCTAAAGAGCTGAACCTGAATTTCATCAACCTCATGGTGACGGGGGACTGAGACTGGAATTCAAGTCCCTTCAAAGTGGGGGCCTGTGGTAAACACCCCAGACTTTAAGTTGAGACTCAAGAAGAGCCATGACCTAATAGTAAAGGCAAAATTTAAAGATATCCCTAGAAAAGCATAAAACCAATCTTCAAAAAAAATCAGGGTTATCACTGGTACTCTATCTACCTGACAAAACAAAGTATAATCCTCTTTGGAGGAATGTAACATCTTCCAAAGCCTCTATAATTTGCCATCCACGGTATAATAAAAAAATTCAGAGATATGATAAAAATCAGGACAAACTACCAAAAAAAACAAGAGAAAAAATAGATACGAGAAAAAGACTGACAAATGATTCAGGTATTAGAATTTATCAAAAAGGGACTTAAAGACCAAGAGGACAGAATAGGAGGCTCCAGACTCTCCCTCCACCTGTGGATGCAACAAACAAACAGCTACATGTGGATCAATTCCCTCTGAGAGAAATCTAAAAACTAGTTGAGAGACTCCTGCACATTGGGTGACTGAGAAAATAACCACATTGAAATGGGTAGGAAAAGTTGAGACACAGCCTTGCCATAAACTTCACCCCTAGCACAGCACCATACAGTCAGGAGGGTACCCTCAAATCCTAGCTTCTCCCTAAGGAGCAAAAGGTTTAGACCACACATCTAGTACCCCCATCTTTTATGGCTGCTACCCAAGAGACTGGCTTCTAACTTGCCTATCTCTGAGAGCTGATGAAGCCCAGCATTCACTAGTCTCCTGGGCCCAGAGCACTTCCAGTGGTTCTTCCTTCTGGCTCAGTGGAGAGCAAGCAGACAATAAAGTCAGTTCCCAGCTTCTCTCTGGAAGAGATTAGATTGCACATCTAGTGCCCTAACTTTCGTACCTGCTGTCCGAGAGTCTGGCATCTTACTTGTCTGTCTCTGGGAGCTGATGGAGAAAGCAATCATTAGTCCCTTGGGAGTTTGAATGGGCATGTGGATACCTCCTGTTGCTCTTCCCTGAACCACTCCAGTTATAAAACCAAGCCTCAGATTCTCCCTAGAAGGAGTTGGAATGCACATCTAGCTCCCAAAACATTCCAGTTGCTACCAGAGGGACTGACTTCTAACCCATCCTTCTCTGAGAGCTGACAGGGCCTGGCATTCACTAGGTTCTGGAGGGCAACAGAGAGCAAAGCAACAGTTTGAAGGAGCACACAGTCTGAACTAGTATGCAGGTACTTGTCAAGAGCAAGTGGGTGATAAACTCCATCTCTCAACTTCTCCCTAAGGAGAGGAGGAATTGGGACACACATCTAGTGCTTCAACTTTTCTGGCTGCAGCTTGAGGCACTGGCTTCTATCTTGCCTGAATCAGGGCACTGATGGGACTTGGCTTATGATAGTCTTCTGGGGAACACTAAGAACAAAGTCAGCATCTAAAATGAGCACAAAGCTTTGAGAGGTACCCAGAATCTCTGGCTGAACTGATTAGTGAGTTCATCTCCTTCATGAGGTCAGTCTGTGAAAACTGGAAGAAGTGGCTGTTTTATATAATGTGCAGAAACCAACACAGAGTCAAGAAAAAAGAAGAAACAGGGGAATATGTTCAAAATTAAAGAACAAGATTAATCTCTAGAAACCTTTTCTTAATGAAATGGAGCTACATGATTTACCCAAAAGCGAATTCAAAATAATGGCCTTAATGATGTTTTCTTAGGTCACGAAAGCAATGTGTGAACAAAGGGAGGTTTTCAACAGAGACAGAAAATACTAAAAAGTACCAAAAAGAAATCATAGAACTGAAGAATACAAGTTAACTGAAAAATTCAATAGAGGGGTTCAACAACAGACTAGATCAAGCAGAAGAAAAGATCAATAAACTCGAAGACAGGTCACTGGAAATCATCCAGTAAAAAAAGAAAAAAGAATGAAAAAGAGTGAAAACTGATGGGACACCATCAAGTAAACCAATGTATGCATTATGGAAGTTCCAGAAGGAAAAAAGAAAAAGGTGCAGAAAGCTTATGCCAAGAAATAATGGCCGAAAACTCTTCAAACCTCAAAATAAACATCCAGATCTAGGAAGTCCAAAACTTACCAAATAAGCTGAATCAGAAGATACTTACATTTAGACACATTATAATCGAATTGTCAAAAGTTAAAGATAAAAAGGATAACTTTGAAAGCAGTAAGAGAAAAGCAACTAGTAACATAAAAGGGAACCCCCGATAAGACTATCAGTGGCTTTTTCTTAAGAAACATTGAATGCCAGAAGAGAGTGGGATGATATATTCAAAGTTCTGACAGAAGAAAACTTCCAACCAAGAATATGTACACCGCAAACCTGTCCTTCAGAAGTGAGGGGGAGATAAAGACTTTCTAAAACAAACAAACGCTAAGAGAATTCATCACTATTAGACCTACTTTATAAGAAATGCTAAAGGAAGTTCTTCAAGTTGAAAATAAAAGATGTTAAACAGCAACATGAAAGCATAAAAGTCATTGGTAAAGGTAAATATAGAGACAAAAACAGAAAACCATATTATTATGACGGTAGTGGATAAATCACTTTTAATTTAGTATAAGAGTTAAATGAGATTCGTTCACTCATTCACTGAATACTTACCAAGCACAGTGTGCCAGGCATCGTGTATACAGTGACAAGCTAACTAGAGGCAGTTCCTGCCTCTGGGGCTCCTGGGATGGAGTCCCTTCCACACAGAGCCAGGATTGTTCCTCATCTCTCTGCCTCTCTCTCCTAGACCCTGAGATGTCTTGGCTCAGGAATCTTGGACCCGTCATATGTCCCTTTGAAGCCATGTGGCTGACAGGGTCTTGGTGCTCCAGCCAGGTGTCAGGCCTGAGCCTGTGAGGTGGGAGAGCCGAGTTCAGGACATTGGACCACCAGAGACCTCCCGGCTCCACGTAATATCAATCAGCGAGAGCTCTCCCAGAGATCTCCATCTCAGCGCTAAGACCCAGCTCCACTCAACGACCAGCAAGCTCCAGTGCTGGACACCCTATGCCAAACAACTAGCAAGACAGGAACACAACCCCACCCATTAGCAGAGAGGCTGCCTAAAGTCATAATAAGGTCACAGACACCCCAAAACACACCACCGGACTCGGTCCTGCCCACCAGAAAGACAAGATCCAGCCTCATCCACCAGAATACAGGCCCCAGTCCCCTCCACCAGGAAGCCAACACAACCCACTGAACCAACCTTACCCACTGGGGACAGACACCAAAAACAACGGGAACTACGAACCTGCAGCCTGTGAAGAGGAGACCCAAACACAGTAAGTTAAACAAAATGAGAAGACAGAGAAATATGCAGCAGATGAAGGAGCAAGGTAAAAACCCACCAGACCAAATAAATGAAGAGGAAATAGGCAGTCTATCTGAAAAAGAATTCAGAGGAATGATAGTAAAGATGATCCAAAATCTTGGAAATAGAATGGAGAAAATACAATAAACATTTAACAAGGACCTAAAAGAACTAAAGAGCAAACAAATAATGATGAACAACACAATAAATGAAATTTTAAATTCTCTAGAAGGAATCAATAGCAGAATAACTGAGGCAGAAGAACAGATAAGTGACCTGGAATATAAAATAGTGGAAATAACTACCGTAGAGCAGAATAAAGAAGAAAGAATGAAAAGAAATGAAGACAGCCTAAGAGACCTCTGGGACAACATTAAAAGCACCAACATTTGAATTATAGGTGTCCCAGAAGAAGAAGAGAAAAAGAAAGGGACTGAGAAAATATTTGAACAGATTATAGTTGAAAACTTCCTTAATATGGGAAAGGAAATAGTCAGTCACGTCCAGGAAGCCCAGAGAGTCCCACACAGGAGAAACACTCCAAGACACATATTAATCAAACTATCAAAAATTAAATACAAAGAAAAAGTATTAAAAGCAGCAAGGGAAAAGCAACAAATAACATACAAGGGAATCCCCATGAGGTTAACAGCAGATCTTTCAGCAGAAACTCTGCAAGCCAGAAGGGAGTGACAGGACATATTTCAAGTGATGAAAGGGAAAAACCTACAGTCAAGATATTTAAAAAACATTTACTTATTTATTTATTTATTTTTGTCTGTATTGGGTCTTCGTTGCTGTGTGCGGGCTTTCTCTAATTGTGGCTAGTGGGGGCTACTCTTCATTGTGGTACTCAGGCTTCTCATTGCAGTGGCTTCTCTTGTTGTGGAGCACAGGCTCTAGGTGTGAGACTTCAGTAGTTGCAGCACTGGGCTCAACAGTTGTGGCTTGTGGGCTCTAGAGTGCAGGCTCAGTAGTTGTGGTGCATGGGCTTAGTTGCTCTGTGGCATGTGGGATCTTCCTGGACCAGGGCTCAAACCCGTGTCCCCTGCATTGGCAGGCAGATTCTTAACCACTGCACCACCAGGGAAGCCCTACAACCAAGATTACTCTACCCAGCAAGGATCTCATTCAGATTCGATGGAGAAATTAAAACCTTTACAAACAAGCAAAAACTAAGAGAATTCAGCACCACCAAACCAGCTTTACAACAAATGCTAAAGGAACTTCTCTAAGCGGGAAACACAAGAGAAGGAAAAGACCTACAAAAACAAACCCAAAACAGTTAAGAAAATGGTGATAGGAACATACATATCGATAATTACCTTAAATGTAAATGGCTTAAATGCTCCAACCAAAAGACACAGACTGACTGAATGGATACAAAAACAGGACCCGTATATATGCTGTCTACAAGATATCCACTTCAGACCTAGGGACACATACAGACTGAAAGTGAGGGGATGGAAAAAGATATTCCATGAAAATGGAAATCAAAAGAAAGCTGGAGTAGCAATTCTCATATCAGACAAAATATACTTTAAAATAAAGACTATTACAAGAGACAAAGAAGGACACCACATAATGATCAAGGGATCAATCCAAGAAGAAGATATAATAATTGTAAATATTTATGCACCCAACGTAGGAGCACCTCAATACATAAGGCAAGTGCTAACAGCCATAAAAGGGGAAATCGACAGTAACACAATTATAGTAGGGAAATTTAACACCCCACTTTCACCAATGGACAGATCATCCAAAATGAAAATAAATAAGGAAACGCAAGCTTTAAATGACACATTAAACAAGATGAACTTAATTGATATTTATAGAACATTCCATCCAAAAACAACAAAATACACTTTCTTCTCAAGTGCTCATGGAACATTCTCCAGGATAGATCATATCTTGGGTCACAAATAAAGCCTTGGTAAATTTAAGAAAATTGAAATCATATCAAGTATCTTTTCCAGCAACAACGCTATGAGACTAGATATCAGTTACAGGGGAAAAAAACTGTAAAAAATACAAAGACATGGAGGCTAAACAATACACTACTAAATAATCAAGAGATCACTGAAGAAATCAAAGAGGAAATCAAAAATACCTAGAAACAAATGACAATGAAACATGATGACCCCAAACCTATGGGATGCAGCAAAAGCAGTTCTAAGAGGGAAGTTTAATAGCAATACAATCCTACCTCAAGAAACAAGAAAATCTCAAACAAACAACCTAACCTTACACCTAAAGCAATTAGAGAAAGAAGAACAAAAAAATCCCAAAGTTAGCAGAAGGAAGGAAATCATAGAAATCAAATCAGGAATAAATGAAAAAGAGACGAAGGAAACGATAGCAAAGATCAATAAAACTAAAAGCTGGTTCTTTGAGAAGATAGACAACATTGATAAACCAGTAGCCAGACTCATCAAGAAAAAAAGGGAGAAGACTCAAATCAACAGAATTAGAAATGAAAAAGGAGAAGTAACGACTGACAGTGCAGAATACAAAGGATCATGAGAGATTACTACAAGCAACTATATGCCCATGAAATGGACAACCTGGAAGAAATGGACACATTCTTAGAAAAGCACAACCTTCCAAGACTAAACCAGGAAGAAATAGAAAATATAAACAGACCAATCACAAGCACTGAAATTGAAACTGTGATTAAAAATCTTCCAACAAACAAAAGCCCAGGACCAGATGGCTTCACAGGCGAATTCTATCAAACATTTAGAGAAGAGCTAACACCTATCCTTCTCAAACTCTTCCAAAATATAGCAGAGTGAGGAACACTCCCAAACTCATTCTATGAGGCTGCCATCACCTGGATACCAAAACCAGAAAAAGATGTCACAAAAAAAGAAAACTACAGGCCAATATCACTGATGAATATAGATACAAAAATCCTCAACAACATACTAGCAAACAGAATACAACAGCACCTTGAAAGGATCATATAGCATGATCAAGTGGGGTTTATCCCAGGAATGCAAGGATTCTTCAATATATGCAAATCAATCAATGTGATACAACATATTAACAAATTGAAGGAGAAAAACCATATGATCATCTCAATAGATGCAGAAAAAGCTTTTGACAAAATTCAACACCAATTTATGATAAAAACCCTCCAGAAAGTAGGCATAGAGGGAACTTACCTCAACATAATAAAGGCCATATATGACAAACCCACAGTCAACATTGTTCTCAATGGTGAAAAACTGAAACCATTTCCACTAAGATCAGGAACAAGACAAGGTTGCTGACTAGTTTTGGAAGTTTTAGCCACAACAATGAGAGAAGAAAAAGAAATAAAAGGAATCCAAATCAGAAAAGAAGAAGTAAAACTGTCACTGTTTGCAGATGACATGATACTATACATAGAGAATCCTAAAGATGCTACCAGAAAACTACTAGAGCTAATCAATGAGCTTGGTAAAGTAGCAGGAGACAAAATTAATGCACAGAAATCTCTTGCATTCCTATATACTAATGATGAAAAATCTGAAAGAGAAATTAAGGAAACACTCCCATTTACCATTGCAACAAGAAGAATAAAATGCCTAGGAATAAACCTACCTAAGGAGACAAAAGACCTGTATGCAGAAAACTATAAGACACTGATGAAAGAAATTAAAGATGATACAAACAGATGGAGAGATATACCATGTTCTTGGATTGGAAGAATCAATATTGTGAAAATGACTATCCTACCCAAAGCAATCTACAGATTCAATGCAATCCCTATCAAACTACCAGTGGCATTTTTCACAAAGCTAGAACAAAAAATTTCACAATTTGTATGGAAACACAAAAGACCCCGAATAGTCCAAGCAATCTTGAGAAAGAAAAATGGATTTGGAGGAATCAGGCTCCCTGACTTCAGACTATACTACAAAGCTACAGTAATCAAGAAAGTATGGTACTGGCACAAAAACAGAAATATAGATCAATGGAACAGGATAGAAAGCCCAGAGATAAACTCACACACATATGATCACCTTATCTTTGATAAAGGAGGCAAGAATATACAAGGGAGAAAAGACAGCGTCTTCAACAAGTGGTGCTGGGAAAACTGGAAAGCTACATTTAAAAGAATGAAATTAGAATACTCCCTAACACCATGCACAAATATAAACTCAAAATGGATTAAAGACCTAAATGTAAGGCCAGACACTATAAAACTCTTAGAGGAAACATAGGCAGAACACTCTATGACATAAATCATAGCAATATCCTTTTTGACTTACCTCCTAGAGAAATGGAAATAAAAACAAAAATAAACAAGTGGGACCTAATGAAACTAAAAGCTTTTGCACAGCAAAGGAAACCATAAACAAGACGAAAAGACAACCCTCAGAATGGGAGAAAATATTTGCAAATGAAGCAACTGACAAAGGATTAATCTCCAAAATATACAGGCAGCTCAATATCAAAAAAACAAAGAAACCAATCCAAAAATAGGCAGAAGACCTAAATAGACATTTCTCCAGAGATATACAGATTGCCAACAAACACATGAAAAGATGCTCAGCATCACTAATCATTAGAGAAATGCAAATCAAAACTACAGTGAGGTATCACCTCACACCGGTCAGAATGGCCATCATCAAAAAATCTATAAATGATAAATGCTGGAGACGGTGTGGAGACAAGGGAACCCTCTTGCACTGTTGGTGAGAATGTAAATTGATACAGCCACTATGGAGAACAGTATGGAGGTTTGTTAGAAAAGGAAAAACAGAACTACCATATGACCTAGCAATCCCACTACTGGGCATATACCCTGAGAAAACCGTAATTCAAAAAGAGTCATGTACCACAATATTCATTGCAGCTCTATCTACAATAGACAGGACATGAAAGCAACCTAAGTGTCCACTGACAGATGAATGGATAAAGAAGATATGGCACATGTATACAATGGAATATTACTCAGCCATAAAAAGAAACGAAATTGAGTTATTTGTAGTGAGGTGGATGGACCTAGAGTCTGTCACACAGAGTGAAGTAAGTCAGAAAGAGAAAAACAAATACCATATGCTAACACATATATATGGAATCTAAAAAACAAAATGGTTCTAAAGAACCTAGGGGCAGGACAGGAATAAAGACACAGATGTAGAGAATGGACTTGAGGACACAGGGAGGGGGAAGGCTAAGCTGGGATGAAGTGAGAGAGTGGCACTGACATATATACACTACCAAATGTAAAGTAGATAGCTAGTGGGAAGCAGCTGCATAGCACAGGGAGATCAGCTCGGTGCTTTGTGACCACCTAGAGGGGTGAGATAGGGAGGGTAGGAGGGAGATGCAAGAGGGAGGGGATATGGGGATATACGTATACATATAGCTGGTTCACTTTGTTATACAGGAGAAAGTAACACAACATTGTAAAGCAATTATACTCCAATAAAGATGTTAAAAAATTTAAATGACTAAAGTATTAAAAATAACTATAATTAACTTATGTTATTGGATACACAATATAAAGAGATATAAACTGTGACATTAATAGCATATAATGTGGAGGGAAAAGAGGTAAAAGTATAGTTTTTATATGCAAGTGAAATTAAGTTGTTATCAGCTTAAAGTAGACTCTTACAGCTATAAGATATTTTGTGTGAGCCCTATGGTAATTGCAAAGAAAATACCTATAGAAGTTACACACACAAAAAGAGGAAGGAGTCAAGCCTAACAATACAAAAAATGAAACAAACAGCCCCCCCCCCCACAAAACCCTAATGAAGCACAAAGATGACAGCAAGAGAGAAAAAAGGGACAAAAGAACAAACAGAAAACAGTTAAGAAAATGACAATAATAAATCCTTCCCTACTAATAATTACTTTAAGTGAAAATGTTTTAATGTTTCCAATCAAAAAATTTAGAGTGGTTGTATGCATTAAAAACAAAGATCCAATTATATGCTGTCTATAAGAAACTTCCTTTAGATTCAAGGTCGCATATATGTTGAAAATGAAGAGATGGAAAACGATACTCCAGAGAAATGGTAACTAAAAGAAAGCAGGAATGGCAATACTTATATCAGAAAAAATAGAATTAAAGTCTAAAATAGTGTTTAGTGGGACCTCCCTGGCGGTCCAGTGGTTAAGACTCTGAGCTTCCAATGCAGGGGACATGGGTTGGATCCCTGATCAGGGAACTAAGATCCCACGTGCCGAGCAGTGAGGCCAAAAAATAAAATAAAATAAAATAAAATAAAAAATTTTTAAAAACTAGTCTTTGGAGACAAAGAAGTCAAAACACAATGATAAAAGGGTCAATTCAACAGTGAGATATAACAACTGTAAATATATATGCACCCAACATCATAGCACCTAAGTATATAAAGCAAATATTGAAAAATCTGAATGGAGAAGTTGGCAGCAATAAAATATTAGTATAAGACTTCACTATTTTCACTCTCAGTAATGGTTAGAACATCCAAATAAGAAAACAACAGACTTGAACTAAAGATCAAATGAACTTAGACATATACAGAACTTTCCACCCTCCAGCAGAACACACATTCTCCTCAAGTGTACATGGGACATTCTCTGAGATAGATCACGTTAGGTCACAAACAAGTCGCAACATTAGGAAGATTGAAACCATACCAAGTATTGTTCTGACCAAAATAAAAGGAAACTAGAGATCAATAACAACAATAAAATGAGAATTTCACGAATACTTGGAAACTAAACAGCACACTGTTGAATAGCCATTAGGTCAAGGCGGAAATCACAAGGGAATTTCAAAAGTATCTCAAGACAAATGAAAATACAATATACCAAAAATTATGGGTTGTAACAAAAGCAGTATTAATAGGTAAGTTTATAGTGATAAAGGCCTACATTATAAAATAAAAATATAACAAACAACATAACCTTACACCTCAAAGAACTGAAAAACAACAACAAAGTAAGTTCAATATTATCAGAAGGAAGGAAATAATAAAGATTAGAGCAGAATTAAATCAAGTAGAGAATAGAAAAATAACAGAAAAAATCAACAAAACTAAGAGTTGGTTTCTTAAAAAAAGATAAACGAAAATGACAAACTTTAGCCAGACAAACTAAGCAAAAAAGACAGAGAAATCTCAAATAAATAAAACCAGAAATGATAAAGAAAACATTACAATGGATGCTTCACATATAAAAAGGACCAAAAGGGACTCTTATGCATAATTATATGCCAACAAACTGGATAATCTAGGAGAAACATAAATTTCTAGAAACATACAACTTACCAAGACTGAACCAAAAAGAAATAGAAAATCTAAACAGACCAATAACAATTAAGGAGACTGAAGGATTGAAGCCTCCCTATGAAGAAAAGCCCAAGTCCAGATAGCTTCATGGGTGAATTCTACCAAACATTTAAAGAATTAATTCCAATCCTTCTTAATCTCTTCTAAAAAATAAAAGAGGAAACACCTCCAAACTCATTTTATGAGGCCAGCATCACCCTGATACTAAAGCCAAACAAAGATACCACAAGAAAAGGAAAGAAAACTACAGGCCAATAACCCTAATTAATATAGATGCAAAAGTCTTCAATAAAATACTAGTAAACCAAATTTGAAAGCACACTAAAAAGACTATACACCATGACCAAGTAGGATTATCCCAGGGATGCAAGGATGGTTCAGCATTTACAAATCAATGTGATATACCACATTAACAGAGTGAAAGATAAAAACCACATAATCATTTCAACAGAGGCAGAAAAAGAATTTAACAAAATTCAACATCCATTCGATAAAAACTCTCAACAAAATAGGTATAGAAGGAATTTACCTCAACACAACAAAGGCCAGATATGAAAAGCCACAGCCAACATCATAACCAATGCAGAAAAACTGAAAGCTTTTCCTCTAAGATCCAGTACAAGGCAAGAATGCCCACTCTCACCACTTTTTTTTTTTTGCGGTACGTGGGCCTCTCACTGTTGTGGCCTCTCCTGCTGTGGAGCACAGGCTCTGGATGCGCAGGCTCAGCGGCCATGGCTCACGGGCCCAGCCGCTCCGCGGCATGTGGGATTCTCCCGGACCGGGGCACGAACCCGTGTCCCCTGCATCGGCAGGCGGACTCTCAACCACTGCGCCACCAGGGAAGTCCATCTCACCACTTCTATTCAACATTACTGGAAGTCCTAGCCAAAGTAATTAGACCAGAAATAGAAATAAAAGACAACCAAATCAGAAAGTAAGAAGTTAAATGATCTCTGTTTGCAGATGACATGATCATATATGTAGAAAACCCTAAAGATTCAACAACAACAAAAACTGTTAAAACTAATAAGAAAATTCAGTAAAATTGCAGGATACAAAGTCAATGTACAAAAGTCTGTAGCATTTCTATACACCAACAATAAACTATCCATAAAGGAACTTAAGACAACAATCGAATCTACAAAAGTAACAAAAAGAATAAGATACTTATGAATAAACTTAACTGAAGAAGTGAAAGACTTGTACACTGAAAACTCTAAAACACAGATGAAGGAAATTAAAGAAGGCACAGATAAATGGAAAGACATCCTACAGCAGAAAAATCTTTAAAGCAGTCAGAGGAAAAAAGACACATAATCTACAAGGAAGCAACAATAAGACTTACGATTCATTCTTCTACAGAAAGTCTATAAGCCAGAAGACATTGGAATGACATCTTAAAGTCCTGAAAGAAAAGGTCTGCAAACCTAGAATTCAACATGTACCACAAATATCCAACAAAAAGCAAAAATAAAACATTTTCAAATGGGTGGGGGGAAAGAGAGAGAAAGAGATAACTTATTGTCAGAAGATCTACACTACAAATAACATCAAACAGAGTTCTTCTTAAAGGAAAATTATCCCAAATGAAAGCATTAAACTTCAGGAATTAATACATTTTCCTGGAAAGAGTAAATGTTGGGCAAATAAGAAGTATTATTGACAGTTTTAAAACAATAAAAGGATTCATATAAAGCTAAAAACTTGGGAAGAAGTAAAACTAGCAAAATAAAGATGCACACTGTAATTTCTAGGCAAACCATGG
Organism: Hyperoodon ampullatus; assembly: GCF_949752795.1. NCBI lineage: Eukaryota > Metazoa > Chordata > Mammalia > Artiodactyla > Ziphiidae > Hyperoodon > Hyperoodon ampullatus. The sequence goes on from NC_136932.1 coordinate 50,674,672, forward strand.
AAAGGAATAATAGAATAATTTGTATTAAAAGCTGAGAGAAGAGAAGAACAGGAAAATAAAATAAAATACTTAATCCAAAAAAAGGCAAAAGGAAAAAAAAACAGATGAGAGGTTTTTGTCTCTAAGCAATGGCAGAGTAGCTTAGTCAGACTAACCCTCTCACAGGTGCAAAGTGTAAAATCTGGACAAAATATTAAAAATTAAGTATTTGAAGGCACTGAAAAGTAACCAAAGCAGGAGATATAAACAGAAGAGCAGTCTACTCTTGAAAGACAATTGCAACTGAAGAGATTTTTGAGTTTGCGGCATTTTTTCCGAGGAGCACTGTCTAGTATTTGCACTGCTTAGAAAGCAGAGAGAGCCTTACTGTCAGAGCAGTCAGAAAGTTAGAGAAGAAATACTAGAAGGGAAGGTGATGCAATGGGAGTGAGTCCCAAAATCTGCATATAAAGTCCACACAGATCCTTAGCTGTGGACTAAACTACACATGCACAGGGAATATCCTGAAGGGAAAAAGGCAGCAGCTGAAATCTGAAAAAATTAAGAAAAAATTATTGGAATGAAAATAAAAGCAAGCCCAACTGTACACTGTCTACAAGACACACATTTTAGATACAAAGACGTAAATAGGTTGAAAGTAAAAGAGTGAAAAAATATATACCATGCAGCTTCTAATTATAAGAAAACTGGAGCAGCTATATTAATTCCAGACAATACAGATTTCTACTCAAGAGATGCTGTGGAAATGAAGAAACTTTCAAAATTATAAAAGGGTTAAGACATCAGGAAAATTATAAATGAGTATGAGCTTAATAAGAACTCTGAAGTAATTGAACCAAAAAAATGACAGCATTAAAAAGATAAATAGGGCTTCCCTGGTGGTGCAGTGGTTAAGAATCCACCTGCCAGTGCAGGGGACACAGGTTCAAGCCCTGGTTTGGGAAGATCCCACATACTATGGAGCAACTAAACCTGTGGGCCAAAACTATTGAGCCTGCGTTCTAGAGCCTGTGAGCCACAACTACTGAGTCCATGTGCCACAAATACTGAAGCCCGCACACCTAGAGCCCATGCTCCAAAACAAGAGAAGCCACCGCAATGAGAAACCCACGCACCGCAACAAAGAGTAGGCCTCGCTTGCCGCAACTAGAGAATGCTTGAGCACAGCAACGAAGACCCAATGCAGCCCCAAAATTATTAAAAAAAAAAAAAGACAAATGGACAAATGCACTATTGTAGTTGGTGATTATAAATACCTCTCTTTCAAACTGAAAGAAGAATGAAACAAAAAATGAGTTTATAGAAGATGCGAATGACACTATCAATCAACTTGACTTGACATTTATAGAAAAACATACTCAACAACTGTGGAACATATATTCTTTACTAGTGCATTTGGAAAATCTACCAAAATAAACCATAAATAAACCAAAACAAGCTTCAATAAATTTCAAAGATTGAAATCTTACAGAGTATGTTCTCTGATCACCATGGAATTAAATTAGAAATCAACAACTATAAGATGTCTATAAAAGGTCCAAGTATTTGAAATTTAACCGTAAAATAATCTATGCATCAAAGAATTCATAAGGAAAATTAGAAAAATCTTTCAAGCTGAATAATTAAATTTCAACATATAAAAATTTGTGTAAAGCACAAATTAAGAGGCACAAACTACTATGTATCAAATAAATAAGCTACAAAGATATATTGTACAGCATGGGGAATATAGCCAATATTTACAATAACTATAAATGCAGTATAACCTTTAAATATCGTGAATCATTATGTTGTACACCTGGGACTTAGTAATACTGTAAATCAACTACACTTCAATTTTTTAAAATGGCTGGTATCAAAAAGACAAGAAACAGCAGGTGTTGGTGAGAATGTGGAGAAAAGGGAACCCTCATGGAATGTAACTTGGTGTAGCCACTATGGAAAACAGCATGGAAGTTCCTCAAAAAACCAACAATAGAACTACCATACAATCCAGCAATTCCACTTCTGGGTATTTATCCAAAGAAAGTGAAAATACTATTAGAAAAGATATATGTACCCCTATGGTCACTGCAGCACTATTTACAGTAGCTAAGATATGGAAGCAACAAACTAACAAACATAACAAAACAGAAACAGAGTTATAGAAACAGAGAGCAAACAGATGTTTGCCAGAGAAGAGGGGTTTGGGGGGAGGAAATAAATAGGTGAAGGAGATAAAGAGGTATAAACTTCCAGTTGCAAAATAAATGAGTCATAGGTATGAAATGTACAGTGTGGGGAATACAGTCAGTAACTATGTAAAATCCTTGTCTGGTAACAGATCGTAACTAGACTTACCTTGGTGATCATTTTGAAATGTACAGAAATATCAAATCACTATGTTGTATAACAGGAGCTAGCATAGTGTTGTAGGTCAATTATACTTCAAAAACAACAAACAAACTCATAGAAAAAGAGGTCAGATTTGTGGTTACCAGAGGCAGGGGGTAAGGAGAAGAGGAATTGGATAAAGGCACAAAGTCAAAAGGAACAAATTTCTAGCTATAAGATAAATGAGTACTAGGGATACAAAAAAAAAAAGGATAAAGTAAAAATATTAAAAGCATTAAGAGGGCTTCCCTGATGGCACAGTGGTTGAGAGTCCACCTGCCGATGCAGGGGACATGGGTTCGTGCCCCGGTCCGGGAGAATCCCACATGCCGCGGAGCGGCTGGGCCCGTGAGCCATGGCCGCTGAGCCTGCACGTCCGGAGCCTGTGCTCCACAGCAGGAGAGGCCACAACAGTGAGAGGCCCACGTACCGCAAAAAAAAAAAAAAAAAAAAAAAAAAAGCATTAGGAAAACATAATCAGTATAATTATAAAGAACATAAAAAGAATCTACGGACAAATTATTTAAAATAAATTTTAACAAGGTAGCATGAACTAATATATAAAATTGATTGCATTTCTACACACCAGCAACAAACAATAAGAAAATGTAACTTTTAAAGAAAAACATCGAGAATTCTCTGGCGGTCCAGTGGGTAGGACTGCACACTTTCACTGCCGAGGGCGCAGGTTAAATCCCAGGTCAGGGAACAAAGATCCCGCAAGCTGCACAGCGCAGCCAAAAAAGAAAAAAAAAAAAAAAAAAAAGAAAGACATCAATTACAATTACAACAACAAAAAAATTTTAAAAGCCTAGTAATAGGGCTTCCCTGGTGGCACAGTGATTAAGAATCTGCCTGCCAGTGCAGGGGACATGGGTTTGAGCCCTGGTCCGGGAAGATCCCACATGCCATGGGGCAACTAAGACCATGCGCCACAACTACTGAGCCTGCGCTCTAGAGCCCGTGAGCCACAGCTACTGAAGTCCACGCACGTAGACCCCGTGCTCAGCAACAAAGAGAAGCCACCACAATGAGAAGTCCCGGCAGTGCAACAAAGAGTAGTCCCCGCTCACCGCAACTAGAGAAAGCCCGCGCACAGCAATGAAGAGCCAACGCAGCCAAAAATAAATAAATAAATCTATTAAAAAAAAAAAAAAAAAAGAATCTGCCTGCCAATGCAGGGGATACGGGTTTGACTCCTGGTCCAGGAAGATCCCACATGCCGTGTAACAACTAAGCCCGTGTGCCACAACTACTGAGCCTGCACTCTAGAGCCCGCAAGCCACAGCTACTGAGCCCGTGTGCCACAACTACTGAAGCCCGCGCACCTAGAACCCATGCTGTGCAACAAGAGAAGCCACCACAATGAGAAGCCCACGTACTATGACAAAGAGTAGCCCCCACTTGCTGCAACTAGAGAAAGCCTGCATGCAGCAACGAAGACCCAACACAGCCAAAAATAAAATAAATAAAATAAAAATAAATTTAAAAAAAAAACTAGTAATAAATGTAACAAAAAAGTACAAAACTTGTACACAGAAACTTATAAAACTTTAAAGACATTAAAGAAGATATAAACAAATGGAGAGATTTCCTATGTTCAACTGTACAAAGCAATTGATGTAAATATGTCACAAATCTACCTAGTCAATGTAACTGCAATCAAAATCCTTAAAGGGTTTTTTGTGGCACTTAAGCAGATTCTAAAATTTGTATAATATATTAAATGATTTAAAATCACCAAGACACTCTCAAAGAAAAAGAATAAAAGTAAGGTGGCTTACCTGCCAAGTACTTAATATGATATTACAATATTAGGACAGTATAGTGGATGTAGGGACAGACAAATTGACCAAGAGAACATAATAGGGATTCTAGAAATGTGGCTATACGTATACTTAGTAATATGCTGGAGGGGGCATGGCAGATCAGTGGGTGAAAGTGGGAACTATTCAGTAATTGGAGCTGGGTAATGTGGCCATCCACATGGAACAAAATGAAATAGTACTCTTACATCACCACTGAGATGGATCAAGGATTTAAATGTTAAATGTAAAGTGCAAAACCCTAAAACTTTTAGAAGAAAATGAAGGGAAATATCTTTCTAACCTTAAGGTAGAGAATGATATCTTACACAAGGCACAAAGAGCATTAAACCAGAAAATTAAAATATGGTAACTTTGACTATATTAAAATATCAAGCTACTAATTATCATAATATGCCTTAAGAAAAGAGAAAACAAAAGCCACAAACTTGGAGAAGATCTCTGTAATCTGTAATACCTATGACCAAAAGAGGATTTGGATTCTAGAATCTCCTACACATCAGCAAGAAAAAGACAAAAGCCTAATAGAAAAATGGGCAAAAGACAGAATAGGTCTTTCACAGGTGATAAAATACATATGGCCAGTAAGTATATGAAGATATGCTCAACCAAATTAATAACCAGGGAAATGTAGAAGCAGAGAGATACTATTTTACACCTATTTGAGTGGGAAGAAGGAGGATGAGAAGAAAGATGAAGAGAAGTTTGACAACTGGAGAAGATGTGGCATTTGTAACATATTGTTGTTGGGAGTAAAGTGAGTCATTTACTTCGGAAAACAATCTGGCATTATCTTATTGCTTGAATATTCACATACTTCCTGACCTAGCAATTCTACTCCTACGTGTGGACCCAGGAGAAACTCTTGAAAATATGCACCAGAAGACTGAACAAGAATATTCAAGGTAACGCTGTTTATACAGCAGAAAACAACATGTTGTCCATAAACAGTAATAACGAAAACAGATAAATCAGAGATTCTGAGTACTGGTGGCCTTTCTTCAGTAACTCAATGTATGAAGCTGGGTCTCAATCTAGATTTCCCAGCAACATGATGTACTTCCTTTTTTGTTTAAACTAAATTGAGTTGGGGTTCTCTTGCTTCCAATTAAAGGAGTTCCTATTACACCAAGAAAAGTCTCATCAAAATCTGAAAAATTAGATTTTGACATATTCAATGATAAAAACACCAAAGCATTCCCCTGAATGCCAGAATATACTTTGATGATAAGTTTCAAGATAGAGCTGATGTGAAGAGAAGATTTGAAAATACACACACCAAGTCCAAAGAAACCAGAGTTAAATTACCTGTAAGGTGATATCTCTGCTCCTGACTTTCCAAATTCTTATATTTATACGGAGACCGATCAAGGGGTATAGGTGATAACATACTTTGTGGAACGTTCATCTCTTCAAATGACCTGGAAAAATCTTAAAAAACAAAAATCACTTTCTCAATTTGTCACAACTAAATTCTTAGTATATCAACAAAATGCTTAGTATATCAAAAGTCTGCTTAGAAATGACCCCATTTTTCCAATAGAAATATTGTTAGACATTGTGCTTAGATTCCCAAGTCAAACATAAGTTATAAATTTATTCCTTGAGGCTGCTGAAACACACTATATTGAATACTAATAGGAAAATGCATTAATAGTAATTGAATACATTACCATATAATTGGGTTCATTTTAAAAGCAATTAAAATTAGAAGACATGATGGCTAGTGGAGAGCTGAATTTTGTGCAGATTCTAAGGAAGAAGTTTGCATTTTCAAGGATTTTTAAGTTGCTAGTGCTGGTCTAGTTTCATTGGAGGCTTTTCTTTTCCAAAAATCAGATGAAATACCAACACTATCCTTTTCTTATCCGTCCAATTTAGGGTTATACATTGATTCACAAAAGGAAGAGACGGGAGAGGAAGAGGGAAGAGGTTCTAAGGGAAATAAATGGAAAGGTGTAAAGAAAGATGAAGGAGCAAGTAAATAAAAGAGGCAAGTGTTCCTGAGAGAGAGAAGTGGTCAGTTACTGAAACCGAGCTCAGAAGGGAAAGGGAGAAGGAATTCACAGGCTCTCCTTGAAAGTGAGTAGAAGTGACAAGGAAGAAAAACAGGGTTAATTGGATCTTTATACCAGGCAGTGCTACAGAGAGGAGGTAATGTGCTTTCTGTATGGAATAGCTACCTTCTAAGTGGGTAGAGATAGTGAACTATGATTATAACCACCAGAGATTAGTAAATTAGGTGTTGAAATTTGAGGACTATTGATGTTGCCCCAAATCCAAGAGAAAAAAAAAGCCTTGCCACCCCAGCCAAATATACCCTTATTTCTAATCCCCCTTCCTCACTTGGTTCAGGATCCAGCATTAAACGGCCCCATTCCTCCACGGTCAGCTGCATCACTTGATTATCTTTCACATGCCAGGAATTCGGATTTTTGGCAAACACTGCACAACAGAATAGCTCTATTTTGAGCGCACAGACGTAACCACAAAGACTTCCTTCATCATATACTTCAAGGAATTTGCATGAATAATTTATCTTCTTCTTCTCGCTACATAAGTGATAGACAGGAAACTTGCTAATGCATTGTTCTATTTCTTTTTCTATCTTGTCAAGGTCACTCTTCTCTGCTTTAAAGCCAGTTACTTCTTGTTTTTTTTCACTTAAACCAATAAACAAATATCCCCCATGAGTATTTGCAAATGCAGAAACATATTGAGGGAGAATATCTTTAATGCGTTGTAACAACTTTTCTGTTGAGTAGTCTTTCATTTCAACATGTGTGGATTCAGTAAAGGTGAGTTTTTCTCTGTACCTGAGTTGCATCCTATTAAAAAAGTTAGCAGCCAAGGCCTTCATGCTACTTTCTTCTTGTACATCAAAATAGTAACTCTTTGGAGGTGATTCAGGTATTAAAGAAAATCTCTCTCCAGTTTCTAACCTGTCTTTGAGGAATTCCAGTGCAGCGGTAGCGTTCATGACTTTTACAGAGGTTATATCTCTTTTGTACAAATTGGAGCTCAAGGTGGCAATCCTCAACCCAGAGGTTTCTGAGCTCCACGATTTGACAAAAATCAGAAAATATTTACCTTGCTGCATAAAGTCTAAGTATTTAGAAACAAACGAAACAATATTGGCAAAAGAATTTTCCAAATCTAATCCTATTCCATCTTTTTCATAACTATAGTTTTCATTCTCAATTTCAGCCCTGCACACGCCCCCTCCAGAATTCAGCAAAGCAACCACAGATTGTGAGACGTTTTCATTCTGCTTTTTTCTCAGTTGACAATCTTTCATTTTTTTTCTATTCTTCTCCCCGAAAGTGACTTTTCCCACATCTAGAACCAGCTCAGCATAGTTAGTGCCCAAAACAACACGGACGGTCATCTTCCTAGAAGCCATTCAATTTCCAAGCAGAAATTCTTTTCTGTAAAACAGACAGAGCCATTTAAAATAGGACCTGAGCAAAAGAGATAGCAAACTGTGTATTGTGAGGCAAACCCAGCAAAATTCTTTATCTTGTTTTATCCTATATTCCACTGGAGGCCATGATAAGGATACAGATATAAAATAGGTTTTGGGGACATATTCTGAACTGATGATAATGATAATGATGATAAGATGATCATAATTTCTACTCCTGTAAAATTTTCCAATTTTTTGCCATAGTTTTATATGATCCTCTTCTAATTGTTTTAATCTAATTTTTATCTGTGTTTATATCTCCTTTCTAATCCCTAATATTATATAACTTGCTTCTCTCTTCTTTTCTTAAATAAGCCCCTGAGGGGAGCCTATCTATGTTTCTGATCTCAGTGAACCAAATTTTAGTTTTATATATTACATATACTTTTATTTTTTTAAATAATTTCAACTTTATCTTAATTATTTTCTTTTATTGGGGAATCCCTTGGAAAAATTCTCAGTTGGAGTCTAAAGACATCTAGCAATATGCCATTTTAATAATTTTTCCTTCTTTCAAGGATGAGTTAGGTTCATATATTTTGGCCATTGATCTTAAGCAAGGTGGGCCAAGTCACTATACTCTTTTTCTATCAGATATCCACATATTTTCAATGAGGTAAAATTCTTATATACAAAAACATCTGCTTTAAGTATAAGTATCCCAAATCCATTAACCTTGTCCCTTTAAGGTCTACTGGGATTACGGCTTTGTTATAGATGGCCTAGAGACAGCTGAGAGAAGAGTTCATCACAGGCAGTGATCACTACACTGGGAAAGGATACAAAGAGGGTCAGAATACTCCTGTCCACTGCTGGATCAGTATCCTGCAGAGACTCAGCTGTAGGCTGTGGATACACCTCAGTCTCTATAAACTTCTGATCATATGTAGACAGCTGTATGGACTGAATGTTTGTGTCCCTTCAAAATTCATATGTTGAAACCCTCCCCTATCCCATGATGGTATGAGGAAGTGGGGCCTTTGGGGGGTAATTAGCATCAGCTGAGGTCATAAGGGCCGAGCACTCATGAGTAAGATTAATGCCTTTGTAAGAACCTCAAGAGAGGTTGCCTCCCTTCTCTGCTCTCTAACATGTGAAGATACAGTGAAAAGTCTACAACCAGGAGAGGACCCTCATTAGAACCTGACCACACCGGCACCTTGATCTTGGATTGCCCAGCCTCCAGAGCTGTGAGAAATAAGTTTCTGTTGTTTATAAGCCAGCCAGTCTATGATATTTTTATAATAGCAGCCAGAGCTGACTAAGACAGCAACAGTAACTTTGGGGCTCCAGATGATTTGAACGGTTGGGGTTAAACCAAGAGAATTCCTTTGTCGATCATGACCATTCCATACAGAGGAAAAAAAAGCAACAATATATTCCACAGAACACTTAGCAAATTACAGGGCCTAGACTAAGTGTTCAGTAAATGTCACCTCTCCAAATGCCCCAGAGTAGTCACCACCCCCCATGAAACTTGGGGCCTCTGTGCCTTTGCCCTCTTCCACTTTTGTCACCTGAAAACTCCTCTCATCCTTCCTAGAAGTCCCATGTCTATTCTCTTCTCAGGGCTCCCACAGAACTTTGTATTCATGCTGGGCCCTAATCTCACCATAGATCTAGAGAACTCTTTAAAAACAGAGTACTGAAGTGTTTAGAGTGGTTGTTTTCAAACTACAGGAAATCTGGTGGGGGCTCCTAATCATTTAGGACACCAGGAGGAAAGGCCTGGGGCCTCCTTCCTGCCATGGACTCTGAACCTCGTCGGGCGCGGAGCACCCTTCCTGCTCTGGAATGTCTTCCATGAAATTTTCTGAGCTCTTCCAGTGCCTGGGATCAGCCAGGGCCAGCAGTGTCATCCTGGAAAGGTGCCCAAGCCTGGACAACACTCTATGGGTCCAGGTCCCCATTTCTTCCCTTTTCAGTGCTCAATGGCCCTTTACCCAAGGAGCCCTGGGACTCATACCAACGTGTTGTCCTGAGACCTCATGGCTGGATCCTCGTTCTGGAGAATAGCCTCGTGCTATAAATTGAATGTTTATGTGCCCCCAAAATTAACATGTTGAAACCTAATCCCCAGTGTGATGGTGTTTGGAGATAGGGCCTTTGGGATGTGATTAGGTCACAGTGGTGGAACCCTCACAAATAGGACAAGTATCCTTATAAAAGATTCCCCAGAGAGCTGCCTGGCCCCTTCCACCATGTGAGGACAGAGAAAAGACAGCCATCTATGAAACAAGAAGTGGTCCTCACCAGACACCAAATCTGCTGCACCTTAATCTGGACTTCCCAGCTTCCATAACTGTAAGAAATAAACTTCTGTTGTTTATAAACCACCCAGTCTATGATATTTTGTTATAGCAGCATGAACAAACTAAGACACCTGGTAAGTGGATCACCTCACTGGCTGAAATTATTTCTTTCGCAGGATTGAGACTGGATTGCCAGAATGGTGCTAATGTTCTGATTTTAGTTAACTTAAATTATTTTTATTGACAGAAGCCCCACAAAAAATTATTTGCCCAGGTAGAATTCACCAGTGAAGCCATCTGGTCCAGGGATTTTCTTTTGTGATTACTGATTCAATCTTCTTACTAGTTATAGGTTGATTCAGATTTTCCATTTCTTCCTAATTCACTCTTGGTAGGTATGTTTCTAGGAATCTGTCCATTTCCTCTAGGTCATCCAATTTGCTAGTGTACAACTGTTCATAGTATTCTCTTACAATCCAACCCTTTTATTTCTGTAAAATTGGTATTAATGTCTGTTCTTTCATTTTTTATTTTAGTTGAGGGTTTGTTGTTTTTTTTTCGGTACGCGGGCCTCTCACTGTTGTGGCCTCTCCCGTTGCAGAGCACAGGCTCCGGACGCGCAGGCTCAGCGACCATGGCTCACGGGCCTAGCCGCTCCGCGGCATGTGGGATCTTCCTGGACCGGGGCACGAACCCGTGTCCCCTGCATCGGCAGGTGGACTCTCAACCACTGCGCCACCAGGGAAGCCCTAGTTGAGGGGTTTTTTTCCTTCATCAATATAGGTAAAGGTTTGTCAATTTTGTTGATTAAAAAACTTCAGTTTGGGCTTCCCTGGTGGCGCATTGGATAAGAATCCACATGCCAATTCAGGGGACACGGGTTTGAGCCCTGGTCCGGGAAGATCCCACATGCCACGGAGCAACTAAGCCCGTGTGCCACAACTACTGAGCCTGCGCTCTAGAGCCCACGAGCCACAACTACTGAAGCCCGCATGACTAGAGGCCATGCTCCGCACGATGAGATGCCTGCACACTGCAACGAAGAGTAGCCCCTGCTCGCCACAACTAGAGAAAGCACACGCACAGCAACAAAGACCCAACACAGCCAAAAATAAATAAAATAAATTAAAAAAATTTTAAAGCTTTAAAGAAAAAACTTCAGTTTCATTGTTTTTTTTCTATTGTTTTTCTATTCTCTATTTCATTTCTTCTGCTCTAATCTTTATTATCTCCTTCCTTTTGCTAACACTGAGTTTTGTTTGTTCTTCTTTTTCTAGTTTAAGGTATAAAATTAGGCTGTTGATTTGGGATCTTTTTTCTTTTTTTTTCTTTTTTTTTTTTTTTTTTGCGGTATGCGGGCCTCTCACTGTTGTGGCCTCTCCCGTTGCGGAGCACAGGCTCCGGACGCGCAGGCTCAGCGGCCATGGCTCACGGGACCAGCCGCTCCACGGCATGTGGGATCTTCCCGGACCGGGGCACGAACCCGTGTCCCCTGCATCGGCAGGCGGACTCTCAACCACTGCGCCACCAGGGAAGCCCGAAATCTTCTATACTGTTGACTGTGGGGAAAATTCTTTCTGACCTGGATTGGGGATTTAGCCTGTGCTGTTAGCTTTTTTTTTTTTTTCCGGTATGCTGGCCTCTCACTGTTGTGGCCTTTCCCGTTGCAGAGCACAGGCTCCGGACGCGCAGGCTCAGCGGCCATGGCTCACGAGCCTAGCCACTTCGCGATATGTGGGATCTTCCCGGACCGGGGCACGAACCCGTGTCCCCTGCATCGGCAGGCGGACTCTCAACCACTGCGCCACCAGGGAAGCCCGAAATCTTCTATACTGTTGACTGTGGGGAAAATTCTTTCTGACCTGGATTGGGGATTTAGCCTGTGCTGTTAGCTTTTTTTTTTTTTTCCGGTATGCTGGCCTCTCACTGTTGTGGCCTTTCCCGTTGCAGAGCACAGGCTCCGGACGCGCAGGCTCAGCGGCCATGGCTCACGAGCCTAGCCACTTCGCGATATGTGGGATCTTCCCGGACCGGGGCACGAACCCGTGTCCCCTGCATCGGCAGGCGGACTCTCAACCACTGCGCCACCAGGGAAGCCCTGTTAGCTATTTTTAATGGGAAAGGGGAAGGCATTCACATTTCCTTAGTTATGCCAGAATGCAGGTTGGTGGGAACTGCACAGAAAGGTAGGACAGGAGTGACAGGAACTACCTTCTGAGGAATAAAAACCATGGTTCATTCTTCGCCCTCCTCCTTTAGCACTGTGTATTTAGTTTAGAAAGGCGTGGTTCTTATCTCCCCCCCACCCTCGCCTCCTTTCGGCAGGACACTAGCAGTGCTTGGTTTCTCCTTCTGGATTTAGAAGACAGTTCATCAGTGCCTGGTCAGCCACATTTTTACCGACAGAACCTGTTCACTAACTCCCCTTATTTCAGGACCCCAGACGTGCAGGGCACCCCCAAGGAGCTGCACTTGCCTGACCTGTCCCTACAGCACCCTGCCCTTCCTCCCTTCCTAGTCCATGCCAAACCCCAACTTCCTCCCCCCAGGCTCTTTAAGGCGCTTCCCAGCACACGCAGGGGATGACGTCCTGCCCTGACCTCAAGTTCCCAAGTGTCCTGATCTTAAGTCCTTAACAGTCTGTAGTTTTCTGGTAGATGCTGCTACTGAGACAGGCATCACAGAGCCAAGACTCCCAGACCGGAGATAACAGCCGAGGGTCTCACCGGGAGCGGGGTGGGCGGGGCTGTGTTGGCTGCAACCCACCTCGTCAAAGAGCCAGCAGACTAGACTTACAAGGGATAAGAAGCTGAGATTCCGATATTTGGCAACGGAGAGGGGACAAACTTACCCAGGAGCGCTGCTCGGGATTCACAGGATTTTTAGGGGAGCTAGAGGCCCCCGTTTGCGAGGAGAGCTAGTGCGCTCTAGTTAAGGCGGCGCATTCAGCCAATGGTGACGTAGCCCCTCCCCCGAAACTTGCCGCGCGAACCGACTGGGCTTTAAACTCGTGTCTCAGAGTGGTGGAGGGAGATTTCTCCTTTCGTATTTAGTTATCTGTATTTTCTATGTTCTGCACGGTAAGACCAAAGGAACGAAGCGCATGTAAAGAAAACAAAGAAAGAAAGAAGTGGGCGAAGCCCGTCTTCCGGTCCCCGTCCGCGCGCTCTACACCAGCTAAGCGGACCCAGGTCCGGGTCCTTTGGCGCACTGGCTTCCCGAGCGGCGGGCGGCCCTTCCAGCCCTTTAGAGCGGCAGCCAGTCAACTTTTCAGGAGGTGCCCCCGCGCGCTGTGAAGCTCCCCTGAGCTCTCACGCCACTGGCGTTGTTTTTGGCCCCTCACAACTGAAGAAGGATCAGGGCTTCTGACGGGGTGATCCTACTCGGGACTTTCCAGCTCTACTCTCATTGGTCGAGCCGTACTACCGTCCCGTGGACTAAAAGCGCAGTAGCCTCTGGGGACCGGGCGAAAGCTGTTAGTGCACCGAAAGGACGAAAGGGGAGAAGAGCGGTCTGCTCCGCGGGAGGCAGATTCGGACACACAACCCCTCGTGGTATAAGGAGCACCTTGGGGCCATCTGGGATAATGAGTCCAGAGCTGGCTCCAATGGCTTCTCTCAGGACATAAAGCTTTCCTGACACTTTACTTTTCTTGGGGCCCCTTTTTTATGGTTATTATGGTAATGGATATTTCCGCAGCCCATCAGGTCTAAAACCTGTCTTCAGAACCCACAGACTTTGAAACGCACAGAAACTCTGTTTTAAAACAGAGAGAAAGAGAAGGCGGGAGGGGGAGAGAAGGAGGGAGGGATGCCTAAGGAACGCTGAGCTACTGAAGTCTTCTACCATCAACCGCAGACCTGTGACTGAGAACCTTCAGAGGATTCCAACCCCAACCTTCAAGCCAGTTGAAAATGAATGGAACAGAGAGAAGACATCCCCACTGTCCCCTGTCCGTATTCTGGGCTCACAGGATCCGTGAGTATGGTTATATATATTTTTAATCTTTTCTTTTTTCTTTTTTTTTTTTTTTAATTTTTGGCCGCGCAGCGCGGCCTGTGGGATCTTAGTTCCCCGACTGGGGATCCAGCCGGCTCCCTCTGCAGTGGAGATGCGGAGTCTTAACCACTGGACCGCCAGGGAAGTCCCCAAGTATGGTTATTTTATGCGACTGAGTTTTGGGATAATTTGTTATGCACCTATAGTAACTGGAACAATATTATGTGTATTCTTCTTGGGGCTCTTTTTCTCGTTTTCTAAGGACTTTGCAACGTTTGATATTTTCAGACGCTTATTTATTTATTTTTCCGATCATTATAGTTCTTACTGTTTTTTGTTTTTGTTTTGTTTTGTTTTGGTTGTATGTGCTGCAAATATCTGTAGATCAGTGTGGAGACAATGACATCTTTATGAGATTACAATTTCTGATACATGGACATAATATATCCTATACTTAATTACATTTTCTTCAATGTCTCACAATAAAGTTATATACAGTTCTCCATAAGGATCTTGCACATCTTTTGTGCAATAAAACTGGAAGAAAAAATAAATTCCTGATTTAAACCGCCTTGGTCATGATGTATTATCATTTTTAGATTTTGTTGGATTTGGTTTGCTAAAATTTTATTTAGAATTTTTTTCATCTAGACATTGAATGGTGATGATCTGCAACTTTCCTCTCATATTTTACTTATCCAATTGGTTATTGAGATTATGCTAGCCAATGTTCATAGCAGCAGTATTTACAATAGCCAAGATATGGACGCAACCTAAGTGTCCATCAACAGATGAACACAAATGAATGGATAAAGAAGATGTGGTGTATATATATAATGGAATACTACTCAGCCATTTAAAAAAGGGATGAAATAATGCCATTTGCAGCAACATGGATGGACCTAGAGATTATCATATCATGTGAAGTAAGTCAGACAAAGACAAAAATCATATGATATCACTTATATGTGGAATCTAAAAAAAATTATACAAATGAACTTATTTACAAAACAGAAACAGTCTCACAGACATAGAAAACAATGTTATGGTTACCAAAGGGGAAAGGGGTGGGAGAGGGATAACTTAAGAGTTTGGGATTAATTACACATTACTATATATAAAATAGATAAACAACAAGGACCTACTGTATAAGCACAGGGAACTATATTCAATACCTATAATAGAAAAGAATCTGAAAAAGAATATATATATGTATATGTGTGTGTATATATATATATATATATATAATATAACTGAATCATTTTGCTGTACTCCAGAAACTAACACAACATTGTAAACCAACTATACTTCAATTTAAAAAAAAAAGTAAATCCAGGAAATTGCTAGAAAGAAATATGCAAAATAAAGGGATTAAAAAAGAGTATGCTAACATCATAAAATTAGTTAGGCAGTGTTTCCACTTTTTCTGTTCTTGTGGGGAGTTTGTGTAATATCGAAACTCTCTCTTCCTTAAACTTGTTTCTTAGAATCTGCTGTGATAGAGTTACTACATTTTTCTGGATCTTTCCAATGTATACATGTCATTAAACTTTTGTTTGATGTTCTCCTGTGTAAAAAAAAAAGAAAAACTTGTGATAATTGAGGGAAAGTATTTTATTGATAATTCATTATGTATAATGTTTATAGAATTTCTACTTTTATTGATGAGTTACTTTTAAATGTTTTTTTAAAATTCCCAAACCTATGAAGGTTTTCATAGTTACTATTTAACTACTAATTTCTAATTTATTTGCATTGTGGAGCCAAAGAGTGTAGTTGTATAATATCACTCCTTTGAACTCTCTTGAATAATTACTTTTTAATAGGAAAAATCTTAAATATTATGTTTTAAGAAGTAAAAACACCCCCACAAGATATTTATTAATTATACATGGGAAAAATTGTAAATTTACAGTGGAGAAACTGGCAGACATCACCTTATCCAAGTGATCAAAGTTAGCATCATCAGTAATGGGATAAATCAATATCATGGGTCTTCTGATATAATGCACTGAGAAGGACAAAAAGCACTTCTATAGGGGCTTCCCTGGTGGCGCAGTGGTTGAGAGTCCGCCTGCCGATGCAGGAGACACGGGCTCGTGCCCCGGTCCGGGAAGATCCCACATGCCGTGGAGCAGCTGGTCCCGTGAGCCATGGCCGCTGAGCCTGCGTGTCCAGAGCCTGTGCTCCGCAACGGGAGAGGCCCGCGTACCGCAAAAAAAAAAAAAAAAAAAAGCACTTCTATAATCTTTGCATAACCTGAATTGAGAGACATCCTCCACAGTGACAGGCCTAAACTCTTCAATAGTGGCAAGGTCATCAAAGGCAAAGACTGGGGAACTGTTCCAGGCTAAAAGAGGTTAAGAAACATGAAAACTAGGGACTTCCCTGGTGGTCCACAGGCAAAGAGTCCGCTTTCCAATGCAGAGAACTAGGGTTGATCCCTGGTCGGGGAACTAAGATCCCACATGCTGCGGGGCAACTAAGCCCATGCGCCACTACGAAGAGTGTGTGCACTGCAACGAAGATCCCATGTGTCACAACTAAGACCTGACACAGCCAAAAATAAATAGATAAATAAATACATTAAAAGAATGGCTATTAAAAAAAACAAGAAACATGAAAACTAAATGTAATGTGTGATCCTACATTGAATCCTAGACCAGAATTTTTTTTTCTTTTGCCGTAAAGACATTTATGGCACAATTGATAAAAGTCAAATAAGGTCTATAGATTAGATCGGAGTATTATATCAGTGTTAATTTCCTGATTTTGATTATTGTGCTGTGAATGTCCTTATTTTTAGGAAACACCCCTGAAGTACTGGCAGTAAAGGAGTATCATGTCTGCAGCTTACTCTCAAATGTTTCAGCGGAAAAAATGGCAGTAGAAGGAGGCGTGGAGACAAGGAGGAAAAAAGCCATCAGGATAATCTGTGGTCAAAGGACTCTGGACACAGTGATATCTAACATCTAATTTTAAATATTTGCCTTTCACCATAAGCAAACCTTTACTATGTTTTGCTAAAATTAGGGCCTGATGTTTCCTGTAACTTGGGAGATGAAGGAAGAGACCTTTTCCTTCTTGGGATACAGAGGAGCATGGAGGGGGCAGAGCTTGGAAGAGCTGTCATGTCAATCAAGGAGGTAACCGGCCGAGGTCTCGGAACAGCAGTCCAGAGCGAAAAGTGAGAGGAGAGGACCGGAAGAGATCTGTGGTGCATGGAAGCATTTCTGGCACTCTCAGAAATCTTAATGCACGGAAACTAGATAAAAGACCAAACTTTCTGTATTTACACATAATGAGAGTTGACAATATCAGGTGGGCATCAAAAATCTCAGTGACAGGGCTTCCCTGGTGGTGCAGTGGTTGGGAGTCCGCCTGCCGATGCAGGGGACACGGGTTCGTGCCCCGGTCCGGGAGGATCCCGCGTGCCGCGGAGTGGCTGGGCCCGTGGGCCATGGCCGCTGAGCCTGCGCGTCCGGAGCCTGTGCTCCGCGATGGGAGAGGCCGCGACAGTGAGAGGCCCACGTACCGCAAAAAAAAAAAAAAAAAAAAAAAAAAAACTCAGTGACACGGATAGCTGGAGAACCTAGGGACATTCAGATTGCAAATGGGTAGCATTTCTCTGCTAAAAAGTAAAAGAAATTGAACAAAACACTTTGACCCCCCCTCCCTTCCCCTTGTATTGAATATAGAGGAAAGAAAAAGAGTAAAAACAGGTACTGTAGAATTTTGGGTTATATAGATTCTCCAGCGTGTAAAGACGACTACATCCTGGTCTTTAAAACTACATGAGGGCTTCCCTGGTGGTGCAGTGGTTGAGAGTCCGCCTGCTGATGCAGGGGACGCGGGTTCGTGCCCTGGTCCGGGAAGATCCCACATGCCGCGGAGCGGCTGGGCCCGTGAGCCATGGCCACTGAGCCTGTGCGTCCGGAGCCTGTGCTCTGCAACGGGAGAGGCCACAAGAGTGAGAGGCCCGCGTACCACAAAAGAAAAAAGGAAAAAAAAAAGAAAAATTACATGAAATACATTGTACATGTGATTGATGCCATGAACAGCAGAATAGATCAGAAGTACATTTGGGGAAAGAGATCATTGCAGCTTTATACATAAGAGAATAAAAGTAGGTTGTAGGAAGGTGGGGTGTGGTAGACATGGAGGATGCACCACCCAGATCTCCCTTCAAGGAAGGTTTCCTGCCCAGATTTGGAGAGGGCAGTCGGCAGACCAGCCTCTAAATGTCAGCTCCTTCAAGGCCTGCCTCAGCTGCAATGAGCTGCATTGCTTGGGGTCACAAACCACTCCCAGACTCACAATCTACAACTGACAACTGGAAAATGAGTTATGAACAATATAAAGTCTCAAACATTCAGCTCAATGCCGGACAACTCTGTTGGGCAAAATTCACTGCACAGCATCCTGCCAGGTTGGCTAAGGTTTGTTGAGGGCTGCATCCCAGTTCAACTGCTTTCTCTGCCCAATTCTGCTTCCTCCCATTCTATTCAGGGTGCTGCTCTGTCATAAACATCTTGCACCTGAAACTGCAGCTCAGCATCTGCTTTTTGAGAACTCAACCTGCAACATGATGTGAGAGGATATAGCAGACTCTGTAGACCTAAGAAAGATACGTAGTGTGGCAGACATAAGTTGATATATGAACAAAGGTATTTCACTACCGAGGATGAGTAAGAGGGGGAAGGAGAGCCCCATGGTTTAGCATGAAAGGAGATGAGGGTAAAGTTGGCGTGTGTTTGGATGTTGGTTCTGATGCTTTTGCAGAAAACTCAAATTGACAATGGCTTAGAGAAATTAGAAGTGTATTTCTCATAAAGAAGTAAGAAATGATGGGTTATTCCTCTGAGAAGTCAACAAAGTCCAAGACCCCTTCCATTTTGTTGCTCTGCATCACTTGACATGCTTCACATGGTAAGTAATAGAGGCCAGGTCATGGTGCCGGAACAAACCATCCCCAAATCTCAGTGGCTTACAACAAACATTTTGTTTCTCACTTACACTGCAGGTCTGTTGGGGTTCACCTTGCCTCTGCTTCACATCCTTCGCATGTGGGAATCCAGGCTGCCAGAAGAACCCCATCTGAGACATCACCAGTCTTGTGGCAGAAGGAGACAAGAGCAAGGAGAAACTACGTGATGGTCTTAGAGCTTTTGCTCAGAGTAGCACACATCACTTCTCATATTTAATTGGCCAAAGCAAATCAAACGGCCAAGTTTGATTTCCATGGGGCAGTAAGTGTAATCCTGACCCAAGGAGGCACAGACAATATTTTGGAAAAGACTACAATACATCACAAGTATTTGCTCACAAAGATTCACTTCTCTTCCTTTCATATTCAAGATATACCTCCATCCCTAAAGAAAACAACTCAAAAATTCCATCCCAGTGGGATGTCCCATGATAGACTAAGTCCTGATATTGTGATAGTCTTCATATTAGGTCTGGAGAGGACTCTTTTTGGAGATTTAAGTTATCTACCCTCCCCCGCCCCCAACACAACACATACACACTATGCAATGCGAAACAGTAAGTGGATAACCTCAGTAAATCCTCCCATTCAGACGGGAAGAATGGGAGGCACAGGATAGTCACTGATCCATAAAACTTCTGAAATGTGTCTGGTCAGGCAGACATTGACTTGGACTTCTGACCTGGGGAGGAGAGTGTACTTTGATCAGTTTTGCTCCCAGTAAGTGGTTCCCCTGTCCATTACTCCCCAAGGTTCTTGGTTTCACCCTCAGAGAGTTCCTCCTTTTGCATCATCTTCTTCTGCCACATTTAAAGAGGAAATTGGGAACCATTCTCTCCCTGCATGCTGAACAGCTTCCTCAACATATCACCTGCCCCTAGAATGATGGGGGACCAAGGTTTGTTTCAAGTCTCAGGAAGTCACAGTTTTTGGCTTTTTAGTCAATGACTCTCTGGCAATTTAACTTTCTCGAAAACATTTTTTGTTAGTGTTGTTTGAATCTATTTGGTTCCAGTTAACTCCACGTGTCAATACCTAGAATTCTTTTTGAAATATACTTCTCTCTTTAGATTTAAGTCCATGTACCTTGAACTTAGCAGGCTTCCATAGGAGACCCATGTATTCAAGCTCTTTTCTCTGAGCCATTTTGTCCACTGAAATAATTTATCCACTGCCAACTTAATTGATTCAGAGGTTTCACCCATGGGTTTAATAGCCACTTCATTAACTGCATCTTTGCCAACAGGCTGAGTTTGAATCTCACTTCTTTGTTGAATCTAAAAAACAAATGAACAAACAAAACAGAAACAGACTCAGATACAGAGAGCAACCTGGTGGTTGCCTGAGGGGAGAGAGGTTGAGGGATGGCAAAATAGGTAAAGGGGATTAAGAGGTACAAACTTCCATTTAAAGAATGAATAAGTCCTAGGGATGTAATGTACAGCATAGGGAATATAGTCAAGAATATTGTAATAACTTCGTATGGTGATGATGGTAACTAGACTTATTGTAATAATCATTTCATAATGTATAAAAATATCAAATCACTTCATTGTACACCTGAAACTAATATACTTCGTATGCTAATTAAAACAATTTAAATTAAATTAAATTTAAATTTAAAAAATATTTAAAGCATTGCACCAGGAAATGGAAAAAAATTCTGGATAGTTGATGTAGATTTCCTTGCTTTCAAGGAGGTGTATCTTCAATCTCCATCCTTTGAGTGTGGGCTGCACTTACGGACATGAAGAGAGGGGAAAAGTAACTTTACAGTGGAGAAAACTAGCAAGCACTACCTCAGTCAGGTGACCAAAGTTAACATCATCAGTAATAAGTCACATTGAGAGCCTATGTCCTTGATATGATGTGATGAGAATGACTCTTAGCCCCTGTGGTCTTCCTCTCAAAAACCCATAACTCCAGTCCAATTATGAGAAAAACATCAGACAAACCCAAATTGAGGGGCATTGTACAAAATGCCTGACCAGTCCTCATCAAACTGTCAAGGTCACCAGAAACAAAGTCTGAGAACTGTCACAGACTAAAGGAAGCTAAGGAGACATGACTATTGAATGTAATGTGGTATCTTGGATGAGATCCTGGAACAATAAAAAAAGGACATTAGGGGAAAACTAAGAAACTCAAATAAAGTGTGGAGTTTAATTAAGAGTACTGTGCTTTTTAAACTGACAAAGGATTAATCTCCAAAATTTATAAGCAGCTCATGCAGCTCAATAGCAAAAAAACAAACAACCCAATCCAAAAATGGGCAGAAGACTTAAATAGGCATTTCTCCAAAGAAGATATACAGACTGCCAACAAACACATGAAAGGATGCTCAACATCATTAATCATTAGAGAAATGCACATCAAAACTACAGTGAGATATCATCTCACACCAGTCAGAATGGCCATCATCAAGAAATCGAGAAACAATAAATGCTGGAGAGGGTGTGGAGAAAAGGGAACACTCTTGCACTGCTGGTGGGAATGTGAATTGGTACAGCCACTATGGAGAACAGTATGGAGGTTCCTTAAAAAACTAAAAATAGAACTACCATATGACCCAGCAATCCCACTACTAGGCATATACCCTGAGAAAACCATAATTCAAAAAGAGACATGTACCAAAATGTTCATTGCAGCTCTATTCACAATAGCCCGGAGATGGAAACAACCCAAGTGTCCATCATCGGATGAATGGATAAAGAAGATGTGGCACATATATACAATGGAATATTACTCAGCCATAAAAAGAAACGAAACTGAGCTATTTGTAATGAGGTGGATAGACCTAGAGTCTGTCATACAGAGTGAAGTAAGTCAGAAAGAGAAAGACAAATACCGTATGCTAACACATATATATGGAATTTAAGAAAAAAAATGTCATGAAGAACTTAGGGGTAAAACAGGAATAGAGACACAGACCTACTGGGGGTGGGCTTGGGGATATGGGGAGGGGGGGGCTGTGACGGGGCGGGGGAGAGGCATGGACGTGTATACACTGCCGGGCGTGGGGTGGATGGTTGGTGGGGGGTGGCCGCGTGGCGCGGGGGGATTGGCTCGGTGCTTTGTGGCCGCCTGGAGGGGTGGGATGGGGAGGGTGGGAGGGAGGGAGACGCAGGAGGGAGGGGATGTGGGAACAGATGTATATGTATGACTGATTCACTTTGTTGTAAAGCAGAGACTAATAAAAATAAAATTTTTTTTTAAAAGTGTGCTTTTTAAAGAAATATTTATTTATTTTAATTCATTTTTGGCTGCATTGGGTCTTCGTTGCTGCGTGCAGGCTTTCTCTAGTTGTGGTGAGTGGGGGCTCCTCTTTGTTGCGGTGCACGGGCTTCTCACTGCGGTGGCTTCTCTTGTTGCAGAGCATGGGCTCTAGGCGCACGGGCTTCAGTCGTTGCAGCATGAGGGCTCAGTAGTTGCGGCATGTGGGCTCAGTAGTTGTGGCTCACAGGCTGTAGAGCACAGGCTCAGTAGTTGTGGTGCACAGGCTTAGTTGCTCCATGGCATGTGGGGTCTTCCTGGAGCAGGGATTGAACCCATGTCCCCTGCATTGGCTGGCGGATTCTTAACCATGGCGCCACCAGGGAAGTCCCAACAGTAGTGTCCTAAGGTTGGTTCCTTAGCTGTGACAAATGAACCATAGATAAGATGCTAACACAATGAGAAAGTGAGTGAGGGGTATACAGAAGCTTTCTGTACCAACTTTGTAACTTTCCTGTAAGTCTAAAACAAAATTTAAAAATTAAAAAACATTTTGTTTTATTTTTACAATGCCTGGGTAGATTTTCAGATCTTAGTGAAGTTAGGTCTCAAATGGTTAGAGCCAGATTGCAGATAGGCAGGTACCCCAGCAAAACGCACCTGGAGGTTAATCTTTTTTTTTTTTTTTTTTTTTTTTTGCGGTACGCGGGCCTCTCACTGTTGTGGCCTCTCCCGTTGCGGAGCACAGGCTCCGGACGCGCAGGCGGCTCAGCAGCCAAGGCTCACGGGCCCAGCCACTCCGTGGCATGTGGGATCCTCCCGGACCGGGGCACGAACCCGTGTCCCCTGCATCAGCAGGTGGACTCTCAACCACTGCGCCACCAGGGAAGCCCTGGAGGTTAATCTTGCTTAACCTTTTGCTGGCTCATACTTGACCCTATCATGGAGTCACTGGCCTGAGTGCTCCCTTTTCCCAAAATTTAATCATTTATTTTACAGCACCATTTTTTTTTCTGTTTAATGAGACACAAACTCTCAAATTTTTACTTAAAACAGCAATGCAGCAGATATACAAGGTAAAGCTTTCCTCATTCGTATGGAAGATGAAGGCGGCATCAATAATCCTCTTCAGTCTAAAGAGAAACTCATGAGTATTTATATATTTTTAAAATATTATAGTTTTAGAATATTATTACTAGGGCGATAAATAAATCATTAAGTGACACAACCAGTCAGAATTAGACTTTTATTTTCATTTATTTTTTTCAGAGACATCAATGGTTAATGAATGGGGGAGGTTACATGTCTGAAGCAAGGTCCTGGAGAGACACCCCACTGTGGTGGCAGTCTTCACTCCCAGAGGAGGGGTGGGGAGCTGGGGAGGGTGGGAGGAGGGAGATTGCCAGTTATAGGGGAATTGATGTTGGGTGGGCTCATTAGTTACCAAGGAAACCAGTAGAGGGGCAAGCCCCTCACTGCCCCTTTGATAAGAACAATTACTAGCTGGGGCTTGGGACAAGTATGTAGGAAGGTCAGTCATGTGAGTAGGGTGTAGGTGAAGCAGGCACTGGTTGGGCAGGGGATGTACAGAGAGCAAGAGAGCAGCCATCTTGAATGGCCTGAGCATACACTCTACCCCTACTAACCCTGCACGACCCTTACCATCTTGGTCCGCCCCTCTTCCATGATATCCCTGGGGTCAAGTATATAGGGGGCGCTGCAACCAGATGCCACAAATACAATACAGACAGGTCACCCCTGGTTTTCACAAACCCAGAGCCACCCCTATGGGGAGGGGAAGGCCCGGCTTTAAAAGAAACATTCTGGTGACCTAGCCAGGAGTCAGCAGGCACAGTACAGATCTGTCACCCCATGTTATGTTGAGTGCCATTAGGGGTGGACCCATTAGGTCTTTCCAAACAAAAAACAATTAATCCCACTAGTTGGACTTGTGTGTTCAGAAGACAGCCTATTCCATTCCACACAGCATAGCCCAGAGGGGCTCATGGGCAGTCAATTGTACATTAACATATACTGACAGGGGTCCTTCTGATGTATTGGCATATGGGATGTCTTTTCCCCACTAGTCACAGTAGCCAGGTTGATTGTTCATGGAAGTCCAGAGGAGGATGACAACAGCATCTCACTGTAGACCCAGCAATTAGACTTATTTCACAGTGAGGCCAGTGATGCTGCTCAGTCCTCAAATAGATTTCCTCCACTCAGGCTAGGGATGAAATGTAAGACATCTAACAGGCACAACACAGGGGAGATCATGACAATTAAGCAAAATACAAGCAGTAACTGCATTCAGAGATAATACCACTCCCGCCTGTGGTTTTTGTCCTGGTCTGCAATACAGTTCAGAAAACTCGAGTGTTCAGTAATACAAGAGCATGTCCAACATCATGTATACAATGGCCACCTAGTTTCACCTTGGTTGTCTGAACCTCAGCTACTCCATTTTGACTTTCAAATGCATTCCCCTCCTCAGTGGACAAAGCAGATGTACAACGCATGTCTGAAAGGCCAAAAAACAGGCTGCTCTGGTCAGTAAAATTTAAGTTCAACCGAGTATAAGCCTTCTGACTTCCCCAGACCTCAATATGTGCAGATTTTTCCATCATTTCCCCTTTTGATTGCAAATCTTTCAGTAGAAAGCATTGATGATCAAAATATCCATCCCTCAATGCTGGGGTGCTGACTCCTATCCCAGGTTCAGATTGTGTCCCTCGGTGCTAATCCTCCTTTATATTCGCCTAGCCATTCATGCTGGGGAAAAACTAATCAGACCTCGTGAACAGGCTCAGAGGTATGTTAATCGGGAAACACTTTATAGGTCATATATTTTATCACTTATACCCAACTGTCACACAAGCATTATACATGTGCTTTTAGTAGCAGACTTAAAGCAAGCAGTGTCACACTTCATGAGTAGTTATACTCTGTGACAACTTCACTAGATAATTTTCCTTCCATCCAGAACATCAGGGCAAAAGTATGGCTAATACAATAACTTTTATAAATACAGACCTCAATGAACAGAACTAGAATTTAACATCCACTGAAACATAACATTGTTCTCTCTAAGTTTGCCCTCATCTCCAGCAAACACAGCCAATCAAAACTAACTTGTTTGCAAAATAAGTGTGGTCAATTGACCACATAGCCTCCTCCAAACTGGCTGAGGGGGAACTCCTCAGGAGTCTCAGACTGAATTCCCAAAAGTCCTCTCAAAGCCAGCAAAGCATGCCAAAGGTCTGCTATCAGGCTCTGCCTTGGTGGATTTCTCTGTCTCCAAGATACTGAGATTCCTGCACATGCCAGGAGACACTCTTTCCCATTCACTTGGTAAGGCTGCTCCGAACCCAAAAGTCCCCAGTTTCTGGAGGGACCAGGCAGAGAGAGAAAAGAAAAATGCTTGAATTTTACCCACAGGTGTAGTTTACCAAATTGCTATAAATCATAACCAACTTGAGGGGAAAGGCTTCCCCATATCTGCAAAACACAGATCAAAACCAGTAACATTCCAGACAAAACCCATAAACATTACAACCATACTCACCAGTTCACTCAGTAACCAATCTTTCTGTTAACTTTTTATGAAGCCATTAAGTCTTCCATTAGGATTCTTTAAGTTCTTACCCAGTTCAGCAGTGTGATCTGCAATTTATCAAAGACCTGTTATGGCCAAAAAGTCCTTCTTATGAATCTTCCTTTTTTTTTAACATCTTTATTGGAGTATAATTGCTTTACAATGGTATGAATCTTCTTGAAGATGAAGCATTTTTGCCAAAACATTAGAGTACAACAATAACTGTCTACAAATGACAAAAGACTTAAAAGGCACAATTAAACACCTAATCACAATGTAATCAATAAAGAAACTTGGTTACAGGAATTTTGACTGATTATAACCTTAACCCTTGAAAATCTTAATCTCTGGCAAAAACCAAGAAGCAAGTATTTGTGCACTTCCTGATTGGAAAACTTAATGCTTGAGTCTTCCTCTCCTAAGCAGGCAAAGGTAGATTAACTTAGACTCGTCCAGCAATTAATATTTTATCCTATTTGAAATGACCCATGAATTCTCTTCTTTCAACTTTATTTTCAAGTTACCAAAATCTAGAGAGACTACTTTAAATAGACATTCCCCAAACATAATTATTTCTATAGAGTTTACCTAAAAGCTATTTTTTCTCCTTTACTCTTAGAGATCACATAAGATTACAGTTCCAGAGAGCCCAGGTAGATCATTTATATCTCAAAGGCACAAGAGAAATACCAGCTCCTTCTAGAAAGATAGCTTAGCTCATTTGATACAATATGCTCATTTGATACAATAGCAGAGCCGTTGGAGGCCATTATTCTCCAGATCTCTTGGGAGACCGCATTCAGCAAGGACAGCCACCTCAGGATCACCCCTGCAACTTTCGGGCCCCACACGCTGGTGGACGGCCCCTGCAACTTTCCATTCCCCATCCTGTATTTTCTGACATCTTGGCGCTCATGGGAGTTTCCTCGGTCTCCTGGCTGGCTCCACCAATTATTGGGCTGCACCCCGCAGGCCTACAATGGCTGTGCTTGTCCAGCTTCAAGACTGAAGAAAGAGCCCAGGGTCAGCAACAGACACATCAATGGTTTAATGGGTGTGGGAGCTTACACGTCTGAAGCAAGGTCTGGAGCAACACCCCACCCCTGTTCAGTGGATGGCGGCAGGACATGGTGGCAGCCTTCGCTCCAGAATTAGACTTCTAAAGAATTACTTTCACAGACGTTGCAACTCAAGTCCAGGGATCTTACAGAACCAACTTATTAGAAACAACATTTACAAGGATAACTGTTTGGAGCAGAGTTGTATCTGATTTAATGTATTCAGGAAGAAAGAACATTTTTTTCCTTATTTTGCTGATATATTTTATTTTGCTGAAGTTAGAAGAGCCTACGGTTTCAAGGCAAGAGGCTGGAATTCCATGAGTAAACACAGATAGGAAAAAGACAGGCAGAAAAATTCACAACTTGTAATATGGAGGAAATCAGTAGACTAGGATTACTAATATGTGGAATATTAGTCATGTAATGTTTAAATTTCCATTTGTTATACAAATATTTTATTGTTATTTTTTAGATTAGAAACATTTTTTAAATGTTTTGTATAAACAGAAAAATAAGTCATTGTATTAGTATTAAGTGATAACACTGATGTGTTTTAGTTCAAAGAATAATTCTGTGACTATATTAGTCTGCTCAGGTTGCAATAACAAAATACCACAGACTGGGTGGCTTAAACACAGAAATTTATTTCACATAGTTCTAGATGCTGGGAAGTCCAAAATCATGGTGTCAGTAGGATTAGTTTCATTCTGAGGCTTCTTCTCTTGGCTTGGAGGTGGCCACCATCTCTCTCTGTGCTCACATGACCTTTTGTTTATGTGTGCACAGAGAGAGGGACAGAGAGAGCTCTTGGGTGTCTCTTCTCATAAGGACTCTAATCCTATGAGATCAAGGCTCCATCCTATGACTTAATTTAGCTGTAACTACTTCCTCACAAATCTACAAAAACAGCCACACTAAACGTTAGGGCTTCAACCTATGAATTCCGGAGGGACACAAACATTCAGTCCATAACAGTAGCCCACCAAAATATAAAAGTAAAGGGGAAAAATAGAGTTCAAGAATGTACTTGACTTAAAATTTAAGTTGATATGTTATAGAACAATACGTAGAGCTGAGTTGAGAAGTTGATCTGTAAAGACTGCATCTTTCCTAGCTCCGTTTACTTAATGGCCTATGTGTATCTTTAGAACCAGATTTTGGTTTCTAATGCTATCTCTCACTGAAAGCCAGAGAAAACGGCTTTATTTTTGTTTTCTAATGACCTATAATTTCTCAGTAAAATGACAATTAATGCTTACTATCACAATTAAAGCTTGATCTGGGTTATTCTGAGGGCAAAAAAAAAAAATTGGAGATTAGAGGGGTTTTTTTTTGTTTGTGTTTTTTGCGGTACACGGGCCTCTCACCATTGTGGCCTCTCCCGCTGTGGAGCACAGGCTCCGGACGCGCAGGCTCAGCTGCCATGGCCCACGGGCCCAGCCGCTCCGCGGCATGCGGGATCCTCCCGGACCGGGGCATGAACCCGCGTCCCCTGCATCGGCAGGCAGACTCCCAACCACTGTGCCACCAGGGAAGCCCGGAGATTACAGTTTTAAAGGATTAAATAATTGTATCAGTGCTCTCTGTTCTGTCGAAAATTATTAAGGTCCACTTGGTCACAGTTTGAATTATCTTGGGAATCTCCCAAGTCCTGGATCAATATAGCAAAGAGAAATGTCAAGAATTCAGAAACCAAAAATTCTGCTTCTGGTATGGCCAAGGTAGTTTCTACCAGGCCACCCTTCTGCAGATAAATATAAACCCTGGACAACTTTTAAAAAACAAAATATTGCACTGTGGAGGTCCAGACTTAGAAGAAAGAATGGCCACAGGACGAGTGTATTGTTTTTATGGTTTTTAACCGCAGGGTGGGTCATAGTCTGTGCTGTGCAGGGTGGTTAAAGCTCCTTCAGAAAACCACTATCATTCTGGCTGGAAGAATCGGGGACAGAGTTTGGGACAATAGCTGCTGAAAGGAGGTAGGGGAGGAATCCCTGAAAGGAGAGAGCCAGAGAGGGAAAGTTCCAAATTCTGTGTGTCAG
Source organism: Hyperoodon ampullatus (assembly GCF_949752795.1). Classification (NCBI taxonomy): domain Eukaryota; kingdom Metazoa; phylum Chordata; class Mammalia; order Artiodactyla; family Ziphiidae; genus Hyperoodon; species Hyperoodon ampullatus. The sequence goes on from NC_136932.1 coordinate 50,703,486, forward strand.
CTCTGCCCAAATCTCTAGCTGACCTATGAACAGAAAAGAGAACTTTCTCCCAATACCAAGCAGATTGTCACCTATGGACATTTCCATAGTAATCACTTCATCTTGTTTTGGTTTGGAATTCTTCCTAAACATCATGATGCCACAGAATATGTAGCTGTTGATTTGCTCTGGATGCCAGACAGACAAGAATGTTGTGTAAGATAGCTGGCTCAACTGTCTTTGGATGGATCCCAAACACGATGTTCCTTTCCAGGCCAGAGAATCTTCGGACACTGTCCAACACAATGGCATCAGCTGACATGTTATTCGCATCGGTGAAGTGCACTACCCTTTTCTTCCTCATTGCTCTCCAGAGCTCCTGCCTGTAATGGTCCACATCTCTTGTGGTGCTAACAAGCACAGCGACGTCCTTGGGAGAATAGCCCCCTTCAAAGAGAACCTTGCAAGTGTCTGCCACATGTGTCGCTATTTCATTCAGAGTCAAGTTTCGCTTAATATTTAAGGTTCCCTGAACACTCTGAGCCCATTCAGCTTCAAGAAGCATCTGCAGGGACCCAAGGGGGATGTTAGGTGGAGGATTTTTTCTGACCTCCTGCAATACGCGTTGTAAATAGTTGGCTATTTGATATGCGTTGCGGACCACTCTGGTGAGCTCTTCCCTTGGATACTGGGCTGAGAGAGCAGGGAGGCCGCTGCGCTCCATGTGGTTGGTCTGAAAGTAGTCTAGAAAGATCCAGAGAATTCCTGGGCAATCCCTGTCTCTCTGAGTGATGGTTTTCGCTTTGCCATACCAGTCCCCATCTTCACTGCGGAAATTCTGAGCTTCATCGATGATGATGTGTTGAATCTTTTTAAAGTCATTTTTCATGAAGTTTTTCCGGGTCACTGCATGGCAGATTTTTTTGTCACTGTAAAAATTAAAAAGACACATTCAGGTTTTCTCTGAGTCAATAAAGGAGAAAAATTACTCTATCATACTCCTAGGAATGTGATACTGTTGTCACAGATCATTTTATCATCTTACTCTCAAGGAACAAGGTGATTCACGGACTTCCCCGGTGGTGCAGTGGTTAAGAATCCACCTGCTAATACAGGGGACACGGGTTCGATCCCTGGTCCGAGAAGATCCCATATGCCATGGAGCAACTAAGCCCATGCACCACAACTACTAAGCCTGCGCACTGCAACTACCGAAGCCTGGGCACCCTAGAGCCTGAGCGCCGCAACAAGAGAAGCCACAGCAAGGAGAAGCCTGAGTGCCTCAACGAAGAGTAGCCCCCACTGGCCGCAACTAGAGAAAGCCTGTGTGCAGCAACGAAGACGCAGTGCAGCCAAAAATAAATAAATTAATTAATTGGAAAAAAAAAGAAAATAATAATAATTTTAAAAAGGGGGGCTTCGCTGGTGGCGCAGTGGTTGAGAGTCCGCCTGCCGATGCAGGGGACGCAGGTTCGTGCCCTGGTCCGGGAGGATCCCACATGCCGTGGAGCGGCTGGGTCTGTGAGCCACGGCCGCTGAGCCTGCGCATCCGGAGCCTGTGCTCCGCAACGGGAGAAGCCACAACAGTGAGAGGCCCGCGTACCGAAAAAAAAAAAAAAAGGAACAAGGTGATTCGGAGGGAATTTAGACTGAACCTCATTTGCTGACAATAAGATCCAACTGCTTGGGACTTCCTTCCCTGGCTGTCCAGTGGTTAGGACTGGGTGCTTTCTCTACCATGGCCCTGGGTTCAATCCCCATAAGCCATGGGGCGCGGCCAAAAAAAAAAAGAAGATCCAACTGCTTACCTGATAAAGTTCCTCAGAGGCTGGTTCTCACAAATGTAGAGAATGTCATTTGCCTCACAGTGAAACATATTCCTGATCTTCTCCATGATCTTCACGGCCATGATTGTCTTCCCTGAGCCAGGTAAGCCATGGATAAACAACTCTTTGGTCTTGTGGAGGTTTTTTGAGAAGATCTCATACTGCTTGGCTGTGAGCAGATTTAAAACCTCACAGCCAAGCTGGTCACTCAAGAAAGATCTGAAGCCAAGCAAGACAATCACGAGGGACTGCAGCAAAGCTTCCATTTGCTGAGTGTTTGCAAAGTAATAGGACGTGGGGTACTCAATCAGGGATGCTGCACCCTCTGAGGACTCTGCATTGCTCTCAGGACTCAGGTGGAGGACCTTGGTCATGACACACAGATTTCCAGAGTAGCCTCCCATGTTCACCAGCTTCTGCTTCAGAGTGAAGGCAGTGCTGGTGCAATAGGACTGCTCATCCGCATCCTGCTCCCTGAGAATGGTGTAGAGAATGGGGGGACTGTTCCATGCTATCAGCAGAGCATCACAGATGACTGCTTGCTTCTCTTCCAAGTTCAGGTCCACAGCCCAGCTTCTAGAAAGGATTAAAATTCCCTGGGAGAATGGATATATTTGCATATTTATTAATTCCTCCAAACCTTCATTCTGTGAAGACAGCTCCTTCCAGAGGGATTTGGGAGTATATTTCAGACATCCTGGTAGCACTAGATATGGAAAGAATTATAAATTTAGTGGCAAAAATCACATTTGTTGTAATGATTAATTGTAATTAATCAACATTACTATACTTACACTTAATTATAATTAATTTTATTAATTATGATGTTACTTATTTTTGTATACATTCTTTTGCCAATACTATTATATTACAGTGAAAGAAAAGAAGCCTTGAAAAGTCTGACACCCTTCATCTAAGCCTTTGTGCTTATTACGTTTATGACCTTGGAAAATTCCTTAACCTCTCTAAGACTCTGTTCCCTCATCTATAAAACAAACAAAAATCCACATGTACAAAAATAGCACATTCTTACGGTGAGGAATCAATGAAATAGCATAAAGGTATCTGCTCATTGTAGCTGCTTGAGAAATGTTAGTTCTCTTTCCCTTTCTACTCTTAAAGCACCTGAATCTCAAAATGTCCCTTAACAGTCCCCATTGATGGAGGTAGGAAGAGCCCTCCCAGGAAGAAGGTGCTCATGAAATATCTGTGGAGAAGATGGAGCTATGAAAACTTTACTAGGAGAGACCTCTGTGCAGCCCTCCACTGGGAGATCCTAAGATTAGACTCTGAGATAACTCTCCTGAAGCATCACTCACTCACAGATCTATGTAGTAATGCATCTATCACAAGTCTACCCTTTGCCATGAAGGAGCAAGGAACAATGCTGTGACATGAGAATAAACTTGCACTGTAGGGTTTTAAACTTATGTCAATGATCATTTGTTCCAAAGGGAGGGAAAAAATGAAGAGATTGTTGTCATCCTGCTGTGGTGGTGTCAGATCACATACCAGAATCTGGATCTGTAGGGTTAATTTCCAGTGAAATTACCCATATTTCATTGGTAGTTGTTTATTGTTCCTTGTGGTGGTGCTCCCTCGCTTCTACCAGGTGTTTGCACAACTTGATTTTGCCTGCAACCTGGATGATGGTGAGTAGGAGATGGACTCTATTATGGGACACATCCAGATTTTGGAGATGTTAAAAGGCTGGGGGAAACATGCATCTTGGAATGGATGGAATAGGGTAATATAAGGATATGTTTAAAATGCAGCTTTAGAAAACAAAGGAAGTATAAAATAAGAAAAGTATAAAATAAGAAAACACATCATTTGTACCAGGGAGTTTGCACACATCTATGGTTCTCACAATTCTGCAAGGCAGATATACTTACTGTTCTCTTTTTCATATGAGTAAATGGGAACTCAAACCGGTCAAGTGCCTTGCCCATGGTCACACCACTGGGAAATGGCAGAGCCAGCATCTGGACCCAGTGCTGTCTCAGACACCAGACCCTCTGTTGTCTCTACTGTGGCCTTGCAAGCCACACAGACTACCCCTGCCTGCTAAATGGACAATGTCACTAAAGCATTTGATGTTCATAGCAAATATGTTTTGCCTCATCGTCAAGTTGGTCTTATTTTTCTTTAATTATATAATGGGACATGCTTCCTAAGGAAATTATGTGAAGACAAGAAGTGTCCCTTTCATTTCTTGGATATTCCACACGGCACTTAACCAATTATAGGGGCCAGACTAGGTGTCAATGAATGTCCACCACTCCACGTGCACCAGAGTAGTTACCACTCTCCATGTGACTTGGGGCCTCTGTGCCTTTGTGTAGGTGTGCCCTGAGACTTGAATGCCCTCTTCTACTTTTGTCACCTGATAAATTCCTCTCATTTCTTCTAGAACTCCCATGTCTCTTCTCTCCTCAGAGTTCCCACAGAACTTTGTATCCATACTAGGCACTAATCTCTTCATGGATCTAGGGAAATCTTTTTGTGTGTGTGTGTATGTGGTTTTTTAAAAAATATTTTATATTGGAGTATAGTTGATTAACAATGTTGTGTTAGTTTCAGGTGTACGGCAAAGTGATTCAGTTATACATATACACGTATATATTCTTTTTCAAAATCTTTTCCCATTTAGATTACAGCATATTGAGCAGAGTTCCCTGTGCTATACAGTAGGTGATCTAGGGAAATCTTTAAAAACAGAACACTGAAGTGTCCAGACTGATGGTTTTCCAACTACAGGAAATCAGGTGAGGGCTCCTAACAGTTTAGGACATCAGGATGAAGGTCGCTGGGGGTTGGTTGAATCTGATCTACTACTCTAACCCCTGACTTTCTCTAGAACCCATCACTCCAGGTATAGACAAAATATCTTTTCAGTCATTGCATTTTTTTCAAAAGAAAGATTTACAGTGTTTAATCTGAAGCTAAACTATTGTCAATCAATAGTAATAGTTAATGTAATGAGGACATCCCTATTCTTAGTACTTGGAGTCCAGTTGCAAAACCAAAACCGAACTGATTAGTTACCACTGTGAGAGCTCAGAATCTAATGATAGTCGTCTCTGAAAGTGAAAATTTGCTTCAAAAAATGGTTTTAATTAGGTAATACAGTCCCATAGTCCAAATACCAAAACATTCCTCTTTCTATTCACTCCATTTCCTCCCTTCCCAAGCCCATCCTACTCCTCTAACACAGACCCTTTTTTTTCTTCAGTTTCTCAGCTAGTCTTCCAAAACTTCTTTGTGCAAATACAAGCCAATATTTCCCCCTTTCTTACACAATAGGTAGCAAACTGTCCAGATCTTTCCATATCAGTACATAAAGAACTTCCTTATTTTTTCCCCCAGTTGTCTAACATGCCATTTTATGGATGTGACATATGTCCCTGTTGATGGGTTCTTGAGTGTTCCCCCCCAACCTTTTGCTATTATGAGAATATTACAATGAGTAACCTTGTATATTTTGTATGCATGCAGGTATATATAAAGAATAAAGTCCCAGCAGTGGGATTACTGGGTAAAAGGGTAAATGCATTTGTAATTCTGATAGATATTACCAAGCTGTCCTCCAATGGAGTTGTACCAATATGCACTCCTGCCAGTAATGTACAAGAAGGCTTGTTTCCCCATAGCGCAGCATATAAAAGATGTCAGATTTTTAAATTTTTTACCATCCAATAGATAAAAATGATAGCTTGTTTTAATTTGCAAGTCTCTTATTTTGATTAATATTAAGCATCTTTTCAAATGTTTGAAAGCCATTTGAATTGTATTTGCTCTGAACTGACTTTGTTGATTTTTCTTTTCAATTAATTAATTTAATTGTTTCTATTTTTGGCTGTGTTGGGTTTTCCTTACTGTGCGCGGGCTTTCTCTAGTTGTAGAAAGCGGGGGCTTCTCTTCATTGTGTTGCACAGGCTTCTCATTGCGATGGCTTCTCTTGTTGCAGAGCATGGGCTCTAGGCGCGCGGGCTTCAGTAGTTGTGGCATGTGGGCTCAGTAGCGCACAGGCTTAGTTGCTCCGCGGCATGTGGCATCTTCCCCGGCCAGGGATCGAACCCCTTTCCCCTGCATTGGCAGGCAGATTCTTAACCACTGCACCACCAGGGAAGCCCCGTTGATTTTTCTTTTAAGTTGTTCTTTATCCTTATCAACTTTTGGAAGCTGTTTATATTGATATATTAAAGACATTGGCCCTTTGTTTGTAATATGAGTTGCAAATATTTTTCCTAGCTGGTCAATGGCCCTTTGACTTTCTATTTAGTTGCTTTAGCCATGCACAATGCTTATCTTTTAATGTAATCATATATATCAGTCTACTTTCATTGGCTTTTGGATTTTGAATCTTGACTTTTCTAATCCTCATGCCAAAAGTATAAAGGCATTTACAAATGTCTTCTTCTAGAACACTTATGGCTTTAATTTTTAAAAAATTCTTGATCGATTTAGAGCTTATGTTGGTATATGTCATAAAGCGTGAATCCATCTTTTTTAAAATAAATTGCCACCCAGTTTTCCCAATATCTCTTTATTGAAACATCCTTTCTTCTCCACTTGAGAGGTCAATTCCATCATGAACTAAATTCTGATGTGTTTGCAACTATTTCCGGACCTTCTATCCTGTACCCTTGATCTAGTTATATGCCAATACAACTCTATTTTTATTTGAGGCTTTGTAATGATTTAATATCTGGATAGCCCTTCTTTTTGCTCTTCTTTTTCAGGTTTTTATTTCCTGGCTCTTCTTGCTTGTTTGTTTTTCCACTGGAACTTTAGGATAAGATTGTTTAGATTAAGTTAATCTCTTGGGTTTTTTTAATTGATATCTCATTAAGTTTATAAAATAACTTAGAGAAAACTGACAGCTTTCTTCCTTTCAAGAACATGACATGGGGCTTCCCTGGTGGCGCAGTGGTTGAGAGTCCGCCTGCCGATGCAGGGGATACGGGTTCGTGCCCCGGTCTGGGAGGATCCCACATGCCGCGGAGCGGCTGGGCCCGTGAGCCATGGCCGCTGAGCCTGCGCGTCCGGAGCCTGTGCTCCGCAACGGGAGAGGCCACAACAGTGAGAGGCCCGCGTACCGCAAAAAAAAAAAAAAAAAAAAAAAAAAGAACATGACATGTGTTTCCATTTTATCCTTCTTCTGTGTCCTTCAATATTGTTTAAATTTTTTCTCAGATCGGTTTATCTTAGTTATTTTAAATTTTTGTTGCTATTGAAAATTTTTTTTGTTGAAAAAATTTTGTTGCTAAAGAAAATATTTTCTTTGATTTGTTTGTTATAGCAGGATACTGAATTTTGCATATTAATTTTGACATATGCTTCATATAATTCTATTAATACAATTATTTATATTCAATCTGAATTCTTTTATTGTTTATAGTGTTTTTCATTAGGCTCTCTGGAATATAGTCCTATCTTCTTCAATTTTTATCCCTCTAATTTCTTTCTCTTATCTAACTGCATTGGCTAATTAATATTGCACGGAAGTTGTAGCAGTGCAATGATGGTTTTGTTCCCAAATTTAACAGAATGCCTCTAATATCTCCCAGTTGACATAATGGTCTTTGGGGGATATTGATAGATATAGATATATAGGTATAAGTATAATGTTAAAGAAGTATCTAGGGCTTCCTTGGTGTCACAGTGGTTAAGAATCTGCCTGCCAATGCAGGGGACATGGGTTCAAGCACTGGTCCGGGAAGATCCCACATGCCGCGGAGCAACTAAGCCCATGCTTAGTTGCCACAACTACTGAGCCCGTGTGCCACAACTACTGAGCCTGTGTGCCACAACTACTGAAGCCCGCATGCCTAGAGCACTTGCTCCGCAACAAGAGAAGCCACCGCCATGAGAAGCCTGCTCACCGCAATGAAGAGTAGCCCCCACTTGCCACAACTACAGAACGCCTGTGTGCAGCAACAAAGACCCAACCCAGCCAAAAAGAAAGAAATAAAATAAATTTATTAAAAAAGTAAAATTTAATTAAAAAAATAAATCTTTAGGAGGTAGGCCTAAATGTAAGACCGGACACTATAAAACTCTTAGAGGAAAACATTGGAAGAACACTCTTTGACATAAATCACAGCAAGATCTTTTTTGATCCACCTCCTAGAGTAACGGAAATAAAAACAAAAATAAACAAATGGGACCTAATGAAACTTCAAAGATTTTGCACAGCAAAGGAAACCATAAAGAAGACGAAAAGACAACCCTCAGAATGGGAGAAAATATTTGCAAATGAATCAACGGACAAAGGATTAATCTCCAAAATATATAAACAGCTCATGCAGCTCAATATTAAAGAAACAAACAACCCAATCCAAAAATGGGCAGAAGAGCTAAATAGACATTTCTCCAAAGAAGACATACAGATGGCCAAGAAGCACATGAAAAGCTGCTCAACATCACTAATTATTGGAGAAATGCAAATGAAAACTACAATGAGGTATCACCTCACACCAGTTAGAATGGGCATCATCAGAAAATCTACAAACAACAAATGCTGGAGAGGGTGTGGAGAAGAGGGAACCCTCCTGCACTGTTGGTGGGAATGTAAATTGTTACAGCCACTATGGAGAACAGCATGGAGGTTCCTTAAAAAACTAAAAATAGAACTACCATATGATCCAGCAATCCCACTACTGGGCATATACCCAGAGGAAACCATAATTCAAAAAGACACACACACCCCGATGTTCACTGCAGCACTATTTACAATAGCCAGGTCATGGGAGCAACCTAAATGCCCATCGACAGACGAATGAATAAAGAAGCTGTGGTACATATATACAATGGAATATTACTCAGCCATAAAAAGGAACGAAATTGAGTCATTTGTTGAGACGTGGATGGATCTAGAGACTCTCATACAGAGTGAAGTAAGTCAGAAAGAGAAAAACGAATATCGTGTATTAACACATGTATGTGGAACCTAGAAAAATGGTACAGATGAACTGGTTTGCAGGGCAGAAGTTGAGACACACATGTAGAGAACAAACGTATGGACACCAAGGGGGGAAAGCTGTGGGGGGGTGGGGATGGTGCTGTGCTGAATTGGGCGATTGGGATTGACATTTATACACTGATGTGTATAAAATTGATGACTAATAAGAACCTGTTGTATAAAAAAAATAAAATTTAAAAATTAAAAAAACAAAACCCAAAAAACTAATACTAAACTTTCTTTGGGTTATTTGTATGGAAATAGGTTAATATAAATGTTTCAGACATTACATGAAATTCCTAAAAATCTTATATGTTCTGTTATAATGTTATAAAGCATAATTCTAGTTATTACTTTAAAATGTGTATCTCAGAAATAACTAAATTTCCTTGTCAATTGCATGATTATGAACTTTCATCAAATAGTTAACTGTGGTCATTTTTAAGTCTTTTGTCATTTACAGATAGTTCTGGGTGTTCTCTGATGCTTTTGCAAAAATGTTCCTATAAAAGGGTTTCATCTTCAAGGAATTCATGGAAAAGACTCTGACAAGTGCAGGTTTCTGGTAATTGACTATACTGCTGAACTGAATGAATAAGCATTTTCAGAACTCTAATGGAAAACTGATGAATTCATAAAAGTGCTAACAAAAGATCAAGATAAAAAAATTAATTACATGGGGCTTCCCTGGTGGCGCAGTGGTTGGGAGTCCGCCTGCCAATGCAGGGGACGCAGGTTCGTGCCCCGGTCTGGGAGGATCCCGCGTGCCACAGAGCAGCTGGGACTACATGGGACTGAGTGAACTGATGAGGATGATTATAATTTTTGTGACTTTGTTTGAATAAAAAAAAGTAAAAAAAATAATTTTAAATATCTTTAAAGAAAAGTATCTATGGGTTCTTTTTTTTTTTTTTTTTTGCGGTACACGGGCCTCTCACTGTTGTGGCCTCTCCTGTTGTGGAGCACAGGCTCCGGACGCACGGGCCCAGCCGCTCCGCGGCATGTGGGATTCTCCCGGACCAGGGCACGAACCCGCGTCCCTTTCATCGGCAGGCGGACTCTCAACCACTGCGCCACCAGGGAAGCCCAATGGGTTCGTATTTTATGGAGTCTTTTAAAAATCAAAATGTAGGGCCTCCCTGGTGGCGCAGTGGTTGAGAGTCCGCCTGCCGATGCAGGGGATACGGGTTCGTGCCCCGGTCTGGGAGGATCCCATATGCCGCGGAGCGGCTCGGCCCGTGAGCCATGGCTGCTGAGCCTGTGCATCCGGAGCCTGTGCTCCGCAACGGGAGAGGCCACAACAGTGAGAGGCCCGCGTACCACAAAAAAAAAAAAAAAAAAAAAAATCAAAATGTATATTAATGTTTTTCAAAAGTTTTTCAGCATATTAGAAGACAATCATACTTTTTTTTCTGCATAAATGTATAGAAATGATGGATTATAGTAATAACTCTCTTAATGTTTATCCATCCTTTTGTTCTTGGAGTTCTGTCTTTGTGTCTTCATTTACAAGTAAGATTAGTCTGAATTTTTCTTTTTTATGCTATCTCTGTCAAGTATTGCAATTACTGTTACTCCCATTTTGAAAATAACCTGGGAATTTTCATTCTTTTTCTATGGCTCTGGAAAAGTTTAAATAGTGTTGGAAGTGTCTATTCCTCAAATGTTTGGTACAATTCCTGGAAAATTGATTTTTTTTATACCAGAATAATAGGTTATCACTCTATGAGGATAAAGCCCAGTATTTTGTTTTTAGATATAATTTATTCCATGATAATAAGCTCTACTAAAACAGAGTTTACTGAGTTTAGAGAGTAATTACCAATGTTTATGTTTACTCTTGGATCTAATACTGTTTATTGTGGACAGTTTTTAAAATATAAATTTGATATGCAAGCAAATGCAAAGACCTCAATTAGGTAAGGTGAAAAATAAAATCTTAAATTGAACAGTCATTATTTATTAACTCAATGGTCCTCAATAGATATTTACACATATATAGGACGTTTATGCATCAGATTCTAGTGCCAGATAAGCCATTGATTTACTTCATAGAGTTGATCAAGTGGTTCTTCCTCTCCAGAAGTGTAGAAAGAGGACAACAATGGACTCATAGCTAAAGCCTATCATGGTGGGAGCAAAGGATGAGAGCAGAGGACAGGCACTGTCCTTGGTTCTGAAACGTGATTTCACGCTTTTACACGACTGTTTCTCCTAAACCCAAAACATGTTCATGGATGTTGTAATTGATCTTCATTTTATTTGTTTTGTGTTCCATCTTGATATAAAACTTTATTCTTGTTTCATATTCTTGTTTCTTATTTTTCCTGCACTCCTCTGGAAAATTCGGCAGAGGAGGGCAATTGTTTGCTCCTAGTGCAATGTATGCCTCTAGTTCAACTAGATAAAAAGTTTCCAATATGGATGAGTGTCAGAATCCTGTTGAAAAAATACACATTATAAGGTGCTATCCTCAGGTATTCTAATTTATGAAGTCTGGAGTGGGGAGCAGGTATCTGTACTTTTTTTTTTTTTTTTTCCGGTACGCGGGCCTCTCACTGTTGTGGCCTCTCCCGTTGCGGAGCACAGGCTCTGGACGCGCAGGCTCAGCGGCCATGGCTCACGGGCCCAGCTGCTCCATGGCATGTGGGATTCTCCCGGACCGGGGCATGAACCCGTGTCCCCTGCATCGGCAGGCGGACTCTCGACCACTGCGCCACCAGGGAAGCCCAGGTATCTGTACTTTTTAAAGTAACCAGAAATACTGATGATCAGTCCTATTTGAGAACTACAAGACCGAAAGGTCTTTAAGGGCAACAGTGTTCCTCCATTCTATATGTGGTATTGCCTCAGCTAATGAGGTCAGTGAGGGTTCATTTCTAAACTACTTATCATCAATATGCTTGTAGCATTATCACCTTGCACACATAGGTTTTGCAGAGTGTACTTTCAGGACCTTAAATAACAAACATAACAGTTTATCTCCCCTTATCCTAACATAGAAACTGGCTGGTGTCAAGTAGGCAAACCATAGTTACTACCTGGAAATAAGCGTTGCTGGAGATCCTTCTTATGTTCCAGGCCTTTCTTGGAGTACACTGGTCTGCTAAGAGGAGGCCCGCTAGACAGACTCAGCTGAGATTCAAAGTCTTTGCACAACCATGTAAAATCTTAACAAAGAAGGGAAATGCATGTTATTCTGCCATGTTAGTTCATCTCTTCACCACTGAAAAAGACCTTGTGAGCGGGTGTATTATATGACTGTCTAGGTATGACTTGAGACATAATGGCAAGATAACACCCCATTCACCCTGTATGGACAAGTGCCTTCATTGCATATGAAAGTTGCCAAATCCATCATAAAAGAGATGTTATTTGGAAGTTTGAATGTGTTTCCCACTCAGTATGTCTTCACCCTCTGTTTCTGGATATCGTTTTGTTTGAATTTCTTTTACGGTACATAGCACATTCTTTTAGTACACCTATCTATGCATATATCTGTGGTGCAAATATTCCCACCATGGACAATTTTAAGCTATCAATATGATGTCACTAAATGCAGAGTTGGGAAGACATGCACCGTAACACACCATTTTATAGTATTTCCATCATACAGATACAGTAGATGTAAATAACCTCACGCGTATAGGTAATCTTAAAATGTAGTAAATCATTAGGTTTTGTATTTATTAAATTTGTTTTAAATATAATTTATTGAACTGTAAGTTTATAAAACTTAATTTTTAGCAATGACTGTTTAACAACTGGCTCAAAACATTCCTGAAAAGTTAACAAATGGCTCTCGAGCCAGTAAGAGCCAGTTCCAATACACCACTGCAAGGCAATCATCCCCAGACAATTTTCTTTTCATCTGATGTGGGAAATTACCTTTTATAAGATACTTCATTTGGGCTTCTCATCACCCAACAAAATTTTCTCATGTATGGAAAGTAGGGTACTTGAAGATTCAAAAAACACAGAATTTAGTGTGTGTGAGAAGTTCAAAGTCATAGGAAACAGAGGGAAACCTGTTTAATATACAGGTTCCAAAGAGGTAGAAAGGACAGGGAGGGAGTTTTCTCCATCTTACCTGGATCTGTGTCCATCAACATGCCTACCCATTCCTGAATTGTCAGTTTGCAAATATCCTTGTCCTTCACCATCCAGGAACAGGGAGCTTCTGAGAAAAGTGCACCACAGAATGGCTTCACTCCGATCACACAAGCATAGCCGTATAGCTCTCCCCCAGCTAACACATCCAAGATTTTGACTGTGAAATCTATCTGGCATTGAGACTGGCAAAAATGGACACAAGGTAATTTGTGTATTGTGTTTTCTATTGTCTTTTTCAAAGACTCACGGTCAACATTTTCTTTAGCACATCCCAGAACTTTCTTACTCCTATCATCCACTCCAATAAAAAGATAGCCTCCTTCAGTGTTTGCAAATGCAGACATGTACACTGGAATTCTGTTTTTCACATATTCTTCAATGTGTTTTGTAGAGAACTGCTTAAATTCTATGAATTGAGACTCGGGAAAAGGCACGATTTCACCGTATTCAAGCTGGTCTTTTTGGAAAATTAGGTAAGTAGGATCCGAATTATGGAGATCTTGACGTATAACCTTGGCAACTTCACCAAAAGGTTCTTTCCCCAAGATTTTTGCATTTATTTTCTTGGTTTTCAGGAAACTGAATGCCTCTCCTGAATCCATGGGAAGCACAGAAGTGCCAGATCTACAGTATAACGAAGAACTCAGGCTGCAAATGCGGGGCTTAAAGGAACTGTCTTCAGGGAAAGTGTCACTGCTCCAAGACTTAACAAAAATGTAATAACACCTCCCTTGTTGCTTAGTCTTGAAGAAAGCCTGCAAATTTGAAGACAGAATAAGTGTTCTCAAAGACTCTTCTAAATCCAGTCCCATCTCCACAGGATGCTCATTGTTGTTTGCCATTTCCAGCTGAATCACTCCTCCTCCTGAGTTTAATAAAGCACATGCAGCTTTTATAACTTTTGCCTTCTCTTGCTCTCTCTGAATTTTCTGCAGCTCCTTTCTGTTTCTTTCACCAAGAGTTACTTTTCCTACATTGATGACCAAGTCTGGGTAAGATGATTCTACCACCAAAGATGAATTATGTTCCTCCATGTTCATTCTGCAATTGAAACCATTAAAATACATATCATGTTGATGAAGAAGTAGATTGCAAAGTACACAAAAGTGCATTTATTAATTTATTTAAAAATATTTATTGAGTTCTTGCTAAGTGCTGGGGGCTGGAAATTAAGTGGTAAATAAAAAATAAGCATAGCCCTGAACCTTAAAGCTTACAGTCTGGACAGAAACATTGAATAGAGTAACTGCAGTAATGTGTGATACATACCCTGAAAGGAAGCACCAAACAGCAACAGTCAACCTAATATGAACAGGGAAGATTCCTGGAGGAAAGGGCATTTAAACTAAGATCTGAATTAGCCACGTGAAGGAATCTGAGGTTAGGAGGAGTTATTGCATTACAGTCAGAGTGAAAAGTATGTAGGAAGGCCTGAAATCATCAAAGGGATTAGTGTATTGGAGTGGTAGAGACATGTTCAGTCTGGCCAGACCTTAAGAGTGACAGAGGACCTACACTGTTGGTGGGAATGTGAGTTGGTGCAGTCACTTTGGAGAACAGTATAGAGGTTCTTCAAAAAACTAAAAATAGAGTTGCCATATGATCCTGCAATCCCACTCCTGGGCATACATCTGGGGAAAACGATAATTTGAAAATATACATGCACCCCAATGTTCACTGCAGCACTATTTACAATAGCCGAGGTATGGAAACAACCTAAATGTCCATCGACAGATGAATGGGTAAAGAAGACGTGGTACATATATTCAATGTAATACTACTCAGCCATAAAACAGAATGAAATAATGCCATTTGCAGCAACATGGGTGGACCTAGAGATTATCATACTAAGTGAAGGAAGTCAGACAGAGAAGGACAAATACCGTATGATATCACTTATATGTGGAATCTAAAATATGACACAAATGAACCTACCTACAAAACAGAAACCAACTCACAGACATAGAGAACAGAATTGTGGTTGCCGGGGAGGGGCGGGGGGGGGATGGACTGGGAGTTTGGGGTTAGTAGATGCAAACTATTACATACAGAATGGACAAACAACAAGGTCCTACTGTAGAGCACAGGGAACTATATTCAATAACCTGTGACAAACCATAATGGAAAAGAACATGAAAAATAATATATATATGTATAACTGAATCACTTTGCTGTACAGTAGAAATTAACACAACATTGTAAATCAACTATACTTCAATAAAATAAATTTTTTTAAAAATTTACACTGAGCTAAAAAAAAAAGAGTGACGGAGGATGGGAGATGGGAAGTGGTGAAACAGGAGACTTGAAAGTTAGAAAAGCGCTGCTGCTTACAACAGTGGAAAGCCAAAGAAGGATTTTAAGGAAGGGAGTGACATGAACACATAGACATTTTATTTATTTATTTATTTATTTGGCTGCATTGGGTCTTTAGTTGTGGCATGCAGGATCTTTCGCTGTGGCATGGGCTCTTTGTTGTGGCACACGGGCTTCTCTCTAGTTGTGGCATGCAGGTTTTCTCTCTCTGGTTATGGTGCACATGGTTCAGAGTGTGTGGTCTCTGTAGTTTTGGCACGTGGGCTCTCTCACTGAGGCACGCAAGCTCAGTAACGGCACACAGGCTTAGTTGCCCAGCGGCATGTGGGATCTTAGTTCCCTGACCAGGGATCGAACCCGTGTCACCTGCATTGGAAGGCAGATTCTCTACCACTGGACCACCAGGGAAGTCCCTAGACATTTTAAAAGACACATTAATGATGAAGAACAGATCCATGGTTGCCAAGTGTTATGGGGAGGGAAGGGTGTGACTACAAAGGGATAAAACAAAGGAATTTGTTGAGGTGATGAAACTGTTCTGTTTCCTGATTGTGGTTGTAATTATATGAATCTATTCATGTGTTAAAACTCATAGAGCTGCACACCCAAAAAGTTAATTTTTTTGGATGATAAATTATTAAGGGGGGGCACATTATTAATTACAGGTGGAGAACTAATGAGAGAGGAGCAAACCAGTAGGGAGGGTTTTGCAGTAATCCGGGTGACAGATGATGGTAGCCTGGGCCACAGTAGGGGCCATGGGAATGAAGAGATGTGAGTATATCTGAGAGACATTAGAAAATAAAATTAACCTGGCTCTGTATTGAACAGATAGAGATCAGGAGAAAAGATTAAAATTTAGTAAGTGGGTTTTGGCTTGGGCAACTGGGTGGTTAGTGGTACAAATTATTGGCAAAAGATCAATGATTATTGAAGGTGGGTGATTGATAAATGGAGATTCACTCTCCTATTCTCTCCTTCTCTCTATTTTTGTGCATATTTGAAAAGTTTCCATAATAAGAAGTTTTAAAATTGACTTCATCTATTAACTGGGTGGTGGACATATTGGTGTTCATTATATTGCTTTCTATATTTTTCTGTAAGTTTGAAATTATTCATGACATAAAAAAGAAAACTTTTGCCTCCAAAAAAATTTTAAAGGCAAGTAGGGCATATGAATTTAGATCATTAGTAAGAAAGTGGTTGAACTTTTGGATTATGCATTCTTAGGTGGATAGGGTGGAAAACAAAGATGGCCAGGGCAGAAGGCGGATCTGAGAAATGGGGAAAAAGAAGGATCAGTGGATTCTAAGATTTTATGATGTCAAAAAAAACCTTGTATTTGGCAGTGATTGAGCAAATCAATAAAACTCAACAGTACCATAGTGAGGAGAGGGCTCTTAAAACTCTTAGGGATGTGTTGCAACCTACAGTCATTTTTCTCTCTTGCTTGATTATATACTGAAGCATGCCATCGAAACATTTCATTTATTAACTTTTTAGCACAGGAAACATTCAATGAGCGTTCACCGTGGGCACACTAACTGCTGTGAGAGACACAAAGAATCTGACTGCTGGAGATGTATGGTTTAGGGTCCATCAGATTACCACGATATGGCTTAAACAATATGTGGAGAAAAACCCATAGCCCTAATCCCTATATTGGTAAGAGAGAAAAATTTAAACAGAGTGACTCTCATCAACATTGAAAGAACTTAGAAAAAGAACCAGATTGCAAAGGAACACAAAAGAACAGGAATAATAGATGGAAGGGCAGAAGGAAGTTGGAAAATTAAAAAGCAATTATTTGATTAATTAACAAGATTGAGAGTTTTGTTTTTGTTTGTTTTGCTTTTTGCTTATTTGGTTTTTGATTTTTAGACAAGCCACTAGCATCTTTATTATTTATTTATTTATTTTAAATTTTATTGGAGTATAGTTGATTTACAATGTTGTGTTAGTTTCAGGTGTACAGCAAAGTGATTCAGTTATACATATACATATATTCACTCTTTTTCAGATTCTTTTCCCATATAGTTTATTACAGAATACTGAGCAGAGTTCCCTGTGCTATACAGTAGGTCCTGGTTGATTATCTATTTTATATATAGTAGTGTGTGTATGTTAATCCCAAGGTCCTAGCATTTTTATTATTTAAAAAGAACTCTGCACAAACAAAAGGGTTAGATAGGGGAAACTCTTCAGGACCTAGGGCCTGATAAATAGCTCTTAGAGGATACCCAAAGCACAATCTGTAAAAGAAAAACAATCATTAAATTGGACTTCATCAAAAATTTAAAATTTTTGCCATGCGAAACCTCCTATTAAGGAAATGAAAAGACAAGTTACAGACTGGGAGAATATATTTGCAAAATCACATACCTGACAAATATCCCAAATCTAGAATATATAAAGAACTCTAAAATTCAGCAAACTAGGAATAGAGAGAAACTTCCTCAACTTGATAAAGAACATTTCTTTAAAAGATCTATACTAACATCACACTTAATGGTGAGAAACTAGATACTTTCCCACTAAGATCAGGAACAAGGCAAGCATATCCCCTCCACCACTCTTATTCAACATAGTACTGGAAGTCCTAGTTAATGCATTAAGACAACAAAAGGAAATAAGAGGTTAACAGATTGGGAAGGGAAAAGCACAGCTGTCTGCATTCACAGATGACATGATTATCTCTGTAGACAATTCCAAAGAATAAACCAAAAAAACCCACAAAAAACAAAAAAAAAACCCTTGGAACTAATTAGCAATTATAGCAAGGTTGCAGAATACATGATTAGTATACGAAAGTCAATTGTTTTTTTATATACCAGCAATGAACAATTGGAATTTGAAATTTAAAACATAATGTCACTTACATTAGAACAACAACAACAAAAAAGAAATGACATACTTATGTATAAATCTAATAAGACATATACAAGTTCTAAGGAGGAAAATGACAAAACTCTATTGAAGGAAATCAAAGGAGAGCTAAAGAAATGAAGAGATAGTCCATGTGCATGGATAAGAAGATCTGATATTGTCAAGAAATCAGTTCTTCCCAAGTTGATCTATAGACTCAGTGCAATTCAAATCAAAATCCCAGCAATTATTTTGTGAATATCAACAAATTGATTCTAAGGTTTACATGGGACGGCAAAAGACCCAGAAGAGCCAACACGATATTGAAAGAACAAAGTCAGAAGACTGACCAAACCAACTTCAAGACTTACTATAACGTTGTAGTGATAAAGACAGTGTGATGTTGATGAAACAGATCAGTGGAACAGTTAAGACAGTGCAGAAATAGACTCACACAAATATATTCAACTGATCTTTGACAAAGGGGAAAAGGCAATTCAATGGATAAAGGAGAGTCCTGTTAACAAATGGTGCAGAAAAAAATGGACATCTACATGCAGAACTATGAGTCTAGATACAGACCTATACCTTTCACAAAAATTAACTCAAATGGATAATAGACCCAAATGTAAAATGCAAACCCATAAAACTTCTAGAAGATGACATAGGAGGCAATCTAGGTGACCTTAGGTTTGGTAATTAGTGACTTTTTAGATACAACTCCAAAAGCATGATTCATGAAAAGAACTGATACATTGGACTTCATTAAAATTATAAACTTCTGCTCTGCAAAAGACATTGAAGAAAATGATAAGGTAAGCCACAGGCTGGGAGAAAATTTCTTTAAAACATATATCTAATAAAGGATTGGTATCCAAAACATACAAAGAACTCTTAAAACTCATCAATAAAACAACCCAATTTTTTAAATGGGTAAAACATCTGAACAGACACCTCACCAAAGAAGATATACAGATGGGAGAGTTCCCTGGTCATCCAGTGGTTAGGAATCCTCGCTTTCACTGCTACGGGCCTGGGTTTGATCCTTGGTTGGGGAACTAAGATCCTACAAGCCATACTCGTGGCCAGAAAAAAAAAAAAGAAGAAGATACACAGATGGCAAAGGAGTATGTGAAAAGATGTCCACATCATATATCATTGGGGAATTGCAAATTAAAACAACAGTGAGCTGCTACCACAGCATACTTATTAAAATGGCTAAAATCCAAAACACTTACAACACCAAAAGTTGATGAGTATGTGGAGCAACAGGAACTCTCGTTCATTGCTGGTGGGAATGAAAAATGGTACAGCCACTTTGGAAGACAGTTTAATTGCTTCTTACAAAATTAAACATATTGTTACCATATGATCTGGCAATTGTGTTCCCTGGTATTTACCCCAAAGAGTTGAATACCTATGTCCACAAAAACCTGCACATGAATGTTTACAGTAGCTTTGCTCATGATTACCAAAATTTGGAAGCAACCGAGATGTTTTCCAACAGATGAATGGGTAAACAATGTGTGCAAGGAGACAAGAACAGTCATTTTAGCACTGTTTGTAACACCAAATTTTGGAAATAGACTGTCCATCAATAATGAAATAAGGAAATGAAACGTGGTAATATTTGCTGAAAGGAATATTGTGAGCCACTTGAAGAGAATAAACGAAAACACACACACAATGACATAGATATCAGAAACAAAATGTGGAGTTAAAAAATCAAGTTGCAGAAATATACATATAAAATTAAACCATTTAAATAAGCTAAAAATGCACACAACAATATTACATATTATTCCTGGATGTGTAAAACAGTGTGTGTTAAAAATAGTGTAAAAGATATACAGTAAACTCAGAATGTTGGTTGCTTCTGAGAAAAGGAGAGAAAAATGAAACTGGAAATAGAAGGCAAAGAGAACCTCAAACTTATCTACAATATTTTACATACTGAATTTTTTAAAAGCTTGAAGTAACTATGGCAAGATGCCAGCAGTTGTCAATTTGAGGTAATGGAGTAACAAAAATTGGGGATAACAAAAGAAGAGTTTTTTAGATTTGTTCTTTGTACTTATTTATTATTGCTATTATTAAACACACACACACACACACGCACACACACGCACAGACCCAAATTGGGTTTAGCCCAGAATACAAGATTAGACAATACAAGAAAAACCATTAATTACTAAAAAAGTCATAGGAACATTAATAGAAAGTCAAAATTATCTCAATAAATACAAACATTTGTTTGATAATATATATTTACAAAGTATTCTAGAGAAGCATTATTTAAGAAGAGTAGCAAAAAGGTATACAGAAGCATTATTTAAGAAGAGTAGCGGGGGGGTATTTTAATCTTAGTTTTTTTTTTTTGTTTTTTTTTTTGCGGTACGTGGGCCTCTCACTGTTGTGGCCTCTCCCGCCGCGGAGCACAGGCTCCGGACGCGCAGGCCCAGCCGCCATGGCTCACGGGCCCAGCCGCTCCGCGGCACGCGGGATCCTCCCGGTCCGGGGCACGAACCCGCGTCCCCTGCACCGGCAGGCGGACTCTCAACCATTGCGCCACCAGGGAAGCCCTTAATCTTAGTTTTAAGGCAACATCACACACACACACACACACCCCTGAGTCTTTAATCTTGGAGTCTTTTTTCTTCACGAAATTCTTGGATTTTTATTTATTTTTTACTTGGGGTATAGTTGTTTCACAATGTTGTGTTAGTTTCTACTGTAAAGTTAAGTGAATCAGCCATATGTATACATACATCCCGTCTTTTTTGGATTTCCGTATAATCTTAGAGTCTTAAGGTAATATCTCACACACACACACACACACACACACACACACACACACACACACACACACACACACACACACACACACACACACACACACACACACACACACACACACACACACACACACACACACACACACACACACACCCGCCCCCCACCCCCCGAGTCCCGCTCTCCCCTGTTCAACACGCACGCACGGGTCCTTCCCTCCCGAGCTCACTGCTCGCACTTGCGCACTCCTGCCCTTCGGCTCTGCGCCTGCGCCCTGCACCTCCTCCAGCTGGCGCTTTGGTTTGTCTTTTCCTGCTTCCCCGCCCCCAACCGGGCGGGTTTCTTGAGCGTGCGTGCGCGCGCAGGTTGGGAAATGATAGTCTAAGAAGGGAAGCAGAGCCTCTGCGTGTGGGCCCAAGAGGAAGAATGGAACGGGGAAGGGTTATGAGTCCCCGGGGCTGAGAAAATTGGAATCCACAAACAAACAAACAATCAGACTCTGGACAGAGGAGACCCACAACCTCAGACCTGGCTCTGTCTGCCCCAGGCATTATGCTATCTTGTATTTCAAAGATGAAGACTCAAACCAGAGAAGTTATGACCTGCTCAGGATTAGATGACCTCCTCTGACTTATTTCTTTTCCCCACATCAATGCTGTAGGTATACTCTCTAGTTGTCCTCATTTAATTTGGGTCTAAAAAATCATCTTACATCTATGGCTGCAGTAATAAAAGCATATTTATGTTGTAAAAATGAGTATGTCAATTGATGTCTGCAAGATACCCAGAATATCTGTAGGTGTTGCCTGTGTCTAGTAAAATAAGTATCTATTATCACAGATGATTTTTTTCCTATTATAGAGTGGTAAATGTTTCTCAACCATCCACTTGCTGAATTATTCATAATTTTACATTCATTCGTGCCCTATCTCCAAAAAGATTAGAAGAAGCAACTTGTTAAAGTTGGGAAGTTGCTGTACAGTATAAACTAATACACTATTGTAAAGCAACTATACTCCAATAAAAATTTTTAAAAAAAAAGATTATTCACAATAGCCAAGATGTGGAAACAACATAATTGTCCATGAGTAGATAAAGAAAATGTGGCGTGTATATATGATGGAATATTACTCAACCATCAAAGGAAGGAAATATTGCCGTTTGTGACAACATGGATGGACCTTGAGGGTATTATGCTAAGTGAAATAAGTCAGACAGAAAGACAAATGCTGTAGGATCTTACTTATATGTGGAATCTTAAAAAATGACAATAAACTGAACTCATAGAACAGATCGGTGGTTGCCAGAAGTGAGGGGAGGGAGGGTGAAATGTGTTAAGGTGGTCAAAAGGTACAAACTTCCAGTGATAAATAAGTCCTGGGATATAATGCACAGCATGGTGACTACAGTTAAGAATACTTTACTGTATATTTGAAAGTTGCTAAAGGAGTATATCTTAAAAGTTCTCATCATAAGAAAAAAATGTAACTATGTGTGGTCACAGATGTTAACTAAACTTTTTGTAGTAATCACTTTGCAATATATACATATATCAAATCATTGTACTGTATACCTTAAAGTAATACAGTGTTACATGTCAGTTATATCTCAGTAATAATAATAAAAAGAGGAAAAAGACAAGATGGCGGAAGAGTAAGACGCGGAGATCACCTTCCTCCTCACGGATACACCAGAAATACAGCTACACGTGGAACAACTCCTACAGAACACCTACTGAACGCTGGCAGAAGACCCCAGACCTCCCAAAAGGCAAGAAACTCCCCACATACCTGGGTAGGGCAAAGCGGAGAGATTCCCGCACAGAGGATCGGTGCCGAGCGGCACTCACCAGCCCGAGAGGCTTGTCTGCTCGCCCGCCGGGGCGGGCGGCGCTGGAAGCTGAGGCTCGGGCTTCGGTCAGAGCGCAGGGAGAGGACTGGGGCTGGCGGCGAGAACTCAGCCTGAAGGGGGCTAATGTGCCACAGCTAGCCGGGAGGGAGTCCGGGAAAACTCTGGAGCTGCCGAAGAGGCAAGAGACTTGTTCTTCCCTCTTGGTTTCCTGCTGCGCGAGGAGAGGGGATTAAGAGCGCTGCTTAAAGGGGCTCCACAGACGGGCGCGAGTCGCGACTGAAAGCGCGGAGCCCAGTGACGGGCGTGGGACGCTGGGGCTGCTGCTGCCGCCGCCAAGAAGCCCGTGTGCGAGCGCAGGTCACTGTCCACACCGCCCTTCCGGGAGCCTGAGCAGCCCGCCACTGCCGGGGTCCCGGGATCCAGGGGCGGCTTCCCTGGGAGAACGCACGGCGCGCCTCGGGCTGGTGCAACGTCACGCCGACCTCTGCCGCTGCAGGCTCGCCCCGCACTCCGTGCCCCTCCCTCCCGCCCGGCCTGAGTGAGCCAGAGTTCCCGAAGAGGCTGCTTCTTTAACCCTTTCCTGTCTGAGCGAAGAACAGACGCCCTCCGGCGACCTACACGCAGAGGCGGGGCCAAATCCAAAGCTGAGACCCGGGAGCTGTGAGAACAAAGAAGAGAAAGGGAAACCTCTCCCAGCAGCCTCAGAAGCAGCGGATTAAAGCTCCACAATCAACTTGATGTACCCTGCATCTGTGGAATACATGAATAGACAACAAATCATCCCAAATTGAGGAGCCAGGAGTCAGTACTGTGCCTCTGAGGTGGGAGAGCCAACTTCAGGACACTGGTCCACAAGAGACCTCCCAGCTCCACATAATATCAAACGGCGAAAATCTTCCAGAGATCTCCATCTCAACACCAGCACCCAGCTTCACTCAACGACCAGCAAGCTACAGTGCTGGACACCCTATGCCAAACAACTAGCAAGACAGGAACACAACGCCACCCATTAGCAGAGAGGTGGCCTAAAATCATAAAAAGTCTGCAGACACCCCAAAACACACCACCAGACGTGGACCTGCCCACCAGAAAGACAAGATCCAGCCTCATCCACCAGAACACAGGCACTAGTCCCCTCGACCAGGAAACCTACACAACCCACTAAACCAACCTTAGCCACTGGGGACAGACACCAAAAACAACAGGAACTACGAACCTGCAGCCGGCAAAAAGGAGACCCCAAACACAGTAACATAAGCAAAATGAGAAGACAGAAAAACACACAGCAGGAGAAGGAGCAAGATAAAAACCCACCAGACCTAACAAATGAAGAGGTAATAGGCAGTCTATCTGAAAAAGAATTCAGAATAATGATAGTAAAGATGATCCAAAATCTTGGAAATAGAATAGACAAAATGCAAGAAACAGTTAACAAGGACCTAGTAGAACTAAAGATGAATCAAGCATCGATTAAAAACACAATAAATGAAATGAAAAATACTCTAGATGGGATCAATAGCAGAATAACTGAGGCAGAAGAACGGATAAGTGAGGTGGAAGATAAAATAGTGGAAATAACTAATGCAGAGCAAAATAAAGAGAAAAGAATGAAAAGAACAGAGGACAATATCAGAGACCTCTGGGACAACATTAAACGCACCAACATTCGAATTATAGGGGTTCCAGAAGAAGAAGAGAAAAAGAAAGGGACTGAGAAAATATTTGAAGAGATTATAGTTGAAAACTTCCCTAATATGGGAAAGGAAATAGTTAATCAAGTCCAAGAAGCACAGAGAGTCCCATACAGAATAAATCCAAGGAGAAATACGCCAAGACACATATTAATCAAACTGTCAAAAATTAAACACAAAGAAATCATATTAAAAGCAGCAAGGCAAAAACAACAAATAACACACAAGGGAATCCCCATCAGGATAACAGCTGATCTCTCAGCAGAAACTCTACAAGCCAGAAGGGAGTGGCAGGACATAATTAAAGTGATGAAGGAGAGAAACCTGCAACCAAGATTACTCTACCCAGCAAGGATCTCATTCAGATTTGATGGAGAAATTAAAACGTTTACAGACAAGCAAAAGCTGAGAGAGTTCAGCACCACCAAACCAGCTTTACAACAAATGCTAAAGGAACTTCTCTAGGCAAGAAACACAACAGAAGGAAAAGACCTACAATAACGAACCCAAAACAATTAAGAAAATGGGAATAGGAACATACATATCGATAATTACCTTAAATGTAAATGGACTAAACGCTCCCACCAAAAGACACAGATTGGCTGAATGGATACAAAAACAAGACCCATATATATGCTGTCTACAAGAGACCCACTTCAGACCTAGAGACACATACAGACTGAAAGTAAGGGGATGGAAAAAGATATTCCATGCAAATGGAAACCAAAAGAAAGCTGGAGTAGCAATTCTCATATCAGACAAAATAGACTTTAAAATAAAGACTACTAGAAGAGACAAAGAAGGACACTACATAATGATCAAGGGATCGATCCAAGAAGAAGATATAACAATTGTAAATATTTATGCACCCAACATAGGAGCACCTCAATACATAAGGCAAACACTAACAGCCATAAAAGGAGAAATCGACAGTAACACAATCATAGTAGGGGACTTTAACACCCCACTTTCACCAATGGACAGATCATCCAAAATGAAAATAAATAAGGAAACACAAGCTTTAAATGATACATTAAACAAGATGGACTTAATTGATATTTATAGGACATTCCATCCAAAAACAACAGAATACACATTTTTCTCAAGTGCTCATGGAACATTCTCCAGGATAGATCATATCTTGGGTCACAAATCAAGCCTTGGTAAATTTAAGAAAATTGAAATTGTATCAAGTATCTTTTCCGACCACAATGCTATGAGACTAGATATCAATTACAGGAAAAGAGCTATAAAAAATACAAACACATGGAGGCTAAACAATACATTACTTAATAACGAAGTGATCACTGAAGAAATCAAAGAGGAAATAAAAAAATACCTAGAAACAAATGACAATGGAGACACGACGACCCAAAACCTATGGGATGCAGCAAAAGCAGTTCTAAGAGGGAAGTTTATAGCAATACAATCCCACCTTAAGAAACAGGAAATATCTCGACTAAACAACCTAACCTTGCACCTAAAGCAATTAGAGAAAGAAGAACAAAAACATCCCAAAGTTAGCAGAAGGAAAGAAATCATAAAAATCAGATCAGAAATAAATGAAAAAGAAATGAAGGAAACAATAGCAAAGATCAATAAAACTAAAAGCTGGTTCTTTGAGAAGATAAACAAAATTGATAAACCATTAGCCAGACTCATCAAGAAAAAAAGGGAGAAGACTCAAATCAATAGAATTAGAAATGAAAAAGGAGAAGTAACAACTGACACTGCAGAAATACAAAAGATCGTGAGAGATTACTATAAGCAACTCTATGCCAATAAAATGGACAACCTGGAAGAAATGGACAAATTCTTAGAAATGCACAACCTGCCAAGACTGAATCAGGAAGAAATAGAACATATGAACAGACCAATCACAAGCACTGAAATTGAAACTGTGATAAAAAATCTTCCAACAAACAAAAACCCAGGACCAGATGGCTTCACAGGCGAATTCTATCAAGCATTTAGAGAAGAGCTAACGCCTATCCTTCTCAAACTCTTCCAAAATATAGCAGAGGGAGGAACACTCCCAAACTCATTCTACGAGGCCACCATCACCTTGATACCAAAACCAGACAAGGATGTCACAAAGAAAGAAAACTACAGGCCAATATCACTGATGAACATAGATGCAAAAATCCTCAACAAAATACTAGCAAACAGAATCCAACAGCACATTAAAAGGATCATACACCATGATCAAGTGGGGTTTATCCCAGGAATGCAAGGATTCTTCAATATACGCAAATCAATCAACGTGATACACCATATTAACAAATTGAAGGAGAAAAACCATATGATCATCTCAATAGATGCAGAGAAAGCTTTCGACAAAATTCAACACCCATTCATGATAAAAACCCTGCAGAAAGTAGGCATAGAGGGAACTTTCCTCAACATAATAAAGGCCATATATGACAAACCCACAGCCAGCATCGTCCTCAATGGTGAAAAACTGAAACCATTTCCACTAAGATCAGGAACAAGACAAGGTTGCCCACTCTCACCACTCTTATTCAACATAGTTTTGGAAGTTTTAGCCACAGCAATCAGAGAAGAAAAGCAAATAAAAGGAATCCAAATTGGAAAAGAAGAAGTAAAGCTGTCACTGTTTGCAGATGACATGATACTATACATAGAGAATCCTAAAGATGCTACCAGAAAACTACTAGAGCTAATCAATGAATTTGGTAAAGTTGCAGGATACAAAATTAATGCACAGAAATCTCTGGCATTCCTATATACTAATGATGAAAAATCTGAAAGTGAAATCAAGGAAACACTCCCATTTACCATTGCAACAAAAAGAATAAAATATCTAGGAATAAACCTACCTAAGGAGACAAAAGACCTGTATGCAGAAAATTATAAGACACTGATGAAAGAAATTAAAGATGATACAAATAGATGGAGAGATGTACCATGTTCTTGGATTGGAAGAATCAACATTGTGAAAATGACTCTACTACCCAAAGCAATCTACAGATTCAATGCAATCCCTATCAAAATACCACTGGCATTTTTCACAGAACTAGAACAAAAAATTTCACAATTTGTATGGAAACACAAAAGACCCCGAATAGCCAAAGCAATCTTGAGAACGAAAAATGGAGCTGGAGGAATCAGGCTCCCTGACTTCAGACTATACTACAAAGCTGCAGTAATCAAGACAGTATGGTACTGGCACAGAAACAGAAAGATAGATCAATGGAACAGGATAGAAAGCCCAGAGATAAACCCACGGACATATGGTCACCTTATCTTTGATAAAGGAGGCAGGAATGTACAGTGGAGAAAGGACAGTCTCTTCAATAAGTGGTGTTGGGAAAACTGGACAGGGACATGTAAAAGTATGAGATTCGATCACTCCCTAACACCATACACAAAAATAAGCTCAAAATGGATTAAAGACCTAAATGTAAGGCCAGACACTATCAAACTCTTAGAGGACAACATAGGCAGAACACTCTATGACATAAATCACAGCAAGATCCTTTTTGACCCACCTCCTAGAGAAATGGAAATAAAGACAAAAATAAACACATGGGACCTAATGAAACTTAAAAGCTTTTGCACAGCAAAGGAAACCATAAACAAGACCAAAAGACAACCCTCAGAATGGGAGAAAATATTTGCAAATGAAGCAACTGACAAAGGATTAATCTCCAAAATTTATAAGCAGCTCATGCAGCTCAATAACAAAAAAACAAACAACCCAATCCAAAAATGGGCAGAAGACCTAAATAGACATTTCTCCACAGAAGATATACAGACTGCCAACAAACACATGAAAGGATGCTCAACATCTTTACTAATTAGAGAAATGCAAATCAAAACTACAATGAGATATCATCTCACACCAGTCAGAATGGCCATCATCAAAAAATCTAGAAACAATAAATGCTGGAGAGGGTGTGGAAAAAAGGGAACACTCTTGCACTGCTGGTGGGAATGTGAATTGGTACAGCCACTATGGAGAACGGTATGGAGGTTCCTTAAAAAACTACAAATAGAACTACCATATGACCCTGCAATCCCACTACTGGGCATATACCCTGAGAAAACCATAATTCAAAAAGAGACATGTACCAAAATGTTCATAGCAGCCCTATTTACAATAGCCCGGAGATGGAAACAACCTAAGTGTCCATCATCGGATGAATGGGTAAAGAAGATGTGGCACATACATACAATGGAATATTACTCAGCCATAAAAAGAAATGAAATTGAATTATTTGTAATGAGGTGGATGGACCTAGAGTCTGTCATACAGAGTGAAGTAAGTCAGAAAGAGAAAGACAAATACTGTATGCTGACACATATATATGGAATTTAAGAAAAAAAAAGGTCATGAAGAACATAGGGGTAAGACAGGAATAAAGACACAGACCTACTAGAGAATGGACTTGAGGATATGGGGAGGGGGAAGGGTAAGCTGTGACAAAGTGAAAGAGCGGCATGGACATATATACACTACCAAACGTAAGGTAGATAGCTAGTGGGAAGCAGCCGCATAGCACGGGGAGATCAGCTCGGTGCTTTGTGACCGCCTGGAGGGGTGGGATAGGGAGGGTGGGAGGGAGACACAAAAGGGAGGGGATATGGGAACATATGTATACATATAACTGATTAAATTTGTGATAAAGCAAAAAATAAAAATAAAAAAAAAAAAAAAAAAAAAAAAAGAATATATACAGAAAAGAGATATGTTGAGAGGAAAGGGGATTTGTCAATATAATTTGATAATAATGGAATATTTAAATAAAATGTGTTTGATTTAAAAAAAATAATAATAATAATAATAAAAAGACAGAGAACTTTCTATTAAATAAATAAATAAATAAAAAATAAAGTTGGGCAAGTGATTTTCCGGTGCTTTAATAAATGTTGGTAAACAAAATAAATGAATTTTTGACACACTTGCAAATAATAACCTGGAAAATCCAACTAGGTCGGAGCTTCCGGGTCAATATATTTTAAAGTTTTTTTCTGAAAATGAAAGTGTATACATTATGAAAAACAAGAAAACCCTTTCCGTAGAGATCAACCAATTGGGTACCTGACAAAGAATCCTTTGTCACAGTCACCCCTTCCCGCCAAGACTCTAGATCCTCCCTGTCCCATCTGAAAGTTTGTTTCCAGATAGTTCGTTGATCAGTCCACCTTATAACTCTCTACAGCACTGTCTCAGACCTCTGTCAGGTTGTCTGGCTGGAATCCTGTATCCCCGGCCTCAGCTAGAATGTGAGTCCCATCTAAGGGCCAGTTCTCCTGTCTATTTCACTTAAGAAAAATGTGGGCATAACAGGTCCACCTCAGCCTCTCTTGCCTAAAGTAGATATATCTGGAAGGGTCTCTAGCCGCAGGGTGGATTTTTATCTGTGGTCGTTTTTTTTCAGCCCGTCTTTTCTGTTGAACAGGCATGGCTCGGGTCTCTCCAGGTAGTCTCTACTTACCTTGGGAATTAGAAGATTCCTTAGGGTCTGGGTGCTGAAGAGAAAACACCTGAGTCCTGACCTGTTTGGGTGTCTGCAGCTTAACAAAAGCAAGCCCAGGAGAAATTTTTATTTCCTTAAGGGAAACGAGAATGTTCCCGCCTTTTTAAACTTGGTTTCCTGAAACCAAAGTTAAACGTGTTCCTGGGGCTTCCCTGGTGGCGCAGTGGTTGAGAGTCCGCCTGCCGTTACAGGGGACACGGGTTCATGCCCCGGTCCGGGAAGATCCCATATGCTGCAGAACGGCTAGGCCCGTGAGCCATGGCCGCTGAGCCTGCGTGTCCGGAGGCTGTGCTCCGCAACGGGAGAGGCCACAACAGTGAGAGGCCCGCATACCGCAAAAAAAAAAAACACCGTGTTCCTGTCTTTTAGGTTTCAGTTTCTCAGAAAACTACTTCTGGCACTTGCCTCTTGGGGGCTGTCTTTCCTGCCTCAAGGGCGGGGCGGGGCGGGGGGTGGGGTGGGGAGGAAGCTGAATATTGCCTTTCTATCAGTAGAAATTTGTCCTTTTAATAAGTAGGTGAAAAGCGAGTTAGTTCTGGCTTGAAACTTTAAACTTCTTGGAGAACAAGGCTACAGAAAAACCTGTTTGGATACACATCAAACTGTTATTAAGGATTTCACCCTGGGGAGTGGAATTGGAAGGGAAAGATGGTAAGGGAAGGAGGAATTGTTATTTTGTACAATATGCCTGTATTACTCGAGAAATGTTAATGCAATAAGGAAAAGAAAGCAGTGCTAGAGTCAGATAGGTAATTAAGCAGTGCATCTCGTTGACCTTCTCACTTAATTTTTCTGGTAGCCTCTATAAGCCCAACAGTTGCAGTTAAATCCTGTTGAAACTGCTGCTGGGTTTCCTGTTATTGATTTGACTGCTAATACTGTTATTAACTAATTAATTAATTAACTATTAGTTAATACTATTATTGACTGCTAATACTGTATTGTTTTGATTAAGTTTCTTTTGCTTACTACTTTGATCTTCAGCTTCCCTCTACAGCCTACACAAATCACAGTCCCCTGGAGCTCTTTTTTGGTTTCTTTTGGGTAGCCATCCTTATAGATTGCAAAAATTATTACAGTATGGACTTAGCAATCATTTTTAATATTGAGAAAAGGTGCTGTGCACCAAAGGGAATTGACTGGCCCCTCTGGTTCTTACTATGACTGCGAGACACCCTCTTCAGCAATAACCATCAGGAACCTTTGAAAAAAATAAAGGGTTATTACTTACAGGATCTGGAAGTACACAGCAGACCTGGGGCCACACAGCAAGGTTGTGGGTAGAGAGAAAAAGAGAACATGCTGGCCTGAGGTTCAGCTTTCTCTGGGGTGGAGGATGGGAGCTTAGAGTTTGGCAGGCTCCCTATTGGTGAACTTGAAACATCAGGGCGGGAACTTAAAACAGGAAGACATTTTTTTTAAAAAAGCGAAAAACAGCGACCCACGGGGAATTCCCTGGCGCTCCAGTGATTGGGACTCAGTGTTTTCACTGCCAAGGGCTTGGGTTCAATCCCTGGTCAGGAACTAAGATCCCACAAGCTGTGTGACCAAAAAAGACAAAACACAGGGGCTTCTCTGGTGGCGCAGTGGTTGGGAGTCCGCCTGCCGATGCAGGGGACGCGGGTTCGTGCCCCGGTCCGGGAGTGGCCGCTGAGCCTGCGCGTCCGGAGGCTGTGATCCGCGGCGGGAGAGGCCGCAGCGGTGAGAGACCCGCGTACCGCAAAAAAAAAAAAAGACAAAACACAAACAAAAAATGTCCAGCAACCCAAATGGTCAGTTATGAAATCAACCAAGCTCTCAAAAACAAAAGACCCTCCTCATTGCCGGGAGGTGGCTGGCAATGTGTTTAATCAAGATAGCCATCTTTGAAATGAGTAAGGAAAGAAAAACTGTCAACTATCAGGTTCTACACTACGACCAAATAATTAGTTCCCAATATTGGCTGCTCATCAGAACCTTTCAGCACACTTTTTAAAAATGCAAATTCTAGGGCTTCCCTGGTGGCGCAGTGGTTGAGAGTTCGCCTGCCGATGTAGGGGACACAGGTTTGTGCCCTGGTCCGGGAAGATCCCACATGCCGCGGAGCAGCTGGGCCCGTGAGCCATGGCCGCTGAGCCTGCGCGTCCGGAGCCTGTGCTCCGCAACGGGAGAGGCCACAACAGCTAGAGGCTGAAGAAAAAAAAAAAAAAAAAATGCAGATTCTAAAATTTTTTTAAAAATAAAAATAAACTAAAAAAAATTTTTAAAGAGAGAAAAAAACAAACAAAAAAAGCAGATTCTCAGGCTTCTCCCCAGACACGATGCAGCAAACAATGAATCTGTATTTTTAAGATTCCCAGGTGATTCTATGGTCAGCCAGGTTCGGGAACTACTGGACTCCCATATTTCCTGTCTCCCATTGTTACAATCTCTCAGCTCACTATTCATGGTGAATTGTCCTAGAAATTACTACTATTACAGACTGCCACACAAATCCAGTTTGTACCAAATCTGGTTCTAATATGGCGAGCATTATCACTTCATGATGTTGCCTACATGCGGCAAACAGAGCAGGTAATTATCTGATTGCAAAAAAGCAATACATCCCACAAATTACCCCAGAGACACAGCATTTTTAAAAAAATTATACTTGAGACGTGTCCAGTGAGAAAAACTCAGCAGGGTCCAGAGGATGTCTTTTTGTTTTTTAATAATTAACAATTGGATTTATTGCCATTTCTTCACATTTTTCTCTTATCTCTCTACAAGGTATCTACAAGGTATCTCTACAAGGTATCAGAAATGAAAATCAAAGAAGTACATATTATATTATAAATAGTACATTATTAATAGTGTACATTTTTGTATAATGTTTTTATTTGGAAACAATTTCAAACTGGCAGAAAATTTGCAAGTACAGTATAAATAACTTTTTCTTGAATTATTCGAAGGTAAATTACTAACCTGGTTTCCCACTATCCCTGAACACATTATTCTACATAACCACAGTACAATCATCAAAATCAGGAAATAAACACTGATATATTATTACTATCTAATCTCCAGGGCATATTTTAACAGCCACCATTCACAGAGGATTTAGTATTAGGCCAGCATTTCATAGTACCCCTGTGTTGGGGTTCAGAGCAGGCTGCCCCAAGGTATGCCACAATGGCATATTGATTATTCTGAGTGAAAATTACTTGAGAAACAGCTGGTGAGGGAAAGACTGATATTAAAAAAAACATTCTGACCCCCCCCACCCCGTTTTCCCCCAGAAAGTAGAAAAGAAATCACCTGTGTGAAAGTATCCTCCCTATACCAGGAGATTAGAAAGTATCCTTATCACTAGTTAAGGAATTCAAGGCTAAGAAAGCCAAATAAGCAAACTCTGTTCCTTCCTGAGTTGGCTACCCCAAGCACAAACCCCTTTGTTAAATCTTCACAAATAATTGTTTCTCTGCCTAAAAATGTTATATGAACAGCCTTCTTTAGTCACTTGGGGAGGCATTTCTATGAGACCTCTCGGCATTCTAATTAATTTTTTTTCTCCTGTTAATTTGTCTTGTGTCAATCTTCAGCTAAAAGAACTCGAGGGGTAGGGGGGAAATTTCCCCCTTCCCGACATCTCTTATACCTAGGAAGAAACTAAGCTTCAGAAAGGTTAAGTGGCAGTGTTTCATCACATGCCAGGCACTGAGAATTTAGTAGTGGTTTAATAGCTACTGTTTGTCGACACTTGGATTTTGTACCAAGCACATGGAACACAGCATTGAATCTTTATGACAACCGTCTGAGACATGGCTATAATATTGTTATTTCCATTTTATGTAAGAAAGAGCAGTTAACCTGCCCAGATCACATTTGGGTACCTGAGGCTATATTTGAACCTTGTCACATTTGGCTCTGAAACCCACACAGGTACATGGGTACTTCCTCCAAGCTCAGTCTGATGGACGTTCTGGTCATTCCTGGGTAGCACTGTAAGTAGTGAGTGGGTCTTCTTCCTGTAATTCAGTCACGGTCTCCACCCATTTCAACAGTCAATACAACATTTCCTAAATGATCTCCAAATTCCAGAGTCTTAGGCCCCTGCCCAAGAGCTGAGAGGGGCCTAGGATCTGGAATTTTTTTTTTTTTTTTTTTTTGGTACGCCGGCCTCTCACTGTTGTGGCCTCTCCCGTTGCAGAGCACAGGCTCCGGACGCGCAGGCTCAGCGGCCATGGCTCACAGGCCCAGCCGCTCCGCGGCATGTGGGATCCTCCCGGACCGGGGCACGAACCCGTGTCCCCTGCATCGGCAGGCGGACTCTCAACCACTGCGCCACCAGGGAAGCCCTAGGATCTGGAATTTTAACAACCACACCAGGTGATTCTTATCAGGAAAATTTGGACAACACTGTTTAGGTATCTTTGAAGGAACAGTCTGTTTTACAGACCTCCTGCATTGTGTGCCTGGCAACAGGCACCCTTGAGGGAGGGCACAACCACCAATGGCAGCTTCTCACACTGACCTGTGGGGAAATGAGGGGAGAAGAATGCGTCCGTCCTACTCGTGTTACTCTGTTGCTGAGTTGCCTAAAATGTCTTCACTCCACCCCTCCCTCCGTATGTGATGGAGTTTGGTGAAGAGTTTCTGTATCTTTTACTTGCCCATCATCATCTTTCTTTCTGTAGGCGTGAATTCAGGTGGGTTTGGCCAAGAAATCAACTGGAACATTAGAGGATCTGCTGTGCCGGGAGTCACCCCTCCTTAGGCTGTAATGTGGACAGTGTCTCAGTGGGAAACTGCAGAGTGGGAAGGGGCCTCCAGAACAACTGACCCCAACAGGATGCAAAACACAGTGTATACTATGAGTACAACTTTGCTACAATATATCTGCCAATGGACTAACACTGGAAATGAATAAGCAAAAGTGAAAGCAACTGTATGATACAGTGGTAGGAAGGAGTTTTCTCATTCTCTACCTTTTTTTTTTTTTTTTGGCCACATCACACAGCTTGTGGGACCTTAGTCCTCAGACCAAGGACCAAACCTGGGCCTTCAGCAGTGAAAGCATGGAGTCCTAATCTCTGGACCACCAGGGAATTCCCTGTCATTCTCTACTTTTTTTAAAATTTATTTTAACATCTTTATTGGAGTATAATTGCTTTACAGTGGTGTGTTAGTTTCTGCTTTATAACAAAGTGAATCAGCTATGCATATACCTACACCCACATATCTCCTCCCTCTTGTGTCTCCCTCCCACCCTCCCTATCCCACCCCTCTAGGTGGTCACAAAGCACGGAGCTGATCTCCCTGTGCTATGCAGCTGCTTCCCACTAGCTATCTATTTTACATTTGGTAGTGTATATATGTCCATGCCACTCTCTCACTTCGTCCCAGCTTACCCTTCCCTCTCCCTGTGTCCTCAAGTCCATTCTCTATGTCTGTGTCTTTATTCCTGTCCTGCCCGTAGGTTCTTCAGTACCATTTATTTATTTATTTATTTATTATTTATTTATTAGAGTCCATATATATGTGTTAGCATATGGTATTTGTTTTTCTCTTTCTGACTTACTTCACTCTGTATGACAGACTCTAGGTCCATCCACCTCCCTACAAATAACTCAATTTCGTTTCTTTTTATGGCTGAGTAATATTCCATTGTCATTCTCTACTTTTTAATCTTTCTGTAATGTCATTATATAGACCTCGTAATGAAAGGTATATATATATTTTTAATAAATTTATTTTATTTTATTTTTCGCTGCGTTGGGTCTTCGTTGCTGCACGTGGGCTTTTCTCTGGTTGCGGCGAGCGGGGGCTCCTCTTCATTGTGGTGTGCGGGCTTCTCACTGCGGTGGCTTCTCGTTGTGGAGCACGGGCTCTAGGCACGCGGGTTTCAGCAGTCGTGGCTTGCGGGCTCTTGAGCGCAGGCTCAGTAGTTGTGGCGCACGGGCTTAGTTACTCTGCAGCATGAGGGATCTTCCCAGACCAGGGCTCGAACCCATGTCTCCTGCATTGGCAGGCGGATTCTTAACCACTGCGCCACCAGGGAAGCCCCTATGAAAGGTATATTTTTATAAAGTTCCTTACTGTAGAAATCACTTTTCTCTAAACATTTCTGTTAGGTGAGTCATTTTTGTTATCATACTGATTTTGTAGAAAAGTTTTAGAAGCTAACAATAGCCATGTTGCTTAATATCACAAATATTCTGAATATATCCAATCCTAGTCTCCATATCAAAGCAAATAAATTACTGTTAACATGGAGACTCATGCATTTAGCTTTGACGTGAAGGAAGGCAGAATAGCATAGAGGCTAAAGTAGACTTTGGAGTCAGGCAGACATGGGTTCAGATCTTGGGTTCAGAATGTACTAGGTGGTCTCAGGCAAGGCACATTTTCCTCAACTGTAAATTAAAGGTAATCAGGGCCAAAATTTATTGAGAGCCTTCCATATGCCAGGCTTTATTTAAATATATTATTTATTTCAACCTTCATCTTTATCTAAGGCATAGGTATGAATTTTATTTCTGTTTTACAAATGAGAAAGCTGAGTCTTAAAGGGGGAAATTAACTTGCCTGAGGTCATTCAGCCGATGAAGAAATACGGTTGGAATTCAAAGCTCTGGTCAATCTGACCCTAGGAGTCAAGCTCTTAACACGACATTATCCTACCTTGCTTGAGGCTGCTATACATAATTCAAAGATTGAGGGGATGAGAAAAGATATAATGTATTTTAAACATTTTGCACAGTATCTGACACATAGTAAGCGCTCACTATATGTTAGCTATAATCTTAGGTATCAGAGGATACAGGGATGGAGCTGTAGAGGCATTTTGATGTATTAGCCATTGACTGATGGGGTTTATTTGTCATATCTGGCTGTCTTGGAAGGGAGCCCGTGCTTCCCTCATTCCCCCCGACCCAAGACATGCTTCTTCCAAGCTGTATAATTGGGCAAAGAAGACAACTTTCCCTGATTAAAGCAGAGGTGAAGGTGGACTTTAAATGCAAATGGTCTGAGATGATTCTGAAGCAATAAACAATAAAAAGAGGACGAACGTAGCGGCTGTGTCCTAATTCCTCATTCTTCACTTCCATTTTAGGCTGAGAATGAAAGAAGGAACAAAATTGAAAACTGATCCCATTTATTTCAAAATCATGTCACCTCTGTCAGCTGAAGATACTGAACTAAGAGGCAGCTTGATTCTCCTTCCGCTTGTGCATGAGGTAGATTCAGAAGGAAAACACTGTCTCTGGAACTTTTAAATGCCCATTCCATTTGAAAACCAGCAAGATAGATGTATATTTCTCCCCTCCCCCCACCAAGGGACTTTGCAAAAAGGAGGAAAATGGGGATTTTACACTAAATCACCAGGAAACTCCTCCAAGTTTGCAGTGGGAGAAGCCAAGATGCAGCAGCCTCGGAGGGGATTTGCCAGTTCATGTTAGGAGTCCCTGACTTTGGACAGGTCAGGAATATGACCTGAGTCTGATCCTGAGCTTTGCAGAAGAAGAAATTCAGATTTTTCCAGAACGATCAGAAGGCTCTGGGAGAACTGACAGATATTGAGCATAGGAAACAGTATAGACTACTCAGCTGTTTTCACTTGCAGTGGAGGCCAATGCTTTCTAGAGATGAGAGCTTGACCAAGGATCCTGTTAGCAAACATGAGTATTCTCGCCTCTGGAGAGTATCTTCAGAGTATTTCTACATTCTCAGAGTTGAGATGACTAAATCTATTTAAATGTTATATTTATCCAGCTTGGACACTTACTAGACATGTGCCTTTCAGAAAATTAAATTCTCTGCGCCTCAGTTTTACCATCTATGAAGTGTTGATAACATGTATATGGTATACCTCATATGAGTTGTTGTGAGAATGTATGCAAAGCATTAGCAAATAGTAGCTGGTTGTAGTAACATCTCAGTAAATAGTAACATACGGTTATTATAAATTTTGTGTTTATTTCAAATTGAAGCTTCTTGAAAATAATTTGATGTTCAGCCTCTCCAAAACCTTGGGGAAACTGAGGCAGCTCAGCTTCATAAGAAATCTAGTTTACCTCTCTGGTTCTTCCTCTTTCCATTTCATAGATGGCAGAGTCTTTCTTCAAAACAAGTCCTATATGGGAATTCTCTGGCGGTCCAGTGGTTAGGATTCCGCACTTCCACTGCAGGGGGCGTGGATTCGCTCCCTGGTCGGGGGAACTAAGATTCCGCAAGCCATGCAGTGTGGCCAAAAAAAAAAAACAGAGTGCTATTGATGATTAGAGGTATCCTGCCTTTTCTTTTCTCTGGGATAACACCTTACATTGGTTTCAAGTGACCAGAGCTTTTTATTTATATATAATGTTAAGGTTACATAATCCATGTTCCCATCTGTAATTTTCCAAGTTAGATTCTTCCTCTGAGGTTCTGGGTTATGGTGATGGGCCTTGGTTTTACTGCATGCAGACAGCGTGCTCTGAGCCACCTGTTTCTGAGATGCCAGTGCCTCTTTTGTCATCAAAACCTGATGTCAGCATTTTGTTCTCTTGCTTAAGGCAACAAATCTGTATGTTGTTATGTACAGTACGAATAGGTGAATCTTTTATCGAGGTCACCTTTCTGAGCCAGTCATTTCACCTCTCGGGATTCATAAATATACCAAGGAAAGAAAGGTCATATGCCTGAGTAGAGTATGTGCCTGGCTTGATTTTAATAGTGTAAAATTGCTAGTTACCCAAATTATTAGGAGGCTGATTACTGAAATTTTGTATAATCTTCCGGGATACTGTGCAACCATTAAAAATGATCATTTTGAAGACTACACTACAACATGGGGAAATGCCTGCATTAGTCAGCTACTGCTGCAAAACAAACAACAAGCTTAGAATCTCAGTCATACAATAGGTCTTTTTCTCTCACTTCTGCATTTGCAGGTCAGCTGGATTTTGGCTAATCTTGTCGGGATCAGTGGAACTTGGCTCCAGCCATGAGTTGAGCTCACATCTCTCATTCCTCCGCGACTGGTGGGCTGCCCAAGACATCATCTTTACAAGGTGGTAGCAGAAGCCCAAGAGAGCAGGCCCAGTACTGAAATGGGTAAAGCCTCTGTACACATCACAACTACTAACATTTCATTGGCCAAATAAAGTCATACAGCCAAGCTGACATCAAGGGAGTGGAAAATATACTCCAGCTGTAATCTCAGGAACTACACATGGTATAGGTGTAGGGAGTGATGAAGTACTGGGAAGAATCATACAGTCTACAACAGTGCCTCACAAAAAGATTACATGGAAAAAACACAGGCACAGGGTATAAAATTGATTGTACAACTTGATCATAACTATGTAAAAATATTTTTTGCAAGTCAACAAAGAATAGAAATAAATAAGCAAAAATTTAAAAAATCATGACTGGATAACAAGTGGCTAAGAACTGTTTATTTTGCCTTTCTCCATTTCTCAAACTTACATAATATAGTACCTTTCTTTTTTAAAGTAAGTTTTAGAAGCTTCTCACAGCAGGCATGTTATTTCACCAAACGAATTGTTTTATCTATTATATTAAGGGTCTGTAGGAAAAATGTAGAATTCTAAGTGCACTCAAGTTAGCCATTTATTCTTAGTCCCCACCAGTTCCTAATCTCAAACTCAAATCTAACAAACTTCCATCAACATGGACCTTGAGCTGTTGCCTAAAAACAGTTTAAATTCCTTTATTCTCTTATTCTCCATTATGGCAGTGTTGATTATTTTCCACACTGACCTCTTTGAAGTCTCCAAAGTTAGATATTCATTCCATTGCCTAGAAGCATTGTCCTAGTAGATTCTGATTCTCTGAAAGCAGCAAGTTCATTCAGTAAATAATTACTGAGCACCTGCCATGTTCAAGGTGCTGCACTAGTTACTTTCAGGGAAATAAAGATGTGTAAGTGCCATCCTTACTGTCAGGGGTCTCACAGTCTAATGTGAAGAGAAATCTGTACACATACATTTGGGGACAGAAAGAACAGACTAGAAGAAAGATTCACGAGTTCTGAACCCTGGTGGCACATTGGAATCATCCGGACAACTTTTATTTATTTATTTATGGCTGCGTTGGGTCTTCGTTGCTGCGTGCGGGCTTTCTCTAGTTGTGGAGAGCGGGGGCTGCTCTTTGTTGTGGTGCGCGGGCTTCTGATTTCGGTGGCTTCTTGTTATGGAGCGTGGGCTCTAGGCTTGCAGGCTTCAGTAGTTTCAGTAGTTGTGGCACGTGGGCTCAGTAGTTGTGGCTCACAGTCTCTAGAGCACAGGCTCTGTAGTTGTGGCGCACGGGCTTAGTTGCTCCGCGGCATGTGGGATCTTCCCGGACCAGGGCTTGACCCCATGTCCCCTGCATTGGCAGGCAGATTCTTAACCACTGCGCCATCAGGGAAGTCCCTGGACGACTTTTAATAAATACCGTTGCCCAGGCCCATGCCCAGAGATGCTGATTTAACTGGTCTCGTTTCTGGCCTGATCACTGCTATTTTTTAAAGCTCCCCAGATGGTTATAATGAGCAGCCAGTGTTGAGAACCACTGGATTAGGCCTTCTACTTTGAGCCCGACCAAACTGTCTGCATAGAACTGACAAAGACTCTCAAATGCAATATTTAAAACAATTAATTTGTTTTAAAAAATCAATTATTTTATCAAAAATTATACAATGTATGCAAATAGTTCAAAGTCAAATGGCACCGAGGCTTACGACCAAAATTTAGCAGACCCCCGTTCTCTCCATTCCCTCAATCCTCCTCCACTTTTGACTCTTTATTTTTAGAGAATTCACACATTTCCCATTCTCCGTATGTTAACACGCTGGTATCTTTTGCTTCATCAAAAACTAATTAATTGCTGAACTTTATTTTCTCCCATCTAAAAGTACCCTAAAGCCCCCAAGGAAAGGTAAAAATGACGAAATATCAGGTAGCTGGAGCAACAGGAGTAAGGGGGGAGGTTCTTCTGTTCAATCCAGTATCAGGAGAGCCGACCACTAGGTGCAGACTGGCTGGCTTGGGGGCCTGAGCAGTTCAGAGAGGCAGCTAAGAGCACTTTTCCAAGCCCCGCCTGCTCTTCCACCTCTTGGAAAGATGATGGGCTTTATCTGAAATTATAGCCAAAAAGAATATTTCCTCACTTTCTCCTGGATTTGTGCCTGGAGGGCACCCTACCCCACCCCCAAAATAGGCCAGCAAGGCTGGGGTGCGTTAGAAACACTGGGAGATAGAGGTATAATAAAGGATGCATTAGGACAGTAAGTCAGGGTGTATCCTGGAAAGCCTTGAAAATTAGTTTGGTTTGACTGCGGGGACTCCCTGGGGATACATTAGCAGGGATGTCACAAAGTCAGTTCTGTATTTGAGGAGGACTTCTGTGGTTGACAAGATGGAAGCTGGATTGGACTAGAAAAACCAGAGGCAAGGCACCAGTGATAAGGACCAGGGAAGAGGTGGAGTGGAGTGGTAAAAGGACAGTGACACTGCAAACAGACTGAAAGGCCCAGTCCCAAGAGACATTTCTGTGGCTCCCTGCTATTCTGACTGTGCCTTGATTTCCTCACTTGTAACACATGAAAAGGCACAGCTGCCACCTGCCTGGGAGCAGGGACTCTGCTCTTTCTCCCTTCCTGGACTGTTTGAAATAATTTTCAGAAGGTTGCCCTCTTTTCATAGAGCAGGTAGAGGTGTTTAATGGCTCTCGAGGCAAAACAGAGCTTATGAACTTCCTCTGACAGGGCATATTCTGGACTAAGCCCAAACACAATATTCCTCTCCAGGCCTGAAAACTGCTGAATACTGTCTAAAACGATGTGACCATCCAAAACACCAGAGACCTGGCTGAACACGACCTTCACTGCCCCGTGGGTCTCACATAATTCCATTGCTCTTCGTAGTGCAGGCTCATAGCGTCCTCTGTCCTCCCCTCGCCTGCACAGAATTGCTATATCTTTGGGCAGATATCCACATTGGAACAGGTTGTGACATCTTTCTGCCACGTGTTTCGCCATTTCTTCTGTGGTCAGGTTCGTCTCTGTCTCACACACCCCAGGCAGAGCCTGGGCGCACATTGCTTCCTCATAGGCAGCTTCCCTAAACGATGCCAATGTGTCTGGAGACACGTTGGGGTGAGGATTTTCTTTGATCCTCTTCATTTCTTCTTTCATCAGCATCGCTATTTCCAGAGCACAGTGGATCCCGTTGGTGATTGTTTTTCGAGGAAACTGAGCAGATGGAGGGGGAAGGCCATTGATATCTGCATGGCGGACTTGGAAAGGGTCCAGAAAAAGCCAGAGAATCCCGTGGTGGTTTTCACTTCCAGCGCCCCTCACCTTTGGATGGGTGATGCTCCTAGCCTTCATGTACCAGTCACCATATTTACTGCAGAAATTCTCAGTCTCATCCATCACTATGTGTTTGATCTTTGGGAACTCCCCTCGCATGAAGGTTTTCCGGGTCACAGCTTGGCAGGTGGTTTGCTGGCTGTAAGGGTGAAGGAGAAAATAGGGCTTCAGGCATATAAACAAAGGAAATACCATGCATTTATTCCTCTCTGGATTAGCATTAGAGACTGGTTCTCATCTGGAGACTGATTCAATAACTACAAAAAATGCTCTACTTGCAAGTTACCTGATAGACAGAATACATAATTGCAAACCCTACTCTTTGGGGTTATCGAGTTAAATCTGCATGCGAAACTTTTGAAATGAACCCAGGTAGGAGCTTTTATTATTTCTACCATAGTCCATTTCTGCTGCTTGACAATCCCTGAAGGTAAATTCCTTACATCTAAAGGAAATCTCAAAAGGAATTTACACTTGTTACTACTATTTCTTTACTTTCTGTCTTTTTTAGAGCTGGAGAACAGTCACCTAGAGGCATATCATAATTTTCGTATGCAAAAGAGGTATGGGCTCATACAAGTTCCTCTAAAGAAAATCCTATTTCCCCACTTACTTGTAGTACAAAAGCAGAAGCCTCTTTAGATTTTGGTAAGGAAAACATGAAGAGGTAGCTGAGTTCCATGACATGTCAAGTAGGGTACCAAGTCTGCAGGGCTTTGCCTCTATGGAGCTACCAATCCTACTTACTTAGCTCAATTTTCCTTTATAGTATGTTTTAGCATACGTGTGTGTGTGTGTGTACTTTTTTCTTTAAACAAACTGTGTTGTTTCTTGCCACCTCTAATTTGGATTCAAGTCATATCACCCATCCCTGCAGATGTGGGACTGCATGTGCAGTCCCTGGGGCTTTACTCCCTATGTCCTGAATCATAACTATTCACGTTCCTCTCTTCCAGGTTGGACTCTGTAGACTTCTTGAAGAAAAGCATTGATTCTTAGTCATCTCCATAACCCACTCACATTAAGTTCATAGATGTTTGTTGAATTGAATTTGCCTTTTGACTGGGGATATTTAAACACTTATACCTGTAAAGCATAATAAAGAACATAGCCTTTAACACAGTTTACAAGATCCTGCATAGTCTGGCATCTGCCTCCTTTGCAACTTCATCATCTGTCGCATACCCACAGTCCCTCATGGCTCCAGGCAGACCTACCATTCTGATTCTCTAATCTCCATGCCTTTGCACTTGCTGTGCCCTTTGCCTAAAAAGCCCCCATTTTATTCACTTCTTCTACTCACTTCTTAAGAAGGAAGTCAAGATCTCCTTCACTGGGGAGTATTTGCTGACCAATCTCCAGCCCAAGTTAAGCATATCTTTAGTATCATACTAGTTACACAACACTCCCATTGCTTATTTTTCTCTTTGTCTCTCTTATTGGGCTTTACGGCAAGGTCTGCAATATGTTTTTCTCCTCTAACACTAAATGTACACAGTACCTAGCATATAAATAGCGCTCAAAAAGATTAGTTGAATAAATAAGCAAGTCAAAATTAAAAGCCCTCATTTTCTGGATTGACTAACAACCAATTTCTTTTACTAAATCGAAAGCTAAAGATTTAAATCAGAAGCAAATGTGCATGTTTTCTAAAATTATTGACTCAGA
This sequence comes from Hyperoodon ampullatus, assembly GCF_949752795.1. Classification (NCBI taxonomy): domain Eukaryota; kingdom Metazoa; phylum Chordata; class Mammalia; order Artiodactyla; family Ziphiidae; genus Hyperoodon; species Hyperoodon ampullatus. Next base: position 50,747,378 of record NC_136932.1, read on the forward strand.
ACAAGTCAAACAAGTAAAAATATTTTATAAACGAAATAAATGGTATTTAAATTCAAGTTCCCATTAGGTGTAATGTCTAATTGACTGAAATACCCTATGACTTTAAAGCACTAAATATCAAGCAAAAAGTACATGTGAAACAAGATAGGTTCGTTTCAACCTTTCTTAAATTTAAGGCCATAGATTGTGGGGGGGAAATGTTTCTAGTTATATAAACTTAAAGTTATGCATACGTAGCTAATTTCTAATGAGATGTTTAAGCCTGAACATTGCAAAGTGCCGTTTTCTAGCTCAACTACTTGATCACTTGCAAATGTGTATACAGTTTGGGCTCTTGTCCATATGCAGCAAAGGCATTGCAAAATCTTAAACTAAAGACACAAATTACTTGTGTGATACTGTTGGAAGACTGATTAAATATGTTTATTGTGTTTAGTTAGTGAAACTCTTACGTCACAAAATCCTTTAAGGCGTCACTTTCACAAACGTAGAGGATCTCTTTGGGCTTGCAGTGGAACAAGTCCTTAATTTTCTCCATGATCTTTATGGCCAGGGCAGTCTTCCTGCTTCCTGGAAAGCAGTGGAGGAACAATTCTCGTGTCTCCTGAAGGCTCTCTGAAAGCAGCTCGCACTGCTCTGCTACAAGCAAATTGAAATATTCACAGCCCAGCTGGTCACTCAGAAGAGATCGAGAGCAGAGCGAGACCACGATGAGGGCCTGCAACAAATTTTCCATTTCATCCTCATCAGCAAGCCTGTAGGCTCGGGGATAGTGCATGGGGATTTCACCGGGTCTACACCGTGTGCTGGGCAGGTGTATCAGCCTTGGGATGACACACAGTTTCCCTGTGTAACCACCAACAGTTCCCAGTTTCTGCTTTAACTGACGAGCAGTGTTCCGGGCGTACACAAGCCCCCCAATCCACGTGGGGTCTGTTAAGATTGTATAGAGTACAAGGGGGCTGTTTACTGCTATTAGGAGAGCATCACACAGGACATTCTGCTCCTTCCTGAAGCCAACATCACTAGCCCAGCTTTTGGAAAATATCACAAACCCCTGAGAACAAGGATATATCTGTGTCTTCATTAATTTCTCCAGTCCTTTATGATCTGAGAAGAGCTTCTTACAGAGGGATTCTGGTTTAAATTGTATCTCTTCCTGTGTCACTGAAAATGCAAGGAATAGAAGTTATTAAAATTTACAAAGGATATTTAAGTATTCCTGCAACATCGTAAGAAGAGATGAGCCTAGCCATGGAACTATGGGTTTCCTTGTCTGCAAAGAAAGCATCTCCTCTTCACAGGCCAGGGCTGAGAAGTCCCTGTTTCTGGCAGCTCTCATACAGGGGAAGGCAATCAGGGAGGGGTCTTCACAGAACAGCCTTCTAGCACTCTCTCCTCAACCCCAAATGGTCCAGTAGTACTAGGAAGGTATTCCTTCCTGTTAAGGGTGTGTGTGTGTGTGTGTGTGTGTGTGTGTGTGACAGAGAGAGAACCTGGTGCTTTTGGGAAACTAAGAACTTTCTTTTTCCTGCAGCAATTTTGCCCCCCGCCCCGGGGTATTTGGCAATATCTGGAAATGATTTGATTTTTCATAGCTGGAGAGGTGCCACTGACATCTAGTGGCTAGAGGCCAGGAATGCGGCCAAACATCCTACAATTCTCAGGGCAGCCTCCCTAACAAAGAATTATCTGATCTAAATATCAGTAGGGTCAAGACTGAGAAACTCTGCCTTAGGAAGAGTCTAGGTGACCCCAAGGCTCACCTCCTTCTGCCTTGGAAAGCCAGGGGGCAGCTCTTTCAAATGTATTCTCTCATATTTGGAGAACAAAAGCCATCTGTGACTGGAAGCCCAAAACGCACAGAGGTGTAGGGTGGATTTGATGACTGAAATCAAGAATTCACCATGTATATTAATTCAGGACAATTGTATCTGCTAAGCTCTACATTTGATCTTCTCTAAGGAGAAAGGCTTGGACGAATTGCTACCAATTCCTCCCAACTTAATTTTAGAAAATAAATAATCTCCTCAGCTGAAATCAAGAAGGAATACCTGGAAACAAGCATTGTTGTAGAGCCCCCTTAAATTCCAGGACTTTGATGGGAGATGACGGGCTTCTTCGTGTAGATGAAGCTGGTGAAATCAGGTGAAGGCTGTAGTCTGCGGCCAAACTGGAAGGAGCTAAACAAATCCATGGAGAGTTGTTTCAGATGAAAAAAAAAAGTTAAAGAATGTTTCTATTGCTCTTCCTACTGTTGACATATGGTGTGTGTCATGCCTGAGCTGTTCTCATTCTTTCTATGCCTCAAACAGTTCACACATGTTAGGAAAAGAGGTCTGGGACTCCTGTAGGGCCATGAATCTTCTAAGTCTCCTGTGACTTATCTTGGGCAAGTCATTTCACCTCTGTCGTGCAAGGGTGAGCAGGGAATCCCTAAGGTTCCTTCCAACTCTAATATTCTGGTTCCAGGTCACCTCTAAGAATAAAAGGCTTCCAGTAGTGGTGGTAGTGGTGGTGGTAGGGTGGTGTCAGAAAAAGTAAGCACAGTATTTTTAAAATATTATTATAGTTGTTAAAGTCCCCCCCACCCCAAAGTTTAGATGGAATGGAAAGTGGTAGGATCTCTAGTTTGGGGTTTATGTGTGTGTGTGTGTGTGTGTGTGTGTGTGTGTGTATGTGTAAGTAAACTCAAACAAATTTAAGATAAGAGAAAGTATCATCCAATAAAATCACTGAAGTCTTGATCTGAGCTTCTTTGATCAAATCTGGAACTTACTGACCATGAAGGCAAACCGATAAACTTCATTCAGCCCGTTAAGTCCTTTATGGATTGATCTGAAATCACCAGGGCTGATGCTCAGCAAAACTGTAAGGAAGTGAAAACACAAGGAGTCCTCCTCGCCCACCACCATCCCCTCCCCAGCACCTTTTTTTTTTTTTTGGGGGGGGGGGTGGTATGTGGGCCTCTCACTGTTATGGCCTCTCCCGTTGTGGAGCACAGGCTCCAGACGCGCAGGCTCAGCAGTCATGGCTCACGGGCCTAGCCGCTCTGCGGCATATGGGATTTTTCCGGGTCAGGGTACGAACCCGGGTCTCCTGCATAGGCAAGCGGACTCTCAACCACTACACCACCAGGGAAGCCAGTCCCAGGCACCTTCTTTTGCGTTAAGTTTTCCTCCACTTGGTGGTGCCCTCAGCCTAGTGGTTCAAGGTACTGGCTCCTAATGTTACTGAAACAATTCAAATTTGTCAACAAGTTTCCCTTCGAAGAATTAGTGGAGAGTCTTTCTTAAACAATGTTTCTCTGAAATATCGTCTTTAGAGAGAGACTATTGATGAATGTTTTAGACTAAGACTATCAGCCTGCAATTTTTTTTTCAGCAGACCTTTACAGTGCATGAAAAGGAACTTTCATGAATTCATGGCTGATGGCATACTATAACTTTCCCCAAAGAGATGAAAATCCAAGCATTTCTTGACCTCACACAGTTCATATTCTGAGTCTTTGGAACTAAAAATGTTAGAAAATAACCCTTTAATAGAAGATTTGTAAGCAAAACCAGCTTTCTATTCTCTGACCAAAATATTGACCAAATACCCAAAAGAAGGCAGAGAAGGGGTTCCTCCCTGCTGACTGGACAATGACTTCTTGTCTGCTTTACCTGATTGAATATCCAGCATCATGGCTACCCACTGCTCAGCCGTCAGCCTTGTGACAGAATTGTCCCTGATGACCCAGGAATCTGGGGCCTCTGTGAATACTACACAGCAGAAGGGCTCCACATGTACCACACAGACATGACCATACAGGACATCTTTTTGGTACACATTCAAGATTTTGGTAGTGAAATTCACCTTTGGCTTCTCACAGCAGAAGTGGAATGTAGGCAATTTTTCTATGCAGTTTTCTATTTCTTTTTTTAATAATTCAGGGTTCACTTTTTCTCTCTTACATCCAAACACTTCTTTGCTCTTATCATCCACCCCGATAATTAGGTATCCCCCATGGGTGTTGGCAAATGCAGAAACATAATGGGGCAGCATTTCTTTAATCCGAGGGACGATCTTTTTGGTGGTGAACCTTTTAAGCTCGACATGTGTGGACTCACTGAAGTCGAGTTTCTCCTTATACATGAGTTTATCTTTTTTAACAAATTCTGAGGCACACATCCTCATATCTTCCTCTTCCTGAATGTATTTGTCAAGAGCTTTCTGAGAATGCAGCTCCTGCACCTTTGATCTTCTTCCTCTTTGAGCTCTGGACTGCTTCTCTTGGAGGAGCTCCAGGGCACTGCTGGCACTCAAGTTGACGGTGGAAGTCACAGCTCTCTGAAATAAATTGGAGCGCAAGCTGCAAATCCTTAGGGGGAGGCTGAAGACATCTGGGCTCCAGGACTTCACAAAAATCATAAGATTGTGCCCCTGCTGCATGTAGTCAAGGTATTTCTGTGAACCTGAAGGAAGGAGCTTTTGAAAAGAAGTTTCCAGGTCCTGTCCCAGCCCATGGAATCGGTAACTGTAGGTTTTATCATCAATCTCTGCTTTGATCACACCCCCTCCAGAATTTAACAGTGCACATGTCGCTTGGATGATTTTAGAATTCTCAGTTCTTTTCAAATAGCTATTGGTCATCTTCTTCCTGTTTTCTTCTCCAAGAGTGACTTTGCCCACTTCTACAATTATCTCGGGATAGAGCATTTCCGTATCCATCTTGAGACTCTCCATCTCAGCAGTCCTTCTGTGCCCCAAACAATGACAGAAAGGGGTTCCAATAAATAATTAGGACAGAAATGTTGCTTCTACATTAACGTTAACAAGAATTCCAGAGATTACAAAATTTTCTTCAAAGCTATAGATTATTGGAGATACATTTTAACATTGGAAATCATCTTTGATATTACTGTTTTCTCGCAAGTTTGTTGTGAGATATTAAATCGTGGTCAACCTCCTTTTGCTTCCCAGACCAGAAAACAGCCACCTACATTGAAGTTAGCACCCTGGAAGCAGATGGTTCAGAGACAGCCCCCTTAGTCTTTGTTAACTGCAAAATAAAATATCTACTAACCCAAACCCAAATTCTTCCTCTAGAAGAAGGGAAACCATTTTTTTTTCTGTGTGATCTCTGCTAAGCAGAGGCCCTGTGGGTGTTGTTTACATCCACCAGGAGGGAAAAAAGCAGGCATCCAGGGCCTCCCTGGTGGCGCAGTGGTTGGGAGTCCGCCTGCTGATGCGGGGGATGCGGGTTCGTGCCCCGGTCTGGGGGGATCCCATATGCCGCGGAGCGGCTGGGCCCGTGAGCCGTGGCCGCTGAGCCTGCGCGTCCGGAGCCTGTGCTCCGCAACGGGAGAGGCCGCAGCGGTGAGAGGCCTGCGTACCGCAAAAAAAAAAAAAAAAAGCAGGCATCCAGCAGGATGGGTCCTCTCCTCTGCTGTTAGTTTGCCTTGGTTGCCTTCTCACTTCCTCCAGGCAAACCAAAATCAACCTGATGAATTGTTTTTTCATAGGTGAGCATCCCTACAGGCAAATGTAAATGTTTGGCTCTTAGCGAAATTTCTGATAAAATTATTTTATATCATAGAATCACAGAAGTGTTGGAAGGGACTTTAAAGATCTGGTCCAACCATCTATCTTAAATACTCTCTCTAACAGGGGTCCCCAAGCCCTGGGCTGCGGCCTGTTAGGAACAGGGCCGCACAGCAGGAGGCGAGCGGTGGCGAGCGAGGGAAGCTTCATCTGCCGCTCTCCATCCCTCGCATTACTGCCCAAACCACCCCCCTCCTCCTCCCTCCTCTCCCCTCCGCAGTCTGTGGAAAAATTGTCTTCCATCAAACCGGTCCCTGGTGCTAAAAATGTTGGGGACCGCTGCTCTATAATACTAGCAACTCTGAACAAGTTGCTTTCCAGCAACTGCTTGAACACCTCCAATAACAACGAACTCATTATCTCTCAAATTAGTCCCCGTCTATTTTCTGACAGCTCTGTTAGAAATAGCTTCCTGGGCTTCCCTGGTGGCGCAGTGGTTGAGAGTCCGCCTGCCGATGCAGGGGACACGGGTTCGTGCCCCGGTCTGGGAGGATCCCACATGCCGCAGAGCTGCTAGGCCCGTGAGCCACGGCCACTGGGCCTGTGCGTCCGGAGCTCTGTGCTCCGCAACGGGAGAGGCCACAACAGTGAGAGGCCTGCGTAACGCAAAAAAAAAAAAAAAAAAAAAAAGAGAGACATAGCTTCCTTATTTTCAGCTATAATTTGTCTCCCTATAACTTCCACCTGCTGGGACTCACAAACAAATCTAATTGCTTCTGAACTAACAACTATACTCTCATGACTCCCAAGGCTCATTGATGTTACTTGGTTGCTGATGACAACCATGACAGATACAAAGTTTTCTGAGAGTCTAGCTCCATATAAACATCTGCTCCACATTTCCCCAAATTTCTCATTCATTCTCCTTTACAAGTTGCTCCTGAGCTATGATTTTACTAAGCTCTTCATGCTCTCAGACATAAACTGAGAGGAATGAGATTTAAAAAAAATTTTTTTTTTTTTTACCTGATGCTCTTGCTTTTCCTCTTGTTGCTTCAGTTCCACATCTGGCTTTGGTCTGAATGTTTGCCTTCTGTCACAGCCCCTGTTGCCCTTTGATATCAGCCTGGGAGGAGCAGGAACTCTGCCAGACTCCCCTAGTCTTCATAACATTGACCCCTGAGGAAGGCTGATAAGGACTCAAAAAAAAGCCTATGACAGGGCAGATTGGCAGGCCAGGGTCTGACCTCTGCGAGAGAAGGAAGTATTAGTGGGAAAATTCAGGGTGTTTCAAGTGAGGGGCCAAAGCTAAAACGTCCCTCCTCTAAAGGGCTGAGTGTTATTTCTATACATCATACAAGCACCTCCTGTCCCGGTTAATTTCATTTCAAAGCTCTACATTTATTTTAAATTAAGTTGTCCTGTACATATCTATTATGAACAATATTAACCTATTCTATCACCTTCCAAATGTTTGTCCTATTCTGTTCAGTTTTATTGTCTTTTTCCTACTTTTCCTCTTTGTTGGACACAAGATCCAGCCTAGAAAAATACTCTTTGGTGGAGGTTTGGCTACCCCTGGGTGAGAGGATTACAGATGATTTTTCATTGAATTTCTTTTCCTTTCCTTTTTTTCTTTAACTTTTCTGTATTTTCTAAATGGTCTACAATGAACATCAATTGTTTGCGTAATTAAAAAAAAACAATTAAGTGAAAAAAAATAAACAGGTAAGAGACAGTTATCTCTTTTGGGGATGCTGGTTAAACTGGAACAAGTGAATATTGGCCACCAATTATTGATGATGATGATGATGATGAACCTATAAATGTTAACTTACAAGGAAAAAGGGTCTTTGCAGATGTGATTAAGAAAGGATGTTGAGGTGAGGAAATTATTCTGGATTATCCATGTGGGCCCTAAATCCAATCACAAGTGTTCTCATAAGAATTCAGTAGAGGGACTTCCCTGGCGGTCCAGTGGTTAAGACTTTGCCTTCCAATGCAGGGGGTGTGGGTTCGACCCCTGGTCAGGGAGCTAAGATCCCACATGCCTCACGGCCAAAAAACCAAAAACATAAAACAGAAGCAATATTGTAACAAATTCAATAAAGACTGAAACAATGGTCCACATAAAAAAAATCTTAAAAAAAAAAAGAATGAGGTAGAGAGAGATTTCATACCTACAAGAGAGGAGGGGGCAATGTGACCACAGAGGCAGAGATTGGAGTGATGTGGCCACAAGTGAGGGAATGCCGGCAGGCACAGGAAGCTGGAAGAGGCACAAAATGGATTCTCCCCTAGAGCGTCTGTGGGGAGCACAGCCCATGCTGACACCTTGATTTCTGCCCTCGTATGTCAAACTTCTGGCTGTGAGAGAATAAAATGTTATTGTTTTAAACAAGCAAGGTTGTGGCAATTTTTTACTGCAGCCACAAGAAACTAACATACTTCTCTCCCCATAAGTCAAAGCATCAAACAACTCTTTGTTTCTACTCCAATTTGCTTATGCTGAAATGGCATTCTGAAATAGGTTTCTGAATACCCCCTCGGGTTTTTTTTTTTTTAACTGAGGTTACTATTCCTATGAAGTTCTGCTTTGTTGGCATGACACTTTGTACCTGTCTGGCTCAAAAGTTATTTCCAGGATAGGAGGCAGAATACATACTATGACGAATAATCAGCACAGCAACATAGCAAACTGCAAAGGTCTGCTCTCAGCTTCAACTTTAACCCTTTTTCACTCATGTCATTTCCAAATTCAGTCTCACTTTTATTTCATTTTAAAATTTATTATTATTATTTTCTTATTTCTTGGCCGTACCGTGCAGCATTTGGGATCCTAGTTCCCCAACGAGGGATCGAACCCGCGCCCCCTGCAGTGGAAGCACAGAGTCTCAACCACTGGACCGCCAGGGAAGTCCCCAGTCTCATTTTTAGTTCTACTACCTACCTTAATTCTCAGCTTCACTCTCACACTGAAATCCTTCTGATATCACTTACTTTTAGAAAGATAAAAAGGACCGTCATTTACTGGACATATGCATTTGGGCACAAGGGACCAAGCTGGGAGTGTGGCACATGACACGGAACCTGAGATTACGTGGCCAGTTAAGTGGAAGAGCTGGCATGCAAAGCCAGGTCTGTTTAATACAAATGCCCCTGCTCCTTCCACTGCCTTTCAAGTTTGGGATTCTGGATTGCTTTGGAGTCTTCAAAATCTGAAATCTACCTAGGTACCTCCTTTTTCCTTCCCAATCAACAGGAAGGACATTTTTTGGGCAGAAGAATTGGAACTGTATTGTTTTCTCCTTCTTCTTCTTTAATGAACTATTAGGGACCAAATCAGGAGAAGGAAGGATAATGTGAAAGATGAGCAAAGAGGGTTTCTCTTCCTTCTTCAGAGTTCCTTAGTTAAGTCCTCTGGCTATGAATAGTACGTTATCAGGCCAGCGAGGAGCTCACATTCTGGCTCTGATACCTCAAAGCAAATGTTCATGATACAAAGCAACTTGAAATAAGTAGCTTGTACAGTGATTTTTTTCCAGGTCTTGGGAAAATGATCTGGCCACACTGCTGACAGTTGGCAAAGAACTAGAGCTCCCAATTTGTTTGTGTTTATTCACCGAGCATTTCAATTTATCAGCAGAGATAGGTGTAGCACAGCTTTCCTGGTCAGTAGACACAAACTGCCAAATACCAGCCTCCATCTCACTCGCAATTCATTTGTCAAGATGATTCGGCTAGAATAGCCGACTAGATAGCATGGTGCCCAAGAGTAACAGTGCTGGTTCGACCACACCACCACCTGACTCTGGGTAAGTCTCCTTTCATTCATTCTCTCATTCAGTCAGCTGGTTTTTTTTTTATATATATATAAGTTATTTATTTATTTATTTAGGCTGTGTTGGGTCTTCATTTCTGTGCGAGGGCTTTCTCTAGTTGCGGCAAGCGGGGGCCACTTTTCATCGCGTTGTACGGGCCTCTCACTGTTGCGGTCTCTCTTGTTGCGGAGCACAGGCTCCAGACGCTCAGGCTCAGTAGCTGTGGCTCACGGGCCTATTTGCTCCGCGGCATGTGGGATCTTCCCAGACCAGGGCTCAAACCCGTGTGCCCTGCATTGGCAGGCAGATTCTCAACCACTGTGCCACCAGGGAAGCTCCAGTCAGCTGTTTTTTAAAGCACCAAGGGCCTTGAAATCCTAGCTCTAGCACTTTTTAGCTTAGAAATCTTCGTTAAGATAATCCAAACCTCACATTCCTTCTTTGTGAAGTGGAGATAATAATAGTGCCTTCTCCATGCAGTTCTTGTGAGAATGAAGTGCGATGATGTATATAAAAAGGTTAGCATGGTGCCTGGCATATAACGTCAGCTTTTCATTCGATAATCAGTTACTAAGCATTTACTCTGTTCTGAATGTGGTACTGTGTCCTGGGGCCACCCATCATTTGCACCATTTAGTGACTGCCTTCTTTGGGCCAGATCTGCAACTTTGATGATCTCTAATTGTCCTCGTAACAACTTATAAGACATGCATTATTTTCACTATCTTATAAATGAAGAAACTGAGTTCAGGGAAGTAAAGCTGAAGATTACACACCTAGTAAGTAGCAGAGCTGGGATTTGGACTCCTATCTATCTGATTCCAAAACCCATTTACTATCATTCTGCCATGCAGCCTTTACTGGTAGCAAGAAGAATAAGACACATGTCCTGTTCACATCTAGAGGGGGAAAACATGTATTAAAGAACTCATTGCAGGGGCTTCCCTGGTGGCGCACTGGTTGGGAGTCCGCCTGCCGATGCAGGGGACACGGGTTCGTGCCCCGGTCCGGGAGAATCCCACATGCCGCGGAGCAGCTGGGCCCGTGTGCCATGGCCGCTGAGCCTGCGCGTCCGAAGCCTGTGGTCCGCAATGGGAGAGGCCACAACAGTGAGAGGCCCGCGTACCACAAAAAAAAAAAAAAAAAAAAAAAAGAACTCATTGCAATACAACATATGTGATAACACCAGGTGTTATCGCATTGTTCTCATTCAGTTCTCATAACAGCTCTGTGAGGTAGGTACTGTCATTATTCCCTTTTCACAGATGGGGAAACTGAGGAACAGAGAGTTTATGGTGCTTGCAAATACTATAGTCCATATGCATGACCACTACACTCTAGTGCCATTCTGGAGAGCTAGAAACATATGAACAGTGTGCTTGGGGTGTTCTAAGGAGTGACAGTGGCTATGCTTGTGAGAACAAGATAAGATTTCATAAATGAGATGGTATGTGAGCTGAAACCTGCAAGTAATGCACCAAGTTGAGGGCTTCCTTGGTGGTGCAGTGGTTAAGAATACGCCTGCCAATGCAGGGGACATGGGTTCGAGCCCTGGTCCGGGAAGATCCCACATGCCGCGGAGCAACGAAGCCCGTGTGCCACGACTACTGAGCCTGTGCTCTAGAGCCTGCGAGCCCCAACTATTGAGCCAGCGTGCTGCAACTACTAAAGCCTGCGCGCCTAGAGCCCATGCTCCGCAACAAGAGAAGCCACCGCAACCACCGCAATGAGAAGCCCGTGCACCGCAACGAAGAGTAGCCCCCACTCGCCGCAACTAGAAAGCCCGCGCACGGCAACGCAGCCAAAAATAAAATAAGTAAAAAACATAAAAAAGGACTAACCTCATTTCCATAAAGACAAGCAAAAACACTTACCTTAAAAAAAAAAAAAAAAAGAATGCACCAGGTTGAGAAAGGGCGATGGAGAAGGAAAGGGAAAACAGGCAGAGGAAACAGCACTTGCAAAGGCCCATTCTCTTCACTGTCTAAAGTCTATCCTTTTTTTTTTTTTTTGTGGTACGCGGGCCTCTCACTGTTGTGGCCTCTCCCGTTGCGGAGCACAGGCTCCGGACACGCAGGCTCAGCGGCCATGGCTCACGGGCCCAGCCGCTCCGCGGCATGTGGGATCTTCCCGGACTGGGGCACGAACCCGCGTCCCCTGCATCGGCAGGAGGACTCTCAACCACTGCGCCACCAGGGAAGCCCTAAAGTCTATCCTTAGAGTACAATGGAGGTCCTTCATAGGTCTGGTACAGAGGACATTCCATTTTTCTCCATTTATTTCCTCACATCTTTCTCCCCATCCCTACCTGACACTCATCACATTCCTCCTGCTGTCCTTCGTTTGCCACCTCTCCATTTCTTACTAGCTCTCACCTGGACCATTGCAATCACTTGGCAATAGCTTCCCCTTCTTTCACTCTGCCTCCCTTCAATCTATTTAAAAACACGGTTGCATATTGAGTTTTCAGCTCTGATCACCCATCTCCTCAGACTCTGAAATCTTTAAATCTCCCACTTTCTCCAGAGTAGTCTAAACTACACAGCCAGCAAGCCACTATCTTTAACAAAGTCTTGCCCTGTCTTTCAAATCTCTTATCACCCCCTTTCTTTACGCTAACACTGGTCCTCAAACTTTGGTGTGAATCACAATCTCCCCTGGGGTACTTATTAAAAATATACACGCCTGGGTTCCAACTCCATTCAAACTTAATGGTTCTGTAAGTCTGGATTGTGGGAGTTTGTCGTTTGGTTTTGATGCTGGGGGACATCTATGTTGTTAAGTTTCCTCCTGGTATTTCCAACTCACTGAATTTTGGAAAACACTACACCAGTTTCAACTTTACCTAAATTTGGTAAGCTCCCCTATGCTTTCTCATGTAATTCGGGAGTTAAATTATTTTCTCCCAGAATCTCCAAATCCAACGCATCTTTCAAGACCCAGATCAAATGCCACCTCTCCCAGGAAGTCTTTCTTGCTCTCTTTCGCAGTTCTTTGATATTTAGTGGCACCTCTTGCTTATTCAGGAAGCGTCCAAGCCCCTGACAAGCCAATGAGTTTCCCCTGGACGGGGAGAGAGGGACACATTAATCAAAGTCCACCCCAACCCCTAGCCCTCAGGCGGGAATTCGGCGCAAGCACGATACTGTCGGAACACTGAATCGATAGTTCTTCCTGGAAAGCCAGGGCACACACACCCTCTACAGCCCGCCTCAGATGCCCTTCCCCAGTTGTGAAACGAGGCACCAGCAAAATCACTCCGGATGACAGTCTCCCCAAGGTCGGAGATCAGGGAATTGGAGAGCGGGCGGGGACTACTCAGGGTCTTGCTTTCAACTTTGAGGATGCAGCCCGCCACGCCAGGAAGAGACGGTAAATCCGGCCCGCTCTCCCCACCCCAGCCCCGGCGTTCGCCTAGCCCTCCGATTGGCTGCTCCTCGCACCAGCCGAGCCTCAGGGCTGCGGCCCACGTGGTCCACTGGCCGTCGCGGGATTGGTTGCCCAGATCGGGCTGCTGCGGCAGCCGGCGGGGTAGCGAGGTGGAGCAGTGTGGGAAGCCCTAAGCCGGTACCTCTGGGACTGAACGGCGGCGGGTGGGCTGCGGTCAGCCGCTGCAGGCCTGGGCAGGCCTCCTGAGAGTCTAGGGTGTAAGAGTTTTGGGGGGTTCGGAAAGCGGGCTGCGGACCCCCTGCCTTAGGCTTTGGTTTGAGCCTGGATCCGGCCTTGTGTTTCCCCGGAAGGATGGCGTCTCAGTCTTTCCTGAAGTTGGTGGGGTTTGGATGTTATTATTATTATTATCAGCAGTAGTATTGTTATTGTTATTATTATCGTTTTGAGGATACACCGTGTATAAGTATTGGTGGTCCTGCGCAGGGCGCCATGCAGAATGCCATGAGTTAGAAGCTGGAGGACGGAGGGCTTAGAGATGCTTGAGGGACGTCCTTAACCTACGTGAAATGTTGGAGGTAAGTCGGCTTTATAAACTGTGCTGATGCTTGTATAATCCAGGCGCTTAGGGTTTAGTAGGGAGGGTCGTTCACTGACTGAATTAAACTCTCGCTTATTGAGCCGCCTTCTGTGTCCCAGGCATCATTCTGAGTGTAATGGATGCAAAGGCCAGTAAGAGGAAGTCCTGGTTCTTTAGGAGCTCTGTGTAATGGGGCTGGTGGGAGAGACGGGAGGTGGGGGACGTGAATGGGTGAATAATTGGCGTGTGATGCGTACTGTGGTGGGAAGAAGTGCTGTGGGAGTCAGAGGAGGGGATGACTGAGGGAGTTAGGGACCACTTAACAGAGAAGGTGACGTTTGAACAAGGTTTTAGAACTACAGACTTTCCCCAGATTGAAAGGGGTAGGGAAGGCGCTCCAGACAGAGGAAAGCATACTGAGGAAGAGAACTAGGAAAGTGTGCCCTCTCCGTGTGGCTGGAGCACACTTGGAGCTCTGCTCACAAGTTTCATGCTTTTAGACAAGGTTATTTAAGTCCTCTTAGCCTGTTTGCCTTTTGTAACGTGTACTTACTTCTGCACATGTTGATGAGATAAAGCCTTGAGCCTCTAAACAGGCACTTTACTCTTTTCCCTCTCTTTGTGGAATTCAGTTGCTGAATGGAGAACACAGACCATAGCTGTACGTTTTTAACTATGGAGTATCAATCTATTGACATTTATAAATGGCTGAAGGAGGCATGTTGTGTCTCCAGAATTGTTATTTAGATACAATGCTGAAAAGCTGGAGAGGTTGACATTGTTTGTGATCCTAGTACTTTAGCATAGCATGTCAGCGATAGTAAACTAGGAGGTGTCATTTAGAATAAATAAAATGCAGGCAGCTTTCTCATTCAGAAACTGATCATCCATGTTGTGAATTACCCAGGCTTTGCATTGTTTCCTTTATCTTGCCCATGGCCTGGAGAAAAATGAAGTTAAACCTTGTATTTAGCTGGTAGTGGAAAAATGTAAATCTGGTAATCAGACCTCAGTTTCTCTTTCCAGCATTGCTGTTACTTTGCTATGGACCTTTGTCAAATCCTAGCCTCCCTGGGTCTTGGACTCTTTAGCAGACTCTTGTATAAAATTTTTATGACTATACTTTTCATCTTTGTTGGCAGCAGAATTGTAAATCAAATTGTATGTTAAATGAACTGGAGTTTACTTTATAAAGGATTTTAGGAGAAAATCTTTTCTAAAGATTTTGCTTTAGAGCTAGATTATAAATCCCTTCACAAACATCCCTGAGATTTTATCATGCATGGTGTTTGGACTCACTAAAACAAGAAATGTTTCTGAACTGTAAATGCTTCTCCACTCTACTCTGTATTACAAAAATTTTTAAAAAGCACCTCCAAAACAAAACTTGTTCAAGTTTGCATTTTTGTACAGCAGAGTTGCTTGAGGTGAACAGTAGAAGATCAAATATTGAAAGCCCACGGCTGCAACTTATCTAAAAAGAAGTCTTTTTTTCTCATGGGTAAACCTAAGTTTTCTTGGATGTGAAAATAGGGTGTTGGGCTGCTCTTAGATAATACAAGGAGGTGAAAAGCAATGATGCAATGATGAGTGAAGTATAGTCTGACCTGGTATTGCCATTGCTTCAGTGTTGGCATTGACCAGCGTATGACCCCTTAATCTTCTCTCTGAGCTGATTCTGGTTGTGGTTTTTCCACATTGGTATGTTCTAGCCTATTTGGATACTGGTTTTATTATGTGTAAGAGTGTTTAATATTCTTTTGAATTACTGATACTTTCCTGTTCTTCTTTGTAGGTTGAGGTGAAAAATATGGCTTTGATATCTTCATGGAAAACTGCATTATTTCAATCCTGAATCTGGTTCGGTTCCCTTATTGACTTATTACTATATTAAAAATGTTTATTTAGCAGTGATTGTAAAATGAAAGTAATTAACATGTACATGTTTTTTGGGGGGAGACTAAGGGGGAACAGGTGTTCAGCCTAGAAAAACATTTCTCATTGGATTTCCTGTGAAGCCAGTATGTCTTGGGTTTAACTTTGAAACAAATTTAAAAATTTTTAAATTAAAAAAAAGTTTACTTAACTATGGTATTTGTTCTAGTAAAACCTTGTGGTTTAATAAGAATTTTTGCAAATATCCACTATACTCTTCTCATGGTATATAAAAGTGTTAATATTTTAAAATCTATAGGATATTCTATTTCAAAATTTAGTTCTATTATCTTAGTGCTATCAGAAAATGTGCTTTGAATTGCTAAAATGAGTTGTATTGGACAACACCTGTCTCAGCAGAGGCACTTAAAAATCATTTTCATCCTTCCTCTTGTAGTAATGATTTTTTTTTTAACCCGTATGTTTTCAACCTGTATGTTTAACCCTGCCAATCCAGTGGCAACTTAAGTGTTTGTGCAGTATTTCACTTGAGAAATAAGGTATTTCACTCAAGATTGAATTCTTGCTGTTGCAGGAGAGGATTTCTCTCCAATACTGGATTAGCAAAAAAAGCAAAATGTTAATACAGAATACCTCAAAAAATCAGAGGTAGGGGCTTCCCTGGTGGCGCAGTGGTTGAGAGTCCGCCTGCCGATGCAGGGGACACGGGTTCGTGCCCCGGTCCGGGAAGATCCCACATGCCGCGGAGCGGCTGGGCCCGTGAGCCATGGCCGCTGAGCCTGCGCGTCCGGAGCCTGTGCTCCGCAACGGGAGAGGCCGCAACAGTGAGAGGCCTGCATACCGCACACACACACAAAAAAGTCAAAGGTGGCCTGAATGAAAAATTTACTCTAAACACCTCGACTAATCTTTCAGTTTCCACATAATCATGACATGGAACAGCTCTTTGCCAAAAAACATTTATTCTTAAAATTTACTTAAGCGTTTCGTAGAAACTTTAGTAATAGCCAGAATAATTCATGTCAGCTTAGCAAACTCTTAACAGCAAGCAGAAAGAGCTTATGAAAAGATCCTGTCTTTACACAGTCATAGTTAGGGCAGTATTTTACTTCATCTCTTCATTAATAGCTTTGCTTTCACACTGAAGTCTTCAGACTATTCTGTATATACATTCAACCCCTATTTTCCTTTAACCAGTTTCCCAAGGAAGATATGTGTGGTTCACAAAGGGATCTTTAAAAGGTGATAAACTATAGCAAATGTTACTTAACAAATGAGTCTCAGCCTATGGAAGGAGAAAGTGTTTCTAAGTAATTCTATAAAAAGCATGTCCGTGGGGGTGGTAGGGTGGTGGTGGTGGGATGAACTGGGAGACTGGGATTGACGTGTATACACTGATGTGTATAAAAGCGATAATTAATAAGAACCTGCTGTATTAAAAAATAAATAAAATAAAAAAAAAGCAGGTCCATGTTTCATACTGTTTGCAAACCGATAAAACCTATTCCTCACGGGCAGATGAATGCTTTCCCTTCTCAAAAGGCCTGCTTCCCTTTCACTACCCGCTCTACGAGGTCTAACTTGGGTTTCTCCTGAGAGCTTCTATACCTCTTGTCCTTTAAGGAAGGGGACAGGAAAAGCGTCTGTGCCGAGTACCCTCTTTGATCCGCTTCTCTATGCTGACCCTCACATCCCCTGCCAGTCCTGATTCTCTCACTCTGACCAGCTTGGTCAACTCTAAGTAGAGGTGTCTAGGGAGCAAGCTAAAAGGTTAAGATCAACGAGTATATCCTTTTAAAGAAATCCATGTGGCTGTTTAAAGTTCATACAATTATTAATTGAGGATGATCAAGCAATGCTATTTACCATGCGGAAAACCAGCCCTCTGGCCTTATAGCGCAGTCATTTCGTTGTGAGACAAGGTGCTAATCCCTTTCAGTTCTCAGGGGAGTACAGTTTAATCAGATGCTGTACTTGTGTTGGATAACCTGTGATGGGACAAGCTCGGTGACTCCTCACGTAATTAAACACACAGCGATAACAAAACACATAGCCAGAGGTGGCGAGAACGGTGTCATTCACCCGGTTTTTACGACACAGTGGGCACACAGTCTTCATTTGGGGCAACAGGGGAGAATCAGAATTGTAGTCTAGATGTACCGGTGGTGGTGGAGTAGGCAGGGCAGTCAAAGACTTGATGGTTTCTTGGTTTCCGGATGAATACCACCACTCAAGGAACTGTAGGAAGAATACACCCACCGAAAGGCCAGTAGAGAGGCATGAGGCGGCACCTCCCACAGCTTGCTTCAGAGCGGACTTTATCTTCTCGCCAACGCTGTTTGGAGAACAGAACAAGGAGGCAAAAGGAGAAACTGTTTATTTAGGTACAATCACAGAACAACTAATACGCATGTAATTCTTACACTTTTCATTAGAATCGTTAATTCCGCTTGGGGATTGAATAGTTGCTGGACTGGCGTTTTCTCTTGTGAGTGTCTATTCGAAACAATTCCCTCTTTCTGACCTACCGTATTTTAGGAGTTCTAGGAGCTAAGCTTTGTTTTTAATGACTAGGGCTTTGTTTGCTTTGTGTTTTGAGAAAGAAATTAATGAGCCATTGATTATATAGACCTTTAATGGGGGTGGAAGATAGTATATCCAGAAAAAGAAATAACTCACTTAAAAAACAACTCAGCAGTACTGAGGAATATATTTGAACTTGTCAGAGAACACAGACACTAGGAGTGGGATAGCACCATGGTTAAGAGCAGTCTTTAGAATTGTACTGATCTGGCTTGAATCTCAGCTCTGCCGCCTATTAGCTGTGTGGCCTTGGCAAGGTACTCAACTGTTAGAACTTAGTTTCCTCAACTGTTAAATGGTGCTAATGCATTTATTTCATTGAGCTCTGATGAGGATTGAGATAATATACATAAACACCTAGCACAGGGCCTGGTACATAGCAAGTGTGTGCAAAAATGTAGCCAGTATGATGAGGAAGGTTACCAGGATGGCAACCCTTGTTTTATGGACACAAGAATTTTTCGATGATTTTATGAAATACCCCAAAGTGGATTGAGGGAGGTAAATTTCATAAAATTGGGATAAGATTTTAGGATTTATTAATCAAATATGTTGGGGAAATGTTAAGGCCTTACCTCCCAGCTGGTTGCTGCATCATGCTGGCTTCGGCTGGTTTGTGCTCCAGAGCTTGTATATCCTGAACTGTAAGTCGACCTAGCCGAACCCCAGCCAGACTCAGCAGTGGTGAGTGATGCTGAGCCTTTCCTAGGATGTATCGAAGCTGCTGTATAAGAAACCAGCCTTCCCAGGCCATGTTAACAAATGGGTAGGCTGCCAAAAAGGCTCTGTAAAATCGTTTCCAGCGGGAAGTAGGGGGATGGATGGAATATTCATCCTCTTCTCTCAGGCTAGAAATCAGCTTCTCCAGCTTCACTTTCAGATAGGGAAGAAGAACCAGGAACATAACTGACTTCCAGAGCTGCTGCTTTGGGAGACCAGCACTGGCCAATCTCTGAAGCTTGTGTGTGTCTCCCATTACGATCCTCTTTAAGCCATAAAAGTTTTCAGAAAACGAGGCGCTGGTTTTAGACAGATAATGTTGCTGGAGCAGAAGGTCTAGCAGGGTGAAGATTTCATCAAACCACTTCCACAAGAAGCCGTAGCGGGCAGGATTTGATTCTGCAAGAACCTAAAGCAAAATAAATCAATGAAATTCATTCCATTACACAGCTACTATGCCTGGTATTTATAGTTCCTTTTTTTCCCTCTGAATTTCGACACTTTTCTTTCTGGGTCTACCTTAACCTTCCTGAAGTGCTGGGTATTCAGTACACATAACAAGAGACTCCATGACCATTAAATCATGTGATGTGCATTATATGCTAATT
This sequence comes from Hyperoodon ampullatus, assembly GCF_949752795.1. Lineage (NCBI taxonomy): Eukaryota > Metazoa > Chordata > Mammalia > Artiodactyla > Ziphiidae > Hyperoodon > Hyperoodon ampullatus. The sequence continues at coordinate 50,766,499 of NC_136932.1, forward strand.
GGTTATTTCAAAGCTTAGGCCAACAAATAAATTCAGATTACTGGCTTGGTTTTTACCCGGACGTTCCTAAAGCTTTTCAGAGAATTAAATCCTTACCTTGACCACATGCTGAAGAGCAGGTCTCACTGCTGTCATTAAACTGTCCTGTGCTACCACCTCAAAGATGGATGGCTGGTCATCCACCGCAGAAGCAGTTGTGATGTGAGCCCCGTGCTCAGCCATAGTTTCGTGTGTGCACTGGGTTTTACTTTGCCCACAAACTCTCTAGTAAGCATGAACTTTCTGGGGGTGCCAGATGGGTGCTGTTTTACAGGAACTGGGCAAAAAAGACCTCTTCCGGAGGCAGAGGGGAGGGGTCTCAAGTGAAGGTGAAGAATGAAGTCAACGCGGACACCCACGTTAGGGAAGCAGTGTGTGGGAGAGGTGAGTTGATTAATGCTGCACCTCACAGGGAAAAGCGTGACTATGGGGGGACAGGTACGGCGAAGGAGCGCTGGCCTCTCGAGCGGCAGTCCTGGAGGCGGCCAATCACGGACTCCCAATCCGGAGGGCTCAAAAGCCAGGCGGCTCTGAGGGATCGAAGGTGCCAGTGCAGGCCGGCTCCAACGGCCTGGCTCAGCTGTGGGCTGTGCAATCCCCCCGTCCGCGCCAGTCCTTGCGAGCTGACCCCAGGCGAGGGGCGAGGAACCCGCGACGCCGCGTTTGAAAGGAGGTCTCGGCTTTATGTCAGAAGTCGCAACCGGAAATAGAAGCCGCTTGGAAACCGGTGGCCGTGGAGAGGCGCTCTAGCCCCGAACGCGGCCCCGCGACCGGAACTAGAGAACTCTATGATCTCACGGGGACTTCCGCTTCCGCCCGCAGCTGAAAGTAAAGAAGGCTCCAGCGGGCTTGGTTGGAGAGGAGTCTTCCGCTGGTTGGTTTTACTTTTCTTCGCTGGTTTTGCATCGCTGTCTTGTTGGAAAGCCACAGCTCTGATATCTCTCTACAGAGTCTTTTTGGCAAGGTGTTGGGTCGCCGCACTGACGTCTGGCGCCCGGAGCCAGAGCTCGGCCTGTTGCTGAGGGCCTTGTTCCCTGGGGCGATAGAGATAGAGGCGAGGGACCCAAGGGAATGTGGAGATGGAAGGCTCACTTTTGCTTGCGGCGGGGGTGGTGGCTCACTATTTTTGCCGCTTTCGGGAAGGATTTGAAGCGACAAAGCCGAGATAGAAGCCTTAGCCTTATGGCTGCCAATTATTAAAAAAAAATTTCCTCCTGTTGTTCAGAATTTGGGACGATTATTTTTCATTCAAGCTGGTAGCTTAATTGTCTTCTAGGTTAGGTTAAGTTCAAGCAGAACTCTAGGCACTTGCTACACGAAATGAAAATGGTTCCTACCCTCGAACACGGTAGGATGCGTCATATTAGCGATATGAATACAGTGCTAAAACGGAGTGATGCTGTTGAATTCTAACTAGCATGAATTGGGGAGGCTTAGCAGAGAAGGTACTTTTCATTGTATACCAAAGTTAATGTAATTAACCTGACCTTTTGCAAACTGCTTTTACATCGTATGCAATTGCCTTGAGTAGCTGCAGGTTTACTGAATTTGGATAATAGTTAAAGTTCATCTCCTCTCTCTCCAACCTCTCCCCTCAACCCCTGGGCTAAATAGCTAGAAATAGAAGGTATTATTTGCTTACTTTATACCACAGAGGACGTTATGGCATAAAGATAGTTAATTGTTTCACATAATGAGAACGCTCGAACAAGGTTTGGGTTTAGTTGTTTCAATAGGAGAAATAAAATCTTACAAATTAACCTTAATTGTGGTTCCAAAAAGTTTCAGGGAATTCCCTGGCGGTCCAGTGGTTAGGACTCTGTGCTTCCACTGCGGGATGCATGGGTTGGATCCCTGGCCAGGGGAACTAAGATCCTGCATGCAGCGTGGCCAAAAAAAAAAAAAAAAAAGTGTTTTATAGTCTGATTGCATACCTGCTGGAGAAAGTCACATTGATGGAACATTTTACCTTACAGAGTTTTAAGGAGTAGAGATAATGTATCTATATAAAACACCTAGCTTTAGGTTCTTGGTCAGTGGTAGCTCTTACAGAGAGGCTTTTCTTAAGTGAACAGCAAAAAGACAAAGTTGAGAAATAGCATCACCTAAGACGAGTGGGAAGTTAGTTAAACATTGGTATCAGTTAGGGTTCTTTGGTTACAAGCAACAGAAAACAGGCTAATTTAAACTAAAAAATTTATTAGAAGAATATGGAGTAGCTAGCAAAATAAGGAAAACCAGCTCTGAGGGAACAGGAATTACACAGTCCTACTGGATGTTTCTAGCAAGAATTAGCAAAGTGTCATACAGGCATTGTTGTTGCAATGAATGAGCTTCAACAAATTTCTGTCACTGTACTTATGATTCAGATCCCTATTGACTGACCTTGGTTCAGATTTCATCTCCACTCCCTGTTTCACTCTTAGCCAGAAGAGTGCAAGACACCTTAATAGTCCTTTGAGAATATTCCAAAAGTAAACTGATGTTGTTATGTGAGAAAAAAGGCAGTCAAAAATAACAATGTCAATTATTACAGCCAATACACCTCATCACAAATCCCACTCCCAGGTTTATGGTGTAATAAGTAAGACACAAAAATTGATTGCACTTATGTTAAAAGGTGTGAAGAGCCATCAGATTGGTTAATATGGTGAGTTTAGAGGAAGAGACGATAACAGCTGGGAGAAATGAGGCCGTTCAAACTAGCTTAAACAGAAGCTATATTGGCCTTTGTAACCAAAGGGAAGATCGTTTCTAACCTCACGTTTTATCTCAGCTTCTTTCTGCCAGTTACTTTCTAATACAATGATGTAACCTGGTATCTCCTGCATCTTATATCAGGACCAGATGTTCACTGAGAAAGTTTTGTGGATTAGGTGGACCTCAAAAGATGAGTACATTTGGGGAAAGTCACAGTCATGGTGACAGGGTTTTCCAGGCTAAGGGAGCAGCATGGATTTTATTTGAGGAGGAAATTGTTTGCTTTAAATATAGAGAGGAAAATAGACCAATAATACATAGTCTATACTGTTGACCATAATATAGAGTCTCTTAAATGCTAGTTTTAGTACTTTGCTTGTGGACATTCATTCATTTATTCCTGAATAATTTATTTATTCATTTATTACTGAATACATCCTGTGCGCCAAGCATTATGCTAGGTGCTGGGTAGACAGTAGTAATAAAAACAGACTTGGTATCTGCCCTCATGGAATTTACAGTCTAGTTGGGGAGAGAGATAATAAACAAGTAAAGAAACTAATATATAATTTACAAATGGAATAAGAGGGCTATGATGGGGGTGGCAGTGGGGCCTGGGAGAGAAGAACCTTTTAGACTGGGTAATCAGGGAGTGCCTTTATGAGATTACAATTAAAATGAGACCTAAATTATAAGCCAGCCAGCCCTGTGTGGAGTTGGGGAAAACGAATATTAGGTAGGAGGAGCGGTAGTTGTGAAGGCCCTAGGATGGGAAAGAGCTTGGCCTATTTGAGAGCTGCAAAAGCTAGCAAGAGGTGAAATGAAGAGGAAATGAGGAGTGACTGAAAAGGATAAAATGATATTAAGAGAGACAGGAGCCTAACCACTCATAGGCCATGGGAAGGAAACTGGATTTTAGTCAAAGTATAATGGGAGGTCATTGGAGTATTTATACACCGGAGTCATGACCAGGTTTATATTTGTAAGATGACCCCGTAATGGTTATGTGGTTACATTTACTTTGTGAAAATTCATCAAGCTTTATATTTTTGGTGTGCACTTTTTGGAATGTTCGTTTATAGTTCAAAAAAAAGTTAAACAAAAATCTGGCTGCTGTATGAATAATGGTTGGGAGGAGAGTTGAGGTTTCTAGTAGTTCAGGCAAGAGGCGATGGTGGCTTGGAATAATGAGGTGAATAGAAGGGATTGGATGAATTTGAAATATATTTTGAAGGTAGTATTGACAACTTGGAGATGGAATGAATGTGGCAGTAAAGAGAGAAATCAAGAATGACCCCCAGATTTCTGGCTAGTAATTTCTGGCAGTGTAATTTGTTCAAATAATTGCAATCATAGCAAATATTTACACAGTCCATACTATGTGCAGGCATAGTTCTAAGTGCTTTACATACACTAATTCATTTCATCCTTGTAATAATATTATGATTGGATATTAGTATTTCTCCCATTTTATAGATGAGAAAACTAAAGAGCAAAGAAATGGGGAAAACTGGGAGAAGGATAGGTTCTGTACAAATTAGGAAATGAGGAGCTGTTGAAAGTTTTTGAACCAGGGAGAGGTATGAATCAAAGATTTTTCTGGTGGCATCTCTTTACAAAATCCACCTCTGTCTTCTGTGGGTTGTACCTGGAACCACATTTTTTAAACACCCCACCCCAATACTCTTATGATTTGCTTAATTTGGGTGGGCCATATGTGCAGACTTACCATCAGTGTGGTTAGCAATTTGGTGGTGAAGTTTGGGGACTAGGTCAAGGCTAGAGAGAGATATTTTGGAGTCATATGGGTAGGAAAAATGACTGAACCCATGGTATTGCTAAAGGGTTAGTGTAAAGAAAATGTATGAATATGGAACTTAAAAATAAAATGCTTGCTACTTTCTCCCTCAGATACCATCCTATATCTCTTCTCTTTCAGCCATACTTTCTTATGGAGTTATCTGTTTTCATTTCCTTACCTCCCATTTATCTTCAAACTTCTGCAGCTTGGCTTTTGCCTTCATTGTCTCTGCTGATGGTCTCAGCAATGACATCAAAGACCTTTGTGCTGCTAAATCCTTGGACACTTTTCGGCCCTTCCTCCTTTTCTCTATAGCAACTGTTGTTGACCACTCACTCATACATTTATCCATTCAACAAATTTTGGGGAGGGGGCGGCTAGGCCTCAGAGATATAGTATATAGTTCCTATACTTTCATAGAACTCTAAAAACGTCCTAAATGATTATGACCACCTGCTTTTCCTTCTACCTCTCTACTTCTCAGTCCCCTTTGCACTTTGGTTTCCCAACTTCTGCCTCAGGCTCTCATTCTTCACATTCCTCTTCTTTTTTGGTTAAAGACTTTATTATTACTTAGAGCAGTTTTAGGTGGGAAGCTTTCGTTTTGAGGGGAAGGTACAGAGATATTTAGGTCTTGGTTTCTGAAAGGAACTTACTTTTGTGTAAGCACGCCTATTACATACTGGGCGCCTTACCTACTTTAAGCTTCACAAGCTGGAGAGAGTTATATCACTGGATTTATTTCACAAGTAAGACTAAGGTTGAGGAGACGTTAAGTAACTTTCCTAATCACATTCAGGACAGGGATTCGATCTCAGATGGATTCAAACTCAGATCTGAGGCCATGTCAACCTCTTTTCCTTGCACCACTCTCCTCCAGTCCCACTGCCCTTGTATGATCTTGGGCTGGATCACCATTGCCCACATTCCTGAACTGGCCAGGGAAATTAGCTGGGTTTTTTGTTTTGTTTTTTTAAGAAAACAGGCTGTTTCACTATCCCTATGTGTAAGTTTTTAGAGAACTCCTGTGCGAGGAAACAAATCCAGGGAATGTCAGCTTGTTTAATAGATCCATTCCGATAGTCAGTGAACTTCCTCGGAGGCCCGGACCTCAGGTCGCTTCCCGACTGCGCAAAATTTTTCCGTCTCCAAGGCGACAGAGATGACCGCCTTTCTGGTTCTCCCGCGCGCCTGGATGACGTCACACGGCGAGGCTGTCTGACGTCAGAGTTTCCTGTCCACCATCTTTGTCCCTGGCAAAGTGGGTTTTGCGCAGTGGCTTAGACCTGGAGAAGGAGTCGTGACGTGCAGGAAACCATTACAACAGCGCTCGGGCCGTGCTCTCTGGCCGCTGCTGCCACCTCTGACCTTGCCTCCGGTGAGTTCAGGGCGGCTAACTTTGGGGTGTGTCCCTCTTTCATGGGGAAGGGGGCCAGGCTTGGTTGGAGACGGGCGGAGGAGAGGAATCTTAGGAGCGTGACTGTTGAAGATGGAGTGAGCCGTCGGGTGTGACCGTTGTGAGGAAAAGGGTTGGAGAAAGGGACTCCACCGCTGGAGCGGGGTGAGGGAATCCGCGGGGTGGCAACTGGAAGTTGGGGGGCACTGGGGAAAAGATATGTTCGAAGTGGGGGTTTAGGAGGGCCAGAGGCCAGGGGTGTGGCCGGTAGAGACTGGAGGCCGAGGGGAGAACCTTCTTCCCGGTTTGGTGTCGTTCAGTGAGAGGCTGGGACGTGTCCAGGTATCAGAAGGGGAAAGGGGTTCCCCCAAAGTTTTGCTCATAGATGGGCAGACCTCGCCCGTCTTCTGTAATTTGAGGTTGAGACACCTCTCCCTCCCCTCGTAATGGAGGAACAACATATCCCTAGAATCTTGACCACCTGGGGAAAGAAGAGGAATTCCTGACATTGGAGAAAGGGAAGAGAAACCTCCAGAATTGACCTGATGTGAGAGGGGGAAGCAGGTGGGAGTAATCTTAGCCCGGAGTTTTTTCTTTCTGGTCTTAGAAGGAGCGGTCTGGTTTGAGAAAGACTGTAGATTAAGACAGAGGTAAAGAAACTGGAACTTCCTGTTATTCCATATTCTTTGAATCCAAAGAATTGATTCATGCTCTTTGTTTTCAGAGCACTGAAAACACTGCCCATTTGCGGGGCAGACTTTATTTTTAAACTCACCTGGCTGCTTCATTATGAAGCAGTGTGAATAAAGTGTGAATGCTTCATTAAACTTTGACTTTTAAGAAGTGTTTTTTAAATGCCAAACACTGTTATAATCCTGTGGTTTAAAAGAGAAAGTAAAAAAAACTCAGTAAGTTTAGAAAAGGAAGAATGACAAAGAAAGTGGTCTCAGTGAGGAACAATTTAAATTATTAATCACCTCCCTGGTATAATTCTGTTGCTTAGCCTCAGGGTACACTTACAAAGTCATAATAGAAAGCAGCAGATGAAGGAGATGCAGCTGTACAAGAAAACGTGTAACACATTCCAATGATGACTAAGCGTGGTGGTAAGATGAGAACTGTTTGCAGGTATCTTAATAGTTTTAAACTCCCAAAGAAGCAGAAAGTATAGTGTGTTCTGCAAATAGCCTCACTGAAAATTGGGTGGTAAAGTTAATACAAAGCTAACATTCTGTGACTTAAGAGACTCAAGAAAGTCCAGTTCTTCCATCTTTTCTTTTTCTTCTTTAACACACCCGTATTTTAAAATATTACGAACCAAGCTGAACAGGGAACAAATTAGGTGGGACGCATTTTCCTTTCTTCCTTCTTTTCTCTCCAGGCGTAAGTTTTCCAGAGTTTATTTCAGTTAAGAATTGGATGTAAAACTTTTGAGCTTTTTTCTTACTGGATAATATTAACAAATTACTTTGTAGTCATTTTTAAATGGAAATTGCAGGTGTGTCTGTTTTAATGAGTTGTCTGCTGTCATTTCTTATGCAATAAATGATACCTGAAGATGCCATTGTCTTTTCATTATTGAAATATCTGATTAGCACCTCTCACCCTTGTAATGAAAGATTGCTGAAATGACCTTTCTGCTTTATAATTTGGTCAACTGTTCACTTTTTCCCTACTAGCACCAACTGTGTAAAGTCCTGCTTTATGTGAAGAGGGGATTTAGTGGCCTTGCCAACTCTAATTTAGCTGCCATTTCCCAGAGAGCCATTTGAAATTAAGACCCTATTAATTTTTTTCTGGCCTTATACTCTTTACGGGCACCAGAAGGAGGGAGGAATAGTTGGGAAGGGACTTTTACAACCTATATTTAGTAGAAACTAGGTTATGTTAAATCTAGATGTATAATCCTGTACAGGGAGACCTTTTCTGAAATGCAGTGACATCATACTCTGGGCTAGATTGTGCTTTTGACTGTGGCAGCATTATTTTTTTTTTTAACAATGTCCTGAGGTCATACCTCAGGTCCTCAGAACAGCCGGTGCCTTCTCTGGTTTGATCTGGTAAAAAGGTAGTGTGACTTCCAGCTCCATGATGGCTTGGCTTTGCCCTGGGACCCTCCTGAGGAATAAATTCCACCCCCCCCCCACCGCCACAGCTCCCAGAAGGAACTTGATTTTTGAGGCTCTTCAGCAAATACTTGACTTATTCTTTGAACTCTATCTTGGCTGCTTTTTCTTTGGCTTCTCAAGCAGACAACAGTTTTCACCATCCTGTGTTTTAGAGAATCTGACCATATTCATCTCTGGTGTGTGATTAAGAGTGTCTCATTAAAAAAAAAACAAAACAGTGTCTCATTTAAAAATATATACAGGGACTTCCCTGGTGGTGCAGTGGTTAAGAATCTGCCTGCCAATGCAGGGGACATGGGGTTTGATCCCTGGTCTGGGAAGATTCCACATGCCATGGAGCAGCTAAGCCCGTGCGCCACAACTACTGACCCCACGCGTTGCAGCTGCTGAAGCCCACGCGCTCTGGGGCCCATGTGCTGCAACTGCTGAGCCTGCGTCCTGCAACTAATGAAGCCCACGCACAGCAATGAAGAGTAGCCCCCGCTCGCCACAACTGGAGAAAGCCCACATGCAGCAACGAAGACTCAACGCAGCCAAAAAATACATACATATGCAATTTTTTGAGGTGAAATTCACATAACATAAAATTAACCATTTTAGAGTGAGCAGTTTGGTGGCATTTGGTACATTCACAGTGTTGTGGAACCCCGCCTCTTCTCATTTGTTTTTGTTTAGGCTAGTTTATTTTTATTTGGGGGGAGTTTCTTTTGGCTTAAGTCAGGAACTGACCTGATAAAATGTTGCTCTGCCAATATGTGTAAGGGATATTTCATTACTGTTGTGTAGGACAGTGCGAGATAAGAGAGTGGTGTGTTTCTCCTTTCTCTTTAAAAGCAGGGGTTCTTAATTTAGGGCCTGAGATCATGTACTTGATTCTGTCCTCTTCCCTGAAATTTTGTGGGCTGGTACATTATTCTCTAGTTAAGAACTTAGTGCTCACAATGTAAAAGGACAGAAATCTATTCCTCGATGATGAAATTTGTTAGGGGAAGTAATGAAATGTGTGGGTCACTAATAAAGGTACGATTTAAGACTAGGTTAATTTAATGTTTAACAGATTGTGCTGAAATTTTCTGTTAAAAATTTAATATATGTGAATGTGTATGAGAACTTTAGAAAACAGAATGATTTGGGGGCCCTTTTTCAAAGAAACAGTGAGAAATTCCAAGCAGCTTTTGTCTTTAAATGTTAAGCAAGTTTTAACTTTTGATGATCCCAAAGGATTAGAGTGGCATAACAACATCCTGGATAGACAATAATGGCCTTGAGCTATGGCCCTCCCGTCAGGCTCTAGTACTGTAATCATTTCTGTATACTGGTTTTCCTCTTTGTATATGTAAGTTCTTAGATGATAACTTCAGACTTATTCCAGGTCTCTTTTTTTAATTAATTAATTAATTTTTGGCTGTGTTGGGTCTTCGTTGTTGTGTGTGGGCTTTCTCTAGTTGCAGTGTGTGTGGGCTTCTCATTGTGGTGGCTTCTCTTGTTGCGGAGCATGGGCTCTAGGCTTGTGGGCTTCAGTAGTTGTGGCATGTGGGCTCAGTTGTGGCATGTGGGCTCAGTAGTTGTGGCATGTGGGCTCAGTAGTTGTGGCATACGGGCTTAATTGCTCCGTGGCATGTGGAATCTTCCTGGACCAGGACTCAAACCCACATCCCCTGCATTGGCAGGCGGATTCTTAACCACTGCACCACCAAGGAAGTCCCTATTTCAGGTCTTTTATGTGAAGGACTCCTTTCTTCAGTTTGCCTACTTCACATTTAGTTTACATTGTGAATGGATTAAATGATTAAATGGATTAAAAGATTATTCTTTGAATTTTAGCTAGAAAAGACATTATGAAAATACTACATAAGACAAGCCTCTGTTACAGGCTCACTTTAAGTTATAACAAATAGTGTCAAATCAGAAATTTCTGTATTCTATAATGATTTGTGTGAGTTCTAGCTCACTTCTTTTAACAAGGTAAATTCAGTGAAATTCTTGTACAACCTAAAAGCACTATTGTATAAGGATCAGTACTATAAACATTAAGTAGCTCCTTGGAAAGATAACAAATGAGTCTAATTTCCCTTAAATAGTCCAAGTAGTACATTTTAGAAACAAATTTGAGCCAACCTTTTTTCATTATTTTATGATTTTCTGGCTTTTTTCCTTAATTGCATTGATTGGTTGAGTGCTTAGGTCTTTTTTCTCAGATCCATAATTACCATCGTGGAGGTATTATCACTCAAGTTTGCCAAACATATTATCACTCATGTTGTTTTGACCAGAAAATAATGAGTAGGTGCCAGGGCATCTGTCCAGAATTTGGTGATAAGTATTATTAATGATGGTGGTCAGTAAGAAGATAATCATTTCTAAAAAAATTTATTTATTTGGTTGTGTCGGGTCTTAGTTGTGGCAGGCGGGCTCCTTAGTTGAGGCTCGCTGGCTCCTTAGTTGTGTCACGCGAACTCTTAGTTGCGGCACGCATGTGGGATCTAGTTCCCGGGCCAGGGATCGAACCTGGGCCACCTGCTTTGAGAGCGCAGAGTCTTAACCACTGTGCCACCAGGGAAATCCCAGAAGATACTCATTTTTTTTTTTTTTTCTTTACGCGGGCCTCTCACTGTTGTGGCCTCTCCCGTTGCGGAGCACAGGCTCCGGACGTGCAGGCCCAGCAGCCATGGCTCACGGGCCCAGCCGCTCCGCGGCATGTGGGATCCTCCCGGACCAGGGCACGAACCCGTGTCCCCTGCGTCGGCAGGCGGACTCTCAACCACTGCGCCACCAGGGAGGCCCTAAAAGAGAATTTTAATGTATTTAAAGAAGTCAAGTACATTGGACAAAATCTTAGGGTTTCTCAAATCAGAAAACATTGTCTCATTATTTGGGGAGAAATGTGATCAGTCCATGCTGTTTTTGTTTTACCAGTGGAGCCTTATGTCAACTGGATTAATTCTGGAAATTGGAACAGAAAAGTTAAAGTTGAAGCTGGGATCCGTGTTCTTTTAAGTTTTAACACCAGTTCTGATTCTCTTTAGTACTCAGTGTGACTGAACAAATATCTCAGTTTTTTGCATTGTTTTTAACTGTAAACTGACATTTTTTATTTTGGGGAATACTCGGGGGAATTGTAGGTTGTTGGAAATATGAAAACCATAATTAAAAAAAAATCCATGCATAACACCTCTCTAGATGTTTGCCTCTCTAGGTGTTTGTCATGAAAGAGTATTGTCCTACTAATCTAGGCTTTTCTTTTTTTTCTGAAAGAAATTCCTTTTATTGATAGTTGCATGTAATGGTGAATAGGTTGATAAAATTTTTTTCTCTTTCAGTTTTACTCTGCTTCAGAATATATGTCTTAGAGTGACTCCATCTTGAGGCAGGGGAGTAAATCACATTTGCTTTAATGGGAAGTAATGGGGAGATCTTTTGAAACAAACTTTTCCTTATTTTAAATATTGGAGTGACTAACTGAAGATGTATTTGTAAAAAGATGTAGCTTTAGGTCTTGGAGGCTCTGAGGAGATAATTGTGGATAAAATCATAAAACTATGATAGGTTCAGATTATCACTCTATTCCATTAGGCCTTTGGATTTTGTTCCAATTAGCTTTTGAGGCAGGGATTACATTCTTAATTATCCTTGCATCCCTTTGGATCACCAGTGATGGTGGTAAGGATGAAGATACTTTCTGAATGCAGAAATTCTTGTATATAAATGATCTTAAAATTAGTTGAATGCCTTGCTGGACATAAATAACTTGGTTAAAGGAATTCTTTTCTCTTGCTGTAGGTGCACATTAAAGATCCACAACCATGACTGACTCCAAGTACTTCACAACCAATAAAAAAGGTAAGTATGAGAACCTGATCACAGCCTTTTTTGAAGATTCTTCAAAAGTCATGGTGTAAGATTGTTCCAGGTAGAATGCTTCTGACCTCTTCAGACATGTATGTCTTGGACCATCTCATTGGGGATATTCTACAGAAAAGTGTATTGAGTAAATTATTAAAGTATGGGTTTTTAAAGATATGGCTGTGGTGCACATCATTTTGACTTGAAGGTTTTAGTGAAAGGAAGAGATCCAAGATTGATCCGTTGAGGATTGATAGATCTGAGGAGGGTTAAAGGAAGAAGCACATTTATTTTCTCTTTTTTAAAAAAATTGAGTGTAATTGGTTTACAATGTTGTGTTCGTTTCTGGTGCACAGCAAAGTGATTCAGTTGTGTGTGTGTGTGTGTGTGTGTGTGTGTGTGTGTGTGTGTGTGTGTGTATATATATATGTATACATATATATATTCTTTTTCAGATTCTTTCCCATTATAGGTTATTACAAGATATTGAATATAGTTCCCTGTGCTATAAAGTAGGACCTTACCGTTTATTTAAGATATACTAGTTTGTATCTGCTAATCCCAAGGTCCTGATTTATCCCTTCCTTCCCTCCTGTTTGGTAACCATAAGTTTATTTTCTGTGTCTGTGAGTGTTTGTTTTGTAAATAAGTCTATTTGTATCATTTTTTAGATTCCACGTATAAGTGATACCGTATATTTGTCTTTCTTTGTCTGACTTACTTCACTTAGTATGGTAATCTCTGGGTCCATCCATGTTCCTGAAAATGGCAGTATTTCATTCTTTTTTATGGCTGAATAATACTCTATAGTATATATAAACCATATCTTCTTTATCCATTCATCTGTGGATGGACACTTAGGTTGCTTCCATGTCCTGACTATTGTAAATAGTGCTGCCATGAACATTGGGGTGCATGTATCTTTTCGAATTAGAATTTTCTCTGGGTATATACCCAGGAGTGGGTTTGTTGGATCATATGGTAACTCTAGTTTTTTAAGGAACCTCCATACTGTTTTCCATAGTAGTTGCACCAAATTCTTTTATTTTTTACTTGGAAATAAACATTTTATTACAAGGAGTACTACTAAAGCAATACAGCAATAAAAAGTAAAAATGAAAGTTCTCTCCCTCCCTATTCCTGTTCCTGATGGGAACTCGGTATGTATCCTCAATCTTTTCTATGCATGTATTAATACATATGACTTTTAAAATTTTTCACAAAAAATGATTATGCAAAACAATGCATGGAAATTTGATATTTTCTTATCCTTCCACACATGACGATTTCATACCATCATTTCTGAATTATGGCTGCCAAAAGGCATAATCTCAGTGTAATCATGAGGGAACACCCACGACAGCTGAGGGTGTTCTATAAAATGACTGGCCTGTACTTTTAAAAAATGTCATTATCATGAAAGACAAAGGCTGACCACCTGTTTCAGATTAAAGGAGACTAAAGAGACATGACAGTAAATGTAATGCATGATCCTGCATTGGATCCTGGCCCAAGGAGGATGAGGGTAAAATTACTATAAAAGACTTTATCAGGATCTTTGAATAAGGTTTATAGATTAGATAATGACAGTATATCAATGTTAAATTTCCTGATTTTCATCATTGTATTATAGTTATGTAACATAATTCCTTGTTCTTAGAAGTTATACACTGGCATATTTAGAGCTAAAGAGACATGATGTCTACAGTTTACTTATTCAATGAATCAGAAATAAATGTATAAATATATAAAAAGTATAATAAAGCAAATGTGGCATAATGTTAGCAGATGGGGAATTTTGCAACTTTTCTTTAAGATTAAAATGATTTCAAAAGAAAAAGAAAATGGGAGGGCACACATAGTGGCCTGGAGCACCAGAAAATTTTCTAGAAAGCACAAGCATATTTCTGTCATTTGGAGTTAAATAAGGGTAAACTTCTATTATAATACAGAAAATACCATAGAGAGTTGCTTAATTACATTAGCTACTAGTCCATGGCTTTCAGCCTTGCCTGCACATTGGAATTGCCCAGTGAAGTAAAAGACAATAGGTGATGTCCAGTCCTACCCCTGCAGATATCCTGATTTCTTTGGTCTGGGATATGGCCTAGATGTGGGGGTTTTTTAAAAGCTCCCCAGAATTTTCTGATGTGTAGCCGAGATTGAGAACTGTTGCTAGCTGCTAGCAATGCTTGATAGATTTGATTCAGGGGAAAAGGAGGGGGGAAAGATAAGAATTTAATAAAGCTGTAGTATGTATGAGATACCTTGCCTCCATGCTCCTCCTTGGCTCCACCCAACTTCTTGCTGTTTTTACTGCTTATAGCGTACAAAAGCATTTAGCCCCTTGTCATTCATTTTCAGCTTTTTTTCTTATTCTCTTATCATTCTGAAATGTATTTATTTCTTCTGTTAACATCTTGTGTGCTTTGATGACCAAGATGTTTCTATAATAACACAAAAAGATGTAATTTAAAAGCTCACCTAATTTTTCAAACCTTCACTTATAATAGGTCCTGGTAACCTTTTTTTAATTCAGGGATTTTTATAAAGGTTTGAGACTTACAGATGAATCATGGCTGGGTAAATACCACATTTTAAAAAATGGATAGACTGTGTTCCTTTTCCTTCCTGTAACACCCACCAGAACTGCCACTGGAGCATATTCTTTAAATTTATGCTGTTGGAGTTGGAATAATTTCAGTTATATCCTGTTTTGGTTCTTCAGCTCCTGCTGCTATTCACAATTCAGATTTTCTGAAACCGTGCTGCTTGTCCTTTACTGTTTTCAGAAGTAAATGATGGGAACCCTAAGAGCTGGATTTGGCAGCAGAGGACTTGGAGAAGAGGAGAGTGACTCTTCAAGGGGCCCAGCTTTTCTGTCTGTGCTATTTTTGCAGCTGTCAAATAAAAGGGTGATTTTTGTAACAGTTTGTTTGCTTTGTTAGCGATGGATTTTGATGTAACAAGCTTTTTTAGTGCTCAACTTCTGTGCTTCTTGCCAGTTCATCCTTCCCATTTAGAGGCTTCAGCAGATCACCTAGTTTGCTGTCCCCACTCTTTCTATACTGGTGAACGCGGTTAAAATGAACATCAAGAACAGTCATAAAGGTGGAAGAAAATGAGGCAATACTGTAGATTGAAAGTTGAAGTGACAATAGTCAACTTCTTTTTCATGGTCTTATAGTATATTTTCTTCTTTCTTTTAAAACCAGTTGAGGGTTGTTAACCTTTTTTCTTATTTCAGCTCCAGCTTTCTGAAGATAGGTGAGCCTGGGCCTTAAAATAGTGGTGACAGTCCTGGCATTTCACGGTGCAGGGCCTGAGCAGTCAGTCATTTAAGATTATACCTTTAGAAATGACTCTGGTTTGTACCATTCTTGAAGCTTCAGGATTATTATTTCTGTTCTTAGATTGATTGAACAGGATAGGGCCTTAAAGCCCATTATCATCTTAAAGTACTGATTAGAGCAGTGATTCTCAACCCTGATTATACATTAGAATCACTTGAGGAAACTTTAAAAAATATGAACGTAGGAGTTCTACTCCTTGACATTCTGATTTATTTGGTCCAGAGTGGAGCCTGAGCATTGGCATTTCTAGATACTTCCCGGGTCATAGTGTGTAGCCAACGTTGAGAAACTCTGGATTAAAGAGTCGGGAGAAACAGTTCTAAGGCCAGCTCTTTCACTCGCTCACTTAGTGACCTTTGAGCCTCAGTTGTTTGTGGAGTTGAGAGTAGGTGAATGAGGAGTCTCTTCTGGTTTGAAAACATCGATTTGTGAACCTGTTTCCTGCCTGCATTTATTTTTTTCCCAGGACTTTGCAATTCTGACGGGAGATCATCCCTCAGATGCCATTCTCTCCCCATCGTAGTAAGATATCATGAGATATCTTTCCTTTTTCTCACTTCTGTGCTTCCTGAGATCTGGCTTACACCTTCCTCTCTGGCGATAACCCCAAAATAGCATCCTTATCAGTGGGTTGGTTAATATTCTAGGGATTTGAACTGTACCTATCCTATAATTTTTAAATGATCTTATTTCAGTTGCAGCCCTGCCACTGGTCAGCTGTTGTGGTGTTACTTGCTGTATAGTACAGTGTTCTCCTCTAGTTCTGTGATCCTGGGACCTCACCCGTTTGTTGTCTTTCAGGAGAAATCTTTGAATTGAAGGCTGAACTCAACAATGAAAAGAAAGAAAAGAGGAAGGAGGCTGTGAAGAAAGTGATTGCTGCTATGACTGTGGGGAAAGATGTTAGGTAAGGGTAATCTCTTCTGCTTTGCTCATTTTAGACTCTTACTCTATGGCTTTTACTGCTTTTTTTTTTTAAGCAGAGGTCTTCTTAGAAGCCCATATGATTTAAATTTATTTATTTATTTATTTATGGCTGTGTTGTGTCTTCGTTTCTGTGCGATGGCTTTCTCTGGTTGTGGCAAGCGGGGGCCACTCTTCATCGCGGTGCATGGGCCTCTCACTATCGCGGCCTCTCTTGTTGCGGAGCACAGGCTCCAGACGCGCAGGCTCAGTAGTTGTGATGCATGGGCCCAGTTGCTCCGTGACATGTGGGATCTTCCCAGACCAGGGCTCGAACTCGTGTCCCCTGCCTAGGCAGGCAGATTCTCAGCCACTGCACCACCAGGGAAGCTCTACTGCTTTTTATTTAAAGCTATTACAGTCAGAACGTATAAGAATGAGTTTGTCTCACTGGAAACATCAGGAAGTGTAGTTGCTTTTATATTAACTCTGTGACTAAGTTTTTTTTGTTTTTTTTAAGAGTGAAACGAGTTTGATTTCACTTGCGTACAGATCTAGCATAAAACCTCCTGAGAGCTGACACAGTTACAAATCTGTTGCTGAGGTAGTTTTAGAAGATGATAAAAATACACTGAGAAGCAGAAGCCCATGTGTACTTTAATTGGCTCAAGCCAGTGCCCTCAACTTTACAACTCTGCCTTAATTGCCAAATTCAAGATGAAAATCAATGGTAACAAAATCCAAAGGGTCTTTTTTTTTTCCTCCCTTTTTTCCTGTAATTTAGGAAGACCATTTGGAAATAAATAAGGATTGTCTGCAGGCCCCTGATGATTCCCGAGATCCTTTCCATGAAATCCATGAAGTCAAAGCTATTCTTGTAATAATACTTAGGTGTTATTTACCCTTTTCACTGTGTTGACATTTGCATGGCTGGTGCCTTAGTGTGAATTAAGGCAGTGGTGCCAAACTGTAAAAGTAGTCATTGTATTCTTCACCATCATGTGCTTGCAGGAAAAAAGGGCAGTTTCACTTAGGACTGTCCTGCATGAAGCACTAAAAATTTATTTCAGTAAACCGTGAACCTTGAGTTCAGGTCTTTTTAATATTCTGTGTGATGAAATAGGAATTAGGCATAAAGTACTTCTACTGCATAACAAAGTGTGACAGTTGACTTGAAAAAAAGCCCTTGCACAATTGTTTGACTTGAGAACACCATTTCTTTGTGAAAGAAAGATGGACAGACAGAACTATAGTTAATCACACTTCAATATTTGGGAGACATTTTATAAAAAATGAAGAAAGTGAACCTGTCACTTCAAGGGAAAAAATTTGACAGTAGATAAATTTCGACTTTAAAGTAAAAATTAGAGTGTTGGAAAACTTGTATCTCCCATCGTGAGCTTGATAGCTTCCCAATACTTAGAGATTTTTCTGATGAGATTGGTGGTAAAATTAATGACTGTGATTATTTGCTGCTGTATAATGAAATATGCCACCATAGAGAAGATCTGCATAACTCATTGAACCAATATTTTCCAAATGACCAGTGCATACATCACAAAATTATGCATGGGTAAAATATCCATTCAAAATAAGTGATAAATGAATGGATTTTAATGCAACCAAGTACAGAAAGTTTATCGATATGGTTTCAGATTCCATATTGTACCTAACTTTTAAGAAACTACCATTTGTGGACTAAAAACAAAAGAAAAACAACCATTTGTCTAGCTTTAATGTATCAAAGAAGAACATCCAGTTATATGAAAAAGCTATTAAAATACTCCTCCATTTTCCAATTTATATACGTGTATGAAAATGGATTTTCTTCTTACACTTCAGCTAAACAACATTCTACAACAGGTTGAATGCAGGAGCATGTGTGAGAATCCAGCTGTTTTTGTTTAAAGTAGACATTAAAGAGATTGGCAAAAATTAAAACAATGTCATCTTAATTTAAAAAAATAAGTAAAATAGGTAGATTTTTACTTTAAGATATTTATGTTAATATGAAATGCATTGATTTTCCTTTTATTAGTTGGGTCAAATGCTGCTGATAAGAAATGGATGAGTGCAAGAATGCCAAGTAAATTCCAGCGTCTAGTGATGGATGTAAGGTGTAGTAACTCAAACATCTGAGAAGGTCCTAAGGCTAATGATGACCTTCCTAATGTCATTAAGAAAAGGGAAGTTTAAATTTAAATGCATTCTGTGTCAGGCACAGTGACAGATGCTTTTACTTACAGTGTTTTTTATAGTCCTCATATCTTCTGAACTAGAGGTTATTCTGAATTAGAAGTTATTCCATGTTAGAGATCAAGCAGTGTATACTTGGAGAGGCTAAAGAATAATCCCAAAGTCATAGAGCTAGTGGTAATGTAGCCAGGATTCTAACCTAGGGTCTGAGTCCCAATACCTGTTACTGGTCACTTTCTTCATGGGTGTATATATACAATAGAATTTAAATGTGTACATGGCACACACGTTTAGAACTGTTTCATTTTCTGAAAATGGTTAAAATTTTGAACAAAGGCCCTAATTATCTGAGAACTGTTTTAATAAGGAAACTAATCAAATAAGTTCCCACTGGTCAGGGATGGAAGAATATGTGCCTTAAAAAGCATAACAACTGTAGTGCTTTGAACTGCAAAGAATTGATATGAAAAATTTTGGTTAATTTTTTTGTGTGACATAGTGATTTTTTTAAAAAGTTTGTAAAGATATACACTAAAATATTATATATGAAATGTATGTCCAGGATTTGTTTAGAAATTGTTTAGAGCAACTGGATGGGGTAGGGACTGGGGGAAGGCGAGTGGGTTGAGGTTGTGTATGAAACAAGATTGGGTATGTATCAATATTTGTTTGCAGCTGGGTGATGGATACGTGGGTTCATTAAACTGCTGTCTCTACTCTGAAAATTTTCATAGTAAAAAGTTTTTTAAAAATCTATTTTTAGACATCTTCTTGGGACCATTATTATAAATTCTTTAGTAATTCATTTCTGTGGTAAGTATTATCACTAGTGGACATTTGTCCTCACATCAAATCACTTTTTAAATTAAGGCTGTTTCTTTGTGTTCTGTCCAACAGCCTGGCACCAACATCTGCTCACTTTCCCTTCCTCTTTTCTCAGCTCTCTCTTTCCAGATGTAGTAAATTGTATGCAGACTGACAACCTGGAACTAAAGAAGCTCGTGTATCTCTACTTGATGAACTATGCCAAGAGTCAGCCAGACATGGCCATCATGGCTGTCAACAGCTTTGTGAAGGTAACTTTTTCCCAGGGACTCAAGAACAGTCTCTTCTACCTCAGAAAATCTTTTCAGAAGTGTCTCTTGATATGGTTAGTGTCTGCATTGCAAATAAGCAACCTCTGTTCCAAAAGAGGGCCTCTAGAGAAGTATTGGCCATTGAGTAGGAATATTCATGATTTAAGCATTCTGTATGCCAGAGTTTGTCATCCAGTTCAGACCATATGGTGAGCCTTCTGTCAGCTGGGCTTGGTGCATCCTTGCCAGGTGGGAGAAGAAAGCCAAGTGAAACCTCACTGTTTTATCTTCCAAGGCTGACAAATGTTGGGCATATCATTGTAGTGTCAGTAACCTGGGGCTTTACCTATTTTATCTTTGTAGAAATTATGCTTATGGTTCAGAAGTAGTGGAAACTACAGAAGCTACCTTTTAATTTTGTTTTATTGAATAGGTCTTAGAATAGTTGATTAACTTTTTTGTTATTGTGGAAATTTTCAAACATTCAGGTTGAGGGAATAATATAATAAATTCCTAAATATCTACCTTGTAGTTTCAGAAGTTATCAACCTATGGCCAGTTTTATTTAACTTAAACTCTCCATACTTGCTTTCCTGACCCACCTCCTCTCCTACTGGATGATTTTAAAGCAAATCCCAAACATCTTAAGAATGAAAAAATCATTTAGTCAGCTGATCATTAAAGAAAGTCCTTAATATTATTGAATATCCAGTCAGAATTCTCCTATCATTAGATTTGATGAACACAGTAATAAGGTTGTTCTTATTAGGGTTTTTGTTTTGTTTTGTGTTGTTTACTTCTTTTTCCTCTGCCTGGAATTTAGTCTACATCAAAAGCAAAAATCAGACAGCATTTCTAAAATTAGCTTCTATTAAATTGTTTTGGAAAATAAACATGCTTTCTTCTCATGGAATTTTTGTTCTTTTTCTGTGTTTAGCTACAAAGTACAGAATCATTATAACATTTCATTCTTTCTGGTGATTCATAGATGGATGATATCATTGGAAAGAATTTAGTTTACATTTTTTGGAAGTTAGCATGTGCATAGGTTTATAATGTTTAAAGAAATTTTTTAATATAGGGCAATTTAAGGGGTGTTCCTTCTCGGTAAGTGTTCTATTTGTACTGTATTTGGAGGCACTTGCTAGGAAAGGAGAATGTATGTTAATCAGGATTTCAGAGGGCCCTCTCTGCTGCTTCGCGCAAGGAACTTATGTTGGGCCCAAACCAGCTTCTAGATTCTCCTTTGCTTTCTTGGCTGTAGGCCCCAGATATCCAGCCCTCTTTTCTCACTGCTTAATATTTGTGGAGTGGGACATATCTTTGCAATTTCTGATTTTATCCTGTACCAGAAAAGCCCAAAGCCCTTTTCTGCTTTTAGTGCAGGTCCAACAGTGGCCATGGGCATGGTAACACCAGCTATCTAAGCTTCTGCCCAGCTCTGGAATGAATCCTATAGGGCATTTCTTCATTGTGTATGTAAAGCAGTTAAATGAATTCCTAGCCTAAACTCTTAAATAGGCAACCGTTGTACTTAGGAAAGGAATCGTATGGGAGATGTGGGTTCTGATGTAGAATGAAACTGGAAGCCTACATTAATTAAATATTCTTTTGTTGCTTATATAAACCAGACTGTTTAGTTTTCTGGTTTATGTACACCTGTAGTTGTCAATGATTGTTATTTATAGGACTGTGAAGATCCCAATCCTCTGATTCGGGCCTTGGCAGTCAGAACCATGGGGTGCATCCGGGTGGACAAGATTACAGAATATCTCTGTGAGCCCCTCCGCAAGTGCTTAAAGGATGAAGATCCCTATGTTCGGAAGACAGCAGCAGTCTGTGTGGCAAAACTCCATGACATCAATGCCCAGATGGTGGAAGATCAGGGATTTCTGGACTCTCTGCGGGATCTCATAGCAGATTCAAATCCAATGGTAATATGTTTCTGCGTTTATAAGAGAGCAGTACTTAAAATGCATCCCTTTAAAAAGCATGTTTAAAATAAATTTTATCTTTGGGACATTGAGCCATAGGTTAGCTATGTGAAGCATGACTTCTGTGTTTCCCACAGATTGTCTGTCTCACACCCTACATGTTTCTGAGCTGAAAACCAAGTACTAAAATACAAGGGTGGTTTTTTTTTTAATTGAAGTTTAGTTGATTTACAATATTGTGTTAGTTTCACACGTACAGCAAAGTGATTCTGTTTTTTATATATATGTATTTTCAGACTATTTTCCATTATAGATTATTACAAGATATTGAATATTGTCCCCGTGTTATACAGTAAATCCTGTTGCTTTTCTGTTTTATTTTTTAATTTTTCTAGGTTAATTTTTTTTTTTTTTTTTTTTTTGCGGTACATGGGCCTCTCACTGTTGTGGCCTCTCCCGTTGCAGAGCACAGGCTCCGGACGCACAGGCTCAGTGGCCCTGGCTCACGGGCCCAGCCGCTTCGCGGCATGTGGGGTCTTCCCGGACCAGGGCACGAACCCACGTCCCCTGCATCGGCAGGCGGACTCCCAACCACTGTGCCACCAGGGAAGCCCTCTTAACCTGTTTTTATACAACAAATCAGGAGGTGACTTGGGGAGATTTTCTTAAGTATTTTTGAGAAAACTTAGAGAAAATTTAAGGTTACTTGGTAGGTTTGTGAGAAACTGTTTCAGGAATCCCTTATGTTTTATTGTATCTTTATTACAGATTTTCCTAGAACAGGTGTCAGCATTAGAGATTAAATTATTGGACCATAGGACATTTTTCTTATTCTTGTCAGACTTCTTAGTAGCAAAACTTTTCCCTGATATCGTTTGACGTCTTGCTAGCAAGGTGCCCAGGATACAGAATTTAAGGAGGCATTCATTCTCAGGTGCCCACTCTACCTGCACAAGCCTGAGAGTGGGATACCTCGATTGCCTCACCCTGTCCTGGCCTTATTTTACATACATTCAAATCATTTTTTGAGCTCTTCATTCTTGTTACTTAAGTGAAGAGCTAAAAAGCTTGGACTAAGAGATAACCAACACATATACCCACATGCCTACTTTCATTCTTGAACCCATACTTTTCATCTCAACTGTATGTCCTGTTTTTTTGCCAGAAGTATTACAACTGTCTTTAGATCATTGATTTTCCTTTTATCAGTTGGGTCAAATGCTGCTGATAAGAAATGGATGAGTGCAAGAATGTCAAGTAAATTCCAACATCTAGTGGTAGATGTAAGGTGTAGTGACTCAAACATCTGAGAAGGTCCTGAGGCTAATGATGACCTTCCTAATGTCATTAAGAGAAGGGAAATTTAAATTTAAGTGCATTCTGTGTCAGGCACAGTGACAGATGCTTTTACGTACAGTGTTTTTTATAGTCCTCATATCTTCTCAACTAGAGGTTATTCTGAATTAGAAGTTATTCTAGGCCTTTCTCACCTTCTTAGATGGCCCACACTCTGTGGAGTGTGTTTCTCCTTAAATAAATGCACTTCTTACCTAAAAAAAAAGAAGTTATTCCATGTTAGAGATCAAGCAGTGTATACTCGAAGAGGCTAAAGAATAATCCCAGGGCTTCCCTGGTGGTGCAGTGGTTGAGAGTCTGCCTGCCAATGCAGGGGACACGGGTTCGTGCCCTGGTGCGGGAAGATCCCACATGCCGTGGAGCGAGCGGCTAGGCCCGTGAGCCATGGCCTCTGAGCCTGTGCGTCCGGAGCCTGTGCTCTGCAACGGGAGAGGCCACAACAGTGAGAGGCCCGCGTACAGCAAAAAAAAAAAAAAAAAAAAAAAAGAATAATCCCGAAGTCATACAGCTAGTGGTAATGTAGCCAGGATTCTAACCTAGGTCTGAGTCCCAATACCCATTACTGGTCACTGCCTTCATGAGTATATATATACAACATGTTTAGAACTGTTTGGTTTTCTCAAAATGGTTAAAATTTTTAACGGATAAAGGCATTAATTATCTGAGAACTGTTTTACTATGGAAATCCTCCAAATCCTCTTAATCTGATGATGGGTATGAGTCCTATTTTACTGTTCTTGAGGGGGAATTTTGTTCCACTTTTTCAGAGGTTGCTCCACATGGTGGCAGCACTGTACCAGCAAATATCATAACCTCTTGCAAAAGGAATTAATGCTTCTAGGGGGTTCTGCCTTAGTAGTTTTCTTGTAGCTCACTTTAGAAGGGCATCCTAGATATGAAAGCACCAGAACATCTGGAGAAATTACTTTGAAATTGGAGGGTAACATGTTGATAAAAATCTGACTACTCTTGGGGTTATGTTGACCTTCAGGTTGATTCCTGGTAGTATGCCTTGCTACAAGTAATAGGACTTTATTATATTTTCATTTCCTGTCTTTTATGGGGGAATCTCACACACCTCATTTTCCTGCAGTTGTTTTTACCATTTTATACTTTAGTTAAAACTGACTTTCTGTGAAATACTATTTGAAAGAGAAAAGATAGTTTGAAGTAAAAAAATTCTCACTGTTAAGTCCTAGGTTAACCTCCCTGAGCCTGTTTCCTCTTCTGTAGAGTGAGAGGTACCATCTTAAAGTGTCGTTAGGAGTATTAATTGAGCTCTTGCATAAAAAGCACCTGTGAAAGTGCCTGGTTTATGAGAGTTCATGAAATGATGGCTGCTGCTGCCGTGATTATGAAGTAGACATTAGGCAAAGGTTAACATTATTGCTACAATATTAATTTAAAGGGTTCTGACCCCTTTGATAGCTATACAGGTTCATATGGTAAAATCTTTCTGAGGGAATTAAAGCTAAACTTATTTCCAGACACAGACTTATTAGTCCATTATTTTGAAAGTAAACGTATTCAGAATGAGGAAGCACTTTGGCACGAGAGGAAAATAGCTCCTATGATTTCTTCACAAATAATCAGAGTTTTGAAAATTCTGTCTCACTAAATTGATATTTGCAAGAAAGATACACTTTTGGGCGATAGTGATAATTCTCTAGCTTTTGCCCATGCATTAGGATTTTCCCTCCTTACTGCAGTTTTTCTTTTCTCTCTAAGAGGCATTTTGAGGTATTCCAACTTCAGTTAATGTTTACACCAGAATCTGCCACTCCAGAGACTCTCTTGACAGCCCCACCACGTGTACTTTGCTTTTCGTTTGTGAGCTCAGGTCTCCTAAATCCTTTGGCTCAGCGCCTTAGCCCCTTTGATCTTGTCTTCTAAGCCTCTGAGTTCAACCATCACTCTGAGAACTGCCCCTGGGAACGCCCTTCTTCCATTGCTCTGTCCTGTCTGCCAAAGCACAGACTACTGAATTAGTTAAAAAAACAAAACAAAAAAAAGCCCCAGAAACATATTTTTGTTTGTTGAGAGTTTTTCTGCACAAGCAGCATGCTCTCAGAACTTGGCCCAGTATGGCCTTTAGCAACGGTTCTAGTTAAACCGCCAGCTTCTTTTAATACGAACTTATTTTGGAAAGCTGTTTTATGAAAAATAACAATTTTTTTCTCAGAAAAAGTATGTATTTTAACCATGTGCTAGCCAGCATGTAGAAGCCACATGAGATTATGACAGTGGTTCTCAACTGGGGGTGATTTTGCTTCCTGGGAGACAGTTGGCATTGTCAGGAAACACTTGCGGTTGTCACAGCTGATGGGAAGGTTGCTACTGGCATCTAGTAGGTAGAGTTCAAGGATACTTTAAACATCCTGCAGTGCACAGGGAGCCCCCTACAACAACATGAAGGACTAATTTGTTTTAAAAATTTAAATAATACCTGACATATAGTAAATGCTTAATAAATGACAGCTATTCTTGAGAAACAGATCTAACGTGACGTACTTTCTGATTATTGTAATTTCTGTTTAGGCTTTAGAAGGTTTGTGGTGGTTTGCTGTCAGTCTGAGATGATAAATTGAAAAACTGAAGTCTCTCTAGATCACTTTGTAAATTTGAGAAGGATTTTTATCAGAATATGTTTGTTGTCCTCGTGGGCAACGTTAAATCGTCTATTAATGACCTCATTTAATTTAGTACTTCAATTGTATGAATTCTGTTATCCCTAAGTATATATCAATAAATAGGAGAAGAGTTATAAAATTAAAATATTATACAGAAGCGAAATTAGAAATGTGTACTGCTCTTCATGCCCAGCGTCCATAGAGGAGTACCAGAGCTGGTAGAATTTTAGGCGTGTGTGAGAGCGTCAGTATGTGGTAGGCACTGGGTAAGAATGATGTAGGAGGTAACATGTTCACTCAGTCTGTGCCTGGATGCCCCAAGTAAGTAGTGTTGTATTTGGTACTAAAAGATGAGTTGCTGGTAACTTCTGCAGGATCAGAGTGTTGAGTAAGTGGAATCATTGGAGGCTGCTCCGTTATAAGGGCAAGTGCCCATCTCAGTGCTTTTCGGTTTTTAAATTCTTGCAGAGGAAGGAAACAACTTTTGTTTTCCTTTATGATAAACTTTGTGGAGATCTTTTTATGTGTATTCTCACCTTAGGAATTTTAATCATCAGTTTTCAATTTATCAGTTATTACTAACTTAGGTTTTTTTTTTAAAATCTCATTTTAGGGGCGGGTTTTTAGATTTAGAGAAAAGTTGCAAAGACCGTACAGAAAGTTCTCATATACCTAACTTCACACAGTTTTACTTAATGTTAACATCTTACATAACCATGGTACCTTTGTCAAAACTAAGAAATTGGCATTGGTACATTACTATAAACTGGAGTACAGACTTTATTTCACCTGTTTCAACACAAATATCCTTTTCCTATTCCAGGATTCAGTCCAGCATACCAAATTGCATTTAATCACTTCCTCTTATAAAGAGTTGACTCACACTTTATGAAAGTATCTCAAAAACAGAAAAGTGCTTTGTAACTGTGAACTTTTTTTTTTTTTTTTTTCGCTCCAGTACTAACACATGAGGGTTAAAACTCAGGCTCTGAAACCAACCAGACTTGGATTTGTATCCTGGTCTGCCATTCTTAGCTTGGTGGTCTCCCTAAATATCTCAGTATCCTCGTCTACAAAATGGAGATTATAAACAGTGCCTCTATCATTGGATCGTTGTGAAAAATAAAAGAGGGCTTGCAAAGCACTTAATAGTGGACCTGGTATAGAGTAAGCCCTTAATAATAACAAACGTTTCTTTATTGTATAGTGATCGTGGTGCTGGTTATTAATGATTTTAGAAGGGTTAATATTTCAATGGCAAATTTATTTTTTAAAGGTATTTAATTCTTTTTTAAAATAAAGCTGTTTTTATTTTATTTTTTTTTATAATTTTATTTTATTTATTTATTTTTCACTGTGTTGTGTCTTCGTTGCTGTGTGCGGGCTTTCTCTAGTTGCAGTGAGCGGGGGGCTACTCTTCCTTGCGGTGTGTGGGTTTCTCATTGCATTGGCTTCTCGTTGCAGAGCACGGGCTCTGGGCTCGCGGGTTTCAGTAGTTATGGCATGCAGGCTCTAGAGCGTAGGCTCAAGTAGTTGTGGTGCACGGGCTTAGTTGCTCCGTGGCATGTGGGACGTTCCCGGACCAGGGGTCAAACCCATGTCCCCTGCATTGGCAGGCGGATTCTTAACCACTGTGTCACCGGGGAAGTCCCAAAGATATTTAATTCTTTTGTATACATTATTTAAAGCCAGACATTATTTTTTAGGGTGATTCTGAGGGCAGCTTATCTACAAATGAAGCTAAATCTATTTACAGTATTACTTAACACATCATTGCAGGATTACTTTTAAAAGATAATTGTTCAAGGATATGACTAAAGCAGTTTTCGTCGGCAACTTCCTGAAAACTGGATCTGTTGTACATAGTAATTCAGTAGTGTACCGAAAGATCACGGCTTATTCATTTCTTAGTGTCCCTTTTAAAATGATCTCAAGGCTCTAATTTGGCAGGGGATTACTTACTCTCAAAAGGGAGATAATGGTGTGATAATAAATTTTTTGTTTTGTTCATGTTGCAGCATGCTTTTGTGTGATTTTAGGGCTGGTGGGCCAAGTAACTCTTGGCTTCTTAGGAGTGCCTTTTGTCCATTTGTAGATATTTATTTGTAGTGTTTTAGCTTTGTGAATATTCGCATTTCATCAAAACACATCTTAAGCTACTTATGTAAGCCCCTTAAGTAAGTAATGAGTTTTATTGAGTCTAATTTTTAAATCTTACTTGTTACCACATATTCAGACTTTCTTGCTGTAATGGGATGTGTTGACTCCACTAGGTAGATGTGTTCACTTCGCTTCCTCATTCTGGGAAAGAAGATGGGGAAAAAAACGGAACATTACAGAATGTCATATGTAGTTCAGCATATTATTAGTTGGCAGTCTGGACAGTGTCTTGGATTAAAGCATGACTGTAAAATTAACTGGTACCATATAGTCATTGTATTCTTTTTTTTAAAATAATGCATTTAAAATTTTTTATTTATTTATATTGGCTGTGTTAGGTCTTCGTTGCTGCACGCAGGCTTTCTCTAGTTGCGGCGAGCGGGGGCTACTCTTCGTTGCAGTGTGTGGGCTTCTCATTGCAGTGGCTTCACTTGTTGCAGAGCATGGGCTCTAGGCACGTGGTCTCCAGTAGTTGCGGTGCGTGGGCTTCAGTAGTTGCAGCACACGAGCTCAGTAGTTGTGGCTCGAGGGCTCTAGAGCGCAGACTCAGTAGTTGTGGCGCATGGGCTTAGTTGCTCCGCGGCATGTGGGATCTTCCCGGACCAGGGACTGAATCCGTGTCCCCTGCATTGGCAGGCGGATTCTTAACCACTGCGCCACCAGGGAAGTCCAGTCATTGTGTTCTTAAGGAGATGATAATGACTGAAACATGCTTAGAATAAATGCCCTGTGCTTTAACGTGTTATTTGAGGCAACTCCATGAAGAAGAAAGTGAGATTCTGAACTGTTGCTGATTTTCAAGAGGATAAAAGTATGCAAATCACCTTTATTTTCCATTATAATAGTTTTGGTCAGTTATTCTACTGCGTTCAATTTATTCAAGTCTTCAGGGACAGCAGCCAAAAGGATTGTAAATTGAGCGGGAAAATTGAAGTGTTTGTTCAGAGTGTGTGACCTTGAAGGTCATTGCTAGAAATGAAAGTCTTCTAAATATAGTTAATAGGAGGAAGTCACTATATTGGGAAGTGCTACCTTTCTTGGGTTCTGAGGCTATGAAAATGAGTGAAATTAGATCATTCAAAGGGACAGGGAAATGTGTTAGAGATTTCTCCTAAAGGAGCTTCTGTCTGTGATACTCCACTCCCAATGTATATCTAGATTTCCTTCTAGAGTTCTTTTTTTACAGGATCATTTTTATTTTAATCATACCCACCACTCCAGCTTGTTCCTTAAAAAAAAATAAATAAATAAAAATGAGGTCTGGGACTTCCCTGGTGGTCCAGTTGTTAAGACTCCACTTGCAGGGAAGAAGATCCTGCAGGCCGCAGGGCGCAGCCAAAAATAAAAAAAAAGTAATGTCAAATTTATGTCCTCAGAATTGCTGCATATGAGACGGGTAGCTTATAAATCAGATTTTATAGCTGGATAGTAAATCTTGCCTCTTTGAAGTGCTGCTAGGATGTGATTATCTCTGAAATACATAAAGTAGGAGAATACATTTTTCTCCTTGTATAAATCTGCCTGGAAATAATGTTTTGATTATATTATTCTCCCCAGCTTTGATTTTTCTTCCCCTTTCCCCCATTTGAAGTTCACAACTCTTGGAACTTCTATAAATGCAGGCGGCAGAGTGATTAGTACTCAGACACTAGAATCAGATACAGGCCTTGAGTTTGTATTCAAGCATTTTCCCTTTCCAGCTTTGTAGGCTAAGCAAGTCACTGAATTTCTCTAATCCTATTTATAAATTCATTTTTAAAGGCTATTTCCTTATCTGTAATAGGTGGATTTTGATAGCAACTACCTTAGAGTTGCTGGGAAGGTAAATGGCATAGTAAGTGTTCAGTAAGTTTTAGCTATTATTGTCTTTTATCTCTTTGTCCAATTCTATTAGGTATAGTATAAAGTAAGTCAAAACACAAATTGCTTACGTTAAAAAAAAATTCAGCAGACTCCGAGGGTCCACAATGAACTGTCAAATTGAAGGGAAGTCTGTAGTTAGGGCAGAGAAAAAGTTGTCTAGTACTGAGTGTGATTTTACACACACACATGCATGTGCACGCATACTTCTGTATATGTTTGTATTTAATATCTGTATCTGTAAAGTATACATATTATATTAGGTCTACGGGGGTAGGGGTGGGATGGGGAGGAGGAATGTTTCATTGCAGTCTCCCGAAGAACAGAATTTACCATAATTGGGAGGCAAGATGAATTAAAAAAATTTTTTTTGATGCTATGGGATATGTTCCTTTGTAGCCTAGATGCCAGCTTTTTGTAAATCAACCAATGTGCTGAGAAAACTCACTTAAACCCTATTTATAAATTCATTTTTAAAGCAAAACTTCCTTTAGAAACCCCTTTCTTTCTTGGAAACTCCAGTTTTTCTGAGATTATAATTAAAAGGCCATTGTTCTCCTCATGGCAGTGTTTCCTAAAAGAACTGCCAGTTTTCTAGGGGGGAAAATGTTATGCATGTTAGTCTTAGTTCAGATTGAAAGTGATGGTACAAGAGAAAGAGACATAACCTTTGTTTTAATACACTAGTAAACCAGGGCAGTTACTGCAAGAGTCAGATTTTTTCTTTTGATAATGAATTATTGTTTGGAGGAGGCTCTCTGGGAAGAGGAAGTAAATCATGTTTCAATCCATTATTTTTAAAGTTTATTTTTAAAAACATAATATATGTACTACATTCTATACAAAATTCCAAAGAAACACAGAGACAGGTGAGTTGTCCTGTGTACCCCAGGTACTCAGCTGCTGTCTTGAAGTCAGTCTTTGCCTGCTTGAGATTTGATGCTCATTTTAAGTTTCCATTAGAGTGAGAGAAGCATGGCTTACTGACCAGGAGAACTCTAAGCAGCTCTTTATGGGCCCACCTCAGTATATTTCTGAAAACTTAGCAGTATGAATGTGAAGATTAGGAGATGAAAGTGGAAAGGTAGAATAGAAGGAATTTTAGAGGAATAGCAGTAGAGTTTTGTTATTGGGTGTGTATCTCCTCTGGTCAGTCATTGGCTCAGTGACCATTTGGCAGTGATCTTTTTTCCCCATGCAGACTTTTCTAAACATAATCATATAATCTGATCTCTCTGGATCTTTTAATTAGATTTACTTTTCCCTGTTTCTTTTCTTGTTTTAATGTGATAATAAGTGAAAACTGCCTGTTTTACCACCAGAACGTATACTTCATTAGCTGCATTATATACTTGGTTTAATTTCCAGTTACCTGTGATGTTAGCAGAGGAATTCTAATTGTTCATTCTGTTCAACATTTCCTGTTA
This sequence comes from Hyperoodon ampullatus, assembly GCF_949752795.1. Taxonomy (NCBI): domain Eukaryota; kingdom Metazoa; phylum Chordata; class Mammalia; order Artiodactyla; family Ziphiidae; genus Hyperoodon; species Hyperoodon ampullatus. The sequence continues at coordinate 50,797,302 of NC_136932.1, forward strand.
ACAGACCTTATATTTACTTTTTTTTTAACATTAAAAAAATTTGACTGGCAGAAATGGTAAGTTGTGACAGGACATTTGTTTTGGACGAACTGGTAACCAAGACTGGGCGTGTGTTGGCAGCGAGAGAGGAAAACAGGCATTTGTTCTTGCATGTGACATTTTGATCCTTTATCCTGTAATCCAGTGTGTTAAGCGTATTATACAGGGGAAATACAGTCTCTTTTCCCTGCATGTAAAGCACTGAGATGATGGAGATTATTGTTTCACTTTTCATGCTTTTTTAATTTTTACTGAAGGCCATGCTTGATGGTGTGGTTGGCAAACAAAAATTAAGTCAGGAAAGAACCTCATGCCTGCTACCATGTGATAGGTGGACTAGATAATCCTTCTCGATTTGTCTTAATAACAATAAAATATTATATCCATAATCATACTTACCAAGTGAACTTTTGATTTTTTTTCATCTTGGAATTTTTTGTCCTGATCACTAAATTATAACTGAAGGTGATTCCATTTGTGACATCATTATCTTAGTTAATGGATACTGTCATGAATGTATTATTTGATTTAAAAAATCATATTCTCTAGAATTTATCTTCTAGGTAAAATCATATACTGGGATAATCTGCAGAGTACCCAAGTGATACGGATATTAAAATCAACAGCTAAACTGTAACCATTATGTTTCTTCTCTTGCTAGCAAAAGGATAATCATACCACTCTTAGTTTCTCAAGCTTTTAACAGGGACTTTAGTAAGAACTAAAAATGAGTTGACATTTTTGAGAATCTTTTCAATATACATAATTAATGAAGCTGCTACCTATTGCATCTCATTTATGCTTACAGAATATTTATATATAGCCTTACTGTGCTAATATTTAGCGCCAGCTGAGAGCCTCACTGCAAAATGTGGTTTTAAATTCACTTGTACAGAGCTATAGTTTTTTGTCTGTTTTGTTTATTTTTGGGTGTTTTTATAATCTTAAAATTACTTTAAACATTCATTGGTTGTAGATTTCTTAGTTAAATTAGACATAATCTGTAATTTTGATCAAGTGTCCACTTTTTTTTCTTGCAGCTAGTATGGATTTCTGGGTCTGTAAGTCAGGATACAAGTGTACTTTCTTATATTTGGTAGCAACTTTTCATTTATCATAGTGCCTGAGTTAAGGATACATTTGAGGTACCATATTTCATTGATTCTAAGATGCATTGTTATTTCCTGTATTACGTAGAAAGAAAAATACCTCCTATTAAGCTGACATGCCGTTGATTATTAAATATATCCCAACTTCAGAGATGTTAATATGAAAAACTGTGCAACTCAGTCTTGATGAATTATGGTAATATTACCACCTTAACTTTCTATAAGGCTTTGTAGAAAGCACTCATACATAAGGCATCTGATTTTATCCTCAAACTAAAGCTAATCTGTGAGGTGGATTAAATTATCCCATTTTCAGATGAGGAAATTGAATTTCATGGAGATTATGTGCTTGCCCAACATGATGTTACAGTGAACTATGGTTTCAAGGTCACATATTCTTACTCTGAGACTTAAGGTGTGATTGACACCGGAAGTATCGCCTCCCCACCCCCCAGTACATGCACACCCATATACACCTGTAAAATTGTTCGGCCTAGAGTTTTCTTTCCATTGCCTAATGTACATGTTTCATATTTAAACTTCACTGTTTTGTGTTTTTTGTTTTGTTTTGGCTGCGAGGCATGTGGGATCTTAGTTCTCCAACCAGGGATCGAACCCATGCCCCCCTGCAGTGGAAGCACGAGTCTTAACCACTGGACTGCCAGGGAAGTCCCTAACCTTCACTTCTTTTACAGCTGTTCATGTGTCTTAATTCTACTGATAGTTTTGACTACTATTAAAATTATTATTGTTTTAATAGTAAATCATGAGGGACTCTCTGCTAATACGTGAATTGTTTTAATTCTGTGTTGCCTGACCATGAGGAAGCTATATATGCCATCATTGGTTTATTATACGTTTTGAAAGCAGTATATCTCTTTCTAGCTGACTGGGTAAAATGTTCAGGAACGGTTATGAGTTGAGATCTATGAAGTGATCCAGAGAAATAATTGTACTGTTCTTGACAAATCAAGGTCATATCTGCTTCTTTCCCAGGTGGTGGCTAATGCTGTAGCAGCATTATCTGAAATCAGTGAATCTCACCCAAACAGCAACTTACTCGATCTGAATCCACAGAACATTAATAAGCTACTGACAGCCCTGAATGAGTGCACCGAATGGGGCCAGATTTTCATCCTGGACTGCCTGTCTAATTACAACCCTAAAGATGACCGGGAGGCTCAGAGGTCAGTCTGTTTTTCTGGATAGTATCTAGGAGTCTTGCCTGGTTCAATAATTTCTAGTAAGTCTGTATTAGAATAAGGGTCTGTTACGTTGAGAAAATCAGTGGCTTATGGGATATATATTGCTATCCTGTGGTATTTTCTCAATGTATTTAGGAACATTTTAGGTGATAGAGTAAACCATGCAAAAAATAGCTCTTCTTAAGAGATGTGTATTTTTCATTTCTTTTTTGAACAGGATAGTTACAACCCTCTGAAAAAACTCTCCCTCATCATGGTCTCACATCTCCCATACAGCAATTCCTAGCCATTTGGCAAACAAAGGTTTTTTTTTTTTTTTTTTTTTTAATTTATTTATTAATTTATTTATTTTTGGCCGCGTTGGGTCTTCGTTGCTGTGCACAGGCTTTCTCTAGTTGTGGCGAGCGGCGGCTACTCTTTGTTGCTGTCCACGGGCTTCTCGTTGCAGTGGCTTCTCTTGTTGCGGAGCACGGGCTCTAGGCATGTGGGCTTCAGTAGTTGTGGCACGTGGGCTCAGTAGTTGTGGCCAAACAAAGGTTTTTTGAGTGTCTCTCACTGTAATAACAAAATTTTCGTTCTTTTAGATACATAGTAAGTGGCTTGATACTAGTTATTGAGCTGCCTTATACCTATAATTAGTACTAGAGAAACTGTGTTGGAGCCAGCAAAGTGTATGATGTCTTCCGTTAGATATAGGAATCACATCAGTCTGAATTTGGAGAAGATTTTGGAAGGCACACCTGGATTGTTCTGCTCAGCTCTCTACCACTTTAGTGTTGCAGATTTTCTTTGACTATCAGATACTGACTACTAAATATCATATACACATACATACATTTTAGTTTACAGAATTGGAGGTATCATCAGTTTTTATTGAGCATTTTGTGTATATAGGCACTGTACTAGGCAAAATAATTCTGAAGAATTGTTGGCTCTTCATTTTATTTTATTTTATTTATTTTTTTGCGGTACGCGGGCCTCTCATCGCTGTGGCCTTTCCCGTTGCGGAGCACAGGCTCCGGGCGCGCAGGCTCAGTGGCCACGGCTCACGGGCCCAGCTGCTCCGCGGCATGTGCGATCTTCCCGGACCGGGGCACGAATCCGTGTCCCCTGCATCGGTAGGCAGACTCTCAACCACTGTGCCACCAGGGAAGCCCTGGCTCTTCATTTTAATTATGGTAGATAGGAACCTTCCTTGCCCGGCTAAAGCTCGAGCTACTATAGTGTAAGTGCTCTTCACTTGTCTGGGAAATTGTTCCCTCTGGATTTAACCAAAGCTCACCCTGATAGTTTCTTTCTATCACTGAAAGTACAAATATCTTTTGGAAAGAACTTTACATACCATTTTATTTTCTCTTGGTCATTGACATCTCACACTCATTCACTCAACAGATATTTATTGAGCGTATGCTGTATGCCAGGCATTGTTCTAGGCTCTGAGGATATAGCAGTGGACAGACAAAAACCATAGCTCTTATGGAACACCTATTCTGAGGGATAGGGCAGAAGTATATGTAATATGTGTACGTAATACAGCATAGAATAGGTCGGATGATGATAAGTGCTAACAAGAAAGGTGAAGTAAGGAAGAGATCTAACAACTGCTGGGTGGTCAGGAAAGGTCTCCCTGAGGAGGTAGCATTTGTATAAAGACCTAAAGGAGGTCAGGGAGTCAGCCAAGTAGATACAGGAGGAAGGGAGAAAAACACAGCTTACTTATCTTGTGTCTTTAACTGAGTCAGCTAGCCACTCACGTTGCCTCAGAGCTATCAAAATTAGGTTAATTTCTGAAGAACCCTCAGTGGATAACTAAATATTCTATATTTTATGAGACATTTAAGTGTAGGTGGCAGGGACTAGGAGAAGGGGATGAGGTTGAGAAAGTATTGCAGTGATATTGTGTTGTTAAAAACAAACAAACACCCTTTCCGAGATTCCCTTATGCTGAATGCAAGAGGTTGGGTGGTTTTCCCTGTCAGCCCATCTCCTTCTGCATCTTACAGTGAAACTTCAGCCACAGTTGGTTGATATCTCTCACTACGAAATAACTCTCAGAATGCTTAATTTGACTTCGTATAGGCTGAGGAGAAATGGGCTGTGAGGCAGGGAGCCCTTACATAATATGGGGAGACAGAGAGGACTATAAAATAGGAAGGTAAATGGTGTGAGCTTCAGGTGTTTGGGGTATTGGCTAGTTTCCTTCCAGTTTGAACATCCCTTATTGCTGGTTTCCTAAAGTCTTCTGATATCCCTGCTCTGTTTGTAGTTTGTTGGGATTGAGGCGTCTACAGTGTTGGATCCCAAATTTACCTATGTATGGAGTTTTGACTTTTCTAACTGATTTTCTAATTTCTTTATACCTGGGCCATGGGAACCTCTGACAACATTACCTTATAGATTGGATTGAGCAAAGAAATTATAATTTAAGGTACTAATTTTCATTTTCTGTCCTCAGTATCTGTGAGCGGGTAACTCCTCGGCTATCTCATGCCAACTCAGCAGTGGTGCTTTCAGCAGTAAAAGTCCTAATGAAATTTCTAGAGTTGTTACCCAAGGACTCTGACTACTACAATATGCTGCTGAAGAAGTTGGCCCCTCCACTTGTCACTTTGCTGTCTGGGGAGCCAGAGGTGCAGTACGTCGCCCTGAGGAACATCAACCTAATCGTCCAGAAAAGGTTGGGAAAAAATGAATTGGTGATTAAAGTGTTTGTAATTTTGAATTAAACTTAATAACATCAGTATTAAAGAGGACTGTGTTAAAACTCTGTTTAATGTATGGAAATGAAAATACTATATGGCAGAGCAACTTGCCCAGGGTCAGGAGGCTAACAGTTGATTTTAGAGTGTTCCTACAATGAATGCCTGGTGTTGCTCTACAATTTAGTTTCTTTTCTGAAGGAACTCTTAGTTGTATGATAGCTAGTGTCTGCTTAATATGGTTCAATTTGGATCAGGTTGTTCTTCCAGTGGTTCTTCTTGGCAATGTATACTTTACTCCTTAAAAAGGATAAAAATAGTCTGCCAGATGGATCAGGTTAGAGGGGTGTAGAGGAAGTTCGTGAGTTTTTTCCCCTGGAGTGGAGTGTGTGAATGGAGAGCAGAGAAGCACAGGTTAGGTATTAATGCAGACTCAGAAGGATATATCAATATATGCCTCACCTTCCTTATCTTGTGTTTCTGTGTACCACAGGCCTGAAATCTTGAAGCAGGAGATCAAAGTTTTCTTTGTGAAGTACAATGATCCCATCTACGTGAAACTAGAGAAATTGGACATCATGATTCGTTTGGCATCCCAAGCCAACATTGCTCAGGTCAGACTTAAAGTAGATTCAAGTTAAGATCTAGTAACTTAGATCTTAAGATCTGGACTTCAGAAAGACCTAGGCCATGAAATTGCTGCTGGAGAATCCTTAATGATTGTTCGCTTCATGGATTTTTTAACAGGTTCTGGCAGAACTGAAGGAATATGCCACAGAGGTGGATGTCGACTTTGTGCGCAAAGCTGTGCGGGCCATCGGACGGTGTGCCATCAAGGTGGAGGTACGTGTCCCATGGTCGTTGTGATCACGTTGTGGGACTCTGGGTATTCTCGTCACCTCTGTCCTTAAAATACATTTTTAAGTTTATCAAAATAATACAGCACATTGTTAAAATATTAAAGAATTTTTAATGAAAAACAGCCGTCCCTGGTCCCTCTCTTTCCCGAGGGAATCATGTTTAACTCTGTTCCTAGTTTTAGTTATTTTGATTACTTCCGTATCTCTAATATCCTCATGCTACTATTTATTGATTTGCCAATTGTAGACATTGTCTATTAACTTTCCGCTATGAGAGAAGCAACTTAGTTCATATACTCCGTCACTCCTACTTCTACCCTTCTGTATAGATCCCCTGTATAGTTATATCATGAGGTTTTTGTTCCTACATTATCTTTGTAAATTGAGATAATATACCTTTATTTCTTGTCCTATCAACTGGAGTCTTGCAAAGCTTACTGTGCGTATTATGCCTGTAAATATGTAGAGCCTACACAATCAAATGATTGCGTTTTCTTTCTTATAAAGGCTTTTGTTTTTTCTGGAGTTTATAATGGCCTTTGTTGTTGTTGTTTTTAAATTTCATTGTGACTTCATTGCACTCCTATCTTCTTCCAGCTTTTCAAGCATAATATCAAATTAATAAAACTTTTCTTTTGTTCTAGACCCTTCTCTCTTCCAGTCCTCTGTCCTTCCAGTTCTTACTCCAGTCTGGGTGGTTGCTTTCTTGTCTTCTGCATAGCCGTCTTTCCATACAGCCTCCCTTCATTGCTGTTTCTTGTTATGGGTACTTTTTCATAGCATTCCTTTTTTTGTGGTTGCAGTAGTTTCTTAAATCTCTTGTGATGTGAATTACAGTTTTTGGTTTTGTTTCTGCAGTTTGAATTTAATTATCTGGAGTATTTTATGGTGATGGTTGCATGTCTATATATGATTTTTTAATTGAAGTGTATACCATACTTACAGTAAATTGCTGCCTATTTATATTAAAAATGAGATGACAGAAAAGTTGTCAGGACTTCTGTGCACATAGGCAGGGCTGTTGACTAGCCGGTTTCTGCTTTAGAGCAGGGAGTTGATCTTTACTTGGAAGTCCTCTTGAAGAGCTGCTCTGTGGTCTTAGAGGGCATATTGGTTCTAGCTTGGTTGCAGCCTTGCAGTAGGTATTAAGGGCTACAACTTAAAATGCACTGCTTCATCAGTCACCAAGCCTCTGTTGTTTTTCCTCATTCAGAAGTTTGTTGCAATTAATGATAGCTTCTGTTCACAACGATATTGTGGATTCAGAGCTCCATATTTGTTCTTACTACTTGACTATGTGCAATTCTGCTTTTTTTCTTTTGACATTTTATTTATTTATTTATTTATTGGCTGCGTTGGGTCTTCATTGCTGCGCGTGGGCTTTAGTCGCGGCGAGTGGGGGCTACTCTTCATTGCGGTGCACGGGGGCTTCTCATTTCAGTGGCTTCTCTTGTGGTAGAGCACGGACTCTAGGCGCGCGAGCCTCGGTAGTTGCAGCACGCGGCCTCAGTAGTTGTGGCTTGTGGGCTGTAGAGCACAGGCTTAGTAGTTGTGGTGCACAGGCTTATTTGCTTCGCCGTATGTGGGATCTTCCTGGACCAGGGCTCCAACCTGTGTCCCCTGCATTGGCAGGTGGATTCTTAACCACTGCACCACCAGGGAAGTCCCTACAGTTCTCCTTTGAGTCAGATTGGACCATATGATTTCACAAGGATAGTTACTAAAATAATTTGTACCGTATGACCAGTGCTTCACAGGAACAGAAGGAAACATGCTGTGTCAGAGAAGTGTCTCTGAAAGCCAAATTCCTAATTGGCCTTCCTTGTTTTTATTTACTGAATGCTGCCTCATATAGTTACCACTGATAAATCATTTAGTAGACTAGTTGTTACAGCAAGAAGTTAATTAATCCTGGTTTCTACTTCTGGTTCTGCCAGCTCAGTTGCTTCAGATACTTAATATATACTCCTGTTGCTCCATTTGAGAAATGGGAAAATCTGTTTATTGGATCTTGATGTGTTACATCTTTTTTTTACTACCACACTTCTTAACTTACCACCACTACTTAACTTTTTTCTTTTCTCATTGTGGAATAGCCACCTGCTTATGGTATTAATGCAGACAATTTTCAGAGCTATTTTGGTAGCAGAAGTGTCATTTTGTGCTTTTCACTGCCAGAATGTCATTGTCTTACTAACCTCTCTGACAGTGCTCTTGCAAAGAGTCTCATTCCAAAGTTAAAGAGATTTTTCTATCCCTGGAATTACTAGAAAGTGTTCTCAAAGCATCTAGATTCCTAGCGGCTGTTAGCACCGTCTATTGTGACTAAATGGAAAAGTTATCCATCATCTTCTGGAAGAGATGAACTTCTGGTGGCTCTCAGTTCTTCTTTTGATTCAGGGTGCCCTGGTGGGAATATGAGTGTGTGAGGAATGAACTTCCTTTGGAAGCTTAAGATCAGCCTTCAAGAATCCTGCCTTTTAGCTAGTGTTCTTTTATCTCCAGTTACCTGGATTTGCCTAAGAACTTTTCTTAGAACTGGTTAAATCATGTAAGTTATTAGTTGGAAAGAGTTGCCTAGTCCAGACACAGTTATTGGGGCAGGAGAGGCAGTGATTGCCTGTTTTTAACTAACCTATCCGTGGGACAAGGGCAAGAACCAGCGAGGGAATTGTAATAGCCTTTCTCTGTAGCTTCCAGACTGAGCTGCTGCTTTTCTCTTAGGGCATCTGACCCTTTTTTAATGTGTAGTTGGTTTCAAAGATATGACAGATGAGAAAAAAAGAATTTTAGTTTAGTGCTTAGCTAAGATAACAGGGCCTATTGTAAAATTTGGGTGTTAAGAGTTGGAGTTGTTTTTTATCATGACTGTAAGTACAGGTGTTTCCTTGTTGCTTTAAGTATCCTGAGGTGAAAAAAATGTATAATTTTATCATTAAGTTGGTTAGGTTAAAGATTAAGCATAAGCCATTGAGTCAATAAATAACACTGAATAAGCAATTTCATAGTACTGTTTTTTCAGTAACTTTTGCCTATTCTTTTTTGTTTGGTTGTTTTTTTTTAATAGATTTTACTCTCCACCCCACCTCCAGCTTTATTGAGGTATGACTGACAGATTTAAAGCTGTATATATTACAGTGTATACCTGTTTCTTTAAGGAGGAAATAAACCCCTGCCCTCCTTTTCTTACAAATAAAATGATTTTATTTGTTTGCGAGATTTATTTATATGTTTGGTTTTGTTTGAGAGAGATTAAGTCACTAAGTTAAGGTATTCCTCACTTCCCACTCTTCTGTTCTTTGGTGTTTACCATTTCTCATTTTTGTAGCTCAAGATAAGGTACTGACTTATGTCTTATGCAAGCAAAAAGCATATGTATTTACTACATAAAATCATAAAAAAAGACAAGTTAAAAGGAGAACACTCTGCTTTCTCCTCCCCCTGTTCTACCCTCCCAGAGGTGAGGTGGACGTGATTTTAAGTCTTTGTTTACATAGTCCTCCATAAACAGGTGTGTTTTTTTACAAAAACGAGATCATTCTACAAATGCTATTTACTTATGTTTTGTAGTCTGCTTTTTTTGCTTATTATACATGGACATTTTCCCATGTTACTGATAATATATTACATCATTTTTAGTGGTTTGTAGACATACTGAGTGATTGCTTCATAATTATTTAGCCTTTCCCTTCCTGTATGGACCTTAAAGTTGTTTCTGCTCTTTTTCCAAATAATGGTTATAAGGAGGATCCTTGTAGCTAAATCTTTAATCTCTAGTTGAGGTGACATTTTTTTCATTACGCTTAGCCATTTGGAATTGCTTTTTCATGGCGTGTGTATCTTTTTTCAACGTGTTATCTTTTCCACATTGATTTTTTTAAGTTTTTTATAATTAATTAAAGGTATTAATTCATTTAATACCCCTTCATTTCATTAATAGTTATTTTCCCAATTATTTTCCTTTTGATTTCATTTGACTTCTTGATGCATAAGAGTTCGCGTTTCCTATGTAGTGAGTTCTATCCATTTTCTCTCAATATCTTTTTTTTAAAAAATAATATATTTATTTATTTATTTATTTTGGGCTGTATTGGGTCTTCGTTGCTGTGTGTGGGCTTTCTCTAGTTGCGGAGAGCAGGGGCTACTCTTCGTCGCGGTGCACGGGCTTCTCCTTGCGGTGGCTTCTCTTGTTGCGGAGCATAGGCTCTAGGTGCTCGGGCTTCAGTAGTTGTGGCATGCAGCCTCAGTAGTTTTGGCTCGCGGGCTCTAGAGCACAGGCTCAGTAGTTGTCACGGGCTTTGTTGCTCTGTGGCATGTGGGATCTTCCTGGACCAGGGCTCGAACCCGTGTCCCCTGCATTGGCAGGCGGATTCTTAACCACTGAGCCACCAGGGAAGTCCCTCTCCCAATGATATCTTTAGTGGCACACCTAGAAAATTGTGCTTCACTCAAAGTTATATAAAATTCACTTATTTTCTACTTTAATAGCAATGGTTTGGTTAAGGATAAGAGTGTGGGGATCAAACACCAGAACAATTCATCCTTTCCTTACTGTTATGAAATGTTGTCTTTATCATATACCAGATTTTATATGTCTGTATGCCTTTCTCTGTTTCTGGACTTACTTTGTATATACAATGATTGGATATTTACTTTTGTTCCTCTGCCATACTGCTTTAAAGGTGTTTTTAAAATTTAATCAAAACCAACATAGGTGAGATGACAATTTGCTTGAAAATTACTATCCTAGACTTAAATGTTTTTGAATATTGATGCATCATGGGAGATGGCCTTTTGTTTATCTTTATTATAATAATGAAACTAAGGGTTCAGTAAATGTTAGCTTTCTATCAGGCCCTATGCTGAGTACTTTATTTGTACTATCTAATTTGATAATTTAACCCTTACAAGCTTTATAATTTATCATAACTTTTATATTTAAAATTTCCCAACTGTTTTGCTGTTGTAATAACAGCACAGGAAATAACTAGTTGAAAATGAATAAAATAGAATTCAAAAATGGGAAAACCACAATAATAAAAGAACAGACTCATCATATATATGACCTCATATAAATAACCTCAAGATGCAATTTTGTTTTCGTTATATTGCTTGGAATGGTTTAAATTATAGTACCTTTAGAAGATTTTATTACAGAAATTTTTAGGTATACACTAAGGTAAAATTCCACCGTCCATCTTGAACAAATATCAACACATTGCTGTTCCCATTTGATCTTCTCCCTCTCCCTCCCCCTTCAAGGGAGTGGGTTACTGTTAAATTTTAATGCAGATCTCAGATATGATCTTATTAGAGTAGTCCAATGTGTATATCTAATAGATAAGGTCCTCTAAAAAAAAATTGTCATGATATCCTTACCGTACTCAACAAACAGTAACTCTTAATCTCATTAAATACCTAGTCCATGTTCAGTTTTCCCTAATTGTGTCTTAATGTCTTCTTACAGTTGCCTTGTTCAAATCAAAATCTAAACGAGCTAGCTATACATTGCATTTGGTTAATATGTCTCTTAAGTCTTTACTTACTTATTTGGGTGCCACTTATTGAAAGATCATTAGGCTTGTAGAATTTTCCAGAGTCTAAATTTGGCTGATAGTATTTTAGTGATGTTGTTTATCTCATTCCTTCATCCCCTTTAGAAAATTAAATCTAGAGGCTTGGTAATATTCATGTTCAGTGTTTTTGGCAAGAATACCTCTTAGATGCTGCTGTGAATTTCCTATTGCATCTTATCAGGAGGCATATAATGGAATGACCCATCATAATACATTGTAATATATGATAAATCAGTCCTTGGTTTTTAGGATCTCTCTTCTGGAACCCTTCTTTTAAAAACTATGACTTATTGTTTCAATACGTTAGTTTTGTCACTTGTATTCTTCCATATTCCCTTCATTAATAAAAGACTAATAGATTAAATTCTATTTTATAGATGAACCATAGGCTGTGGAAAATTGCAGTTTATCTAAGGCCATAGACTTTCAGTTATATAGCCCAGAAGATGGCAGATTTTTCTTAGAGTTTTTTGAGTCACAGATAACTTTGAAAATATAATGAAAACTGTAAACCTTCTCCCAGGAAAATATGCTTGTGTGCACAAATGAAATTTGGCAGTTTCATTTCAAGAGGTTTAAAGATGCCTTCTGTCTGTGCTCATTCATGAACTGCAGATAAAGACCTCCTACTTTGGCTTATTCTTTCATTCTTATTCTTTCCTTCTACCTTGACTTATGCTTTCTTCTCAATTCTGTCATCCTGGCTATCCATGATGATTTTTTTCACTTGAACTGTCTCTTGTAATGAGTAAAATTTGGAGTATATCTAGAACTTCTGTATATCTCCATCAGATAACCCAGCCTCTAGTATAGTGTGGTCAAATTAAGTGCCTCATCTTTTAGTCTAGTTTAGTTGATACACCTGAATGTTCCAAAAAATATTTTTTATGTTGAGGTTGTGTTATTGGATAGATCATCTGACTTCTCATTATGTTCCTCTTTGCAGCAATCTGCAGAGCGCTGTGTAAGCACATTGCTTGATCTCATCCAAACCAAAGTAAATTATGTGGTCCAAGAGGCGATTGTTGTCATCAGGGATATCTTCCGCAAATACCCCAACAAGTACGTCCAGATACTTCTGCCCCTCTTCCTTAGATCATTTAGGAAATGTTTAAGTAAGGCACTTTGAGGTTGGCTAGGTAAGAATTAGTCTTTGTAAAGTAACTGGTCATAATTGAATACTTTATTAAGAATCAGAAACCTATAAGTTGGTTAGCACAAGGATTAAAATCTGATTTTTCACCCTGCTTTATCACTTTTAGAAGAATTGAAGCTCTCTCTGAATATGCATTGTCAATTGGCATATATTAAAGTTAGCCAGATTCTTTGGTGATGAAGTTACTATTAAATAAGGATACCCATATATTCCAGGTTGTCTGGGCATAATCCATTTTACGCCTCTTACCAGGCATAATTAATAATTGTGCCCCTTTTCACTCTCAGAAACGTCTCAGTTTGAATAATAAATTTTATGGTCACCTTATTGTAAAAGCCAGGGAGGTGACAGCTTCACTATTCACTTAGTATGTTACCTAGTACTTGTAGAAAATTATAGAACATGCAACAATAAATTGTCAGAGTTTCAGGCCTTTTCTGAAGTATTGTAGCTGCTTGCATTAAGATATACAAAATCTACATTTTCACTCCACAAAAATTTTCACATTGAGGCCTCTTAGTTATGAAACAAAAATACTTTTTCAGATTTGCTTTTGAAGGCAAACAATTAAGGAATCTGAAAGAGTGAAATGAGAGCAGATCTTATAAGCATCCTAAATCTCATTTTACTTTATAATCATAGAGATGAACTGTGCTAAGGCTTCTGATTATCATTAAAGATAATGTGAAATGAAGTGACTTGCAGTTAGTTAGCTTAGTGGTGGACTCAGAATTAGAAGAAATATTTTAATAAGGTAGTGGTTTATTAAGCATTATATATACTATATATATATATATATTTATTTATTTATTTTTTAGTTCTAGAAATGGTGTTTTTGGAAAAAGGATCATATACTTTTACCACTCTCCCAGGAAAGAGGAGGGTTGGGTTTCTAAACTTCTTGATTAAGTGGGGAGGTGTATATCTTAATATGCTTGGTAAAGAAATGTGTCCATTTCTGGTTTGTATTACTGAGGGATTATGATAGTTTAATTTTAAGAAAGCATTATCAAGAACCTGGTTTAATCAGTGGAAATAGGGCAAACAATTAAGTATATTGTTCAGTTGTCCATATCTCATTTATTATACAATTTCATTCTGATGTTTAAAACTACATTAGCCAGGCTTCCCTGGTGGCGCAGTGGTTGAGAGTCCGCCTGCCGATGCAGGGGACACGGGTTCGTGCCCCGGTCCAGGAGGATCCCACATGCCGCGGAGTGGCTGGGCCCGTGAGCCATGGCCGCTGAGCCTGCGTGTCCGGAGCCTGTGCTCCGCAACGGGAGAGGCCCGCGTACCGCAAAAAAAAAAAGAAACAAAAAAAACTACATTAGCCAAGGAGATGGATTTAACATGGTAAAGAATGAGAGCTATAGACCTGTAAAAATAAATACTTGAATTGCTTATTTCTTTAGAAAAACAGGCCATTAGTGTGGGTGCCTTGGGAGGAAGGAACATAAAGATCTCTATAGAAAGCAGAGATAGGTGGATAAGAGACAAAATTACTGTTTCTGGATGCTATTGTTGTTTGACTCCATATAGTAATAGTAAATATTTTCCTAATAGTAAAGTGGAATTTCTGTTCCTCTACGATGAAGGTAAAATGAAGTAATAGGAAAATTCTCTGATCTAGTTATGAGAAAGACTGTGAGAAATGGAAGGTAGTGGTATAATCTTAAACCATTGGTTAGTTTTTCCTTGTGAAAAGAATATCTGATAAGCTTTTATAAAGATTTATGGTCTAGTTATTAAAACATAATTGAAGGAAAATTGAAGATATTTATAATTTTCTGGCTTTAAAGCCTGTACATTCTCTTGACTAAAAGTCTTTGTAGTTTGGTGGTGGTTTAGGGTACCTTGTCCATGGTTTTTTGCTTTTTAGGCTTCATTGTTAAATACACTTCTCAGTTTTGCCTTCTGTAACCATAGTCCATTTTGTTATATCAGATATGAAAGTATCATTGCCACTTTGTGTGAGAACTTAGACTCACTGGATGAGCCAGACGCTCGAGCAGCTATGATTTGGATTGTGGGAGAATATGCTGAAAGAATTGACAATGCAGATGAGTTACTAGAGAGCTTCCTGGAAGGTTTTCATGATGAAAGCACCCAGGTAAGTTCCCATCTATATCTTATGTATTAGATGTTTTTGGGACGATTTCAGGAAAGGTAAAGGTTAGGCAGTTTCATGTGTGTGAAGTTATATACACATATAGTATGTTCATTTTTCTCCCAAAAAGGGGTGACCTTTTTCAGTTGTGCTAACTTCTGTTGGAACAAGCCTGCCTAATTTAGACAATGGTTCTCAAACTTTAATGAGCCTTAGAAGCACCTAAGCACTGGTGTTTAACCTGTGTTAAAGGGCAGGTTGCTGGGCCCCACCCCTAGAGTTTCTGAGTCAGTAGGTCTGAGATGGACCTAAGCATGTTCATTTCTTACAAGGTTGAGGGTGGTGATGCTATTGCTGCTGCTGGTCCAGAACCACACTTTGACAACTACTGACTTAGAGCAGTAGTTTTTACTTTTTAATTTTCTGTCACCTAAAGATGATTACCCATTGCTGTTAGTAATGGTTGTGGCTCACTTGCAGCTGGTGTTTTTGTCTGGGGTGAAGGCCGGCATGTGCAGTTTGAAAAAATTCTTTGTGGGTGGTTAGACTCCTTCCCATCTTCTGTCTGTCTTCTACCAAAACTGAGAGACCTTCGAGTCAAAGGCCCAGAGAAGCAGATAAATTATTAAACCTTTTCCCCTGGCATTTGTACTCACTGCAAATTGAAGTATAATTGTGTGTAATCTATCATAGTAATTTTAATAGACCCTACAAGGAACATATACCAACCAGTAGTTTCATGGTTCGGCAGGGGACTTTTTTTTATTCTTTTTTTTTTTTTTAAATAGATTTGTTTCATTTATTTATTTATTTATTTTTGGCTGCATTGGGTCTTCCGTTGCTGTGCACGGGCTTTCTCTAGTTGCTGCGAGCGGGGACCACTCTTCATTGCGGTGCGAGGGCTTCTCATTGTGGTGGCTTCTCTTGTTGCGGAGCACAAGCTCTAGGCGCGCAGGCTTCAGTAGTTGTGGCTCATGGGCTTAGTTGCTCTGCGGCATGTGGGATCTTCCTGGACCAGGGCTCAAACCCGTGTCCCCTGCATTGGTAGGCGGATTCTTAACCACTGTGCCACCAGGGAAGCCCTAGCATGCCACTCTTAATTGGTTGTGATCTGGCATAATTCTACTGTCTTGGCTCTTGCCTCAGTATGATAAATGATTCCCTAATTCCCTGGAAGTTGTAGCTTTTGGTAGAAGTAAATAATAAAGAATTTGGTCAGGAACCAGTTTTATTGCCATCAGTATGTTAGCATGTACTTTAAGAAATACAGGTGATTATCTGGGCCAGAAACAAACCAGCAGTTTTTGATGCCAAAAAATGCAATTTGGAGATAGGAGGCTAGTGAGTTTTCAGTTGATGAAAACCTTTGACTGCTATTGTTGATATTGGCTGAGTTTTAACCTTTGTTTCTTAATCAAAGAAAGACCTCATAGTAAGTCATATTTGGGAAAATATCACTTTGGAGTTCATGGTGTGGAATAATGCAAATGCCTTTCACTTTACCTATTAAATTACATTTCCTTAGGTACAGCTCACTCTGCTTACTGCCATAGTGAAGCTGTTTCTCAAGAAACCATCAGAAACGCAGGAGCTGGTACAGCAGGTCTTGAGTTTGGCAACACAGGTAAGAAATCTGAAAAAAGCATGGAGTTGATTTGTCTTGTTTTAAATTCTAGGAAATTGTGAAACTTCTTCCAAGAAGGTTCATTTGCAGAGATTTTAAACGGAAGGAGTGCAGTCTTTAGATTCTGTTAAAAAAAAATAGAAACAGTGCCTCTTTTACATATTCTACTGTATTAGAACTGGTTGTATGGCTTCTAAATGAATTGACTGACTCTGGTTTTAATGATAATTCATGAAAATTGAACTTAGACTCCTTAGTGTTAATGAAGGACATGACTTTGTGAAAATGACATTGAGTCTCACAGTATGTCCTTCTGGGGGACTTAATTTCAGCTTTCAAATGAAAGTACCCTGTAGAGATGGTAAATGCTTTGACAAATATCTTGTATGCTGTTCTACCTTCTAGATAAGTTGCCTTTCTCTTTAAGTAATTTTAAAGTGCTAATGCTGCTTCCTTGATTATTTAGTATTTTTGGTCCTTTTAGGGAGGGTACTGATTTCAGAAATGTGGCAACCAGCTGGATACACAGAAATCAAAGTAATTACTTACTCTGATGTAACTAGTGTAATGATCAGCCCATCATGATCCAGTAATGTTCTTAATTGAATTTGAGAACAGGCTGGCTTTAGCAGGCTGTCAAGAGTTATGATGTGTGTTTACACATGGAATCTGATTCAGATATTCAATTTACCATTTTCCTCTTTCATCTCTTTATAGTTGTATATTAACAGAATTTGAACTCTTTTTATAGTTCTTTAACCTAATTCTGAGCTGTCATCTTTCCTTTTTTTTTTTTTTTTTTGCTCTGGGGAGCTTTATTTCACATCAATAATGAGCACAATTGGAGGACTAAATATGGTAAATCCTGTAATTAATTAGTACGGTTGAGGTGTGCACTTAGTACACTTGTTGAAACCCAGTTCCAAACTGAGACCACAAATGTGAACCTTGAATAGTTGCCAATACATCATCTGTTAAGTGGTCAAAGCGCATCATTTGGTACATGACAAATGTAAAGTTCTTCTTTGCTCTGGCAGTATTTAATTTTAGAAATGCCAGGAATCCATTTTAAGGAAAAGAAGTTCGACGGGCAGATAAGGCATTTGAATACTTAATGGAATACTATAAAGCAGACAACATTATTAAATACGTTGTTTATAGAATATGCTGTACAA
Source organism: Hyperoodon ampullatus (assembly GCF_949752795.1). Lineage (NCBI taxonomy): Eukaryota > Metazoa > Chordata > Mammalia > Artiodactyla > Ziphiidae > Hyperoodon > Hyperoodon ampullatus. The sequence goes on from NC_136932.1 coordinate 50,814,852, forward strand.
CTCTGAAAAAAATACAGCCAAGAAAACTGCTAGAGTCAAAGGCTACTTTCTGACACTTGATTCAAGTACAGATGTTTTACAATCAATGAACTCAAATGTGAAGAAGACCTGAAACTAAAAATTAAGATAATTGTCTTGTCTGATTACTGATGCACGTAAACATTATTGAGAATTATCGCTTGATTATCTTTTAAGGAGCAGTTGACCAACAGTAGTTGAGTTAAAGGATGTCAGAAAATTCACTTCACAGAAAATAGAGGTGTCCCACTCCACCCCTTGTACCTCTCAGTTTTCTCCATTTCTCCAACAAATTATGAACGAACTTTTTAATGTGCTATTTCCCCAAGTCTCTAAACCTTCACTTGACCCCATTATGGTTAGTGTGAAGAAGCATCCATATGAGTATGTGGAGTCAAGGGCAGGCCATGGCTCACCATATCTCCATGAAAAGTGGACTGGGAGGTTGTCCATCACTGATGAGGCACGTCTTAGCACTAAGAGCAGAAATTGGTCATCTTCTGAATCAAAGTAGTTTAGGTTAGACGTTAATTTTCACGTTAATGTTTAATAGGTCATCTACAGGGGGCCATTTTGAATAGAAATTGCCCCTTCTTAATCGTGTAGTGCTTATTACAGACTCTGTAGGGTGATTGCCATTAAATTAGCCATGTATTTGACTTCATCTTAGGGCCTTGAAGTTCATTTCTGTCTTTTTTTTTTTTTTTGCGGTACGCGGGCCTCTCACTGCTGTGGCCTCTCCCACTGCGGAGCACAGGCTCCGGATGCACAGGCTCAGTGGTCATGGCTCACGGGCCCAGCCGCTCCGCGGCATGTGGGATCCTCCCGGACCGGGGCACAAACCCACGTCCCCTGCATCGGCAGGCGGACCCTCAACCACTGCGCCACCAGGGAAGCCCCATTTCTGTCTTTTGCTACAGGCCCTGGAGCCTCTCTCCTTTGTATGAAAGAAAGAGCTCTGTATAAATTAACCAGATTCAAAGAAGTCTTGTGTTTATTCTAGATGGTAATATAATAAAATTGACTTTAACGAGGCCTATGTACTAACACTTCAGAAAACTCCCTAAACACAGATAAATACATATTTATACAGTCTCTTAGCTTTCTCAGAAATCTCATTTTCTTCAAGAATCATGGGATTTCTGTTTATTAAAGTATCTCAAGTTTTAACTCTCCCCTGACGGCCACATTTCAAAGCATCAGCAATATTTGGCCCTCCATGAAAGTTACCACAAGAAGTAAAAAATAAGAAGGAAAGAGAAAATGTAGAGATGGGAGTGCTGGGTGGTGACCTAGAATCACTCAGCAGGTAAGAGACTGTCTCGGCTTACATTGTGTGACAGATTCATGCCTCAGCCAAACTGAAGATTCTGTGTTTATGTATGTGTGGAATAGTCAAAATCATCTTAACTGCTGAGAGGCCACTTGACATTTATCCAGATTGGAAAATAGATACACCTTTCCTATTATTAATTTTACATCTTTTAAAATTTATTTGTTAGAGCTCTTTGAAGTGTTTTTTCTAAAACTTCCTTTTGCCTGAAGCAAAGCAATTTCCATAACCATCAAGGCAGTGGTTATTTAATATTATCTATATTGAGCATTCTAGATTTTCTAGTCTAGACCCTTGATTACCCATTTGTATCTCTGTTAAGATGGAGTTAGAACAGTTTTCTAAAAAGAATTTTGGCTTTGCTCCTTCTCTACTCATTTTAAATTTAATTATTTATTTATTTACTTTTGGCTGCATCGGGTCTTAGTTGCTGCACATGGGCTTTTTCTAGTTGCAGCGAGTAGGGGCTACTCTTCGTTGTGGTGCGCAGGCTTCTCATTGCGGTGGCTTCTCTTGTTGCAGAGCACGGGCTCCAGTAGTTGTGGCACGTGGGCTTCAGTAGTTGTGGCACACGGGCTTAGTTGCTCCGTGGCATGTGGGATTTTCCCAGACCAGGGCTTGAACCTGTGTCCCCTGCATTGGCAGGCAGATTCTTAACCACTGTGCCACCAGGGAAGTCCTGTCTACTCACTTCTGAATAGATAAGGCTAGCTTCATAATCAAGTGAGTGTCTTTGGTAGATTCTATTGTATTCACAAGTTCTGAACCCTGCCTTCATCTCCATTGTCTCTTAAGGCCTCTGTATCTGTATTTAACAGGCAGCATAGGAGAGTTGTGTCTTAGGTTCTTGTCAGAGTTCAAACTCACTCTTATTAAAGCATTTGCCTGAGATAAAGTGTTCAGGGAGGATTCCCTATGTTCTTATAGATGTTGAAATTTACCACTGAATCAAGCCAGATTAGTAGAGAGCTGGGGATCTAGACTGCATTGTATTTGACCCTTATTAGAATTGTTTTTACTGAATTACACTAATATCATCATCCTGTAGTAAGGGTTGTCATGAGAAACTATCCTCTTTAGATCTGTTATCAAAGTATTTATTCCATTATATATATTTTTCTTTCTGAAACCCCATTAAAAAAATTCCAAACCAGTTTTGGATTCTCTTATGCATTAGTGTATAATTAACTGCCCCTCTGAATGGCTTATCTGATTAGACTTGTTTTTCCTATCAGATGTTTGAAACCTTAGAATCAAATTTAAGGATATCCTGTAGAAAATGTGTGGATCATCGTGGCTTGCATTTTTCTGCCTTTGCTTCTAATTTATGTTCTCTAGCCTTAGATGCATTTTTATAAGCTTTGCTAAATCCTTTTCTAGAACAGGGCAGGGTATAAATAAACCATCAGATGTTCCTAATTCTAGATTTTCTGTACAAGGACTAGTAGAGAATCTTAGTAACAACAGTCATCTGTATAGTGCTTACTATGTGTCAGGCTTTCAGTAAGGGTTAATACTGTTACTCTTCCCATTTTATAGGTGAGGAAACTGAGACATAGAGAGGCTGGCCCAGTTAGTATGGAATGGAACTAGGACTCAAACCCAAGTAGCCTGGCTCCAGAGTCTTTGCCCTTTTCTACTCTGTTAATGCTGCTTCTCAAGTCTGAAAGTTAAGAATGACTTTTGAGAATACACATTCCCTGTCTTCCCTGCCTGAAGCATTGTTGTGCATAAGCCAGTATAATTAAGTGAACTTAGAGGTTTTAAGATTATTGTGGATGATTATTTCATATTTGGCTATAAATAATTAATAAACAGTTTCTCTAGACTTGCCTTTTCTGTCCAGTTAATGAAATATGAGGCATTAGCATAATAGAATAAGCACATTTATATAAGTCTTTTCCACTGGAATTTTCCTCTGGAATTTTTTTCTCAAGTTCGTGAAATAAGAACCTAATTTAATATTTATGTTAGCAACCATACATTTTTAAGTTGAGGGCAGCATGATCTGCTGAGTTACGTTTATTTGAATTGGGTGGTGGGGTTCTGTTTCTGCTACATCCACTGGTTCAGGACGTGACTGGGCAAATTTCTCTGTCGTACTACTGTTCTGTCTTTATAGTAGACTTAATCCTATTGTTTATCTATGCTGAGAATTCAGTGAAGTATATGTGAAATCTTTGTGCTTCTAATTTTAAATAAAATGGTGGTATAATTAGAAATATTATGGGACTTCCCTGGTGGTGCAGTGGTTGAGAGTCCGCCTGCCAATGCAGGGCACACAGGTTCGAGCCCTGGTCCAGGAGGATCCCACATGCCGTGGAGCAGCCAAGCCCGTGCGCCACAACTGCTGAGCCTGTGCTCTGGAGCCCGCGGGCTACAACTACTGAGCCCACGTGCCACAACTACTGAAGCCCATGCGCCTAGAGCCCAAGCTCCGCAACGGGGGAAGCCACCGCAGTGAGAAGCCTGCGCACCGCAACGAAGAGTAGCCCCTGCTCGCGGCAACCAGAGAAAGCCCACGTGCAGCAATGAAGACCCAACAACGAAGACCCAATGCACCAAAAAATAAATAAATTTATAAAAACAACAACAATAAAGAAAAAAGAATAAAAGGGGAGCAGGGAACAGATAAGACAAATAAAAAAGAAATGACAGCAGTTCCAAACCTAACCATATCAATAAGTACATTAAAATGTGTCTAAACACCCCAGTTAAATGACAGAGATCAACAGGTTAGAAAAAAAAAAAAAAAATATATATATATATATATATATATTATTAGGGGAAAAGAAAACCAACCCTTGAATCCATGGCTTTATTTCAAAGATTTGTCTTTTCGCTTTGATAGTTTTAGAGGAATTAGTAAAGAATACGCATAGAAGTGTCCAAACTTTAGTAATTACTCTTTTTAGTACATGGAAAAAAAGTGTTCACTTTAGTTTTTCCATCTGTGAACTAGAGACTGTCATCATCAAAATCACCTGTGCTGCTTGTTAAAAATAAAAGTTCCTGGGCCCCACTTCTGACATAATGAATCAGAAACTCTGGAATCTGCACTTTCAATGGCTTTCCTGGTGTGTTAAAATGTTGATGCACATTATAGTTTAAGAATTACTGGGCTTCCCTGGTGGCGCAGTGGTTGAGAGTCCACTTGCCGATGCAGGGGACACGGGTTCGTGCCCCGGTCCGGGAAGATCCCACATGCCGCGGAGCGGCTGGGCCCGTGAGCCAAGGCCGCTGAGCCTGTGCGTCCGGAGCCTGTGCTCCGCAATGGGAGAGGCCACAATAGTGAGAGGCCCGCATACTGCAAAAAAAAAAAAAAAAAAAAAGAATTACTGTTTCAGAGCTTGCCTGGTAAAAATTGTTTTGGAAGCTCTCAAATTTTTGGAAATACACTATTTTGTCGAGATCCTTACAGGGGCCTATGAGACTAGCAGTACAGTAGATCCAAAACCAAATTTTCTGAGTCACCAAACACATAATGGCACCTTAAAATCATAAAAAGTTTCTATTTTCTTGTCATTAGCCTTGACTGGGCCTGATTTATCGTGGTCTCCATGTGAATTAGTGAGGCAGTGAAGGTCAGCTGATAGTAGTCCTAACAGATCACCCCTCAGGATAACTGAGTTTGGACAGTGGAGATCCTTGCCCACTCTTCACTTCTAGTCCTGGAAAATTTGCACTCATTTTCTCATTTCTCATAGGACTAAATTTTTAAGTCAGTGTCTGTTAAGATTTACAGTACGTATACCCTTTGATCCAGTGATTCTATCTCCAGAAGTTTGTCCTGTTGCAGTGTTTTGAATTTGTGGGGGGACTCAAGCTTTTTTCACAGAAGTATATATTTTGTGAATCCCCACAGGAATTTTTTTTCTGGCCATTTAGTTAAATATGTACCAGCTATATGAGAGAAATAGTTTGAAGTAAAAAAAAATTATTTTGATAAGTATATTATTAAGCTGTATTATGTAGTTAAAAATAAACTACTATTATGTAGTTTATTTTAATATGTTTAACAACTTTACTACTATATAAAGGCAAATTAAGTTTTCCCAGTTAAGTGATGTGTAGTGTTCATTTCCGTTGTGTAATAAAAAGCATAGTCTACAAATTTTAAATGACATGCTTTGGGGACTGAATATACAGATTAAAATTTAACTTTTAATTTAAATATCAATAAAAGCTGGGCAGGGGATTGCTTTCCTGATGTGATACTTGGAGAAACTTGTATTCTGCTCTTTTAAAAAATCAACTTGTTTATGTTTCATAATATTCACGCTTTGTTTCCAAGTGAAAATCTAAGTGAGGAGGTTTCAGGCTGCTATTTATAAACACTTCCTCAGGAGCAAATTCGCCCCCCTCCCAGCAAGCAACAAAACAAACTCATTTAAATTGGATAGTATCACTGTTTCCTTTTTTTAACCCTGGCATTTCAAATACTACAAACATTTTGATATAAATAATACGTGTATATGTGCATTTCTATTAGAATAACGCAACCTATGAATGTGATAAAGATTATCTTGAGGTAAAATTTACCATTTTTATACTGTATTAACTTGTATCTCAGTGTTCTTTATGCTTTTTTTTTTTTTTTTTTTTTTGTGGTACGTGGGCCTCTCACTGCTGTGTCCTCTCCCGTTGCGGAGCACAGGCTCCGGACGCGCAGGCTCAGCGGCCATGGCTCACGGGCCCAGCCGCTCCGCGGCATGTGGGATCTTCCCGGACCGGGGCAGGAACCTGTGTCCCCTGCATCGGCAGGCAGACTCTCAACCACTGCGCCACCAGGGAAGCCCTGCTTTTTTGTTTTTAACCAGCACTCCATTTTGAGTGCAAATTAAATAATACATGATTAAGAAAATCTATATAAAACCATCAGGGTCACTTCCGGTATTGAGCTGAATGAATACGTGCCTTAAATGGCTAAATTATAAACCAGTTCATCTGCTTATGTAGAAACTCATGGGAAAAACCCTGGCCTAGTTTAAAGAAAATATTTTTGTATGTGTTTTAAATACAGTAATTGAAATGGGACTGATTGTCGCCTTTAATAATATGATACCACTGGAATAATTCATGCATAAATGAATGCCACTATATAGACATTCTGAGAGGTGGATACCAGGATATTTATTGCCACTTTGTAATGATTGCAAAAATAAATAGTAGGAAGGAGGGAGAAAGAGGCAATAGTCTAAATGTTCATCAATAGGACACTAGTAAATAATGATGCAGTGCTGCATATACAGTGGAAAATGGCAGCTGTATGTGCCAATATGGAAAGCAGCTTGAGGAGCAGTATATATACTATGAAACTGGTTTTGTATAAAATAAATATATGTATGTGTGGGAGCTCTCTGGTAAGATATATAGTGCACTGTTAATATGGCTGTTTTGGGGATGGGGAGTTAAGGTGGGGTAGAGTTGGATGATAGGGAGAGACTTATTTTTATATTATACATTTCTAAATTGTGATGTGTCATTGATAATAAATTTTTCTTAGCCATGATCATGTATAAAGTTATTTTCAAACAGCCACAAAAAAAAACGAGACCACTAAATTCAAGTGTCACCCCTTTTAGAAGCACTTATGTGCTCTCTTTAACAGTATTTTAAAATTATTTAGGTAATAGTACCTCTCTTACTATATTGTAATAATTAATATTCTTTGAGCTCATTGAAGTCAGGCACTGTGTTGTTGTCTCTTTATTTCCAGGGCCTAGCCAGTGTCTCCATAGGAGATACTTAATAAATATTTGAATGAAGAAAGAAGGTATGGGTGAAATGTATGTAAGATGTGTTTCATGAATAATCCTGCTAATATTAAAGCAGTTAAAAACATTATTTTTATGTCCTGAGGCCATCGTAAGCAGTTGATTTTTACTGGCTTAAACTTCATTTTCCTTTTCCCAACTTCATTTTGAATTTGAGTCTTAGAACTAACCCACTTCAATTTATATTTAAATTCTTTGAAACATTAGGGATTACAGAATTATGACTCTATTAACAATATATTGAGTCTAAATATCTTCTTAACGGCCAACTCTGCGTAAATCACTTCAGCATTGCCTTGGTAATAAATCCAGCAGTTTGACTTTCTGTATGGAGAAAGGTTACATTTAAACCTTTTTGCCTTTGCCTTTTCATTAGGATTCTGATAATCCTGACCTTCGAGACCGGGGCTATATTTATTGGCGCCTTCTCTCAACTGATCCTGTCACAGCCAAAGAAGTAGTCTTGTCCGAGAAGCCACTGATCTCTGAGGAGACAGATCTTATTGAGCCAACTCTGTTGGATGAGCTCATCTGCCACATTGGTTCTTTGGCCTCAGTGTACCATAAGCCGCCCAATGCTTTTGTGGAAGGAAGTCATGGAATCCATCGCAAACACTTGCCAGTACATCATGGGAGGTAAGCAGGTAAACTAGGTTTGAGTGAGAAGTGATTCTCTGTTTAGACGAAGTTGGTCTTCCTCAAGCTTTTATAGCCTAGAAAAATTTGCTATACATTTGGCAAACCTACTCTACTGCCCTGGAGGCTTCATCTGAATACTAGTGACCACACACAAACAGTGGGTTAAAAGGCCCCTCTGTGTTCTAATCTCAGGGTAGGTAAGGTTGTGCCTTGAGAAAATTGTGGTGAAGATTTTCTAAATGGATAAAGTTTGAAAGTTGCTTAAGTCTCCAGAAAGATGAGGCTAGAAATTTTCCCAGTTCCAGACCACTGCAATGAAGTGTCATGAATTTTTTTGTTGTTATTTTTTCAGTGCATATAAAAGTTACGTCTGTACTATACTGTAGTCTATTAAATGTGCAATACTATTATGTCTAAAGAAAAAGTCTACATACCTTAATTTAAAAATACTGTATTGCTAAAAAAATGCTTATCATCATCTGACCATGCAGGGTTGCCACAAACTTTGAATTTGTAAAGACTGCAATATCTGCAAAGTGCAATAAAGTGAGGTCTGCCCATGTATATATTTAGCTATTTTTATCCTTTACTGTAACTTTGGTTCAAGCTTATGGATGAAGTTAGCAGATACTGCTTCTCTTATGCTGTAAAGCTAGCTGTCAACGAAATAATGTTTGCAGGATTGTTTTATAAGAGCAGCCTAGATTCTGTGTAGACGTAGTTGTTCAGTTGCCTGTACCTATTTTACCAAAATAAATTGCTCCATATCAGTAAGGAAATGCTATTATGAACAGACTGTCCGGTAACATGGAACTCTTGCTTTATAGATAACCTTAAAATTTTAATTTGGGAGGGGCAGTACTCTAATAAACTCTTATAATGGGTATCTTGGAATCTTTTCAGAATCTTCCTTCATTAATTATAATAAACCTCAAATCTAAGTAGAATTTGATCTCTGAGTGGTCAGAGTATCTGCACTTCCACCGTTTATGAGTGTCTTGTATTGTCTAATATATATTGCTGTTTAAGTGGTTCATGAATAGCCAGAGTGTAGGATTTATTGCTTTACAAATTAGTGTAGTCAACGTTTACAATACTGTAGCTCTGTTTTAACAGACCATGGGCACAGATAAAAAGAAAAGGGCAGTACCCAAGAAAATGATTATTAATCTTTCATTAGCCCTTGAGTTGAATCTTTGGTTTTAGGGCAGTGCTGTGATTTTCACCCAAAGGAAACTTGTGGTTTCATGAGGATCAGGCCTCGTTACAGGGTGTTTGACCTCGTAGGCAAGCATATTTAACATTCGCTAGATATGACCATTTAACTTCTAAGTACATCTCCCAGTCTGTGCTTCAAGTTTTGATAAATAGATATGGACTTTCTGTTGTTTGCCATTTAAATTACCTTTCTCCTGATAACTTTGACCCTCAGATGGGATGGGGAAAGTGAAACAAATCAACAAACAAAAACAACCCTGCCTAGAACACAAAGAGAGAACCAGTATGTAAAAAGAAGCACAGTCTCTCACATAAGGTCTTTATCAGATTAATAGCCTTCAATTTGTTACCTTCACAGTTCCTTATGTGGTTCCTTTTTGGATGACCTTTTTATCCATTTGTGCTTGTTTTGTGTTTTTTGTTCTGTTTTTTTTGTTTTTTGCGGTACGCGGGCCTCTCACTGCTGTGGCCTCTCCCGTTGTGGAGCACAGACTCCGGACACGCAGGCTCAGCGGCCATGGCTCACGGGTCCAGCCGCTCCGCGGCACGTGGGATCTTCCCAGACCAGGGCACGAACCCGCGTCCCCTGCATCAGCAGGCGGACTCTCAACCACTGCACCACCAGGGAAGCCCTGTTTTGTGTTTTTAAAAAAGAAACACAAGTGCAGAAAAATCCCCTTTGAAATAAATATGGGTATGTTGCTGCAAATGGCATGTCTCTAAGAGTACTGACATCACCTAGCTTTCTTCTGCGTCCTAAGGGTAATAAGTGATATGCCTCTGACATGAAATGCATTTGCACCATAAAACCTTGGAGGCTTAAAAATGCTTACTGCATGAGGTCTTTTAAAATCACTTGGGAAAGGGAAAAGTGCTTTTTAGTTGAGTATTGCTTACTATACTTGTCAGCTGCTCTGTGGGCATGAGATGGTAAATAGTTGTCTAACTTGGAAATATCTCACCTTTTAAAAATACTGCTTTGATGACAGTTTTATGCAGTTATTTCCCATGCCTTCACAATGGGGAAAGATTTTCATGTTAGTTTTCTTGTGTCTTCCGTTTAGAAAAAATACATAATAATGATTTATCATGTTCTTAATTTGTAGAAACTATAAGATCATTTACTTCTTTTCATCTAACTCACTTTTGTCTTCTCATAATACTCTTAACCTGTCTATTGGGGTGGAGGAAAATATGTACCTGTTCTGCCTTCTATTTAAAGGTGCTGATAAATCCATGTGTTTTGTCACATTTCCCAAACGCTACATGTTGAGAGATGATGGAATTTCATGGGCAGAGGATACCCTTTATGGAGATTTCATATATTTCTTGCTAGGTGTATATGAAATTGTTTCCCCTTTTGACTTCCTTATTAATTTTTGGCTTTATTTGTACCCACCCTCTCCCCAATCTAGATAGGTCTCCTTTTGGCTTCCTTGACGCTTTTTCCTCCTAAGCCCTCTTTTTTTTAGATTGTTTTTCTCTCTTTAATCTTTGCAGTTTTGTGTTCCTTCTCATCTCTGGTTGTATCACAGGGCTCATTCTGAACCTTCTCTATGTATTCCCTTAGGCGGTTTATCTTCTAAGCACAGTTACCACTGATATATTCTGTTAATTTTGTTTTGTTAATTTTATTGGTGAGGAAGCTTTGTCTCAGAGAGGTTGTCACTTGCCCAAGGTGATGTATGCAAGTGGTAATTAGCCAGCCCTAGGTCCTAGTCATCTTATTCTAGACGCCCTGCTCTTACCACAGCACCCCCGTGTTACTCTGCTCATTTCACCTGAGGCGTGTGTGTGAATTTCTTCCCAAGTTTACTTCTGTAACTCTGACTGCCAGTGCCTTTTCCTTAGCTGTCTGTTGGACTTCCCTACTTGTTTTTGTCACTTGAAACTTAACAGAATTGAAAGCAACATATTATTTTCTCCATCATCCCTCCAGATTCCTCTTATAAGGAGCAACACTAGTCTTTCGCTTCTTCGTTTTTGTTTTTTCTGAGTTTGATTCTTCATTCTTCTTTGTTCAAGTGTTGTCAGAACCTACCTAGGGTTTTCGTTTTTTAAGAAAGCATTTGTTTATTAATGGAATTTTTATAGTGGTTTTTTAGTTTTTAAAAAATTACATAAATCTTAGGAAACATACAAGATAGAATGGTATAACAAACACGTGTACTCATCACTCAGTTTCAACAGTCATCAGTATTTTGCCAATCTTGTTTCATTTATCACCCCCACAAATTCTTCTTTTGAGGGAGCTGGAGTATTTTAAATTAAATTCCAGACCTCATATCACTTCACTAATGAGTACTTTACTTGGTATCGCTCAAAGATAAGGACTTAAAATAAAATCACAATATATTATCAAGCCAAAATTAGGGGTAATTCCTTAACATTCAATAAAACTGAAATACTTTCAGATTTTTTCAATTGTCATTCTCTATTCTACTTCAAAGTTTATCTAAGATTGGTTTTACTTTTTGCTTAAATGTTTGGAATAATTCACAGTGAAGCCATGTGAGCCTGAAATTTTCATTGGTTTTTTTCACTTTTTAAATTAATATGTCATCTATAATAGTGTTAGTGCACTAATCTTTAGTGTATAGCTCAATAGATTTTTACATGTGCATACACTCGTATAACCGCCACTCTGATCAGATATAGGATATTTCCAGCACCCCAGAAGACTCCTCATGCCATTTTGCTGTTATATCCACCCTCCAGAGATAACCACTGTTTTGATTTCTATCACTATAGATTAATTTTACCTCCTCTTGAACATCATGTAAATGGAACCATACAGCATTTGCTCTTCTGTTTCTAGCTTTTTTGCAGAGTATAATATCTGAGACTACTCTAATGCCATGTTATCAGTTGTGTATTCCTATTTATTAGTGCATAGTATCCCATTGCCTCCATATGCCACAATTTATTTATATCTGCCGTTGATGTATCTTTGGGTTGTTTCCAGTTTGGGGCTCTTATGGAGAAAGCTGCTATGAATATTCCTATATATTTCTGTTGGTAGACCTATATACTCATTTCTCTTGTGTATACACTTAGTGGAATTGCTGGGTTATAGAATAGATGTATATTTAGCTATAGGAGATATTGCCAGTTTTCCCAAGTACCAGTGCACACTCCTTCCAGAAATGTATAAGAGTTCTAGGTGATCCACATCCTTAGCAGCACTTGGTATTGTCAATCATTTTAATTTTAGCCATTCTGGTTGATTTGTAGTGGTGTCTTATAGTTTTAATTTGCATTTTCCTGATGAGTAAAGATGCAAGTATCTTTTCATGTTTATAGACTGCTAGTATATCCTCTTTTGTGTCATGCCTGATCTTTTCCTTATTTTTTAATGAGTTATCATCTTTGTAGGAATTCTTTGTGTAATGATCGAATGATTTGTAGGAATTATATATAATTTGGATACAGGTTTTTTGTCAGATGGCTATTTTGCAAACTTCTCCCAGTCTGGAGAATACCTTTTCTCACTCTCTTTTTTTTTTTTTTTTTTTTTGTGGTACGCGGGCCTCTCACTGCCGTGGCCTCTCCCGTTGCGGAGCACAGGCTCCGGATGCGCAGGCTCAGCAGCCATGGCTCACGGGCCCAGCCGCTCCGCGGCATATGGGATCCCCCCAGACCGGGGCACGAACCCGTATCCCCTGCATCGGCAGGCGGACTCTCAACCACTGCGCCACCAGGGAGGCCCTCACTCTCTCTTAATGCTGTCATTTGAAGAAGAAATGTTCTTAATTTTAATGAAGTCCATTTCATCACTTTTTTTCTTTTATGGTTAGAGCTTTTTGTAGAAACTTTTGTCTTCTCCAAGGTCATAGAAATCCTCTTGATTTTCCCCTTCACATTTATGTCTGATTTATCTCTAATTTTTGTTGATGTTGTGAGGTGTAGGAGTCAAGGCTCATTTTTGTCCCACGCAGCTATTCAGTTGACCCAGCACCATCTATTAAGATCATTTCCCCCTGCCTAGTCCATTTAACATCTCTTGGAACTACCACTTCATTTTTATTTTTATATTGTTGTGGCAGTAACGGTTTAGGTCACTCTTAGCTCATCTTCATGTCCATTCTCCCAACTTCAGTCCGTTATACACACAGCTGCTTGGGTAATGTTCCTCTAAATGTTAATTTTAGTTCTTTGTTCAACAAATAAAAGTGATTGTGCATTGCCTATCATATAAAAGTTAACTCTCCAGACCTGTTTTCAGAGTTGTATTTCCCTCATCTTTACTTCCCCCAAATCTTACCAATTACAGTATCTGCTCCTGCCAGTATAATTTTTTTACCACCCCTAAAGTCAAATTGTTCATTTCTGTGCCTTTGCACAAGCTATCCTTTCTTTTTCTGAAGGTCTCTCCCTGGTAGTTCCTCATAACTATGCTGTTTCTGAAAATCTAGCCATAAAACCATTCTCAGAATCTTTTGGGATCAGCCCCACCTGGTTCTGTTTTGCTTCTCATCTATATCCTGTCAGTGTGCAGACACACAATACTCATTTCTGCTTTTACACAGTGAGTGTGCTTTTCACTTGTTTTGTGAATGCTGGTTTTTTGTTTGTTTGTTTGAGTATAAGTTATTTGAGGACAGGAAATATATTTCCTTTTTTTTAAAAAAAAAGATATATTTCCCCAGAGTTCTCATTACAGTGCTCCCTTGTAGAGTAGGTGCTCAATTAAAATTGATTGACTGATGAAGTTATATAGTATAAGAGTTTTTTCCCCCTCCCGTTTTTGTATATCTGACCTTCACCCATTGCCTTCTTACTATGTCCCAGGTGAAACTGACTTTTCTCTTTTCCCCTCTTTCTGTGTGTGACTTGCAGCACTGATGCGGGTGACAGCCCTGTTGGCACCACCACTGCCACCAACCTGGAACAGCCTCAGGTTATCCCCTCTCAAGGTGACCTTCTGGGGGACCTTTTAAACCTTGACCTTGGTCCCCCAGTCAATGTGCCACAGGTATCCTCCATGCAGATGGGAGCAGTGGATCTCTTGGGAGGAGGACTAGATAGTCTGGTAAGCATCTTTCTTCTTTCTTTTGGTTATTTTAAATGCTTTTTATTTTTAAATTTCTCGGGTTATTTTTAATTCTTGATATGCTGAAGAACTTTAAATTATCCGCTTTTTAGAACTAGACCTTTCCTTGACGAGCAGAGCAATGTCCTTTGATAAAGGACAGGATTATTTTTTCTAGAGATTTAATTGATACTGTTCATCATTGGTATGGGATATGTCTACAAGTGTACAGGATTATTTTGTTGTCCTGCCTCTGAATGGAACTTTTGATGTTTAACCAACCTAGTCATCTTTCCAGAGCTTATTATTACTCCTGCTGCTTAACTCTGGATAGCCCCTGTAATTCCCCTTCTGACCTGAACATCATTCAGATGACCTCATAGTGATCATCCTATTTTGAGGCTTTCAAACTTTTGCCTTTTTTGTATTTTATTGGCTTATGCCTTGTCTAATTTCAAAAGGTTCATTTGAGCCATTTGTGTTTTTTTTTTAAATGTATCTTACTTATAGTTGAGAAGTACTTCTTGATTGGTTCTTTTTTCCCCTTTTCCATCCACACCCCCCCACTCCACCCTTTCATACTTCCAATTTAATTAGCTTCCAGGATTCTAATACTAAAAGGCTCCAATGTCCAGAGTATCTGTGAATATGTGCCACCAGTGGAAGCCAATTAGTTACTGTTGCTGTAAAAGATAAATGAGAAATATTAAGGATGACCTTCCATCTGTGTAGAGAAGGCCAGAAAGATAACAGGTCTCATCACACGGCTCCCTGCAAATTAGATACTTAACTGTGGTGGAATTAGAGGGGCTTTTTTTAGCTGAACACTTGAAAATAAGTTGTTCATCAACCTGATGACTCTAAATATGCCCAACAAACTGATTTATTTCCCAGCATCAGAAATTGGAAGGCAATGCCATAGATACAAAAATATATGTTCTCAGAGATTACATAAACAAAACGACCTTACTTTCTGCTTCATACACTGGCATTTTCTCTTCTACTTTATGAGCAGTATTATGTCTGGGATTTATGCCATCTGGTACAGGTACATTTACTTTTGGCTGACGGAGAGCCTAAGGAGATAGGGTTACCGTCATATCTTTGTGGGTGATGCGTTTTACTAATGGAAGTCACTGCTTCCAGAGTCTGTACACTGACCAAGCTCTGGACTCTAGCTAATGGTGACACAAATGAGCACTGCTTTTGTCTTCCTTGGGAATAAAAGCATTTGCTTTTCATTTTCATATCTCTAATGAATAGAGTTGACTGAATAGCTTCCTCGTGTGATATCCTGCGTTGCTGTATAACCTCCTTTATAGACTCAGGAGACTGACAAATGAATATTGAAATATTCATGGAGACTCTCAGAAATCCCTTATAAACACTGAAATAGCTCATCCTATTCTGTTGACACATGAGCTACAAGTTAAATGTTACATCCTCCTCACGGTTATGCCTTAACAACCCTGCTTATTTCCCTAGTGGTTTACGACGTAGTGGACTTGCTGAACCTAAGAAGACAAAGAAATTAAGTTTGAAGAATGGAGGGGAGAAAGAGGCTCTGTATTTTGATGTTGACTGGCCCAGGGTTCTGTCCTCTTGTTTCTTAACCCACTTTAGCATGGAAGGGAAAGAAACATGTTATTTCCATTTGGCTTTGTATCAGCTCTTGCTGGCCCTTAAAACTCGTCAGGTTTCTCCTTATATTTTACACAGCTAATCCAGTCATGTGTCAGAATTCTGGCAAGTTTACATCAGATAGAAAAACAATTAGAACTTTCTCAGATTGTAGTGGCCCAAGTCACACATGGGCCTTTTTTCATTTTCTTTTTTTGCAAAGGATATTCTCTTTGGGGTGGAGAATAAATTGTTTTTATAATTGGATTTCTAAATATTATACAGCCTTTGCTAGGTAGGCCCAGTAATGTTTCTGTGTAACTCTAAATTTTAGCTTATTCTGACTTTGGGATTTAAAATGGTATAATTGGTGTTATAGCCCCAGAAAGTGTTTACATGCAGGTTTCTTCAGCTTATTCTGTGATATAAATATGTCCCAGAAATCAAAATGAGGAGTAAAAGCCCTTCTTTCTGCTTTAGATCTGTATGTAGTTAAATATATATCACTCAAAGAACCAAGATTCCTTTTAAGAGAACATCACAAGGAAGAGGCCTAAATCTGGCTGTGTGAAAGACGAGTTTCTGTGGCAGCAGTAGTCTGTGCCAGTTTTAAAATGCTTTTATTGTTCTTACGTAAATTATCTAATTTAAAGAGGAAAATAGTTCTCAAAGTTTTTACTTAGTCTATACAGATAGTGCTGTTTCTTGAATGAATTGTTGCCTTACAGCAGTGATTCTCAAGCTAATGTGTACATAAATCAACTGGAGATCTTGTACAAGACAGATTCTTGTTGCTCTGGGGCGAGACCTAGGAATCTGCATTTCTAACAAACACCCAGATCTGTGGACCACATTTTGCATAGTAAAGACATAGAGTATCTGTGATCACTGTGAACCACTCCACTTTAGTGCTTGAATAGCTGTTGGTAGACCCAGATGCCTTTTTCTCTTGACTTCAGTAGTAAACACACTCCTGGAAAGAGGGCTCCTACTCTGCCTCAGATTGAGAGAGGGCAAGAAACTCTTGAAATTATTTTGTTAAAGGTCTGTCTTTCACTCTCTAGGAAGAAGAATGTTGCTGGGTGTGGTAGAATTTGACCCAGGTCCCCATTTAAAATATGGCCTGGATTAGAGTTATGTGATTGTCTGGCAAGCAGCACTCAGGTTACATGGGTGTTCATCTCAGAACGGCTCTCAGCAGCGTTTTTGCTGCTTTTATCAGTGGTTTCTAACAGAACCTTACCCATAGAGGTCAGTGGTGTGCTGCTAATGAAGCGTGGCAGCTAGTAACCTTTTATTTCAAGCTTTGTGGTTCTCAACTCTAGCTGCATAGTTGGTATTTAAAAATATATATTGTCAGCGTTTGGACCCAACCCTAGAGCAATTAAACAGAATTTCTGGGAGACAGGACCTTAGACATTGGTATTTTTTTTAAAAAATCGAAGTTATTTTTATTTTGCAGCCAAGATTGAGAATATTGAGCCCAATGAAGCTCCAGATGAAGTTAGGTAGAGATGTTAAAAAATTGATCTTTAAGCCAAGGCAGTGATTTCCACAGAAGAATTATATTTTGGTGAGCCTCTGGCACCTCCTACAAAACAGACCTCTCTGACTTTACCTTGGTTCTGCCTCCTACCTCTCCACACCCTCACCCCCTGACCCCAGGACATTTTCCTGTTGTGATTTGCTGTTAGGTGATCCAGCCTACCAGAAATTGGCCAAGAGTTGAATTTGGCCGGTTTAGATTTAGTTGCTCATTCCCAGGGTTCTTCTCACCCTTGCTCATGTTTCATAATTGGAGACTGAAAATTGTCTTGTATTTTGGATTATCTACCCATTTTCTGTTCCTCTGTTTTAAAACTTGATATTCACTAGAGGATAATAGTACTCTTTCATTTTCACATCCTGGTGATCCTCCCATTAGATCTTGTTTGCCCTCTTTCATCATTGCACTTGTGAAATTTTGAGATTTAGTGAATTGTGACTTTTCTAGAACTGTCATTCAGGAAATACTTACCAATTTATTTATTCATTATTATTTGTCACAAGCTACCTGAAGGCTCCCTCCTTTTTCCATCAATAATTGTGACAGCTGTGATTCTTAAACCAAAGAGAGTGAAGTAGGTATATTGCTATGATGTAAAAAACACACACACACACACGTGCACACCATTTGCGTTGTTGTTTGGTTTTTTGTTTGTTTGTTTTTGGAGACAGGTACCTTTGAAAATCATTGATGTAGGCAGAGCTTCAGATTTTTAAAAATGATGCGTCATCACAAAACTCAAATCAAAATGGATTTCCTAAATACTCTTCACTTTCCTCCTTAGTTTTTGCTTGCCCTTTAGCGTATTCTATTTTGCCTAAATGTAGATCGTTTCCTCCTTCTGTTAGTGTAAACTTAACTGTCACCTTGATGTGGAATGAATTCAGGTAATGAAACTTTGATCTATGTATAGAGCAAGATAGTATACTATTTAAATGTTATTGGGGTTTTTGTTTCTTTGTTTTAAAAGCAGTATAGGTGTCTTTTTATGCCCCTGCTACCAAATCTAAGAAACTGCTCACCTTGGGTAGTGTGACATTTCTGACGGTGGTGCAGATCCTGGTTTGGTGTGAGAGGTGACCCGGCACCCAAGTATGTACCATGTATTGCATACATGTTATAAAGATACTCCATCTGCTAATGAGTCTGACATCGCTGAGGATCGCTAGAGTAATAATTGAATCTCAATTATTTGTTGCCATTACTTTCAGACTGTCAGCAGACTGTCAGGCCTTGGCTAAATTACGGCCTTCTGTTTATCCAAGGTGCTGTGCATTATTCTATTTAGAAAAATGGTGCTATTGTGCATCAAGAATAGAAAGGAAGCATTACCCAGAGCGCCCTTTCTCTGTGCTGACGAAGGGTTTCCTGCCAGAGATATGTGCTTCAGCGTGCCCAGCTAGGATGGAGTAGAAGGGAGGAGAAACTGCCTTTTCCTGACTCCAGTGTATGGTTTTCAGAACCTCCTACCCTGTTTCTTACAGGTTTTTACCTTTCAGATATTTCAACTCATGAACTATTGTAGTAATGATTTTGAGGGTTTTTTATTAGCCCATGGGAAATCCATTGTACATACTAGTTTTGCATCTTCATATCTCTTCCTCTGGAAAAGATTTGCTGTGATTTAAGAGCTTAAGTTTTAGAGTTGGTAGTCTTGTGAAGACAGTTTTGTAAATTGTAGCCTAATTTTGCCTGATAAATTCTTCAATGGCTTTTGTAACCACTGTCTTTTTATCAGTGCATAGGTTTAGTGAAGGCTGGCCTCAGGCAGCGTTGGGAATAATTACCAAATACTGAGTGCCTATTTCTGTGCCAGTCTCTGTGCTAGAACTTTTATAATTCCTAATCCTCAAAATAAGTCTGCAAGGTAATTGGTATTGGGTCCCATTTTACAAAAAACTGAAGGTTGCATAGCAAGTAAGACTCAGAGTCAGGATTTTGAACCCAGACTTCTTCAAAACTTTAAAGTTTATACGCACTTTTCCACTGTCCTGTGATTCCTCCAGTTTTTTTGTTATTGTCATTTTCCAGAATAGAATTCAGTCTCACTTAACTTTGGTCCTTCTCAGACTAGGGTACACAGTCTCTGGAGTACACAGCAGAGTACAGGGCGCATTTGAAGCTGCAGGATAAACCTGGTTCATCATCTTGCAGTGTCAGTCTTACTTGATGGTAAGGAATGTAAACACACTGTATTAAGGCTTAGAATGTAAAATTGCATGAATGTTTAAGATAAAACACAAGGCTTGTTTGCCCTAGGCCTCTCCAGATGCCCTGTGTGTGAGTTTGGGCTAGCTTATCATTAGGAGGCACTTGAAAGTTTGAGAAAGACTTTAGAAGTTTATTCATTAATGAGGAGAGGGATTGGATAAGTTGATACATCTTATCTCACAGCAAAAGAAATAAGATTGCTTTCAAGTAGAGCCACAAAATCCTGTGTTCCCATCTATTTGGTGGTGAATTGTGATGTAAAGCAAGTACTTTCAAGGCAAATAAATGATGCACAGGACATTCTTGTGCTGAAAACTGGCAATCAAAACCACTCAGACAATACATTTCCTTTCTAGAAAGAGCTTTGGCCTTGGGGTGGGAACGGAGGGGGTGGGGTCATCTTTTCCCCTAATTGGTTGTATTCATATGTGTTGGCAGTGTTGATGCAGATATGGTGCTCTAAGTCAGTTGGGGAAACAATTTTGTCAGCCTTCTGTCCATTTTGTGATAATTTTCACCAATAAAATGATTCATTTCCAAATTGTCTCCCCAAGAAATAATACTGCCATAATGGTGCTTATATGGAAATTCATTCACTCAGTAAATATTTGAGTGCTTATTCCTTGTCAGGCTCTATTCTGTGTACTGGGAATATAGTTGTGGCGAGTCCTTAAAAACATACATTCTAGTGAGGGGAGACGAATGACAAAGAAGTACATAGGTAGTAATTACTGCAAAGGAAAATGAGACAGGATGCAGAGCTTCTCCTGTGGATTTTTACTGCATTGAACATTGAGTTATATCTGACCTAAGAGACCAACAGTGGCCATTCTAAGGACTTTCTGTTCACATTCTATTCCCTGTCCCATCTCAGGAAGTAATCTGTTATATCTCCCTATTTTTCCATTGATGTAAGACTTTTTTTCCTTCAAGTTAAGGAGTCTTCTGATGATTTTTGTATGATCTCAACTCATTTATGCTATTCCACATCAAGTCTATTCTCACCATGAGTTTGTCTAATAGCTTTTGCATGGTTACAGATTCTTTTCACCAATTTGATTAGTTATAGTTTATGGTGCTTTTCTAAATAGCTTTTTGAAGATTAAATTAAAATTTGTAGCCCAACAGGTGGAAAACCATACTTTTACCTAGAAGATAGTGTGTGCCTTCTGAAATCTAAAAACTAATAGGAAAAACACAGACTGATGTTTTTGACACCACTAGGATTTTGGTATAAGTTTTGTTTGTGATCGGAATCATTGTGTACTATTTTTACATCATTCTGTTTTGACTCCTAACTAGCAGAGCTATCAGTAAGCTATATGACCTGAAGCATTCCTTAGACTCCCTTCAATTAAATCAGTTCTGGAAAGTGTCAACTAAAGGAGGTGATAATTCTAGACAGGAGCAAAGAAATGTGTGAGCTTAAGATCTACACCTCTAATTAAGAGAATGTCTTCAGATACTCAGCTCCAGTTTCAGAAGCAGACAGATATATTTTAGACTGGTCAGATGGATCTCAAAGGGTCTAACCCAGAGCAGTGATTGTGAGCATTTGTGGGGGTTTTGGGTTTTTGCATTTAATTTTATTTTTACTTGTTTATTTATTTTTGGCTGCATTGGGTCTTCGTTGCTGCTCAGGGACTTTCTCTAGTTTTGGCGAGTGGGGGCTACTCTTCGTTGTGGTACGTGGACTTCTCACTGCAGTGGCTTCTCTTGTTGCGGAGCACGGGCTCCAGGTGTGCGGGCTTCAGTAGTTGTGGCACTTGGGCTCAGTAGTTGTAGCTCGCGGGCTGTAGAGCGCAGGCTCAGTAGTTGTGGCACACGCGCTTAGTTGCTCCATGGCATGTGGGACCTTCCCGGACCAGGGATTGAACCCGTGTCCCCTGCGTTGGCAGGCGGATTCTTAACCACTGTGCCACCAGGGAAATCTCGTGTGGGTTTTTTGTTGTTGTTGTTTTGTTTTCGGTCTGCTTGGTGGCCATGTCAAGACTTTTCCTTTTCTTGGAGTCAGGCAGACTTGGTCCCTTACAGAACCTCAGTCTTGAGTTCTTTCTCTGTACTTCTGCTTTTGTAGCATGTTGCCATTGGATGAAGGTATTTCCTTTTGGTATGCAGACTCAGCTCAAACTTTTGACTCAGCCTGGTTCTGCAGCAGAGCTCATGCGACCATGCTGAAATCTCTTTAGCCCATAAAATAAGTCACCATGAAATCACTACTTTCCATCCAATTACTGAATGAACAGTGCAGCGACACATCTCCCTAGTTCAACATGAACTGAACCTGTTTCAGCACTAGTTCAGGCACGAGAAAGCACCCACCCTGTGGCAGGAGCGAAATGTTAATGATATTCTTAGTGCCGTTTAATGGGATTTAGGTTGGGGGCTGGGGAAGCGTTACCACTAGCAGAAATTTTAGACTTGGGTATCGGCTATGGACCTGTAGGAAAATTCTGTTCAATTTTCAGCATTTGAAGTGTTCTTTTCCTGAAATTGGCACCTCTCCTTCATCTTCCTGTATCCTGATTTAGTGGGTGTATAGTTGACATTATTTCCTTCATGGAGAAAAGAGCAGCCTCATTAAGGCAGTCCTGGGATTAACGGGATATGGACAGCTCCAAAAGACACCTAAAACATACACGGTAGTTAGACACCTAAGATTGAGATTAAAGCCATGCCTTATGCCTCTGGCACTTTTCACTCACCTCTCCCAGCTTTCTGGATAACAGATATCACTGAATTTTTACAAGTCCAGTTTGACTGATTTTGTACCCTACCTGATTAGTAAGTATTACCAAACAGATGAATCTTGTCTGACTCCAGATGATATCAGCAACTGAATTGAAATGGTTAGTGGCTAGTTCAGGCCAACATGACAATGACATTGCTGTGTTTTGTTCAGCTTTCTAGCCTTCCCCGCCCCCCCGCCCCACCTCCTCGATTAATATCTGCATCATCCTGCTTGTCGCTGTAGATAGGAGAGGCCCTCACTGGGGAATTGGCTCCCATCCTTGCTGACATCTCCCTGTTAGTTACTCTTGCCCAACACTGTGCTGTCACCTGTGTCATATTTTCAGAGAGGAAGATGATAACCTCCCTTAGAAATTTTTCAGTCAAAAGGAAAGATGCTAAATAAAGTCTGAGTAAGCTATAGTTTTGCTAGTTAGAAAACATATTGAAATTGTCCTTTCCTTTTGCTCTCTGGACATAGCACAGTTATGTGAACCTTTATATTTCTGGCTACATGTCTCTCACACCCTTTGGATTCTGCCTCTGTAAGATCAAGAGTTCTTGACTCTGGGTTGCAGCTTAGTTGTATTTGATAAGCTGAACATAAACAAAGGAGAATCAGAATTACTTTTCAGTTTCTCTGACATGTTTTTGAATAAAATTGACAAGCAGCATGTTGGGGAGGAGGCGGGGGAGTACATTTAGATCCTGTCCAGCTAAGATTATATTCATATAATACTCAAGTATAGTAAGAATGAAATCTAAGAAAATAAGGGCTATAAATGGGCTTTATTTCCTTTGGAAATAACACCACTAGTGAGTGCCTTTTCTCAGTGCCTTTTATTGAATGTAGCATATTTGATAATACTGCCATTTCTCTTCCAGTGTGTTTTTTCTTTCTTGCCATCGAGTGCCAACAAGGTCCATAAAGAATTCCATCTCTTTCAAGATTCAGTTTTGAGATAGGCCAGAAGGGAGGAGAGTGGCTGGGGGGAGGATGTGTAAGCCCATCAGAAAGTCATAAAACTAAATAAAAACCAGCATCAGGACAAGTGAGACATTGTGCATCATTCCCTTCCTTAGAAAGGGTTTTTCTTGGACTTCCCTGGTGGCACAGTGGTTAAGAATTCTCCTGCCAATGCAGGGGACACAGGTTCGAGCCCTGGCCTGGGAAGATCCCACATACCGCAGAGCAACTAAGCCCGTGCGCCGCAACTACTGAGCCTGCGCTCTAGAGCCTGTGAGCCACAACTACTGAAGCCCGTGTGCCTAGAGCCCGTGTGCCTAGAGCCCGTGCTCCACAACAAGAGAAGCCACCACAACGAGAAGCCCGCGCACCACAACGAAGACCCATCGCAGCCCAAAATTAATTAATTAATTAATTAAAATAAATAAATGGGGTTTTCTTTCTTCTTAAGTTCTAGCTTCCTTTTCAATTCAGGAGTTAGCGCCAAAGTAATTCCTGAACATATATTCTTGTCTGATTCCAGATCATAGTTAATTCTCTAAGGCAACGGTTTTCAACCTTGTCTGTACATTAGAATCACTAGGGCAGCTTTTTAAAATTCTGATGTCCAGGCTACAACTCAGAACAATTAAATCACCATGGCTGGTATTGAGACTCGGGCATCAGTACTTCTAAAAATCCCCCTCCTCCCCACAGTTATACACACGCAGGTGGTTTATTCCATTGTGTATCTAAGGTTGAAAACCGTAGTTAATAGAACACAATTGAAGTAGTTATTAGTAATCTTAGAAAGATTGAATCTTACTCTAAGAAACCTCCAGGTTTTTGTGATGGAGGAATTGAAAACTAAAGACTTACCATAATCAGTTTGCCTTTGCAAACTTATTTTCTCTGACTTTTTTTCTTTTTTAACACATATCTACCCTGTGCTCCAGTCTAATTAGACTACTCATTCTTCTTCTTCTTTTTTTTAAAAATATTTATTTATTTATTTATTTATTTATTTGGCTGCACAGGATCTTCATTGCCACATGCGGGATCTTCGTTGTGGCATGAGGGAATCTTTTAGTTACGGTGTGTGAGATCTTTAGTTGCGGCATGCAAACTCTTAGTTGTGGCATGCGGGATCTAGTTCCCTGACCAGGGATCGAACCTGGATCCCCTGCATTGGGAGCGTGGAGTCTTAGCCACTGGACCACCAGGGAAGTGCCTACTCATCCTTCTTGATCATGCTTTTATTCCTACTTCTTCAGCCTTTATTCAGGCTATTTGAGAAATAACCTCCCCCATTTTTGCATTCTATAATTTCACACTACCATGTCTTTGAAGCTTCTTTTCATTATCCTTCAGCCAAAAGGAGGCTCTTCTATTCAGAACTTTCTTTTTTTGCTTTAGTATATTCTGTATGGTTTTTGCATTTGTGTTTTGTTTTTTTGCCAGTTTGCAAAGCCTGGATCTTGTTCATCTATTGTTTTCCCCTCATTGCCCGGCATGTCTATAGTCCCCATAGTACCTTGTGTCCAGCAAATGTGAGTGTGTGTTTGAATAAAAGGAATCCCATGCTTTTCAGATGTCATGCTATGGATGTGTGTTATTCTAGAAACAGGGAGAAGGTAGGTGTGTAATATCTCTTCTATTTGCTGTCATTCTTTTCCAGTTATTCGAATTCTTGGTTGTGATGACCTTTTTATCTGTACGCCTGTGATTTCTCGCCCCACGTCCAACCAGTAAATAGTCTTCAGGAACCAGACTTGGCAAATGTTGGTTCTTTGAGGTTTGGAGTGTTCTGTAGCTTAGTGCAGAGCATGCTTATTCATGCCAGTTATGAAACGCCTGGGGTCTTTGTTCTGTCGTGGTGGAAATAAGCCCCATTGTTTTTCAGTATATGTATTATTTTTGAGATTTTGGCAGCCCAGTTTTATATATCTGTCCACTGAGAAGGTAATAAATCCTCTCTCTCAAATCGTGAAGACAAATACAGTTGTTTTTTTAACACAACCACAGCCTAGAGCTCTCCAGGTTCCTACCACTAAATGACAGACAATAAAGGAAACTGTTTTGTAAAGCAGACAAGGCATTCGGTGATTCAGAGGGGAATGTTAGATGCACAGTGAGAACTAGGGAAGTAGCAGTATAGAATCGTAGCACAAAAACGTGTTGTTTGCTTTCTGACCAGCAGCATTAGTTGTGGGTATGTGTGTTTTATGTTTTTTCCTGCTAGCTATTTTCAGCTTCAGTTCTTCTTTAATGCTTTTGTCCTGGAATTCAGGGTGAATTATATCAGAGCCCTGACAGGAAAGTAAGACCATGTGGAATTATTTTCCTGTCACCTAGCTAATTGCATGAGTCTAATTCTCCAATAGTTAGCATCCTTTTAAATGATCTACTCCAGATAAATCACAGCATTTCTCCTTAGCTGTATTGACTGTGGGAGAGATTTGAAGAATTGCACGCCTTCGCATTTCCTACCCAGATAGGATATCTTCCTAACCCAGCCGTTTACTTTCGTAGGAAAGTTCTAGCTAAACTCTAAAAATCACTCTTGTTCAAGCTATAATTTTTGAAGCTTGGAATTGCAGCTCACTACTGGTTTGGTTCCCACTTTCTCAGTGGGGCGGCAAGTTTCAAAACATATTTTAGTTTTTCTTCCCCCCCCCTTAAATTTCCTTTTAAAGAAAAAATAAAACATATTCAGAACATTACGACTTAGAGATACAGCTTCTTGGAATATGTAAACTCTTTAAATCCTGTTTGGGTTTGTGCCTATGTACCCCAGTGGAAAGATTGGATCTGAAACATCCCTGAGATGTCCCAGCTCCATCTTCTTTCCACGTTTTCTCAAAACTCCCACTCACCCTACTCACTTTCCCTACTCAGTTCCCCTAGGTTATATTTCTTTGCAGTCTAGAATTTCTTTAGGCTTTGGGAGTCAAGTTGAATAGCATGTATTCCCCGCAACTTGGTAGAGCAATTTACAGATTCTGTATGGGCATCTAGTACTTAGCTAAATGAACTCTACCTTTCTCTCCTCTCTCTCCTTTCTCTCTTTCAGCTTGGCAGTGACCTTGGCGGGGGCATTGGAGGAAGTCCGGCAGTAAGTGCCATCGGTTTTTTTCACCATGGGATGCACTGCCCCCTGTTTGATGCTTTTCCTATGCACACATTCTCAGACCAGCCACTGCTACTATCTAGCCCTGTACACCAGAACCTCTGTAGCAGTGTATGAAGAGTAGAAGGTAGCGTAGGGTTACTTGGAATCTTTGGGACCATACACCACATGTGGTGTAGGGGTCTCTTTAGGGATTGGCGCTCTGGTGTCTACAGAGTTCTTTGTCTTCCTGACATTAAAGGGCTAAAGGAAATGGAACCTCCCATCTTGGCGAGAGAATACTCTTTTCTGTCGTCTAGAAAGAGCTTGAGCATCATGCAGCTGGACTCAGAGTGAGACTCTCCTCGTACGTGAGTTAGGGGGGTGTGAGTATCCATCTCCCCCAGGAGAGTCTCCTACTAGATATTTATGCCTAAATGGGGAAATAAGACTTGCCTGGGCCCAAGTGGAAATGGAACTGCTGTCTAAGTTGGATGCTTCTCCTTCTTTCTATAGAAACAGATTCCCCCTTCATTAGGGTACCTGTAGGCCTTTTGCACAGAATCATGGAAGCTAAAATTGGAAACAAACAGAAAAAAACTTTGGATCACTGTGTTCCTGATCCTACTGATTACTCTCTTGATAGAACTTCTAAAGAGTGTGTATCTTTTCAATGATGAAAAAATAACCATGATGATTTGAAGGACAAAGAATATACGAATTAAACGCCTAAGAATATTGTAATTATGGTGTGTTCTTATTGATTTATCAATACTATTAAAATATATGGCAACATTTTAAGGACTATTAATCAGTTCTTCCTGGTCTCCCTGCTCCCCTTCCCTTTTATTCCCTGCAGGTGGGACAGTCCTTCATCCCATCATCAGTGCCTGCAACCTTTGCTCCTTCACCTACTCCTGCTGTGGTCAGCAGTGGTCTGAATGACCTATTTGAACTCTCCACGGGGATAGGCATGGCACCTGGTGGATATGTGGCTCCTAAGGCTGTAAGTAAAACAACACTTTCTTAGTGGACAGTACCTGAATTATTTAGCATCTGACATTTGTGTTACTCTCACTGATAATAAATCCAAGGTTGGGGCTCTTTTTCTAGAGGATTTACGAAGAAGATGAAAGGCGGCCTTAAACCTAGCAATAAGAAGCACCATAGCATCCTTATTAACCATTTGTATAATTAGACTTAAAATTGGAAATACTAAGCATTTAGTGTTTGTTCTCTAGTTTAGAAACATTGCCTAGCTTGTCAACACTAAAGTCAGTCTAGTGTAGATCTGATATACAGAGCAACAGCAGGAGGAAAAAGTCGTAATAGAGATGTAACATTTTACTTTGCAGTCGTTCCACTCTCCTTTTTCCGTTGGTACTGCATATGGATTCTAGAGTGCCATTGCTCAGGTTTGGTTTTCATGCATTTTACTACACCTTTTTAGAGTTTTGATTTAGGTTAGTGTCATTGGTGTCCCTCTAGTCTCAGCCTCACTTGATGTCCTGCTCAGACTGAAATTCAAAAGGGGAAGGGGAAACTCCCTGTAAATGAAGCATATTTCGGCCCTTGGGAATAGTGCCTTCCAGGCTAAGCTAGGTTTCTTTTAGTTTTGCCTTTCTGAGGGGCAGCATGCCTGGTTGCTTTCTGAATTCTCTGCCTGCTCATCCAGCTCAGTGTGGGGGATCCCTGCTGCAGTTAGTAAACCAGTTGTCCATCCCAGGAGTCTTGACTTTGTGTACACACCCATTACATAGAGTAACCAGAAATATGATTCAAAACTGAGCTATAGTGTTTTGGCATAACTTAGTAGCTTTGTTGTAAGGTTACTGCGTTGGCTATTATCCCCACAGACTTTTAATTGATTAAGAGGTTATCTAACGTACTTGTTTACTAACATTACAGTAATACCTAGAAATGACAAATTTAAATAATGTAGAAAGATCAGGTGGAAAATTAAGGTTCTCTCTGTCCCCACTTCCCCATAAGTAGCCACTGTTAACTTTTTCTGTGTCCTCTCAGAAGAAAGAAAGATCATGCGTATACCTGTATGTTTGTATCCTTTAAATACTGTCAGTGGGATATACTGTTTTGCACCTTGTTTTTTCTCTGCCACAGTCTTTTGAATGGCTGTATCCACTTTATTGATGTGTACCACAACGTATTTAATCTTTCTCCTGGTGATGGACATTTAGGTTATTCATCTAGTCCTATCCCCGCCCCCTTTTTTGTTATTATGATGTTACCATGAACATTCTTGTTTATGTGTATCATGGTATATTTTTGTAAGCATATCTATAGGATAAACTTGGAATGTGCTTGATCATTTAAGCATTTAAAAATAGACATTACAGGGGCTTCCCTGGTGGAGCAGTGGTTGAGAGTCCGCCTGCCGATGCAGGGGACACGGGTTTGTGCCCCGGTCCAGGGGGATCCCACATGCCGCGGAGCTGCTAGGCCCGTGAGCCATGGCCTCTGAGCCTGGGCGTCCGGAGCCTGTGCTCCGCAGCAGGAGAGGCCACAGCAGTGAGAGGCCCGCGTACCGAAAAAAAAAAAAAAAAATAGACATTACAGGGACTTCCCCTGTGGTCCAGTGGTAAAGAATCCGCCTTTCAATGCAGGGGTCGCAGGTTCGATCCTTGGTTGGGGAACTAAGATCCCATATGCCACTGGGCAACTAATCCCACGCACCACAACTACTGAGCCTGCATGCAACAACTACTGAGCCCACGCATCTCAACTAGAGAGCCCATGTGCCACAAACTACAGAGCCCATGCGCTCTGGAGCCTGTGTGCCACAACGAGAGAGAGAAATCAACACACCACAACTAGACAGAAGCCCACATGCCACAGTGAAGAGCCCGTGCAGCAACAAAAAGATCCTGCTTGCCTCAGCGAAGATCCTGTGTGCTGCAACTAAGACCCAATGCAGACAAAAATAAAACAATAAATTATTTTTTATAAAAAGAGACATTACCAACTTACCCTCCAAAAAGGTGGCATCAAATTATGTTCTCCAAAGCAGAATGTAATAGTGCCAGATTCCTTATATTCTCCTTCACTGAGTATTACTGACTTTTTGAATTTTTGACCCTCTGATAGATGAAAAATAGTATCTTGTACTATTAAATAGTGTCATTTTCTTCTTTTCTTTTTCCTTTTTTTCCTGTAATGTGGTTGAGTATATTCTCATGTTTACTAGCCACCCACTGACTAATGGGTATTCTGTCTTTAGTCAGGACAGTTCATGAATTCCTGTTGGTTTTTTAATATATATATATATGTAAACTGGTACACTCCAGGAGTATCACAGATTCTGGGGCCAGAGGTGGGTCACGAATGAATTATATAGAGAAAATAGGCATTCAGATTACTTAAACAACATCTGAATACTTACTATTTCCCAAAGACTATAACGAGAGTTAAAAATATACGTAAGAGGGCTTCCCTGGTGGCGCAGTGGTTGAGAGTCCGTCTGCCGATGCAGGGGGCACGGGTTCGTGCCCCGGTCCGGGAGGATCCCGCGTGCGGCAGAGTGGCTGGGCCCGTGAGCCATGGCTGCTGGGCCTGCGCGTCTGGAGCCTGTGCTCCGCAACGGGAGAGGCCGCAACAGTGAGAGGCCGCAGCAGTGAGAGGCCCGCGTACAGCAAAAAAAAAAGTCACCTTAGTTGCCTAAGGAAGTGAAATCTTAATTTTATCTTTATTCAGAAGCATCCTGTCTGGTTTCATTGGGCTTTATACTGTGTTTCAGGTCTGGCTGCCTGCAGTAAAGGCTAAGGGCCTGGAGATTTCGGGAACATTTACTCACCGCCAAGGGCACATCTATATGGAAATGAACTTCACCAACAAAGCTCTGCAGCACATGACAGACTTTGCAATTCAGTTTAACAAGAATAGGTAAGAAATCTGAGTTCCCCAGCTCGATCCTGAGACAGCAGTGTACTTTGTGTCCAACAAGGGAGTGTTCTATTTAGCAGTGGGTAAAAACTCTCGTGTTGGCAGATGTTTGATGTAGAGTGAGTGGAGGCTCTTGCACATCTGTTCAGTGGTCAGCTTCAACACTGGAAGCCCTAGGGAATTTTGCTGGGAAAACTCATCCATATGGAATAAGAAAACCGTCTTTGCCATTATAATCATACCTTTTCTATAATGTTTTGTAAATGAAATCACGTATGGAGTCTTTTACATTTGGTTTCTTTCACTTAGCATAATGCTTTGAGATGTTTCAGCAGTCTGTTCTGTTTTATTGAGTAGTACTACATCGATGCTTTTACCATGATTTGTTTACACTTTCACCAGTTGGTGGAACTGGGGGTTGTTTCCAGTTTTATCTTTTATGACTAAAGCGCCTGTGAATATTCACGTACAGGTCTTTGTGTGGATATATGTTTTCATTTTTCCTGGATAAATACCTAGCAGTGGTATTGCTGGGTCATATGGTAATAAGTGTGAATGTTCCAGCTGTTCCATACTCTTACCAATGCCAGCCATGCTTATACATGTATAGTAGTATCTCATTTTAACTTGAATTGCCCTAATGACTAGTGATATTGAGCATTCTTTTCATAATCTTATTGACCATTCTTATATCTTCTTTGGTGACGTATCTGCTCAGATCGTTCCTTATTCTTTTTTTCTTTTTAATTGATTGTCTTATTATCAAGTAATAAAGTTTTTTATATATTCTGGATACAAGTCCTTTGTCAGATATGTCTTGCAAATATTTTCTCCCAGTCTGTGGCTTGCCTTATTTTCTTAACGGTGCTTTTCAAAGAACAAGTTTTTTATTTTTTGTTTTATTTATTTTTTATTTTTAGGGAGATTGCGATTGACACATATACACTGTTTGTTTGTTTTTTTTTTTGGCTGCGTGGGGTCTTCGTTGCTGCGTGCCGGCTTTCTCTAGTTGCCGTGAGCAGAGACTACTACTCTTCGTTGAGGTGTGCGGGCTACTCATTGCAGTGGCTTCTCTTGTTGCGGAGTACAGGCTCTAGGCGCGCGGGCTTCAGTAGTTGTGGCATGTGGGCTCAGTAGTTGTGGCTCTCAGGCTCTAGAGCGCAGGCTCAGTAGTTGTGGCTCATGGGCTTAGCTGCTCCGCAGCATGTGGGATCTCATCGGACCAGGGCTCGAACCTGTGTCCCCTGCATTGGCAGGAGGATTCTTAACCACTGTGCCACCAGGGAAGCCCAAGTTTTTTATTTAAATGAAGTTTACTTTATAATTATTTCCCTTTTATGTCTTTTGCTTTTTGTGTTCTGTTTAACAAATCTTTGCCTGACCCACAGTTACAATTTTTTTAATGTTTTTTAATAGAAGTGTTAATAGATTTAGCTCCTACCTTTACCTTTTAGAATTCATTTTGAGGTACTTCTGGTGAGATAATATGTGTAAAGTAAGAGTCAAAGTAAACTTTTTTTCCGTAGTAAGTCTTGAAGTCAGATAGTATAAACCCTCCTACTCTGTATGTTCTTTTTCAAAAATTGTTTTGGCAATTCTAGGTCTTTTGCCTGCTGGAATTTTGCTTGAGAGTGCAGTGAATGTGCAGATCAGTTTGAGGAAGAATTGGCATCAAACAATATTGAGTCTTCTAATCCATTGGCATAGCATATCTCCCCATTTATCTAGGTCATCCTTACCTTCTCTCTGCAGTGTTTTATAATTTTTCATGTACAGATCTTGCACATCTTTTGTCACATTTAAGTGCTTTATAGTTTTGATGTTATAGTAAGAAGCATATTTTAGTTTTTGGTTGTTGCTAGTATATAGAAATACAACTGATTTTTGTACATTGAACTTGTATCTTGAAACCTCATTAAACTTACTTATTAGTTCTAGTAGCCTTTTTTTTAGATTCCTTATGGTTTTCCACATAGATAAATAATGAGAGCAAGATCAAAAGGGCAAAAGGGTTTTTTGATTCATAAATGTTGATACCAAAATGAGTGATGTGTCTACTCAAAATCATTTCTTTATTGCATTTGGGACTCTAAAGTGTAGTTTATCTACAAAAAGGAAAATGTTTCTTCTGCTAGTCTGTGACTCTTGAAATTGATACTACCTATATAAACTCAGTAATTATTTTATAAATATTAAAATCCCATCTTCCTTCCTGAGGCTCATTAGAACATAAATTCATTATAAATTTATATCATTAAGTTGTTTATTTGTTATACCTATGGGCCTACTTTTCCCTTTTTGCTCCATCTTTTAAAAATTTTATTCTTATGTTTCTGAGACGTAAGACATGTCTGTCTTCCCTCATATATTTTGGGGTTTTTTTGTAACTTCGGACTCAGGCTTTTCCCATCTCTTTACTATTCTTGTATTATTATTAGGCAGGCTTCTCTGAGAAGTCAAACTGGTGGGTACTCACTACCTGCCTTAGGCGAAGAAAGTGGCCAGATTTGAGTCTACAGCTTATCCTTTGGGGTGTTGTTTGGAATGTTTAAGCCAATCATCTCTGCTTTACTTAGACTGGCTCTTTCCCAATGATTGCATCCTGTGTAAGTAAATAAAGAAGAAAGAAAATGAGAGTTACCAGTAAATCATCCTCTGGTCTGATCAGGCAGGTTATCAAGCAAGTGAAATAATACCATTATACTTTACAGGGTGGGTATTCTTAAGTGTTCTTTCTCCCAAAGATTATCTAAAGGAAGATGTATAAGAAAAAGATGCTTATCAAACCTGTCCCTCTAGTGGCATGATAAACATAAGAAACTTTCAGAATCAGAGCATTAGCAAACCAGTTCTGTGCTTATGAATGTTTTCTCCTTCCTCAAATCTTCTTAATGGAAAAAAGACGTTATGTTGTAACTAGTGTTACAGCAAATTAGAATTGGGAACTTTAGTGCCTGCTATTCCTTATGTTTCCTTCAAATGGAGTAAAAAGCCATTGAAACCTAAAGACGTGACTAAATCCTGCCTCCTGATTAACCTCTGGGATTTCTTCATCCTCTCTCCTAGCTTTGGTGTCATCCCCAGCACTCCTCTGGCCATCCATACACCACTGATGCCAAACCAGAGCATTGATGTCTCCCTGCCTCTCAACACCTTGGGCCCAGTCATGAAGATGGAGCCTCTGAACAACCTGCAGGTTAGACTTTTACTTCACTCAGGGGGTACAGGTTTATGTCTTGCCAATTTTATCTGTAAAGCAACCCCTCTCTTTCTTATATTAGATATGATCATGGAATAGGGTTTGAAATAAATCTGTGGAGAAGACTTTTATTTTTCATTAAAAATACGCACAGAAGTCACGCATTGACACAAAGTTATTTTCTTTTTACTCAACAAACAAATGTTTCAAGGTGTTATGTACAAACTTTTTTTTTTTCTTAAGACTTTCATAGGGAATTTGAATGTCACAAGCATAGATTTCAGTAGAGCTGTGTGGAGGTCATCTTTGAACACACAGCCATAAATAGTTGGGTTATCTGGATTTAAATATGATAAGTGTGTGGTAAGTATAGCAGCATCTTAGAGGAGCTCAGAACTTTATGAAGTTTATAAGAGCCTCTCCATCTTGAAAATATTGAATTTTTAGAATGCTTAAGGTCCTAGCTTAGAGTATCGTTTCGTTTTCGCCACTTTGAATTTCTCTTTGAAATATAAGCCTTCTGGGGTTCAAGCAACATGAAGCCAGAGTAGTAAGCATGTAAGCTGAAGCTGTAGCAACCCTCAAGGGATAAAATACAGATATAAGCCCAAGAAGTTGAGGTTTTAATGCTCACAAGGACAGAAGAGACCACCTTGGGCTGACCTGAGATGGGGAACTGTAACTGATCCCTGCACAAAGCTGAGACCCTGGAAGGGCAAGTCCCTCAATGAAAGGGGAACTAGAAAAACAATTCCACAGGGGCAAGTGATGAGAGAGTTCTCTTTGACCTGGGTTCTGGGTGACCTCTTGTGAGAAATCCAGGCCCCGAATTTATACTGTGTATGTGAAGAGTTCTCCAAACCAGTAAATTAATGTAAAATTAGACCAGAACTGGTGAAACCCAGGGTACCTGGCAGAAGCAAATGCAAAACGGCCTTTATGCAATGGTTTTGAACTTTAAGGCCATCAGGACTCCCATCTGAGAAGAAAATCTCTACTGAAAGTCAGCTCACAATTTAACCAAAAAAAAACAAGAGGGAAAGATGCACTGTGACCGACAGTCAGAAGATGCAACAAAGAGGATTGCTATCCCCTTCTGTCGAGAACTTGAAATGATAGAATAGTATGAATGAGACTATAAAATATGTTTCAAATGATGAGCAAAAAATTTCAACCTTCCACTTTCCAGTCAAGACAGGTGGGATCCCATTGCTCAATCTCCTGGAAATACCAGTGTGGGATACTAGTACTTATGGTGAGACATCAACAATAAAATTACTTAGAGTTAAAAGTAACATTCTCCAACAGTTTAAATACCAGTGCACCAAGCCTGCTTGCCAGTGGACTAACTACCTTGCTGCCTCAGCAGTTGACTGCTTCTCTCTCAGCAAAGGGTGTAATGATTTAGAGTGACAATGAGTGAGTCACAGTATAACTTGGCTCAGTCTAGAAGAACAAAACAAGGATTTCTGTGCAGAAGGAATTGGCTCTGTTGCTATAATGAGACTAAGGTGTTAAGGGGCTTTTCCAGCACAGAATCCTAAAAGAAACTAACTAACTCAAATTTACATCTCTTCTCTTTTCATTGAAATCTAACCTCCTGTTGGCCCACAGAGCCTCAAGCCAAATATTTGAGGACAGTCAGCGTGGGTGCGAGAATGCTTTACTTTAGAATTAGGAAAGGGAATTTGGGTCATAGAAATGAGGGCAAATTTCCTACTCTTAAAACCAAAAGGAAACAGTAAATAAATAAATGTCAGTTGACTTCCCTATTTGCATTTCCATTTCACATTCAGTGAAATGAACACTCCAAATAGGAACCCTCATAAAAGAAATTGAATCTTAGTCCCAACCCCTCCCTCAAAAGTATTGGTATGATATTAGGACTAGCAAGTTTTCATTTTCACAAACGTGACATTATAAAAAACAATCTTAAAAGTTTTCTATCTAAGCAGAATGTAATAAAGCAGTTTCCATCTGTAGTCAACTATTGATTCTCCATGTTTTCCCCATGGATTCTTTTCTTGCAAGGATGTCATAATAATGGCTATTTTCTCATTAATTGGTATTGCCCAATGGAGAAGATAAGCAAAAACTTGAAAAGAGGTGAAGTTTTTTTTCCCCCCGCTATGAGCAGCTCTATTTAATGTCTGCTAGTGCAAGGTGAAACTAATGACTAGCTTGAAGTGGTAGGCTACTTTAGATTTCAGCTTCCGTTCTGCTCTTGTCCTAGTATGAACAAAAAGAATCAGATCTTAACTTCAACAAGCTTAGACCATAAAGATCCAGATAAAGCCAGGTAAAGATTGATTGGCATTTAAATGTTATGCAAACATAATGTTTAAATTCAAGAGCTCATGCAGGAAAAATTAGTACTTTTCTAGTACTCCAGACCATAAAATCAGTAAAGAAAAAATGGGGGTTTAGGAAATGAAATTTTGAAAGCAGTGTGAGTTTTAGCTATTTTGGCTAGTTTGATATCAATGTAGGATGGATAAATCAAACCTAGCCGCCAAAACTGTAATGTAACATTTAGTACAAAAACTTTTCATTAAAAACATCGTCAAACTACTTATTGGCTTATAGTCTTTTTGAAACATTATTGAAAGACACTGTTCCCTCTTAAAATGTAAAATAGGTTATACCTTAGATACCTGCTAGAAATTTGAACCTAGAAATTTTTTTCAGCTGTACTAATAATGTTGGATTTAAAAGCCTTTGTGAATTCAACTTATCAATATTACACAAAGTAAAGCTTAGCTTGCCCCCGTTGGGAGCTTCTCTTGAGTTTATTTATATCATATAATTATATTCCTTAAAAAGAAAAGAGAATTGATCCCCTCTATTTAAATAAAACAAAAACCTTAACAAATGTCTAAATGAATTTTCTCTGAGTTTTCTCTGACTTTGATATCCTTATTTTTCGTTTCATCTGTGTCAGTTGCTTAGAAACATTTTCCCAATATACTCCTTCAAACTTGATACCTGGCAGCTGACTGCTTCTTCAAGTCAGTGTCTGCAAAAAGACAGTAGAACAATGATATAACACGTGTTCATCCCAGTCTTTGTACAGATGCTGTAGTGTTCTCACAGCTGCTTGGCCTCCTTTTTCACCAGGCTGTAAACTCTTGTGAGAACATGGATAGCACCGTTCTTTCAAATTTTAATTTTATCAGGATTATAAAAATACAATTTAGAGTCAACTAGTTCTGTAGTTAGCTAAGAAAAACCCAGTCCCCAGCCTTCTCTCACCACTTATGGCTGTCATCTATATATATATTTCCAATCCTCCTGTTTTCCTGATACAGCTGTCTTAGAATTTGCTTTAATCAGTGTTCATTGTTTATGTTATTATGATTATATATACTCCTCATAGCTGAGCTATATGGTGTGATTATTTTTTTCTCCATAAAATTTTTTATAAGTAATTAGATATTTACCCATTAATACCTGTCTTTTTGTTTAATTTTTTTTTTAATGAGATCAGTTTATGGATTATAGTATAGGACAGACTGGGAAGGTGCCAGGACCTATAGTGATGAGCTTCCCAGGAATAGACCAACAAACAGACAGGAGTAGCCCAGACAGACAGACAGAAGGACAGGGAAACAAAGCCAAATGGGTAAGAGGCCTAGGCCCAGCCTCAGCAGCTGTGTCTGGCCTCCAGATCCAGCTCTGCCCTGGGGACCTGGGGGATGAGCAGGGCTGGCAGGGGCCTCAGTTCTTGTAGGGCCCCCTCTCCTCACTCCCTCCTACCCTCACCAGCAGGCTGGGACCTTTCATCTGTGAAAGGTGACGGGTGTTTGTTTGACGGGTGTTGTTTCTGGGGCTGGGGGATGGTTGGTCTGGAGTCGGGGGCAGAGGGTCAAGGCTCTTGGAGGCTCCCTGGGGAGGTGGAGGCCTGGCTAGTATGGGGATAGCAGCAGCACTGGGGGGGATCTGATCAGGCAACAGGCGCCTGCGGTGGGGCACCGCTCAGCAGGGCCCCTGTATTAGGGCAGGCCCCCCACCCTGCCCACCACACCAACATGGTGCAATAAATAAAGTTTCAAGTAGTTAAGTCAGTGTCAGGTAGGAGATCTGGGGGCTGGCAGACAGGCAGGGGCTTGAGAGAGGCCCTAGTCGGCCCACCAAGTGTTCTCAGTGGGCTCCAGCTGTATCAAGTCTGTCTGTGTGCACTGGAGTAGGGACCTGGCCTCTGTGTCCATGTAGGGGCTCAGCCCCTCAGACCAGTGCCAGAGCCTGCTCAGTGGGGCAGAGGCAGGGCAGCATGGTGCCTACAGCATCCACGATGGCTGCCAGGTGCTCGTCCTGTGCCTGGGGCCCACAGAGCTGCCTGGAGTCTGCCAGGCGCAGCAAGTACTCAAGGCTGTGGCTAGAGAAGCCTCGGCAGGCCAGGATCTGCGTAGCGATGGCCTCCTCAGGCGCATGGCCCAGGTAACCAGGGTTCTGCGGGGTGGCCACATAGGCCAGTGCCTTGAGTGGTTGGTCAGGGGCATCTTGAGGGCAGAAGGTGACCTCCTTGGTATCATAGCCACCAAGCACTGCCTCCCACACGTTCAGGTACTTCAGGGCCTCATTGACCCGCTCACCTTGCACCTGGTACGCCACCCCAAGTGCAGCCCTCACGGTCTTCAGGGAGGGTCACCACACAACCAGGCATCTTGTCGCTGCCCCGATGGAACGTGTCTCCCTGCCAGAGGCGGCCGCTGTAGCGGTGCACGAAGCCCACACGGCTGTCACTGTAGGCGAAGTCAGGCCTCCACACCAGGGAGCCGTACCCGGCAATCCACAGCGCTTGGGGGCCGCCGTCGTCCTGGAGGGCGGGGTGTTCTGGGCTGCCGACTCCTGCTTCATGGTGCCGGCCACAGGGACGGGCCTGGGCCGCCTCCAGGGCTGGTCTCCGGTGCGGGCACGGCAGGACCGACGGAGGTACCCACCTGGCCTGGCACTGCTTGGCCGCTCCTGTTTGTTTAATTTTTTGTGTTAACTGTAATTCATTCCTAAATTGCAGTGAGATCAGACCCTTCAAGATAGTCTTAATCAGTTTCACTTTCTTATAGTCTCCTTTTGGAGTCTTTTGACTGTGTCAGTCTGAACTGACTTCCTTCAACACCTGGAACTGTCATCCTGGGATCTCCCTTCATAATAGCCCTGGGGATTCATTCCCTTCGCCTGTCTGGTATGTTGGGTCTCCTATTGTATTTTTCTTTCCTTGGTTTACTCCTTCATTTTGATGAAGAACATCCTCTAGTAGCTTCCTAAGAATAAGTATGTAGAGAATAAAGTTTTTGAGACTTCACATGTTTTAAAATGTCTTTTTTATCTTCACACTTGTCTGATGGTTTCTGTATATCATTCTAGGTTAGGAAAATAATTTGCCATTCTGATTGTTGATCCTTTTCTGTGCCATGTTCTTTCTCAGTGAAAGCTTGTACGATCCTTTCTGCATCCTCCATGTTCTGAAATTTCACAGTGATGTGCCTTGGTGTGTGTGTCTCTTTTCACCCATTTTACTAGGTACTTTTTGGGCTCTTTCAATGTAGAAACTTGTATCCTTCAGTTCTGGGAGTTTTTCTTTTTTATAGATCTCCCTCCATTTTCTCTGTCTCTCTTATTGGAAGTCTTGCTATTTGAATGTTGACCCTCCTGGACTGATCTCCCTTTTTTTTTGTCCTATTTTCCATCTCTTTCTCCTTTTGCTCTACTTTCTAAAAACATTTTATGAAAAATTTTTAACTCTACAAAAGTAAACAAAATAGTGTAATGAGTCCCTGTGTGCCCATCATCTAGCTTCAATAATTATCAACCCATAGTTAATATTGTTTCATCTATACCCCTGTCCACAGCATATTGTTTTGATGCGAATCTTAGACATTTATATCATTTCATCTGTAAATATTTCAATATATATGTTTAAAACAGATGGTGTCTTATTAAAAACATAACCACAATAACTATGTGCACGTTAAAAAATTAACAAGAATTCGTTAACATCAAATATCCAGTCAGTGCTCAAGTTTTTAATTATCTCTGTATCTTAAACTTTTTGTTTGTTTTTATTATTACTGTTTGTTTGAATCAGTAAAGTGCACATATTATGATGGGTTGATATCTCATAAGGCTTCTTAGCTACACTGTTCAGTATGATAGCCACTAGCCACTTATGGCTATATAAATTGAAATTAATTAAAATTAAATAAAATAAAAAATTCATTTCCTCAGTTGCATCAGCCACATTTCAGATGTTCACATGGCTGGTAGTTACTAGATTGGGCAGTGCAGAAGTAGAACATTTCCATCATTACAGAAAGTTCTGTTGGACAGTGCTGATCTATGGGCACCCTCTCTTTTTCTTTTATGTTTCGTTTTCAGCAGCTTGACTGTTATGTACCTAGGTGTTTTCATTGTATTTATCTGGCTTTCAGAAGCTTGACTGTTATGTACCTAGGCGTTTTCATTGTATTTATCTGGCTTCGGCTTCCCTGAGCTTGGATCTGTAAATTGATAGTTTCTCCCAAATTTGGGAAAAAATTTTTTCCATTATTTCTTTAAATTTTTTTCCACCCCAGCATCTCTGTTCCCTCCTTTCAGACCTCCACTTACACATATGTGTAACCACTCGATATTGTCCCTCACATCACTAAGGGTGGTTTTTAGTTGTTATTGTTTTCTTCCTTTCTGTTCTTCAGATGGGGTGATTCCTGTTGATCTGTCTTCAAGTACACAGACTCTCCTTTTTTTATAGGCTACAGTGTTCTGTTACATCCATTCAGTATAACTTTCATTTCAGATATTGTACTTTTTGGGACTTCCCTGGCAGTCCAGTGGTTAAGGCTCTGCACTTCCACTGCAGGGGGCACAGGTTCAGTCCCTGGTCTGGGAACTAAGATCCCACAGGCCACACGGCACGGCCAAAACAAACAAACAAACAAACAACAACAACAGATACTGTACTTTTCAGTTCTAGGACTTCCATTTGGTTCTTTGCTAAAGTTCCCCATCTGTTCACTCAGGAGTGCAACTGAAGAACCCTATCTTACAGCCTACTCTTCCTTTATTCAACGTCCACCCTTTGGCCATCCCTTGGAAAAGTGACCAGTAGAAGTATCTCAAGCAGGCCCTGGAAACAGTGTTAGGGCTTTTTAGCCAGGAAATTCTATGTGTTCTACCTGGGCATGTCTCTTGGGCCGTGTGGATTCTTCTATACAGGGGTTCCGAGGAGGCCAGAGGAAGATCAGAGTATGGCCCTCTCAACCACGAGGGCCAGGTTAGGAGCTCCAGTTACCCATCACTGAGGGTAGCTGCAATCCTCTATGTCGGTACTTTCATGTCTTTCTTCAGGGGCTGGCTTAATTTTTCAAAAAATTATCCTGCCTCTCCTGATTAGAATATAAAGAGTTTCTACCAGCCTCCTGGGAGCTAAATTGGGAAAGAGGGCTGGAGAGTCTCCGTATTCAGTATATGCATCAATTCACTTACTTCACCACCCCTCTGCCATGCCTGGCGTCCCCTTCAAAGTGCCATCTATCTTACTATTTTATTTATTTTATTTTTATATATTTATTTATTTTTGGCTGCATTGGGTCTTCGTTGCTGCGCACAGGCTTTCTCTAGTTGTGGCGAGCGGGGGCTGCTCTTTGTTGGGGTGCACGGGCTTCTCATTGCAGTGGCTTCTCTTGTTGTGGAGCACAGGCTCTAGGCGCACAGGCATCAGTAGTTGTGGCACGTGGGCTCAGTAGTTGTGGCGCACGGGCTTAGTTGCTCCGCGGCATGTGGGATCTTCCCAGACTAGGGCTCAAACCCGTGTCCCCTGCATTGGCAGGCGGATTCTCAACCGCTGCACCACCAGGGAAGTCCCAAAGTGCCATCTGTCTTATTTTCTCTGAAAGAATCCATCTTTCAGTTTTATTCAGGGGCTGAGGGGCTGAGGTAGCTTAGAATGGTGGGGGGATCTAGGGCTGTAACAGTTTCTTGATCCTCTTTCTTTTAACATCCCTTCCCCCCATTTCCCCTCCATACAGTTCCAGAGGCGCTACCAGTCCTAAGCCTTTGAGAATTCTGTGGTATTTTTGCTAACACCATTTGTTTCACAGTTACCAAGATTTTGTTGCAGTTATATTTTCTCTTCCCCGTCTTTATGGATTTATACCTTAAAATTTTTTTCCTTTAATTATGGCAGAATTTCTTCCAAGAGAAAGAAAATTTAAATGTGATTTTTCAGTCTACTATCTTTACCTGAAAGCCTGATGGCACCTTCATAAAAATTCTTCTTTCCTTCTGTACCTACTTTATGGTTAAAGGTTAACCTATGGATAAAGAATTGGTCCTTTAGTGTATATGGTTTTTATTATCTATCTTTGTATCCCCTTTATACCGCACATAAGTGTTGTTTAATAAGAGGATGGATATTGATTAGGGAAAAGCCATAATGTCTTGGTTTTTTCTTTGAATGTCTCTTCTAAAACAAGGCAGTATTCATCAACTGTGTTCATTTAACCTTTGAATGATTAGGGCAGGAAGTGCTGAGGATGCTAGCTGCAAAGGACACAGTCTTACAATCCCATTTATTCGTATCTTTAAGATCTTTGTCAGCCAAAAGGGTTTTTTTGTTTGTTTTGTTTGGCTGCATCGGGTCTTAGTTGCGGCACCCGGGTGCTAGAGTGTGGGCTTAGTTGCCCCACAGCATGTGGGATCTTAGTTCCCTGACCAGGGATCAAACCCGTATCCCCTGCATTGGAAGGCGGATTCTTAACCACTGGACCATCAGGGAAGTCCCCAAAAGTGTTTTGTTTGGGTTTTTTTTTTGCCAGTGTATGGCCCTGAGAAAAGTGTGTCCCTTGCCACTCCTATATTGCAGTCCCAGCCTGTGAGACAATCAGTTGCAGATGGTGCCTGTCCCTAATATTTTATGTCTTACATATGTCTGTTCACACTCAGAAAGCCCACAGCTGT
Source organism: Hyperoodon ampullatus (assembly GCF_949752795.1). Lineage (NCBI taxonomy): Eukaryota > Metazoa > Chordata > Mammalia > Artiodactyla > Ziphiidae > Hyperoodon > Hyperoodon ampullatus. The sequence continues at coordinate 50,857,085 of NC_136932.1, forward strand.
AGCTATTGTACCAGAAAAACTGGTAAATGCTTCCAAACGGAAGACCTTTTCAGCAGCTTACATCAAAGGAAGCAAACCAGCTTGGCATTTACTGACTTTTCTTGACTGTTGTGCAAGCCAAACAACCTCAGTATTAAAGCCTCCTTTGGTCTTCCGGGATCCACAGTTGAGGACTGTGCACTCTGATTGCTTTTATGGAACCACATGCTGCTTGAATAGACGTTGAGTCCTTGAAGTGGTGGATCTTAGGAGAACTATAAGAGAGTCCCAGGTCACAGATAGATCCAGTGCTGAAAATAACCCCTGTAGACAGGACAGAATCTGAAATATTCCATTAGCAGTATGTAGGTAATGGTTATGAAAGATCTTGGTTATGAAAGATGAAAATATTTTACCACCAAAGAAAAAATTGTTTTTTCTGATTGCTGCTTCAAATTTGATATATTTTTCATGTCACATCAGGACTATAATCTTTTAAATCTTATAATTCTTTTAATCTCATCTGAGAAATAGGGTATCTTATATACTAGATGTTCCTTTTTCACTAGGTTGGCCTTAGTAAGAACCCTCTTTATCCTTTGTGTCTGGATAATCAAGATTCTGCTAGACAGTATCTTTTGTCTTTCTATAACCGGAACTCAACTACTGGCTTCTGGGACTCTCTTTTAGGATATGTTTGTTTTTTTACTTTTTATTTATTTATTTATTTTGGCTGCGTTGGGTCTTCGTTGCTGCGCGTGGGCTTTCTCTAGTTGTGGCGAGCGGGGGCTACTCTTCGTTGTAACGCACAGGTTTCTCCTTGCGGTGGCTTCTCTTTGTTGTGGAGCATGGGCTCTAGGCGCACGGGCTTCAGTAGTTGCGGCATGCAGACTCAGTAGTTATGGCTTGCAGGCTCTAGAGCACAGGCTCAGTAGTTGTGGCACACGGGCTTAGTTGTTCCTCAGCATGTGGGATCTTCCTGGACCAGGGATTGAACCTGTGTCCCCTGCATTGGCAGGCGGATTGTTTTTCACTGCGCCAGCAGGGAAGTCCCAGGATTATGTTTGTTAATAGTGACGGCCCTGCTTGAATAACCACACATAAGCAGTAGATAAGATTTCTGTATTCTAAGGGACTTCTCTGGCAGTCCAGTGGTTAAGACTCTGTGCTTTCACTGCAGGGGGTGCGGGTTCGATCCCTGGTCGGGGAACTAAGATCCCACATGCTGTGTGGCATGGCCAAAAATAATCTGCACTCAGTGGTAGGAGACAGTTGTTCCTGAAACCCAGAATTCAGTTCATAAAACACCCAAGCTTGGGAGCTAGTCCCTCATTGAAAAGAGCCTGTGAGCTAAGGTTACTCAAGTAACAGAAACCCATGCTGAGAATCTTGAGCAAATGGTAATAAATTTCACAACGTAGTTCTACAGGGTAATAGAAGTGATTTGTGCGTTTTCATCTATTAAAATCTCAGCCATCTTTATATCATGATAGTAAGTCAGGAGTTGATGATGAAAAATGGAATTAGTTTTGTATTTCTGGTTTGATAAATGATTGGAAAATAGATTGAATCATGTGATCTTTTTTGCAATAGGGGACTTTAAATTCTAAATAAAAAGTAGGTACTTGTTTCTAGTACTTATGTTCTCATTATGGCTAATAATTTTTACGCAAAGCCTTAGGGTGTATTATAGGTTGGAATTAAAGGAGACACCCTGGGATTTTCCTAAGCTGGATTGAAGCCCACTTGAGAGCCATACCTTGCCCTCATTCATGTTGCTCTCTTTATACTGCTATTTTGCTATGGTGTCATGTTCAGTGAGATAGGAAAAGGATTTCTTTTATTCACTATTTTTTAATATAGAGGTTATACATATGTTTCATGGTATTGAGGTTCATACATGTTGAAAATAAAACTTGAGAAAAGCTTTGAGCTGTATGAGTGTGCAGACAGAAAGAATGTAAAATCTCCTGGTTGTAAGGATGACCTTTAATATTGTCTGTTTCAAACCCTATTTCTGATGGAATTTGCCTTGTATTAGCTGTGATTGTAGCCTCAGCATCTACATGAATACTGCTAGTGATTTACTACCCTAAAATGGCCCATTCCATCTTCCTAAAACTCTCTTAGGAAGTTATTTATATTGAACTAAAATTTGTCTTTCTTTAAGTTCTATCTATAGATCCTAATTCTACAGTTTGAGGTTTTATAGAACAAGTTTCTCTCTGAATCAAGGTTCATAGGGCCTGAAAATCAGTCAGGTGGGCCAATAATGAAAATATACTCAGTCTGAATTCATTTTCCCTTTTATTCCACTTCAGGAAAGCCTAAATTTATGGAAGGACATATGTTTGTGTGTTCTGCAAATAGATATCAGTTCTATTGTTCTACTTAAAAAAAAAAAAACGGTTAGAAGTGGAGACACTGGGCTTCCCTGGTGGTGCAGTGGTTAAGAATCCACCTGGGGCTTCCCTGGTGGCACACTGGTTGAGAGTCCGCCTGCCGATGCAGGGGACACGGGTTCATGCCCCGGTCCTGGAAGATCCCACATGCCGCGGAGCAACTAGGCCCGTGAGCCAAGGCTGCTGAGCCTGCCCGTCCGGAGCCTGTGCTCCGCAACGGGAGAGGCCACAGCAGTGAGAGGCCCATGTACCGCAAAAAAAAAGGAATCCACCTGCCAGTGCAGGGGACATGGGTTCGAACCCTGGTCCGGGAAGACCCCACATGCCGCAGAGCAACTAAGCCCATGAGCCACGGCTACTGAGCCTGTGCTCTAGAGCCCGTGAGCCACAACTACTGAGCCCACGAGCCACAACTGCTGAAGCCCGCGTGCCTAGAGCACGTGCTCCGCAACAAGAGAAGCCACCGCAATAGGCCTGCACACCGCAATGAAGAGTAGCCCCTGCTCACCACAACTAGAGAAAGCCCGTGTGCAGCAACAAAGACCCAATGCAGCCTAAATAAATAAATAATATAATATAATATTTTTTGAAAAAAAGAAAGAAGTGGAAACACTGGTAAATGTACTTAGACCCAGTTACAGTTTGGAGACAAAGGAAAACATTATTTAATTATTTTTGAAAAGTGTGTGAATGAATGGTGGTCCTTAGCTTAGTGGCAACAATCCTTTCCAGGAGCCATTGAAGGAGATGGAAGGCAGATACTGCAAATATGAAAGCACCAAACTTCTCAATTCCATAGCACATGCTGTGCTCCTGACAGTAGTTTCTGCCCCTTCTGTATATGACCTGATTCCCCAGTAAAACTGCCCAGAGATAGCATCTGTGCACAGTGGGCTACCCATGTACCCAGTCATCTTGACAGCCACCTGTGCCTGCCTTTTTGTCCATGTTGAGGTTAAATAATATAGTGGGCAGTACATAGGCACACCTGTGAACCCTCTTGATTTCTGACTTGCTATGAACTAATCTGTGTGTTTACCACCTAGAACCGAGATTAGATTCTAGATCAGTTTCACCTCAGTATTTTAAAATGAATAATATTCATTCACTCTGATTACTGGAGTCTGTTCTTCTGTTGAGTTTTTACTGGGTCTTCAGTCCCATGATATACCAGACTGGGGTGTGGAATAGCTGATAACTTTAACTGATAGTTTATTAGTCCTGCCTTCACCATTTTGTGATTCAGTACTGTATGTACGAAATGTATTTTAAAGTTTAACAGTAAGCCCTGCATAGCAAATAGTTCATGCTGTTGATGTATTCTGTGTGCTCGTATTCTGTGTATTCATAGTATTCTATGGTGCAACAGCTGCAACCAAGGGCACGCCACCCAGTCCTAGCAAGGTACGCAAATCTGTCGTTAAAGGGAAAAAGAAAGATCGTGCCTTTAGGGTGAGAGCCTGTGTAGGTCGGGCAGAACCTGTTTAAGGTAAGACCTTGGGTTTGGGGAACTTATCTGTCTTGTCAGGCTGAAAGGCCTGTGAAAATATTGCTGGCTCTTTCTGGCAGCTGAAACTGCATAGAGTAATTCTGTTGTACGCTGCTGGAGGAGGAGAGCATTAGGGGCTTGTGATTAATTTGGTTAGCATTTGGTTACTTACGGCTAGTAACCAGATTGGTCAGTATAGCACGGCAGGTGGGTTCTGTATTGACAGAAAGAGGTCAAGTACGCTTTTTGCTGTAAGTTTCTGATTTATTTTGCCTAACATGTAAAACTTGGAGGAAGCTGCCTGGAGCAGGAACGGATGCAGTATATCCTAGCATTATTCTCCCTTGACCCTGTGTTCCTTTTGAGGCACACAGCTGCCAGTGACCCTCTCTACCTAGATATGGTCCTATCAGAGTTGTGGCAGTTGCTTAATTCTTGCTGTATCACTGCCCTGTTATACATGGGTTTACATCGTCAAGTGTGGAACAACTTGCACTGGTATTTTTTCTAAGCGGAAAAGCCCAAGTCCTAACAATGGTCTACAAGTCCCTGCATGATCTAGCCGTGCCTTCCGCCTCCCCCTTACCTCACTGGCTTCATCTCCTTCTCCTCCCCTCATTCTACTGTAGCCACACTGGCTTCCTCGTGGATCCTCAGACAGGTATGCTGCCCCCTCAGGGCCTTTGAATTGGCCGTTTCCCATGTCTGGAATGTTCTTTCTCCCAATTGCCATATCTGCATGGCTCATGGCCTCCTTCAGGCCTTTGCTAAAGTAGGACCTTTTTGATAAGGCCGCCTCACTCTACTCCCCGTATTCTTGATCCCCTTTGCCCTTGCTCTCCCCCAGAGCACTTATCCATTTTAAATACTGTTTATTGTACTTCCTCATTTTCACCTCCTGCCCCCACTACCCCCCACCCCACCCCCCCGCCGGTCACTGGACCGCAAACTCCAAAAGGGCAACAGTTTTTGTCTTAGTCTTTTTTCTGCACTGATTTATCTCCTAGTGCCTGGAACAATACCTGGCACACAATAGGTGCTTAATAAATATTTGCTGTTGAATGACTCTTTTTGCTTTCATTTAAGAAAGTGTTTACAAATATCAGGTGCATCTGGTTCTTGACCAAACTCAGCAAGGGCATCTCCTCATCTTAGCAAACAGGGTATCCCTAAATACTCTGTCTGCCAGTTGTTTCTTGGTGACCTTGCAGTCTACCCCCTGCCCCTGTTTCAATACCCTTTTACCTGGGTGGGTCTGGTCCTGATCCCAGGCTTAATCTGAGGACCTACAGTCACAGATTCATTTTCTCTCAAATGGGCAGAACAAACATTAGAAGCTGCTGCTTCCATTACTCTGTTCATTGATATTTGAAAAGGCAAGATCACAGCATGTTAATGGACCCTATTTCCAAGGCTGGCGATAACTAGGAAAATAGAACATGTGACTATTCTAACGTTTGGGGAACTTTTACTAACCTCTGTCTGTGTGCCACTTCAAAATAAAAACAAATTGTCACCACACAACTATTAAGCCATTATCCTAATTCCCTCCGACTATTTTGTATCTTATTCTCAGAGTAAATTTGGAAGCTTAAGGATGCTCTGTGTGTGTCTTGGAGCCCCAGGGAAAACCAGAATCATTTAGCTGTCTGACAGGAAATGGAGCTGAGCAAGCCCCTTTTTCTATGAGACCAGAAAGAAGCCTGACTTCTTTCTAATTCTGATGGATATGAAGTGATGAGAAGGCAAGCTTTGAAAGGAAGGGCAGAGGGGTTTGCCCTCTCCTACTAGATGATCATTGTATCTTGTCGCTCAGTTCTTTGCTTTCAGAAAACAGTTTTTTCAAATAATACTCAAAACAGTCTAACTTTTGCCTTTAAAAGGGAAAAAAAATTTTTTTTATGTAAAAAGGTAATGGTCTAGCACGTCCCAGTTCCAGGTTTTTCCACCCTTCCTATCAGAAGAGTTTGCTTTGGTGGGAATGGGTGTGATTGTTTATAAGTTCAGAGGTAAGCAGTAAAAAGGGTGCGACTCCTAAACTGAAATTCACTCTGGGATGAGGTGTCACAACGCTGGCACTGGACGTTGTGCTGGGACTTTAAGGGTGTGAGTTCAGGCTGACTCTCTGCAGTTCAGATGGCTTTAGTGGTGGCTATGGATGGGCTTCAAAAAGAAGCTTCATGAAAGACTGCCTCTGTCCACAGAGGCAGTCTTTCATGAAAATTGTGACCTTTCCACTTTTTTCCCAAATGGCTTTGACGGAGAGGGGGAATTCTTTTTTAAAGCAATACTTGAGAGTCTAGCTTAAATTGCAGAAGAATTACAGAATTTGATTCCAGTAGTTCTAACCCTACTGTGCTTTAGGGTTCTTCCAGCGTACAGCCTTGGAGACTATCATTCTGATATACTCCTTCCTCTTCTCAACTAAGTCTGTGTGTACCACTTTACAATGTTAATCTTCTCTTTGGTGTTCTGGAGATTTAATCTGCCTACATTCTAATTCATGGTGTTAACTCTGTGGGAGGTTTCTGGGATTGAGATTAAGCAGAACGCATGACCGAATGGGGACTCCAGGAGGAGTCACAGTTACATCAGTTTTAGTATCTTTTGGTTTCTCTTCGCCTTTCAAAACAGGGCCCACCAAGAGAGCTTGTCTCTTAGGTTCTCATAGCCATTCTTTTTCTTTTTTTTAATATTTATTATTATATATATATTTTTGCCCGCTCCGTGTCTTAATTGAGGCATGCAGGATCTTCATTGCGGCATGCAGGCTCGGGCTTCTTAGTTGTGGCATGCGGACTTCTTAGTTGTGGCATGCATGTGGGATCTAGTTCCCTGACCAGGGATCAAACCCAGGCCCCCTGTATTGGGAACGCAGAGTCTTACCTACTGGACCAGCAGGGAAAGCCCCCTCATTGCCATTCTAAAACCCAGTAATTATGTGTACCACTAGAAGATTTAAGTTTAAGAGATCATCTGAGGGTCTGTTCAGAGCTTTCCTTTCCATTCTGAGAGCCACTTAAACGTGGAAATTTCAGATGCTGAAGTGCATGTTGTTGCCCAAGGGGAAATTAGCTTAGGGACATGGAGCTACTGCTTTTATCAGAGAGAGAGGAACCTGTCAAGTTTTCCCTGTAAGAGGCTCCAACGTCCACATGCTCTTAACAATGAAAATCAACAAGTGTGGCTTTTATCTATAATGACAGCAGATTGGCAGTGTTTGAGGGCTGCTCAGCTGCCATGTAATCCATCTGATCTATTGGGTGAACTAAGAAAGAAAATAGAGGCTTCTTGTTTGAATCTTAGCCGTGGAAGTAAACTAAAGATGGCTGTTCAAGTTAAAATGCAATCAGCATTGGAAGGAAAGTAAATTGACATTTTCTATGGTGGGTTGCCTGACTATTTCTGCTATATTTTTAACTGTATTCAGACATTGTCAAATGTTATAGATAGCCCTGCTTTGTCAGGACGTCTCTGAGAAGTCTCAGATAATTTATCGGTCAATAGGGTTTGAAATGGAAAACCATATTTAAACTAAAAATGGTAGATATTTTTTGGCATTGACTAAGAATGCAGAACTACAGGTAGATTTAACTCCAGCAGCTAGCAGAGAGCCTCTTCTGCTTGAGTCTCAGATGACATATCACACAGTTGGAGTCAGTGTCATTAAAAACCTGTCACTCAGAGCCATTCCCCTAGGCTCTGTTGACTAGGTGGTGTGGTGCTTAACACACATCTGAATCATCATTCCTCAGACAACTGGCGATGGTTGGCGTCACTGCCTGGTCCTGGCTTGGACCAGCCTGCAAATAATCTTTCTAGAAGCTAAACGGAGAGGAGGAAAAAAAAAAAAAAAATTCCTCAGAGACTTGGAAAGGTCACAAGTGACGTCACAGAAGAGTAGACGATATACTCTCAAAGGTGAGCTGTCTACCACTTGGCTTGAATTTTCTTGTGGCAGTGCCACCTGTGGTGATCTGTGGGGAGAGGCCGCATTTGCCAGAGTTCAGACTGAGTTCATCTCGTACCTTTTTATGGTACTTTTGAGCACACTGAAACAAGGTTAGAATATTAATTCAGTCTGCTCCTCTCCAGCTGTGCCACCATAAAGAGGCTGCAGCTCCTGCAGCAGGCTTCCTATACTATGGAAAGAAACTAATTGTTGGTTACAGGCTGAAGCTGACAGGCTGCTCTTTCCCCAGCAGCCACTGAAAGTAACTTTTAAAAATCATTCTTATTATTAAGCACTTATAGCCTGCTTTTGTGTTTTCCAAGTGCCTCCTAATCATTTCTATTTGCTCTTCTTATTGATGTCCCTGAGAGGCAAGTTAATATTGTTATGTCTGCATGTCACACGTGACAGACCAGAGGAACAGAGCCTTAGGTAATCAGCTCCTTGGTACCATCTGTGACCTGCTTCAGGCATCCTCACAGCAGAGACTGAGGTCTGCACTCTGTTCCGAAGCTCACTGAGCCCATTTCCTCACTGCTTCCTTTTTAATTTGGTGTATGAGTATTATGGTTTTTATACTTTTTTGACTGCAATTTACAGTAAGAGATACATTTTACATAGTGTATACACACAATACATAAAACTGAAAGTTTCAGGAAACATTATTTATTCTTCATAAGACACGCTATGACATTTTCTATTCTATTTTTTATGCCAGTTTCATCCCACTAAATTAATTTTAAGGAACACCAGTTTTAAAACCACCATGTTAGGAGGTACGTGGGGCTGAAGAATACACATGGTGTGTTCGCCTGGAACATCAGTTTTATTTAAAGGGAAATGGAGAAACACATTTTCATATTAGAACACATGGATTCATTATGGAATAGCATGGAACTTCAAAGAAATTTTGTTCTTATGGTGGGCTACTTCATATTATGCCCCTAATCCTGATCCTTACCCCTACCTCCACCCCACTATATATGTCCATTCTTTCCTCCTCTGTTAAGGGAAGTACACTGGAAAAAACTTGAGAAGTCCTGTCCTTTTGGAAACTTTAGACCAAGTTCATATCTTGTCTAAACCCAAATGGCTGTCAGGAACTTTGAGTAGTGTATTTTACAGTCATTATACTTATTGAGCCCTTACTCTGTGCCAGTCACTGTTTTAGAAACTGAGAATACAGTAGTGAACAAGAGACAAAAATCCCTTCCCTTGTGAAACTTACATTTTACTCGAGGTGGATTATGTGGCACAGGGACAGACAGTGCACCAACATATAAGTAAAATAATATGTCAGATAAGAGCAATGGAGAAAAACAAAGCAGAGGTTGGGATAGGGAGTCCTAGAGTTGGAGGTTGGGTGGTATAATTTTATAAATACGTTGGTCATGGAAGACGTACGTGAGAAGATAATATTTGATTTAAAGCAAAGACCTAAAGGAGGCCAGAATGAGCCTTGCACATTTCTGGTGGAAGAGAACTCCAAGCAGAAGAAAACAAAGGCAAAAAGCTATGAGATAGGAGCATGCCTGGTATGTGCAGGGCACAAGAGCAGGCTCCTGTGGCTGACGGGAAAGTCATAGCATATGACAACAGAGAGGTAAGAGACATCCAACTATAGGCAGTTGTAAGTTTGGGAAGTCATTGGAAGTTTGAGCAGGGAAGTATTTATGAATTGATCTACATTTTAAGATCACTCTGCCTTGGTGACAGTAGACTGGGAAGCTAGGTGGGGAGGGTGGGGAGAGACAAGTGCAGAAGCAGGGACACCATAAAAAGCTTGGCAGTGTTTCATATACTGAGTTTGGAACGTCAGCAGGAGGTTCCATTTAGGGATGAGATGGGGAGATCAAGAATTTGGTTTTGGACATGTTCATTTTCAGATATCTGTTAGTTATCCAAGTAGAGATACCAAGTAGGCAGTTGGATATATATGTGATAATTGATTTGCCATAGGCGAGCCAGACGTTGATGTTAAAGCTCTTGGAAAATACTTCTCCACCTTGTCTGGATTCTTTCTTTCTGTTCTGTACCTGTTGGGATGGTGAATTTCAAAACAAGAAAACAGAGAACTCCCCTCTCTCCCGCTGAAGCAGTCAGTATCATACTCTAAGGTTTACTCAGTTCTGTTTAAGAGAGCTGCCGTCTGGGAACTTCCCTGGTGGCGCAGTGGTTAAGAATCTTCCTGCCAATGCAGGGGACACGGGTTCGAGCCCTGGTCCGGGAAGGTCCCACATGCTGCGGAGCAGCTAAGCCCGTGCACCACAACTACCGAGCCTGTGCTCTAGAGCCCGTGAGCAACAACTACCGAGCCCACGTGCCACAACTACTGAAGCCTGCGCACCTAGAGTCCGTGCCCTGCAACAAGGAAAGCCACCGCAGTGAGAAAGAAGCCTGCGCACCGCAACAAAGAGAAGCCCCGGCTCGCTGCAGCTAGAGAAAGCCTGTGCGCAGCAAGGAAGACCCAACGCAGCCCAAAATAAATAAATAAAAATTTAAAAAGAGAGAGAGCTGCCGTCTGGATTGGAATTGGACTGGCTTCATACTGTGTTTTCCTTGAATCTTTTTTGCTGAGACTCCCGAAGAGTTACTGGCATATCCTTTGAGAATCTAATATTCTTTGGGTTGTGATCTACTGCCTGTGTTATTCTTCCTCAACATCTAGATATTATTTTAGCCCAGCGAATTTGAAACCAAAAGAGCCCACGTATCATTCTATCCCCCCATCCTTGCCTCATCAAGTATCTGTGTGCCTAATGAGCCATGTTACTGGTGAAATTATGGGGATTTTAAAATAAATTTATTTATTTATTTATTTATGGCTGCGTTGGGTCTTCGTTGCTGCACACAGGCTAATTGCATCGAGTGGGGGCTACTGTTCATTGCGGTGCGCGGCCTTATTCCGGTGGCTTTTCTTGTTGTGGGACACGGGCTCTAGGCACATGGACTTCAGTAGTTGTGGCATGTGGGCTCAGTAGTTGTGGCACACGGGCTTCAGTAGTTGTGGCTTGTGGGCTCTAGAGCACAGGCTCAGTAGTTGTGGCGCATGGGCTTAGTTGCTCTGTGGCATGTGGGATCTTCCCGGACCAGGGCTCAAACCCGTGTCCCCTGCATTGGCAGGCGGATTCTTAACCACTGTGCCACCAAGGAAGTCCCTGAAATTATGTTTTGCATATGAACGATGTACAGGTTAAAAAGAAAAAAAAAAGGGTTGAGAAACCATTGTTTCATTCCATTTGCTCAGCTTCTTCCCCTTGAATTTCATGCAGCAAATACTTACTGAGTCACTAGTATGCGAGTGAAGATGAGAGCCCCTGCACTGAGAGAGAGATCATCGTGTTGTGGGTGAGGCAGAGATAAACAATTATTTATTCTGTATAGAGGTGCATGGAGTGGGTGCTACGGAGAGGAGCTAGAGCCTTCCTGAGAAATCCTTGTCAAGCTTGAACTAAATCTTCAGATTAAATAGATATTTTCCAGACAGATAAAGTTTTAGGAGAAGAACATATTAAGCAGAAAGAACAACGACGAGAAACAGCGTGTCAGTTTCAGTGTTTGGGGAGCAAGAAGTAATTCTGATGTGCTTGAAGTTAAGGAAGTAGGCTGGAGAGGTAGGCAGGGCCCAGATCCAAGGGAACCATATACATTTGAAATAAATGCAGTCCTAGCCAAGAGTAAAAGTTTGAGAGCTGCAAAATGCAGATTTTGAAAATCTAATGTAAAAGAGATGAAACGCTTCCTCACTGATCTCTTGTTAGCATAGTTGTAATACTACATTTGAGTATGTGTAAGATGTCAGATAAGTCTAATGTGGTTATCCTTAATTATGAAAAATTCTGAGTAAAAAGGTAAAGCAGAAAATGATGAAAGAAGAGGGAGCTTTTCTTTGAGAAGCATTTGTTAATAGTACTTAATTGTAAGTCAGGCACCATTATAAGTGCTTTGCAAACATTTACTCGTTAGCCTCATAACAACCCCGTGCATTTGGTCCTGTTGTTATCTCCATCCTTCAGACCGGAGACTGAGCTGAGTACTACTGCCTAAAGTCACACAGCTAGTAAGTAAGAGAGTCAGCATTTGAAATCAGGTGGTCTGGTCTGGTTCCCAAGTCCGTGTTCAGAGCCACTGTGTCTGCTGCCTCTGATTTGGGTGTCCCAGCTTCTCAGAGAATTATTCTAGAGCAGAAGTCCAGGGATAGTCTTCAGGGTATCCTGAAACCCCTGAAGTTTTTGTGGAAACATTGCATGTACAGTTTTCAGAAAGAAGGTCCCTGACTTTCATCTGTTTGTCAAAAGGGTCCTTGGGACAGAATGGTTTTAGCACTGCTGACCTAGAAGAGCTTTTCATGTCTTTTCCATTGTTAAAGGGCTTCAGTTGGAATAAGGAAGGATTCCCTCAGAAGAATGGTCTATTTATAAGCCCACGCAGACTTCTTAGGAAACATTGTTCTAAATTAATTACTTGTCTGGTTGATCTTCCTAGGAACTTTTTCCAAAATACATGTTCCAGGTCCCAGATTTAGGGATTGCTGTTTTTTTAAATACAGGATGGAGTCCCGGATTCTGTTTTGAGAAATCTCTCCAGATGATTCTAATATAAGTCTTTGGTTGAGAACCACTAATATTACCTCTTGGAGGACATATGACCCACGCTAGCCCACTTGAGCCACTTCCAGTTTTCACTTCTAAATGCCCTTTACAGAGCCTGGCACTCCCTCAAGGTCTTCTTGGCGCCCTTATTTGAAATAAGAGTTCCCGTTCTCTGATTGCTGAGTACCAGATGAATTAGAAAATACCTCCTTCCCAGAAGCCCACAGCTGGTATAGATCTTTTGAAGTGGTGCTCTAGTACATCTTAAAGAATGTCTAAGGTCCCTCTTTCCTGAGGTTAGTTACTCTGCTTGTATTCACCAGACTCAAGCTTTTTGAGACTCCTGCTGTCTCAACATTTTGGGCATCTGATTATGTGATACAGGTCAGAAACTCCTGGGTGTGGGTCATTGAAAGGTTAAATGTACAAGTTACAAGGCAAGTAATTTGATGAGTTCTTATAGGAAAGAGGGCAGAAAGATATCAAGTAGACATACCCTAACCAAATTATGGAGGATGAAATAAAGGTACTATTTAAGGTGGGGAAGGGACTTCCCTGGTGGCTCAGTGGTTAAGAATCCACCTGCCAATGCAGGGGACATGGGTTCAAGCCCTGGTCTGGGAAGATCCCACATGCCACGGAGCATCTAAGCCCGTACACCACAACTACTGAGCCTGCACTCTAGAGCCCACGTGCCTAGAGCCCATGCTCCGTAACAAAGAGAAGCCAATGCAATGAGAAGCCCACCCACCACAACGAAGAGTAGCCCCCGCTCGCCACAACTAGAGAAAGCCCGTGCGCAGCAACGAAGACCCACTGCAGCCAAAAAAAAAAAAAAAAAGGTGGGGAAGATGAGTTGATAACAAATGTAAAAGAACTGGAAGTACTTCGGAAAGAGGATATTTCAATCTCAATATGCTGTTGAAGTATAGGCATTTGCCCCAAGAAGGGGCGGGGACAGAATAGTGGTGCTAGATAAGCACTTTTTACCTTTATTTTCTTAGAGAGAAATAGACATGGTTACTGATTATGAAACTCGCCCAGAGAAGTGGTTTTCTGCAGTGCCAAGAGCACAGATAGGAAAGTCACCAGTGACAAACCAATGGGAAGTGGTAGTTTTGAGCAGTTCTTCTCCTACTCTCCCCTCTTACAGTATATGGCTCTTACAATCTGCCACAGTGGAGTCTGCCTGTTTCTGAATAGAGACACCAATCAGTGTGGCCCCTGAACACAAGTACTTATTATAGCTTTTTAAAAAATATGAACAGCATGCTCTGGATTGAATGGGCCACGGGAGAATCACAGCCGGCCCAAATCCAGAAGTTTGTATTGTGAGAAGAAAACTCTTCATTTGTTCAAAGGTTTTTCCTTCCGAGAGTCATCAGATTTACGAGTGTTTGACCCAACAAACTTTTCCAGCCATATGACTTAGGAAAGTAAAATTTTATAAAAGAAAGCGCTTTAAAACTGATACCTGAAAAAAGATAAGGGGCAGTATGCCACCAGTTATTGTGGAGAGAAAAAAAACCAAGGTTTAGAGTCAATTTTGCATTTGAATCCTGGTTCTTCTGTGTCCTGACAGTGTGATACTGGATGTTACTTAATCTTTCTGAACCTCAGTTCCTCATCTGTAAAATGAGAGGAGAGTAACAGCGCTTTGTTTGGGATAGTTATAATGAGGATTAGAAATACTGTCATTAATAGGTACTTAGTAAGTGGTAGCAGAAACTACTATTAAAACAACTGACTGGATATCGCAGGTATAGAACTTGTGCCTTGAACTCATCCCTCCTGGGGCCCCTCCTGGAGAAGGCAGAGTTGCAGGCTGTCCACGGTGCTCTTGACAGTGGAGTGAATAAGGACATGCTTTGCAGTGTATGGGCTGGTATGTCTTGATTTGGGGTTTCCTGCCCTGTCTAAAACAGGAAGGAGGGACTTCCCTGGCCGTACAGTGGTTAAGGCTCTGTGCTTCCAATGCAAGGGGCGCGGGTTTGATCCCTGGTCGGAGAACTAAGATCCCACATGCCGTGCAGTGAGGCTAAATAAATAAAAATAACAGATTTTGGGGACTTCCCTGGTGGTCCAGTGGCTAAGGCTCCGTGCTCCCAGTGCAGGGGGCCCAGCTTTGATCCCTGGTCAGGGAACTAGATCCCATGTGCCGCAACTAACTAAGACCCAGCGCAACCAAATAAATAAATAAATATTTAAAAATAAATAAACAGGAAGGAAGTTGGGTGATTTATTTCTAGACACATAACTGTCCTTTCCCTCCTATCTGGCTTCTTATGATGTCCTAATTTTCCCTTGCTACTTTCCTGGCAGGTGGCTGTGAAAAACAATATTGATGTCTTCTACTTCAGCTGCCTCATCCCACTCAACGTGCTTTTTGTAGAAGATGGCAAAATGGGTAAGTATGTCCTCCTGTCCTTCCAAATATACCTTTGCTCTTTCTCTGAATGTGTCAGGCAGAGCATAGCCCCGGAAGGACAAGTTATTTTGAGGTTTAAAAAAATGGAGGAAGGCTATTCTAAAGCTCTAATAATTGCTAATTATATATTCTCCTGAGTCACACAGTTGATCTTGCTTTGCTGTTGGTCTCCAAGTCACAATGCCTATTATCCGAATAAGCCAGTCACCACAGCATACAGAGTAAGTGGCTTGGTGACAAGTAGATGTGGATTTGAATCTCAGCTTGGCTGTTTACTAGCTATGTGACTGTAGCAAGGTGCTTAATTTTTTTGAGTTTCCGTTTCCAAGTTTACAAAGCAGAAATAGTTTTTATAATGACTTGAGATAATACACGGAAATTCAGCACCTAGCCCTGTCCTGAATTCTTACTGTCTCAAGATAAGAATTCAATAATCTGTGATAAATGTATTGGTATTCCCCATGTGGTTGTTGATATTTCTCTCTTCCCTTACTTAGGAAACCACCATCTAATAAAACTAGCTTGTACTGATACATATGAAGTTGTATTGGCACTTAACATTGGTTTCATTCTTACAGTAGCTCTTTGGGTAGGGTAGGCTGATGTAATAATATATGAGGAAATTAAGGATCAGAAAGATCACAAGACTTAACCAAAGTCACCCAAATAGGAAAACAGTGGAGGCAAAACTAAACCCTAGATGGAGACTCTTTTCCAGTGTATCTTAGTGCTACTCATGAGGGATTAATTGACCTGGAGTGTAGCACCTCTGTATAGCTAAGAGTTGACTCCAGTCCCAGGCTACTGCTGACTGTATTGCTAGAGCCAGCACTCCAAAGGAGAAATGGTACAAGGGCTTAGATTTCAGAATATTGACAGATTGTGCACATCCTTCCTTTCCCTCTGCTTCCCCATACAGAGCGCCAGGTCTTCCTTGCAACATGGAAGGATATTCCCAATGAAAATGAACTTCAGTTTCAGATTAAGGAATGTCATTTAAATGCTGGTGAGTGATGACTCTAAATTTCATTTTCATTTTAGTGTATTAAATTAGATATTTGAAAATTTTGTCTTTTCTTTACCTATCTTTTCACATCTACCTTATTTCTAGCGAGTATATGGTATTACTTTGCAAACTTCTCTTTAAAAACTTGGGATGTTTTGATGTAGGTACTAGATTACTTAACAAACTAACAGATTTAAGAAGAGAACTAGAATGGATCCACCCACCCAATTCTCTAGTAGTTGAACATGTATGAGTTGAACATTCTAAGCATTAGGTAATTGAAGTGGCACTTGAAGATATGCACTCTCCTAAAAATTAAAAGGACTGTTTGTCATTTTACATCAGCCTTCAGTAGTGACTTTCTGAGATCCTTATTTGGAATCCTGTGTTTACTATTAAATAAGACTACATCATAGTTGATTAAAGCCTAGTTGGTAGCCTTTTTCTTTCTTGCCTTGTGTCAGCTTTCATATGGTTATACTGACCTCTTTAATCACCATGAAAAAGCTCCAGCCCCCTTAGTAGTTAGTTTTATTACTGTACTAGAACATCAAGCGGGGAGCCCAGGAGGAGAAACAATAGCAGCTGACAGTGCCTAGGGCTTTGTTTCACTGAAGCATCCTCAGGAGTGGAAGGAGCCTTCAGCTGTTCAGGGTCTTGCCTTTGTTCCAGTCTCTCTTTGAGGTTAGCGTAAGGCCTTATGAAATGAAAGGCGTTTGAATGAAAGTGAGCCTTGGTGCTGTTGGGTGCTGCCTCTTTTCGTCATTCACCCGTCATTTCCTCCTTCTGGCTGCCGCCCTCCCACTGTAGCTGGAGCACTGAGTGGGGGAAAGAGGCAGTATAGCAGTACAGAAAGAAAAAAAACAACAACTCACTGTCTTCTCAGTTCAACTTGTTCTTTAAAAAGTTTTTTTGCGGGGAGTGGGAGTGCTGTATGATGCATTCATCCTCTGTGTTCAGACAAGTCTTTTCTTATAGGGCTTCTCCTGAGCCCTTGGAGAGGTGTTTGAGGAGATAGTTTTCTGTAATGTCCACTGTCGCTACTAGTTTGTCGATTCTCTTCAGGAATACCACATATCTGCCTTCTTTTGAACATATTCTTGGTCTAGGTTTCTCAGCCTGACTGGTTATGTAGTTATTAAACAAAACCACATTTTTGCTGAGTTTTCACAAAAAAGTCATACTTAAATTGAGCTGCTTTTTATGCCGTATTCTAGGTAGGTGACGGCGTTATCTCTCTGCTAGGCTCACTGGTTAGTTACCACAAGCCTCATTTGATGAGTTGGGAGGTTGGGCAGCCTTCCATCGTGTAAGCTGTTTTTCAGGAAGCTTCAGGTGCAGAATCTGCAGTGGTGTATGGCGAGAGTTACAGTCACCCTTGTGTAGTCAGTCCCAGGACATTTCATTTACTATGCTCCTGAGAACACTTGTCCCTCAGAAAAGGGTTCTGTGGTCAGAAAGGTTGGAAAATACAGTGTATGATGCGCCTCTCTCGGGTGTTGCCGTTGCACATGAGCACACTAGAAGCTAAGGCTTCCTGCATCGAGGAAACCAGTTTAACTCAACATTAACTAAATTTTTTCACTGTGGAATTTAAAGTCACAAAATGCTTATTATTAACATCTTATGGAACACCAGTGTTCCTTGAACATGCACGATCTGGGAAACTCTGGCCTATAGAGAGCAGAGAAAGGCCAGAGTAATTGGAAAGCAGATTTGGTTTCAGAGGTCTGGTGTGAAAGGGACATGCTTTTTCAAAAAAGAAAATGGAAGTTTGGATGATTGAGGGCTTTACTGTGGCCTGTCAGAGCCATAGAAAAGATCCCCCTGCTTCCAGATCGGGGTTCTGAATCCTTATTGAACCTTGGTGTACACTTGTGATCTTGCCCAAGGAAGGGGTGTCTGGTCTTGCTCCCAAAGGGTCTTTGTCTTCTGATGTAAACTGGAACAGTTTCCCAAAGCAAATTCAGTTTTGATCTGTTCTGCCATGGCCTCGTGCCAGTTCCTCCCTGCCTCGGGTGCTCCAAATACCAGCGAATCAGTTTTCCAGTGACACACAGTGCAGCACGTGGCAGTGCAGCACATGGAGCAGAGGGAAAAACAGCCACTTCATTTTCTCCAGGAGCCCGAGGCCATCATTTCCCACACTGAATCACTGCTAATCGCGTACAAGACCACTTCCTGCAACTGATCCTTTCTAGCTTTTCCTCTGCCTCCACCCCAAGGTCTGGTGTTCCCTGGCCTTCACATTTCCTTCCAGTCTGAGGGCTCTATTAACATGGACATTTTCAGGTTTAGTGCCTTCTGATTCAACACCCTGGGTCTAGCTGAGAGCTAAAAATACCATCCTTCCCAGCTGATCTGTCCTAATCACAATAGCACCAACCCTTTAAATAGCTTTTTTGTGCCAGAGTAGACATTTGACAGATGGAGCTAACACTCTGAGGGCAACAGGAAGTCGCAGGCTTAAAGGGCTGACCACCTAGCGTTGAGCGTTTACTTTTGCTCTTCCATGTCTTCTAGAGATGAAAGAAGAAAAGAAACCCTCTTCCTAAGCCTTAATCATTTATCAGTTCTTAATAGAAAGGTGTATATGATGGGGTGCTTGTGGTGCCACTAGTTGTGTAAATACTAGAAAATATTAGATCAGAAACACACCAATGTATGGGTCTCCCTGCTTCCTAGCACTGGTCATCTCTACTGGCGTCAAGCGGTCTGTATGAATCTGTTTTACAGCTTATATTATAGCTGTATTTGGGCTTAGTACATGTCTGGGACCACTATCTTAAGTATACAAGAAGTAGTTGCATCTCCAGCCATATCCAGAAAGGAATCTTTCTGGCAAGCAGTCTACAAACCTGTTTGTTTTTTGTTTTTTTTTTTTAAGATGTTGGGGGTAGGAGTTTATTAACTTATTTATTTATTTTTGCTGTGTTGGGTCTTCGTTTCTGTGCCAGGGCTTTCTCTAGTTGTGGCAAGTGGGGCCACTCTTCATCGCGGTGCGCGGGCCTCTCACTATCGCGGCCTCTCTTGTTGCGGAGCACAGGCTTCAGACGCTCAGGCTCAGTAGTTGTGGCTCACGGGCCTAGTTGCTCCGCGGCATGTGGGATCCTCCCAGACCAGGGCTCGATCCCGTGTCCCCTGCATTAGCAGGCAGATTCTCAACCACTGCGCCACCAGGGAAGCCCCCAAACCTGTTTTTTAAATTAAGTGTTTAGTATACTCTGAAGAGCTCAGAGACATGTTGTATCTATATTCACTAGTTGGGCTCTCTAGTAAGGGACAAATATTTCTTCTGCCACAGGGACTAGCTGAGGATGAGTTCTGTTTCTTTGTTTTGTCATGGTTCTCCCCATCCCTCGGAACATTTCATAAATGCAAATGCTTTGCCAGCCAGCACTTAAATATAGTTTGGTTGTTCAAATGGTAAAAAGTGTTCTTTTCAGCAGGCATAATGGTTTTGAACTTGCTGATGAGCATGTACCACAGCTGGGACCCATGTACAGATTCCCCCTTCCCACTCACTGAGTACCTTCTTCACTCTTATGGCTGCTGGAAGAGGTGTGACCTTAGCTAAAGTAGGAAAATGAAGGAGGGAAGACCACATTCACACCTTCTAAGACTTTAGGCCTCAGGCCCAAAGCCAGATTTGAGGTAGGAGACAAATGAACCAAAAGAAATCACACCTTGATGCAGTTGTAACCATATTTGACCATCTTTTAAAACTCTGTCCTTTAGGGCACATCTCAGTGTCTTAACATTGCATTGTCATTCTCAAAGTCTCACAGCTGTAAGATTCCATCTTTTTTCCCAGGAGTTCAGATATATTTAAAACAACAACAACAACAATGACAAAAAACTGACGTCTTGCAAAGAAGTCTATCCCAGTCTGACAAGGAAGCCTCCTTAACATTGGCTCGCACTGCCGTTCTTAATAGGTTTATTTAGCAGAGTCTGATTATCCTGCCATCTACGTACCCTCTAGCTCAAACCTAATAGCGAAGGTGTATGAAAATTGACTCACACATACTTATGTTGTAGAACCCTCCTCCCTGCATTCAGTCTTCTGATAGAAATCACGATAACAGCCATTTAGTAGAAGCAGAGCCAGGTTCCCAGCCGGAATGCTTCCAAACACAGTGAAGTTACATCCATTCAACCTGCTTATTCTGCCTGGCTGTTTGCCACATGTTCTAATTCTGGAAGGGGTGAGTGTGTATGTGTGTTTGTGTGCTTCCACTTCTTAGCCTATCATCTCTTACTTAGGTGGCAAAATTACGAGACATCTGTAGGCATCTGGGCCTTGCTATGTATATTGTCTAGAACATGTGCCTATGCAACAAGGTAGATCTTCAACAAAAGCTCCTGCTAGGCACACGGGCTTCAGTAGTTGTGGCGTGCAGGCTCAGTAGCTGTGGCTCGTGGGCTCTAGAGCGCAGGCTCAGTAGTTGTGGTGCACGGACTTAGTTGCTCCGCGGCACGTGGGATCTTCCCGGACCAGGGCTCGAACCCGTGTCCCCTGCATTGGCAGGCGGATTCTTAACCACTGCGCCACCAGGGAAGTCCCAGCATTTATTGTTTGTAGACTTTTTAATGATGGCCATTCTGACTGGTGTGAGGGTGGTACCTCATTGTAGTTTTGATTTGCATTTCTCTAATGATTAGAAATGTTGAGCATCTTTTCATTTGCCTGTTGGTAATCGGTATTTCTTCTTTGGAGAAATGTCTTAAATAGATGTTTTTTAATGCCTATGGCATTATGTACATATCGGCGTCTCCAGCACCTGAGTCAGAGGCTTATTCACAGGTATTGATGGCAGGTATCCATTGTGTCCCAGATACTGTGGGAAATACAGTGATGAAAAACTCTAGGATCCCTGTGCTCAGAGAGCTTACTGTCTTGGAGAACAGAAAGACTGTCCATCACAACAGCCTCTTCCTAGAGAGCACAATAGAACATGACAGGTTTTTATGTGGAGGGAATTTAGTCCCTGAGTAATTTGAATTCTCATCAGAAATGAACATAATAAACTGTCAACAGAGAAGTAGTGTTTATCATCTGTGTTTTTAAAGTGTCTCTTTCTGTCATGCTGCAACATCTCATGTTAGCAGTCAGAGAACAAGGAGAGAGAAATTACCTTTAATTCTAGAATATCATGTCTCTCTGATGCTGTAGTCACAAGGAAGACCCCAAACACCAACCTGTTCTTAACCCTGTGTTGGTGGCTATGAAGTCCTCCACTCTGACCAGCAACGGCAGCCGGGCTTACGGGGCCTTGGAGCGATCATCTTTGCATAACTTCAGTCTTCCTCAGAGTCTTTTGTTGAGACAGTTAGTTTCATTATTAATTTGGGGCATGGTATCCCCCCAAATTAATAATTTAATTTAAGACCTAAGAAATCATTTGCCTGCTTTTAAAAAAAAGTCTTAAACATCCAGATTAATAAATTTGACTTGCAGGATTTCTGCAACTGGGTGCTTTTCTGATCCTGGCACTTGAGGCCAGAATGGCTCACAGTGAAGTAGTAGCAACTTGCGAGGCAGTGTTGTGCATTTGAGTGTCAGTTTTGTATCCCCGTGAATCTGGGCCTAGCGTTGGAGAGACGAGTCTGACGTGGCGGTCGCTGTGGCGCACCCACGTACCTGCTTCTGTCTTGGTCCTCATCGGTGCATTGTACGTGTCTAGCACCTAGTTTAAGATTACCAGCTCCTTAGACCCGCCATAATCTCCACAGGTAATTCTTACACTAATGCTTATTTGCACCTTATTCTGCTTTCTGTCCTGGGATGTGATGGACAGGCTCTTCAGGAGCTTCTTCCTTCCCCTTTGCTCCTGTGGGAGAAGGGCTTTCTGAAGTGTGCATGTATGCATGTAACAGTGCTTCTCAGGAGACTTGAGCACACATAGCTCATAGCACATTTGTTTGATATTTTAACTGAAGATGTTGGATTTTGAATCTGTGTTTCTAGACACTGTTTCCAGCAAGTTGCAAAACAACAATGTTTATACTATTGCCAAGAGGAATGTGGAAGGGCAGGACATGCTGTACCAATCCCTGAAGCTCACTAATGGCATTTGGATTTTGGCTGAGCTACGTATCCAGCCAGGAAACCCCAATTACACGGTAAGGCCTTTCTCAGAATGGGTGAGATGGGTTAAAGGAGGGGGGTAAGAGCCCTTTCATTTTTTTCTCAGCATTCAGGAAAGACGTGGTAGAGGTGCTTCAGACGCCGGGTATCCAAAAACAAGCAGTCAGTAAAGAAGTCCCCAGTGGCCTCCTTAGAAGACCTTCTGTCTGTAGTGTCTGCCCCATCCAGCAGGCACAGTGCCTCCCAGCACGAGTGTCTCAGACTCCTCCTGGTATACACAGAGTTGCTCACAAAACTTGGCAACTTCATCATTATTGGCTAATACTTACCTAGCATATCTGTGCATGTGGTACTGTAACAAGCTGCTAAGAGGATTGTTTTCGTAGCTCATTCCTGCTTTTCTTAGGATATCAGAATCCCAGACATATGAGCAATACCCTAGGCACCCGGTGTTTGTTTGCTGTTGTGAAATACAGTCTCCCAATAAGATGCTGCTTGTCATCTGCATTTTGTCAAGTACAAGAAGAACCCTTGCGATGGGGGAAATATCTTATTCTTCTGTTATGTTTAAGGCGTTTGAATTGAATAACTCTGAGGAAGCTTCATATTCAGTAGATTAAGGGAGCTTTTTAGCCATGTAGCTGAGAAAGTCTGTGACTCCTTTCCTTAATTTTAAGGCAAGCCTGTTTTCATTAGCATACATCAAGGAAATAATACCACCCAGAACTGAAAATTCTTGGTGTTTCCCCACTAGTTCCCTCCCTGATTTAAACTGGACTAGCATGTGTGTGTGTGAGCTACTGAGTTCCACCGAGCTAGACTTTTGTCCAAGCATTTGTGAGCTGAGAGACTTCAGGCTTCCCTCATAAAGTGTACGCTCCTCCCACCCACCTCCTCCACCACCAGTGCCTTGTCTTTTTTTGTAAGAAACTACCCTGTCATTTTCCTTGAGCTCCCTAAGAAAGGAAAACTCCTCTGTGTTCTTCCTGGAGGGACAGGTTTTCACTGTAAAATCAAGGTCTTGTAAAATAACTCCATTTGCTTCCCTAGAAATTTCTTCAAAGTATGTATATTTGTGTGCATTTTATTTTTTATCATCCATTATTTTATTGTATATAGTATTCCATCTCAGCTAGGTTAAAGAAGCATGATTACCCCCAGATTGCAGGTAAGGAAACCAAGGTTAAGAATGATGAATGACTTGTTCGAGATCACATAAGTTGTTGGTAGCTGAGTTGTGTGTAGAACTCAGGTATCTCAACACTTCCTACCATATTCTTTCTATTCCTTATAAGGATAGTGAGAATTTTGAGAAGGACCTCTTAGTAACAGCATAGTTTGTTTAAAATTTTTTAAAACTTTTTATTTTGAACTAATTTAAGACTCACAGTTTTAAAAATGGTAGAGTTCCCATGTATCTTTCACCCAGTTTTCCTCATTGAGGACATGTTACAACCATAGTACATTTTCAAGCAGGAAATTGATATTGGTACAATACTATTAACTAAACTACAGACCTTATTCAGATTTCACCAGTTTCTACATCATTACTCTTACTTTATTTTATTTGGTTAAGGAGTGTACAGTACTATGAGATCTTATCACATATAGATTTGTATAATCACCACCACGGTCAGGATACAGAACTGTTCCATCACCGCAAAAAAAACTCCTTCTTGCTATCTCTTTATAATTAGACATTCACCCCAGCCCTAACCCATGGCAACCACTGGTATGTTTGTTCTCCATTACTGTAATTTTCTCATTTCAAGAGTGTTATATAGGGCTTTCCTGGTGGCGCAGTGGTTGAGAGTCCGCCTGCCGATGCAGGGGACACGGGTTCGTGCCCCGGTCCGGGAGGATCCCACATGCCGCGGAGCGGCTGGGCCCGTGAGCCATGGCCGCTGAGCCTGCGCGTCCGGAGCCTGTGCTCCGCAACGGGAGAGGCCACAACAGTGAGAGGCCCGCGTACCGCAAAAAAAAAAAGGAGTGCTATATAAATTCAATTCCTACAGCCTGTATCCTTTTGAGATTTTTTTTCACTTAACATAATACCCTTGACATCTATCTAAGTCGTTGCATGTGTTAATAATTTGGTTTTTTAATGACCAAGTAGTGGTGCACTGCATGGTGAATCCCCTCCCCCAACCCCTGACTGTATTTCATTAAAAAAAGCACGTTTATCCCATGAGGAGGCCTCGTACCTCTAAGTAGCTCCGTCTCACCTGGGAAGGTAACGTGTCCAGGTGAAGAAGTCTGTGTTCCAGGCCATAAACCAGAAGTGGATGTGTAAGTCCTTGGCTTACCTAGGCGGGGGGTGGTGAGTCTAGGTGGATGGCATTCCTGACTGGTTGGTGTTAAAGATGTGTCACCTAAGCAGGCTAGCGGTTCAAAAGTTAGAACCCTGGTAAGGCTTCTTTTCCCTGAGGAGCCATGGAAAATGAGACCCAGAGTCCGAAGTCAGATTTTTTAACCTCTTTGTTCTTGATGTATGTTTCCCTTTTGCTTTCTTTAGGAATTAGCAACAACAACAACAAAAAAATCTTTTTTTTTTTTTAATTTGGCTTGTTTTAGCTGTACTAGTTGGAAAGCAAGGAATGGGTTTAAGTCTAAACTTAACCATTTGTTAAAGGCTGGGATGTCTGGTGGGGGGAGGTGATAGAACAGTCCAGAAAGGGAGGTTCTTCCTTCTCTTCCTTGGCCTCCCTCCTCCTTCCCCCTCCAAAGAGCAGCTGAAACTCTCAGGGTCCAGGCGTGGTCAGTCCATGACCCCTGCCAGTGCCAACCTTGGCAGATAGGGCTTTTATTGAGGAAGGCAACATTTCCTTATCACTCATGAACGAAAAAGTGGATCTCCAACTGGTTGGAAGTTCCAATATTGCTATAAAGATGTGAAAAAATACAGGGCAGTATTCTGAAGGGGAGGAACTACCCTCTCTTTAGTCTGGGAGTTAACTCCCTTAGGCAGTTCTTACTCTTTTTAGCTTCCTCTCCTCCTCCTTTTCTGAACCCACATACTCTCCCATGAGAATTTTCTACAACACTGACAGTGAAGAAGAGGCTGTGGAGGAGGAGGTACAGATTGCCTCTATAGGGAGCTTGAAAGTCAGGGAAATGCCTATAGCTGCAACTTTGACCAAAGAAGGGAGCTGTTTTCTACTCCTTTTTTTTTTTTTTTTTTTTTTTTACTTACTTACTTACTTTATGGCTGTGTTGGGTCTTCGTTGCTGCACGTGGGCTTTCTCTAGTTATGGCGAGCAGGGGCTACTCTTTGTTGCGATCCGTGGGCTTCTCATTGCGATGGCTTCTCTTGTGGAGCATGGGCTCTAGGCACGTGGGCTTCAGTAGTTGTGGTGTGAAGGCTCAGTAGTTGTGGCTCACGGACTCTAGAGCACAGGCTCAGTAGTTGTGGCTCACGGGCTTAGTTGCTCCGCGGCATGTGGGATCTTCCCAGACCAGGGATTGAACCCGTGTCCCCTGCATTGGCAGGCAGATTCTTAACCACTGCACCACCAGGGAAGTTCTCTATTCATATTTATATTCTTAAATTAGTTGTTCATTTGTTTTGTTCTACATTTATCAGAATTGTCTTCCTGATTCATGTCAAGCAGCAATTTTGGAAATGCCTTAGAGACTGAATATTAAAGCTGCAAATAGAGCCTCTTCTGATGTTCTTTTGTTTGGCTTGGTTTTGTTTCGTTTTGCATTTTTAAAATATCACTAAGTTTTGAGGATGTGAGTTTTCTCAAGAAGTTCAGGGTTGACCAGTCATCTTCTTGACATTTTTGCCAAAAATATTCTCACCTTTTGTAGTTTATTAAATCATCCAGAGTCTCTAATAAGAGAATAAAGAGGTAATCTAAAATCTCATGGCGATACATCGTTAAAGACAACTTTTGTTAATCTACCTTAATAGACAAGAGCAATGATGTCAGTAATACAAAAAGCAAGTATTAAATTTTCTGGTTCTAAATGCAGTTTGCATGGTTTTGCTGTTATGTTATTGTTAATAGTGTTTTGCCTAATCTAGTACAATTCAGGAGTCGAAATATGGGTTTAAATTTTGCACTTGTTGACCCACAAAGTGAAAAACCTCAGTGTTCAACATTGAAATCTTTTTAATATTTTAATTTTAATTTGGTAATTGTTAGACTAGAAGAAGAGGTGGTGGTAGAGAAGTAGAGTAGTATCAGACGTACCTGATAGGCCTGAATAAGAGGCAGAAAATGAAAGATTATGCTGTTGGCATAAATGGCTGTACAGTTACACTCAGTAGATGTCTTTTTGTGTTGGTTCTTGTTTTGCCTCCTTAACACAGTGTATGCTCTCCTCAGTGTAATACAGGAGAGGCTAGTACCCTTGGAGCTAGTATCTAGCTTACGCTTTTATTTTACTTGAATATACATCCTCCTGAATTGGGACCGAGATAACCATCCTTGTCAGACAGAAACTGGAGCGGGCCGCTGAAATGACGACCATGTTACGGGTTTTAACCCTTCCGTTTTCATGTGGTAGTAGTCCGTATGACTCTTAGCAAAGCAGTAGAGCATCTTTTCCCCCACGTTTTTTCATATGGATTATTTCCTAACCTCATAGACCCACATAGAATGTGGGTGGAAACACAGCACAGCTTGACATTGATTAAACTGAAATTCTAAAACCCATGTAACCTATTCACAGGATCTCTTTGTTTAGCTACTCAGTGGTAGAAGCTCTTCTCCCTTTTATCAGGAAGAGGTGTCCTTGCACTGAGGACTTGGATACCTTTCGAGTTCATGCCAGCCTCTGTGCTAATCTTCCTTCTCCTTTTCCTCCGAACAGCTGTCGCTGAAGTGTAGAGCTCCTGAAGTCTCCCAGTACATCTATCAGGTCTACGACAGCATTTTGAAAAACTAATAGACTGGTCCGGTGCCCTCTGGCCACCCTGTGATCGGTGCAAGCCAAGAACTCTTAACTGGAAGAAAATTGTATTGCCGTGTAGAATCTGAACCCAAACACACTGAGGCCACCCACCAAGGTAGTGACTAGTCTAACCTGTGCTAACATTAGGGCACAACCTGTTGGATAGTTTTAGCTTCCTGTGACCGTTTGTAACCACTGCTTCAATCACTTCCCACCTCGTGCCACCTGCTGCTATCTGTCCTTACTTGTGGGCTTCTCCATCCTGTGCCAGTGGCTGGCATTTTTGAGTGTAGTTTGATATTTTGTAATCAAGAGCTCGTTTCAAAAGCAGAAAAAGACAAAAAAAAATTAAAGCAAGGAAAAGTGTCACTGAAACGTAAACTGCACTTTATTGTTTAATATTTTTGTACATATGAGAAATTGAGGGAATAGCGTGTAACTGATAAAAAGTGTTAAAACAACCGCACAGTCCTGGAGGAAGAGACGCAGTTTCTTGCCCACCCCATTAGGGGTTTTTTGTCTGTGGCAGCCTTGTCCCTGATGACTTTTTTTCTCTCCAAACTCCTTTTCCTTGTGATTCCCCCTGCCCTGTATTATCATCTCCTCTGATGCTCCGCAGTTAGGAATGGTGGTCTTTCTTGAATGGTGCTGCAGGGTGCAGGAAATAGGGCCTGTCAGCATTGAGGCTGAGAAAAATGAGAACTTACTACATTCCTTTCCACTGATCTAATCTATTAATAACACTGATTAAGGAATTTGAGTAGAGATGGGAAACAGGAACCAAAATGCCCTTCCCCCATCTCCTGCTCTGGATTTATTTTAACTCTCAGGTCCAATTCAGATCGAAAATCTTAGTTTTAGAGTTGAAACAGACTTTAAGTAATAACTTACCCAACCCAAAAACTTTCTTGTTTTTCTAAAAAGGAAAAAGATAAAAGACAAACAGGGTGTTATTGCCTAAGGCCTGTTAACTGATCAGTAGCAGAGGTGGGGGAGTGGGTCTCCTAAGTCCTCATCAGTGTTGTCTTCACTGCAGGACCGGCTCCATAATTTTCTTCCTTCAATGCCTTTCTTTTACCTTTTCTGTGCCTGCTTCTTTATGGCTCTTCTCATACTTCATACAGATTTTGGCACTCCATTCATTGGCATCTGGTAGCAGCAGAGTATCTTTCCAGGGACTTGAAGGTAAATCCTGATGCCAGAATGAAGGAGTAGCTAATAGTCTCCTGGAGCCGCAGTTCTTGAGGCCAGCAGGATGGGTGCAGGGATGAAGTGAGCTTCGGGATGCCACAGATTCACTTGATCCTTCAGTTCTCTGATCTGCTCTTTACTTGTGTTGCTTAGGCTCCAAGGCAATTGAGATCACCTCAGAGGGCCAAGCGGTTCTTTTCATCTCTCAAAAGATTGGGAGATGTGAGGACCCTCTGCCCCCTGGACACATTGGGTGTGGTCTGTCAAAGAATGCTTCATGCCTGGAACACCAGTCTGTTTAGCAGTGTTCACACTGTTTCATCTGTGGGCACCTGTGCCGACCATCACCCAGGATTCAGGGTCCGTGACCAAGACTGCTTCTCAGATGCCCCTGCTCAAATCAGAGGCGCTTGGGTCCAAAGGCCTCATGTAGGACCCAGACCTAAGAGTGAGTCCAAGAGGAGGAGGAATCATAGAAAACAAGAGCAGAAACTACCCCCCAACCCTGTCGCAAGTGAAATGACTCTGATTCATATCAGTTGCAAAGTTTGGGGGTGCAGGTCCCCCAAAGCAGCTTCTTAAACCTTGAGAATCTCCAAGAGAAGAATTTCTGGGGTGAGGGTCAGGAGCCATGTCCTGCGCTCACCACCCCTCCGGCACGTGGAGAACAGGAAGTAGCACAGGATTGCGTGTGGGAGGTGGGTCAGTTGGTGACAGGTGGGGTAGAAAAGCAGGTGGGTCAAGTCCCCTTTTTGGGAGATCACTCGTGGAGTCAGTTGGATACAAGCAGTGAAGAAGGTCCACACTACAGATGCAGTGTTCTCATCTCAAAGCCGACTGCAGGTCCAGAAGGAAGAGCGTGTGTCAGGGTAAGCAGACAAGATGATTTTGCACCAAGATATGTTCCTCCACCCCTGAAACCAGGCTTCTCTCAGCCTCCCCGGCAGTGAGGGGAAACAGCTGCTGTTCTCAGCTGACCCGACTGAGCCAATCTGCGCGCGAACTCTTCACTCCTTGGAGAGGCTGCCTCCCGGTTTGCCCCTGAGCAGTTAGGGAGGGATTCTGCTCCACGGAAAGGACCTCTCTCTCCTGAGGAGACAGAGCCTGTTGCCTCCACCACAGCCTCCCTTTGGGCCCATCTCAAGCCTGGCCGGACCGGGGAACGGAGTGGAGATTGCCCTGCATCCCCCTCTCCTCGGCCTCACTATGTCTTTGTGACGTCAGCTGGTGTCTTACACAGGGCAAGGGAAGCACACACACACCCAGAACTCTTGCTGGTCAGAGATTCCCTGAGTGTCTGTCCGAGCCCGAGCCCGAGCCCGTTTCGTGTGTCTGTGTCGTGAACCTTGGGACTCTGGAGAGAAGCGGGGGTGGCGGTGGTGGTGGTAAACGTTGCCCTGAGAAGGCTTATCATCCTTTTGTTGTTGGGATCTGTTCTTGGG
Organism: Hyperoodon ampullatus; assembly: GCF_949752795.1. Classification (NCBI taxonomy): domain Eukaryota; kingdom Metazoa; phylum Chordata; class Mammalia; order Artiodactyla; family Ziphiidae; genus Hyperoodon; species Hyperoodon ampullatus. The sequence goes on from NC_136932.1 coordinate 50,886,559, forward strand.
GAGGGTGGGGGTCGAGGGGAAGCTTGACCTTGTCTTCGTCAATAAACTCTCATTTGCATAAAATGAAGTTTGTGCCTATGTACTTTGTTCCCAGAAGTGACAGTCGAGGACAAGACACAGCTGGCCAAGGGAGGGATGGGCATTAATAACCGTTCTATTAGAACTTGCCTTTTGGCTGTCCTAACCCTCCCAGGGATTTAGCCAGATGAAATGTTAAGATTGGCCTGAGGAAGAATCACATGTCTCAGAGGCTCCTCTTAACCCAGCCCCCCCCCCCCCCCCCCCCCCCCCCCCGTCACCATCACCACACAGGCATTTCGCCGCAGGCAGGGAGTGCTCGCAGGAGCCAATCCGTCTTCCCTGGCAGGTCCCCTGCTAGGACCCAAAGCAGATGGTCCAGGGGCAGGCAGCCAGCTAGGCACAGGGCAGAAGGAGCACAGCAGAGCTTCTCCTCGGTGTCCTCTTACCCAGGACGTTTCACTAATGAATTTATAAAAGCCTCTCAGACCTGCGCTCAGGGCCTGCATGTTCCCAAGTGGATAGAATTAATGCTGCTTTCAAGCAAACTTCCCAAGGAGTTCAGATCTAATCACCTGCATTTCTGTTGCCGGGGACACGTGAGCCAGGTGTGGTCAAGCTAGAGGCCCTGCCCCTGGTTGTGATGAGCGGACAGTGTCTGAAGTCTCCCACAGCCTGGAGTGGGGGAAGGAGGCTGAGGGATCCAATGCCCAGATGCCCTGAGCCTCTCTCACCAGTCGAGTGAGTGTGGGTAAGGTGCTTTGCACTGTGCTCAGCAGAATAACTGCTTTTATTACATGGATGTCCAAACGCCGTGAACAAACTGCCTCTGGCAGCTAGGAACTCTTGGTTGTCTCCACGTGCTGGCTGCAGTTAGCCCGAGCTCTAATTGGAATAACACTTGGGGTGGAGTGGGGTCAGGGTGGTCTTTGTGGAGGTTCAGCGTCAGAGATACGAAGAGGGGTGGGCCTTACTGAGGTCTGATTGGGTTCACCAGCTAAGAATGTCAATTTTGGCCAAGAAAATCCTTAGGACAGAAGCTTTCAACTCCTGGGTGCACGTTGATATCACCCAAGAGCTTTCACAAAAGGCTGATGATTCTTGGCCAGTCGGGTGGGGCCTGGGGCAATCTGCATTTCAAAAAACTCCTCAGATGTTTCTAGAAGTGCTGGATTGAGAGTCACTGCCAGAGGAAGACTCGAACTTGCTGGCCTCCTGCACCTCCTGCCGTAGTGGTGCTCTTGTGGCAGTTGAAAAACGGTAAAGCACTTCCGTGCACGAGGTGCCTACCCATTCGTGAATTGAGAGCGTTCTCCCCATTTTTCAGGTGAGAGGAGGCAAGGCCACGTCTTCTGATTCCCTCTGCCCTTAGCTACTACAGCTTCCCTTCATCTGTGCCACCAGGCCAAAAGCCCGCCTTGCTAAATCCCTAAGGCCCCAGTGTGTTCAGTCTCCAAAAGCAGGGTATACCGGCCCCCAGACCTCCGCCTGAGATGGCACCATCCTTCTCTTCACCCGCCCCCCGCCACCAGTGGCAACGAAGAAATACTGAGATCTCAGGGACATTGTTTCTGAGGCCAGAGAACAGCTGAGGACTCCCGGGTTGGAGCCTTCCTACTCCCACCTCATGCACTGATGCTTTTTCTGGTTTTGCTTGGACCCAGATTTCTTTTCCTGCCACCCCCAGCTCCAGGAGGCAAGAGCCTGTTTATTTTAATACCTGGTGTGGCACTTGGGAAAGATCACACCTCCCCCGTTGTTACCCATTTCTGTCTCCTGAACACTAATCCTAGAATCCCCACCAGCCCCCAGACATGTTATTAGCAACAGGGATGTTTCTTGAAAAGTTTCCGAGTTGGCTCCAAACTTGCCATCTCAGTTTCTCATTTAGCTTTTGCCCTGCCGTTCTTGATGCTGCCAACAAGAGGAAGACTAATTTAGGGATTGGTTAGACCCAGATGGACTTAATTTCCGGAATTATCCTTTTGAGACAGGACTGCCCCAACACTCTGGGACTGAGAGAACTCTACTACCCGCCTTCTCCCACTGGGTAGGTACTAGAGGAGGATGTTCAAGTCTAGCCCAGCCTCTGGCTTTCCCTCCCTTGTTTCATTCACTCTCCACTTACGGTCAAAGGCCCCAGGATCTGGCTAGCCAGCTTCTGAAAGCCAGTGGGATCCTCGGCTACGATGGAGCAAGGGCGGCGGAGTGGCAGGTTCGGGTCCTCGTCCTCTCTGTCCCGCTCCGTGTCTGGGCTTCAGATGCTGCGGGTGGGCCCATGCATTCCATCCCCTTAAACCTCAGGCGTCCTCAGCTGAACCAGAGCCACAGGCTAAGGACAGAGCCTCTCAGGTTTTTTCACCAAGGTAATCCTAATCACAGAAGAGAGTGAACAGGCTCCTAGGGGCGTACATCCTTAGACCAAAGTGACTCTCAGCAAAACAAGATGATTTAACTGAGCCTTAAATTCAGGCACATTTTGCATTTTATGTTAATACTGTGGGTTTGTTTTTTTATATAAGATATAATGCTTTAAGTGACTTATCACTGCAAGCCAGTGTGAGGCCCTGTAATGAACCTGTGGCTTTGTGTTCTCCTAGTATAGCTAAGTTGAGAATTCTGAGAAGCCTGGCGCAAGGTGTGTGTGAGCATTGCATGATTTCTCGTTTCTAGTCTCCCTTGGGCTGAAATAGAACCAGAATGGCGGGCCATAGCCTGGGGGAGTAGACATAAATTCTGGGGTCCTTGGGCGGGGTAAGGATGAAAGATTTTCAAATACAGTGGGGGGATTGGTAGTGCCCTGGATGATTTAATCAAGTTAGGAGTCTCTTGGTTGACTTGGTTGACGTTGCAATTCCACAGGGCCAGTAAATCTGATGTCTCCAGAACGAAAGTGGCGCTCCAGGAGGGGGCCCCCTGTCTCCTTCTCAGCCCTGCATTTGCTTCTAGCTGCCCGGGCCCTTCTCCTCAAAGCCTTACCCAGCACCCGGGAGCCGTCTCAGCATAAATGGAAATGCTTTCCCAAGGTCACGTTCAACCTTCCCTCTGAATGGCTGTGCCTCTAAAACAGAAAAGAAAAACAAAAGGCCACACAGTGAGACTCTACGCCAGGCACTGCGTTACAGACTCGACACACCACAGGCTCACTTATGCTGTGGGGACAACTGATCACCTCTTCATTTTACAAATAAGGCATAGAGTTCGGAGCGTTCAAGTAATTTGCCTTCAGTCACGTAGTAAGTGGTAGGGCCAGGACCTAAATCCAGATCTGCTTGATTCTGAAGCCCAGGCTTGTAACCACTGTACTCTGTCTGGACAGGAGAGGGACGGGGAGCGACCGGGAGGGTGCTCAGCCCACTAGTACTAGGAAGGATAGGACGTCACAGTGCGGGATGCTGGGTCCAGGGGTAAAAGCACTTGGGAGATCTCTCCCAGCTTCCCCCCTCCTCCTCCCTGCACCTCTGACCAGGTTGCTACCCTGCTTCAGAACCCTTACAGGCTCTCCCAGCCAAACAGGGCTAGATCCCAACTCCTTCCTCGGCACTCAAGGCCTTCGTGACTTCACCTCCACCAACCTCTCAGCCTCCTCTCCCTGTGCTTCCAGCCCCCCGCCCCCGTGCCTGTCTGTGTCCTGGACCCCCTTCTCAAACCCCTGTAATTGCTCCCAACTTCTCTCATCTGAACCCTCCTCTTCCACACCCTCCCCCACCCTGGCACCCGAAATCCGCTTCTTTCAAGGCTTCTTCCTTGAAAGTTGCCTCCTCTGAAGCCTCCACTGACTCCTCTCACTAGGTGGTCTGCTCCCTCCGCCCTTCCCCACAACCTTGACTCTGCACGCATCACAGATTCGCTCCACGTGGGCCCCTGGCCAAGGTCGTCAGTGGCTGCCCCGCTAGAGACTCCCAGTTTTTGTCTTCCGCATTTTACACTCCAGTGAGACCGGTCACTCAGCCTCAACGATCTCATCTGTAAAACGGGGGAAACAGAATCTACCTCATAGTATCGTGAGCGTTCACTGTGAAGATGCAGGCAAAGCTGGGAGCACGTTGCCTGGCACACACTCATTAAATGTTAGCTACCCGTGAGGAATGACACTGACCACGTACTGTTTTAGAGTAAATACACGGGCGATTCTGCCCTCTCCCCTGGCACATGCTGGCATCACCCCGTCTGGAGAGGAGAGGGGCGCAGTCGTTTCCGGGGATGGAGGGCGTTCGTTGGCCTGGGATGAGCTTGGCTTTGCCAGCCTGCTCTGCTCTGCTTTCCCTGCTGCAGTGAAGGGTGAAAGTGGCCACCCTTCGCAGTCCTCCGGTGGGGTGGCCGAGAGCAGTCTGGATGCCTCTCTGGCACACGGTGCAAGGCACACAGTGGGCGCCCGTCCAGTGACTGAACTGGGAAGGGTCAGAAGAGACCTAGAGAGGGAACCTGGGGTGTGTGGCGGGGGTGGGATATGGAGTGAAGCCAAAGGCTTTAGGGCCTCTCCGGTCCCTTTCTCCCAGCCCTCCAGGTTAGAGCTAAAAATACCGCAGGGAGAGTCGGGAGGGGTGAAGGTCGAGGCTGGGGATTAAAGAATTTGTCCCCAAGTGAATATGGCAGGCTCAGGGACCCAGCGGAACGCCAGCGGGGCACGCCCCCCCGCCCCCCGCCCCCCGCCCCGCTCCCGCCTCCTCCTCCTCCCAGCGCGAGCGGGCGGCGCGCTCCGGAGGGAGAACCGGGCTGGAGGTGTCCTACCCACTCGGCGGCCAGCACCTGCCCCCCCCACCCCGCGCCCGCCCTGAGCCCGCCCAGACTGCGCAGCCGGGGGCGCTCCCACCTCTCTCCCCCCGGGCCGGGGAGCCGGGGGGCAGCACCGGAGCCCGGGGGGAGCGCGGCCCCACCGGCCGGCCGGCCCGGGCTGGGGGTAGCTAGGACGGCCCCGGGTAAGCGGCGGGAGGCTGGGCGAGCGGGCGGGCCGGGGCCGGGGTGGGTCGGTGGGGGAATGGGGGGGGCGACGGGGGCGAGGAGGGAGGTGGGGGCCGGCGGACTGGCGGGGAAGCGGCGCGGGGCGGCCACGTGAGAGCTGGTGCTGGCGGGGGTGGGGGGTGTTGCCTGCGAGGTGCTGGAGGCGGAGAGCAGGCTGGGCTCTGGCATCCCCCTCACCCAGAACTCCCACCAATCCGGTCATAGGGAGCTCAGCATCCTCCGACGCCCGCACCCACCCACTCCCACATGAATGTGATGGGGACAGACAGCGGGCAGACGTGTGACTCGGCCCACGGGACCTGCAAAGCCCCCGCCCTCAGTCTGGGGCTGGGACTCAGGCGTCCAGGTCCAGGGGAGAGGAACCAGAAGCAGGCTTTGGCCCCAGTGTATGTCCCCGGGCGCTGTCTGCAGACTCACTGCAGAGCACAGGCCTTGGGGAGGGAGGCTCAGGGGCCTGGGCCCTGCCTCCCCGGACAGCCCTCTTCCACCCCCACCCAGCTGGGGATGTTGCATTAACAAACACTTAGACCCAGGACCCCCGCCTGGGAAGCGGGAGGGGACACCAGTCACCTCTGAGTCAGGGCCTGGTGGCTTCCAGGAGGCTGTCCCCAGCCTAGGGGCCTCTCTGGCACACCCTCCCTGGCTCTAGCGCTGTGCCCCGCTTTTATTTCCCAGCTATTCCCCCAGAAAGGGTTGACTTCAGGGCAGGGAATGGGTTATGCAGGAGAATCTGCAGGTAGGCTACATCCTAGATCCCTCTAAGTTGCCACACCCAGGGGGAGGCCGGGACACTTCGGGCATTCTTTGCCTTCTCTTCCTCCCCTAAGGTGCCCCCTCCCCACCTGCTTGTGCTGGTTATGTAATTAACCCAGCTGAGGCTCTCTGCCATGCTGACAGTGTCCAGGGATGCCTGAGAAGCCCAGGGCCCTGGAGGGATTTATGGGGAGGAGGGGCTGGTACTTCCCCCAGTTGGGAGCTCACAGAAATAGAGAAGCACCTGTTGGGAAGGGACACTGCATGGGACAGGAAGATGAGAGTCCTAGTCTTAGTTGACAGCTCCACTGGCTATGTGGTCTTCACGTCCCTAAATCTGTGGGGGTTTTTTGGTTTTGTTTTTACCTTCAATAAAATGGGGAGAATTGCACACACACACACACACACACACACACACACTACATATACGTGAGCAACAGTGCAGTAGTGCAGAGTGACCCATCTGGGATGGCTAGGAGGTCCCATTGTGATCGTGGAAAGCCTTCGATGAGTGAAGGACCCCTGTGCATAACAATGGCCACTGTTTATTGAACACCTACTCCAGCCTCACAACAACACCCTATAACGTTCCTTGCCCAAGATCACACTTTAGGTCAGTGGCAGAGCGGAGAATCCAGTGCTGGTGGATCTCACTCCAGATCCTGCCGTTGGTTTACTATGCTGTATGTGCACGTGCCCTGTGGATTGGGTCCTCTGAACCAGGACGGACTGGACTGAGGGACATTTCTGCTGTGAGCTGTGCATATGTGGAAAGGGCATGCATCCACAGAGAAAACATGCATATGTGCTGGAAAGCATGGCCCCATCCAAACCCAGCAAACCCATCTGCCTGGGACCCATTTAGCAGGCACTGGTGTCACCCTCCTGGGAATAGTCCCCAAACAGGAGGTCTCAGGCATGTACCAGCCTCCCTGGTCACCATCCTCAACAGAAGGAGAAGGCACCTGGCTAAGAGGTTTACTTGGATTATCTCAGCAGTAGAGGCTAATGATCCTTCTTTATAAGTGTGCAGAATGTGGCTCAGATCAGGCAGTTGATTTGCCTCTGACCCACAGCCAGGAAACGTCAGAGCTGGAATTTATACCCATGCTCTAAAGTCACTGAAACTGAGCAAGAAGGAGCTAACGAATCCATGTCAAGGTTCAATCCTGTAGCAGCCCTTTCCCGGGCACCTGCTGCATGCCAGGTCCTCTGAGCTCAGGGGGTTGCCAGATAATCAGACCCAGCCCTTGGCCTGTGGCCTACGCCAGCTAGAATCATTAAACTTGGAAGCTGAAGTACTGCGACATGGTAGAAAGGAGTAGCCGCCTTTCCCAGCTGTGTGCCTGGGCTCGTGTCTCCCTCCCTCTGGGTCTTCTCTCCAAAGTGGGAATACCTATCACCTGGGGATACTCTATCGACTAAGGATAACCACGTGGGCATGCTGACCTAGAGCAACTGCTCCACAAGTGTCACGCTCCAGAGCCAAAGCCATCTGCCAGTCCAGGGATTCTCAGCAGGGGGTGCTTGGGAAGGTGGGGGGAGCGCATTTTGGGTCATCATGGTCACTAGAGGCTGCTGCTGGCAAGTACCTCCAGGCAGCTGGGGATGTGAAATGCCCGGCTCCATAAAGAATTCTCTCTCCACAAAATGCCAGGACTGCCTCCACGGAGACACACTGGCCTGGTCTCACCCCGAGGACCAGGAGACCAAGGCTGCGAGGCGTTGCTGTCTTGCCCCGGGCTCAGTGGGAAGGCTGGGACTTGAAGCCAATTCTAGTGCTTTTTCCACTCTGCGGCCTGCCCAGGTCTGGGAGTCAGACCGGCCAAAAGTCAGGTCATAATACAAGTCAAGAAACATTGATTCCCACTGATGGGATGGACGGCAGGGAGAACGGAGAAGGAAGGATGGGGAGGTTCTGGATAGATGGGACAGGGGCTCTGGGGAAGGGAAGGCATCCCAAGTGGCAGTAGTAACAGCTCCAGTGACGTTCCCCGAAGTAGAAAAGTACGGGATATGTCCAAGGAGAAGCCAGCCCCACCAAGCCCACCTCTTGTTCCCACAGTCCAGGTGGAGGCCGCGGAGGGCCCAGGGCAAGCAGGGGCGGCGATGATTGGTCCTGACGGTGGCTGAGCCCCCAGCCCCTGGAATATGCAGCCCGGGGGAGCCCCAGGCAGCGGCGAGGACGAGGTGGCGGAGCGGGGCGGGAGGCATGGTCTCCACCTACCGGGTGGCCGTGCTGGGGGCGCGAGGCGTGGGCAAGAGTGCCATCGTGCGCCAGTTCCTGTACAACGAGTTCAGCGAGGCCTGCGTGCCCACCACCGCCCGCCGCCTCTACCTGCCTGCTGTCGTCATGAACGGCCACGTGCACAACCTCCAGATCCTCGACTTCCCGCCCATCAGCACCTTCCCTGTCAACACGCTGCAGGTAGGGGGTGGGGGTGGGGGGTGGGACAGGGTGGAGGAGAGCCTGGACCCCAACCCGCTCCTGGCTCCGGCCCTATTGCTGGCTTTGAGAACTCCGCGCTGCACCACGGGCCGCCCTACTTAGAGCCGTGTCAGGAATCCATTCATTTGTGCACTGGTTTATTCAACAAATATTTGATGAATGTCTCGTGTACCAGGCCCTGTGGTGGGCACCGGGGTAGAATGGTGCTCAGAACAGAGCAGTTTGCTCCCAAGGAACTCATAGTCTGGTGAGAAGACAAACACTCAACTATTACTTAGTTCCATGAGTGTCGTGATTGCAGGGGATGCGGGGAACTGAGGCAGCCCTGAAGGGGCATCTATCCCACGAAGGTGTGTGAGGGTGGGGCTCACAGGAGGTGATGTCTCAGCTAGGTAGGATCTGGGCAGGTAAGGGGCAGTGGAGAGAAAGGCATAGAGCGCCGGATGCCTGTTAATATTCTGGGCACTGCCTCCCATGGCCTCAGACCCACGTCATCTGTAGAAGGGACCACAGAAGAAAAGGCTGGGACCTGGGAAAGGTGTGTTCTCAGAGATTGGAGACCGCAATCAGATCTCTTGCCCAAGGGCCTTTTCTCTTAAGTGATGCTTTGTCCCCTGACCTCAGGACTGGCCCTCGGGGCAGCCTTTCCTGCAGGGGTTGGATTCAGATGTCCCCAGTGCCCTGGCTTACAGGGTCCAGCCTGCAGGACCGGGTCCTTCTTCCTGCTCTCTACCTCTGGCTTGAGCGGGGGTCGGGTGCAGGGGGAAGCTGAGCCCTAGACATGTTGGCTCACCAAAGAAGCCCCTGACCAGAGCGCAGAGTTTCTCCAGGAAGGCTAGGCACGGTGGAGGCCCGGAGGGCAGGGGCCACCGCTTGGCCAACTAGTTGTAACTGTGCAAATACAGCAATCTCTCGGGTGGGCCTGGGGGCTGGGGAAGGGCTCAGGCTCAGCACTGTGTCAGCAACTCTGGGCAGGAGGACCTTCGCCCAACCTCGGGGACACCTGTCTCTCCCATCCTAGGTGTGGGAGCATCAGCACCAAAGACAAAAGCCTGATCCACACATCACGCCTTGGAAACAGTGAGGTCAGGGCAGTGGGTCCAAGGTCAGGTGTTCTATTTCTCCTCCAAAGGAGGCTAACAGTAGCCTGAGTGGATGCTCAGATCCCGCTCTGGTCCTGTGCATTCAGCTGGGTTTATTTTTCACATTTTGTTGTGTGTTTAAATTGTAATTTCGATTTTGGAATCGGGAAGATACAATTTAAAAGCCCAAACTTTGTTAAAACAAACAAACAAAAAGTACACCCAAAGAAATCTCAGTCCCACCCCTGCTCTCTTTACCCCAGTTCTTGCCCCATTCTATAGCCATTCTCATTGGTTTTTTTTATTCACACTTCCAGGTTTTCTTTACACAAATAAGAAAATGTATCCTTATTCCACTCCCCTTCTTGCATTAAAAAAAAAAAAAAAAAAACTATTCTGCACCTTTTGTTTGTTTGTTTGGGTTTTTTCTTTGTTTGTTTTTTTGGCTTGACATTTTAACCTGGAGGTCTTTCCATGTCAGTATCTAGAGGTGTTCTTCATTCTTTTTTCATGGCTACACTGTATTCCATTGGAAAGATGTACTATGAAGTCCCCTCTTGTTGGACAAGTGGGTTGTTTCCAAACTTTTGCTTCAAAACAGTGCCACAGTGAATAGCCTTGTAATAGTCATTTTGTACACAGGAAGGCATATCTGTGGGATCGATTTCTGGAAATGGCATTGCTAGGTCAAAGGATAAATGCAACTGGAGTTTGGAAGGTGCCAGATTCCACCCTGCCGCCCGCCCCCCCCCCCCCCCCCCGCATTAAGGTGCATAGTTTGTGCTCCTGTGAGGGATGTTACATGAGCGCTTGTTTCCCTAAAGCCATCAGAGTGTATTGTCAAACTTTTGGATTTTTGACAGTCTGATCTATGAGATAGGATAATCTCAGTGTACTTTTTATTTACGTCTCTGCTTATGAGTGAAGTTGAGCATCTTTTCATATGTTTGAGGGCCTTTGCCTTTCTTTTTCTGAAAACTATTAATGCCTTTGCCCATCTTTCTGTTGGATCATTGGCCTTTTTCTTCAGGATTGACCCTGAGTTTTGGACTGTCCAAGGATGTCCAAGACTTCACCCCTGAAGCACAAGAAAGGGACTTTGAGCAAAGAAATGCTGAGACAGGATCCTGCATGCCCCAAAGATCAAATAGTAGAATCCCACTGGTTACTGTCTGAAAATAAGAATACGTTCTTCCCCAATGCCAGATGAGATCCAGCCCAGGAGTGCGGCGTTTCTAGGGTCTGAGTCTCAGCTGTTGCTTCTGCAGGCTCTCTCCTCCTATCAGAGAAGGAAGCTGAGGTTAGAGGGCATGTGCAACTCACCCAAGGAATGAGCAGCAAATGCATGGTTGGCACCCAGGTGGCTGAGGCTCCCTCAGCTCCTGTGTCCTTGGAACTGGCCTCAGTTTCCATTGCTCCTTCTCTGTCTTGATACAGCCCCAAGATGGTCTTTTACCGTCTGGAATGCTGCGTGGAGCTAGCTGGAAGGCAAGCTGAGCTTTCGTACTCCCTCCCTTCAACCAGGGGTGATGGGACAACCCAGCCAATCGGGAGGCTTCTTCCTCTCCCTTTTAGGAGCCCCCAGAGAGGAGCGGGTGGGAGGCAGCCTGGAGGCCCCCTTGAGGAGGTAGCATGTTGGGAGAGAGGTGGGGCTGTCCCCCTCGAAGGCTGGCAGCTGTTCCCTCCCCAGCAGAGAGCTGGAAGAATGTGGGAGCCTCTCTGCCTATTTCCCCATCCCTCCCACTTCCTGCTGATCTCCGCTCCTTGCATGGGATGGAGGAGGAACGGCATACACTCTGGGGTCCCACGCTCCCAGAGGTCCTGTGTCCAGTGGAATACAGTCTTTCCTGGCCTGAGAAACCAGTTCATGGTTTCCTGTGATTTTAGATTTGTCCTCAGCATCTTCCCCCTGCACCAAAGTTAAAACTCAGCACAAAGGAAAGATGCCACATCATCTCCCTGGAGAAATCCACTGCAGCAGCTTCTAAGCCTTTGAATCGGGAAGTGCTTTTCTGGAGTCAGACCTAACTCTCCACCACTGTCGCCCAAGTCTTTCCCCTTTTAATCCTTCTCTGCAGTGTAGAACCAGCTGTAGTCCTCCATGGCTGATCCCTACCCCAGTTCAGCTCATAAGCTGGCACAGGAGATATGCCTGCCTCTCCCTCTAGTCTTTTGCCGGGGCTCTAGTTCCTAGAGAAAACCCCAGTCCCCCTCGTCCTGGGAGGCCTCTGCCTCCCCAGACTCCAGGGAGGCCCTTCTCCCCACACTCTGGCTGCTTTCTGCTGCTGCCCTTGCAATTCTCATCTGCCGGCACGTTAATTAGCTAACTCATCTCTTATGGAATCTTCTCTTTCGTGCACTCAGGCTTCCTGGGGCCTGTTCAGCTCGAGCTGCGGGCCCTTCCCAGAGAATTTGCCACAGGCATTCAGGAAGTTGCATCTCCCTGGAGCTGCCCTGGGGCCCCTCTCTACATCAGCCCCCATTAGGCATCCAGTCTCAACCTTCTTCTCCTCAGGCCTCCTTCTTCTCAACCTTGAGGGCAGGGTGAAGCAAACAGAAGGGGCACATCAGGTAGCAATCTAAGGGCTGCGTTACCGCCAGGAATTGGGTTGATTCCAGCACGGACCAGGTGGGATTCAGGACCGCGGAGAGTTCACCAGCCTAGGTAGTGCAATTAAAGAGCCGAGGAGGAGGAGGTATGTAAAAATGAGGAAGGCTGGACTCTGGTCCTCTCAGGAGCTCACAGCAGAAGTGGGAACCTGGGAATGGAAACAGCTCTGACCAAGGTATAATTGAACTGTTCTTAGAACACAGAAGATGAAGGGAATAGTCCCCTCTTTGCAGGAAGGCTTCTTAGAGGAGGAAGAGGCATCTGAGCTGAGGCCTGGGAAGATAGAGAGGATTCCAACAGGTCCAACAACTAGCTCAGGGCTGGGCTCCTAGAGGCGCTTAATAAATGTAATCGAACAAAGGACTGGATGGATGGATTGGGGGACAAAATGGGACAAGGCAGATCTCAGCTCCAGGAGTGCACAGGACAGGCAGCGGCCCTGCCGCATCCTGGCTTGGAGGTGGGGAAGCCACACCTGAGCTCTGCCGTTGTGCCCTGGGCCTGGCCTCCTGGGGATCGGTGAGTGTGCAAGGCTTAGGGTGCAGTGGCAGGTGAGAGTGCTGTGTATGGCGGGAGGTGGCTGGGGGCACGGGGAGCCCTTATGGCTGCTCTGACCTTGGTGCTGGCTGGGGGTGTTGCAGGAGTGGGCAGACGCCTGCTGCAGGGGACTCCGGAGCGTCCACGCCTACATCCTGGTCTACGACATCTGCTGCTTTGACAGCTTTGAGTACGTCAAGACCATCCGCCAGCAGATCCTAGAGACGAGGTGAGGGGCCAGGATACACTCCACTGCCACCTCAGTGGATGCCCCTATGCTGGCCACTTCTTGTGAAAAGGGTGCAGTGGGAGGGAAACAGATCACGTGCCTCTGGTTCCCACACATACTCAAACACACACTCACGACATTTTGCCGTCCCCGTTTCTGTTAACTCATTTTGGGACCCTTGCCATGGGGTGGCTAGTCTAGTGCAGTAGTTAAGAGCAGAGGCTAGGGGAAGGAGACTTCCAGGGCGCCTCAGCCGCATGACTTTAAGCCAGGCTCAGGTTCTTCATCTGTACAATGGGGAGAACATTAACACCCACCTTTTGGATCAGTTGCGCCAGTTACAGCGCTGCGCCTGAAACAGATGGATGGTAGTAGTAGTATTGACCAGGCACAGCCCGCCCTTCTTGAAGTCCGGGGCGGGGCGGGGGAGGTTGTGAGACTAAACTGTGGGGTTCTGAGATTCCCACCTCGCCCAGCAGGGTGATCGGCACCTCAGAGACGCCCATCATCATCGTGGGCAACAAGAGGGACCTGCAGCGCGGACGCGTGATCCCGCGCTGGAACGTGTCACACCTGGTGCGCAAGACCTGGAAGTGCGGCTACGTGGAGTGCTCGGCCAAGTACAACTGGCACATCCTGCTGCTCTTCAGCGAGCTGCTCAAGAGCGTCGGCTGCGCCCGCTGCAAGCACGTGCACGCCGCCCTGCGCTTCCAGGGCGCGCTGCGCCGCAACCGCTGCGCCATCATGTGACGCCGCGCACCACGGGCCGCAGCCCCGGCAAGCCCGGGCGGGGAGGGGCAGGAAGAGAACTCCTGGACCGCCCCCCGCAGCCACGCCCTCCCCGGGAGAGGCGGGGGCCGAGAGGGGGCTTCCCCTTAGCTGCTCCGTCCTCCCGCCTCTCCCGCGTCTGTCTTCCTGGGACGGCCGCCGTCAGTGCTGAAGTTCGTGCAGAGCCCGGCCGGGCCCCTAGGAGCGCCGCCGCCCCTGGGGGTTGGGGGTGAGCGCGTGACACGGAGGGCGGGGGTGGAGAGGTGCTGCCTTGGCCGGGCCCGCACCCGTCTCCTCCAGAGAGTGTGTCTGTCATTGCTCCGCGTCGTCTTTTCCCGTGTCTGTCTGTCTGCCCAAGCGTCCGTTGGTCCTCAGCTGTCTTACCCAGCCTCGCCACCTCCAGCTTCGTTCACAGGGCTCTCATTTCATCCAGCCCCTTGTCGCAGGTCCCGGCAGCACCTCTCCGTGAGGCCAGCCTTCTGACCGTCAGCACCACCGGCACGGGGCGGGGCGATGCGGGTGGCCCAGGGACCACAACCGGGGTCCGAGCGTTGAGGTCCTGGATCAGTCAGGGGGAGAAGGCAGAGCTCCCCCCGCTTCCAGGGAGACCTCCCCGCCCAACAGCCCCAATAGACGCAACAAGCTACCTTCCAGCCTTAACTAGATGGTCCGTCCCTGCCGGGTGCCGCTCACCCACTTCCTGACCCTAAAGTCACATCCCCCCCCCCTGGGTTCAACGTTTTTTTCTTGACCGAGTGCGGAGAGGGAATGCCCCCAAGTGACAGATTTATTTCCATGACGCCAGCTTCCAGCCCTCTGTCGACACCCTTCTGGGTTGAGTGGTCTGCCAGACTGGAGGATGTTTGGGGGGACGGGGGGTGTCTGGTGGTGGGCGGGGTGTGGAGGGAGGCCGTCAGGTCGTGCCAGCGAAGACTCTGTGTGTCTCCCCATCTGACCCCAAGCTGACTGCCCCAGACCTTGCCCGCCTTGAATCTCAGATTACCCTGATCGATCTGGGGAGGGGCGGAGCCGGGAAAAGGATTATGGGAACCCCTATGCTTGGGGGAGATATACCGGCATCCCCACCCCTAGATGGAGGCCCTCCGGGTCTGATGCCCCCTCGTCCCAACGCCAGTTGGCCCCATGCCTTGACTCACCCCGCCCCGTTTTCTCCGGCTCCCTGGCCAGTTTCTACCTCTTGTCACCGGAGCTGATCACTTGTCAGTTTTGTACCGATTTAGAAATAACAAAAGTAATGAAGATACTAGGAGTGACCTGCGGGATTACTGGGGTGTTTGGAGGGCGGGAGAAATGGTGCGAGTCCCCGGCCGCCTAGTCAAGTTCTCCCTGAGGCTGAGCCCTCAGCCCTGCTCTGGTGGGAGGATAGCGAGGTCCCATGTTAGAAGAGAGACGGAGAGAACAGCTTAGCTTCGATGTAGCCAAGCTGTGGCGTGTAGACCAGGAAACCAGGTAGCTCAGGGTGGTGATGGAGAGGAGTCTGGGGGAGACGTCATGGGTGGCGAACGTCTCATCCAGATCCAGCGTGAGGGGGAAGCTTCGATTCTCTCTTCTGCTTCCCCAGGTGATTCCCACTCCACCCACTGCGGGTAACGCAGCCCGACAGTGACCGCCCTGACCTTGGGCAGTCCAGTATTTTGGGGTTCTGGTCCCTGCTGTGCTGCATGACTTTGGGCAAGTGACCTGCCCTCTCTGAGCCTCCCTCTGAAGCAGAGGACGTGGCTCCCCTCCCCCCACACACCTTGCAGTGGCTGGGAGGGTAAGGAAGAGGGGCTGCCCCCCTTTATCCCCTGCATCCCCGCCCCCTGACTCACCAGGGGGGTGGGGTGAGTGGTGACAGCGTCTCACCTGCCCCATCACTGTCACCCCCAGCTCTGAGGCACCTGAGGGGAGGGTGAGGGACCCAGGCCTCTGGCTGCCCCCTGCGGGAGCCGTTGGAATGTATCGCCTGGCTGCCCCCACTCCCACCCCCGCTTCACCCCGGATCTTTGATTTCGGTTCCTCCTGCCCCCATTCTGAGTGTCTGTCCTGCACCCTGCCCTCCCTCCCCCAGGGTTTCCCACCACAGGGTCTGGAAGTGTGTGTGACGCCCACTGCGCTGTGATCAGAAGTCAGATTAAAAACCAGGGAGCGTTTTCCCTCGTTTCTGTACCAAGGTGTTGGCTCAGTTCCTGCCGCGGGAAGGAAGGGACTCCCTACAGGGTTTCTGGCTGCTGAGCTCTGGAGGGACAGACAGTCTGGGCGATGAGGTGGCCTGAGTCCCAAAGCCCAGGCCCACCAGGAGAATGAAGGGAAAGGGAGAGAGCGGGGGACTCATCTCCCCTCCGCCTACCCCGCCAAGTGGTCAAAACCATGCAGAGGAGAAGCATAACATCTCCCTCTGCCGCTTTCTTGGGAAGACTTTCAGAAGTGCACTCAATCCCAGCTTCTGCCTTTGTGTCTTCCTCCCACTCACGGCCGAGGCTCCGCAGCCCCCCGGCCCACACCCGTCATAACTCCAGGGGTGTCGATGTGTTAAGGAATGCCCTCAGCCATCCGTCTTGACTCGGTGATCTCAGTTCCCAACCCCCAGAGCAAAGTTTGGAAGTCCTGCAGGAGCCTGTGTGGGGTGACCTTGGCCCCGTCCGCGATGCTGATGCCGCAGCCTCTTCCGGGAGGGATGGGCTGTCTGGCCAGCTTGGCTGGGGCTGCAGAGGGGAAACGTCTCTCACCCCGGCTCCCTCCCCCTCATCCCCTCCAGCGGGAAAATGCTGCTACACCGTCCTGCACCGTGGTAGAGCGAAGGACTCAGGAGCTGGGGGCTCAGGGACAGACCCACTCATGTTTAATAACTTGTAAGAGCTGTGGAAATGGGCATGGCCGGAGGACAGAGCGCAGGAATGTGGGGAGCTGTTCTGGGAGACGGTAGCCCTGCCACCCTGGAATTGGACTGGGACTCAAGGGTTGCCCTCGTGCTCAACCGACCAGATGGAGTCTCTGTTTGTCTTCTAAACTCTCCTGGCCAAGGCCCTGGATTGAGGTGAGGGACCTTCCTTTCTGTTCCTGCAGTTGGGAGTGCAACGAATACACGGGCATCTTTTCACTTCCCTCCTCCCCTATACCCACAGGCTCGGGGAGGAGAAGCGCCTTCTCACACCCAAGACTCCTCCTCAGGTGAGACGGGGGCTTGATCAAGCTGCTGAGGCCCCTGGCCCTCCAAAGGCTGGGAGCTGCTCGCCAGTGGTGCAGCTGGCCCTTTCCTCTCCTTTCCTTCCTCCTCCTCCTCCCCCGCCGAGGCTCCATCCCCCGGGGCTGCCTTCCCTCCGTTGCTGCCCAGCACTGCTCTCACCAGCCTGCCCCTGGGGGGTGCCTTGGCTGGACCCAGGTGGAGGTAGGTCAACGGCTTGGGGATTCGTGAAGGCTGCTTCTCAGGCCTGTGGTCTCTCCGGGGCCGAATCCTGGGCCTGAGCTTCAGCTTGTAGATGGATGGGACTCTCCGGGGCTTCCGGAGTGTTCTCTTGCCCTTGCCTGGACATGCCTTGGCTTTATCAGAACTGGGGGCGGAGGGCGAAGGTGCGGACTCTGGGGTGGCAGACACAGCAGGGGCTGAGCAGTCCTGCCCCCCTTGAGCTGGGACCTTCATTGTCCCGGCACCCTTGGCACTTGGGCTTGCTTTTGTCCTCAGCCCACTCTCTTCGGCTCCCAGTTTCCCTTCTGGGCTTCCTGGGCCTGCACTTACAGCCGGCTGAGGGCAGCCTGTAGGGGCTGCCTTCCAGGCTCCCAGGTCCACCTTAAGGAGGGGTGGGGGGCCCCGAGCCAGTTCTTGGATGACTTTGTCATAAGGACCCCCAGGCTCAGGCCACCGCCCACCCAGACTGGGCACGTAGACTCCACTGCGAGGAACGACTCCAGACCCTGCGCCCTGGGGGCAGACATCCGCCACCGCTAGCAGCTTCATGTTGGCCAAAAGCTGCTCCCCAAGGTTGTGGTAGATGGCTTGCTCCTTGATCCCACCCGAGGGCAGGGGAGTGCACCTCCCCTCCCGGTGCTGTGGGCCCAGGCCCCAGGGCTCTCCGGCCTCTGCTGTCACCTGGACGTCCAGCTTCTGGTCCTCTTGCCTCTCTTCCACAGAGCAGTCCCCATGTCTGGACCCAGACAGGTCCCCGGTGACGGCCCTTAACGGAATGGGCCCTCTCCCCACTTCTGCCCCGGGACCTCCACTTGCAGTCCCTGGAAAGCTTCTTCCCGGAGTCGGGGGGCAAGCTGGGGGCAACCGGACCAGGATCTTGGTGGGTCCTTTAACAGGGGATGGAGAATGGACAGGTGCTGTCTCCCTAAGCTGGGAGGAAGCACCCTCGGCCTCACCCCGGGGTGGTGGCCTGGGGCCCACAGGCTTGGCTGGGCTGGAGGAACAAGGCAGGGGAGATGGTCCTCCTGCTGGTGTCCCTGTGGTAGTGGCCTCAGGGGCTTGGAGTCCCTGGGGGATGGGGGTCCTGGCACGAGTTCCCCAGCTGTCTGTCTCCTCATGGACCCAAGATGTGGGAGGCCTTCTCCTGGGGAGTTCAGGGGGGTATCTGTCCTCCCTCTTCCCTGAGGAGGTGCACGGTGTGTCTCGGCCCCTGGGAGTGGGTGAGGATTGGGGGCTGGGTGGGCTGTCCCCAGCCGGCAGCTGCCTCCAAGACGGGGCGAGTGACTTCTCCTGGCACCTGAAAGGGAGAATCATAGGTCATCGGCAGGGTTATCTGATCCAGTCCCCTGGCTCTGCGAAGGGATGGCCTTTCCCCAGCCACAACTCCCAGGGGCTCAGACTTCATGATGAATGAAGCAGATGCTCCCTCTCCCCCGTGCCTGCCAGAGACTCTTCCTTACAGCAGATACTGTTTAAGTCCATCCTCCCCCATTCCTTGTGTAGCAGATAGAAAGCAGCCTGGTCTGGACCCCAGGTTGCTTCAGATCCCACAACTACAGGTCACCAGTCTTGGGTGGGGAGGGTCTTAGTTTCTGCTGTACCATGAAATGGCAGAGGGACCTTGGGTAAGTCTGTTCCCTTTATGGGCCTCAGCCTCCTCATCTGTGAAATGGGAGGGTGTATGAAGTAACTAGATGGTCCTAAAGGTACTGGGTGCTTTTTTGGTTCTGAACACCTGAGGTCTTGCTGGGATAGGGGCACTGCTGGGAGACCTGCTCCCCTTATCTTGGGGTGGGGTGGCCTCTGAGAATGTAGACTCCAAAGCAGGAAGAGGCCCTGCCCTGTCCCTCCCCAGTACCTCGGGAATGGTGCTGTCTCTCTGAGGATCCCTGCCCCTGCTCTCCGTTCACGGCGGGGTGTCGGGGAGGAGGCGGCAGGGGGCCTCAGCTTTCGACCTGAAGAGGTGTATGTCTTCCAGTCCACGGAGGGCAGGGGGCTCTGGGAGCGGCTGATGGTCATTGTAGGCTGGGGCTGTGAGGGCCCATCGTCCACGCTCACTTCATGCTGCACCGGTGGGACAGGCAGCTTCAGGAAGCTGCCCGTCTTGTGTGCTACCAACAGAGCCCCCCAGAGACAGGAGAGGAGGAGAGGGTTAAACCCCCGCTGATGGGGTCCACCGTTCCCTCCCCCAGCTGTCCCACACCCTGAATCCCGCATTAGAGACAGTGGGACCTACTGTGACAGTGACAGCACCAGAATTTCCTCATGGGAGGGGTTTAGGGGATGGAATCTGGTCAGAGGGCCTGGCTGGGGGACTTGTTTAAAGCTGCAAGTCCACATCTTTTACTTAGATTGCATGCTTATTTGGGGTAGCTTGAGGTGCTGATGGAGATTACGGGAAGACTAAAGACCCTTCCAAGTCATGCTTGGTGCCTCCATCAGAGCCAGACCTAAGCCCTGCCCGCATGCACTCATGACCAAATGCTGATTCTCTGTGTGTTTGGCGCGCCACCTTGTGGCCCAAGTTGGTGCTGCACCGTGGCTGGCCCGCTTTCCGCCTAGAGCTGAGAGGCCACCCACACCTGTTCCTTCCTCCATCCCCTGCACACCTCTTGCCCCTGGAGATCAGGCCTACCTCCCGCGTCTGCTTCCGGCCTCCCGACCTGGAGTCATAGGGAAGGGACTCTCAGGGGACTTACAGAGGGATGTGCACCGGCAGGGGTCATGTTTGTCCAGATAGTGACCGAGTGTGTCCCAGCCGCCCCCCACACGCACCATCACGTGGTTCCGGAGGATCTGCGGGGGGCAAGGGTGAGGTGGAGGGCAGGGTGACGGAGTCCCCTCTCCATGGACCAGCCTGCAGGCCTTCAGCCCTTACTCCCATCCACATACACACGCACACACGTGTAGTTGGGAGCGTGCCTATGTTGCAGCCTGAGTCCCCTCCAGGACTGGCATCAGATAGCACATGTTGTCAAGGGTGGAGGCCAAGCTGACAAACAGAAAGTTGCCCCACGGCGAGACAAGGGAGCTCCCAAGCACTGTGTAGTCTACCTCCCGACTCCCTCCTCTCCCTTCGCTGGGGAAGCTGTTGACGCCTGCGCACTTTTGTATCAGAAACGGGGG
Source organism: Hyperoodon ampullatus (assembly GCF_949752795.1). Taxonomy (NCBI): domain Eukaryota; kingdom Metazoa; phylum Chordata; class Mammalia; order Artiodactyla; family Ziphiidae; genus Hyperoodon; species Hyperoodon ampullatus. Next base: position 50,906,500 of record NC_136932.1, read on the forward strand.
CGCTGGCTTTGCTCTCGTGGTGTGTGTGTTAAAGGACCCGCAGGAGTCCTGGCCCGACTCCACTCCAGGTCATGTAGCCTCTCCAGGCCTCCACTTCCTTAGTGGAAACGGGGCGCCACAATCCATCCCCACCTGCTTCGCAGAGCTCTTGGCTCAGGCTCTGGTTGAGGGCCCAGGGAGCTGCCTCTGCCCCCAGGTGTGGCCCGGCCCAAGGAGAAGAAGGCTCAGCTGTGCCCCTGAGCCGCTGGCCAAAGCCCCAGGTGCAGACTGTTTCTGGCCAGGTGGCCAGGCATGGGGCAGGGTGGAGGGGGTAGGGAGTGGAGAGTAGTGGGAGGCACAGTTCAGACTTGTACTGCCACTCAGAAGGCACCAAGCTGGGCATGTGAGCCGCGGACCGCGGGGTTGATGTGGCTGGGCCCTGCAGGGGACACAAACTGGGTGGGGGGGGACGGGGTCTCAGGCCCCTTGCTGTGACCAAGCCTGGGGGTGGAAGAGTGGGAGTACGCTTCATCCTCACTTCTGACTGGGGAGACCCCCTTCTGAACTAAGGTGGAGGCAGATGGGGGTTGGGTTCTGGTTCTGGCTGCCCTCATGGGAGGAGGGGACATGCTTGCCAACTTTGTCAGGAATCTTCTGGAATTCTCCAAGGGAGAGAAGGAAAGCCCCAAGCCCTGATAACTGGGGATGAATGGTGATTTCCTGTCCTTGCCTTCAGGCCTGGGCAAAGTCCCACGGAAGGAAACCTGATTCTGCCGACCCCAGAGAGGGCCTTCCACCCCCGACCTGGGACTTACCCGGATGAAGATGAGGGTGTCGGAGTCTCCCACGCGGTACTTCCCCTCGGACACCTTGACCATGGAGAACTGAACCGGGCACGTGCAGCGGCTCACCAGGCTCTGAACCTGCGGGCAGTGGGCAATGGGGTCAGCCCTCCCCCTCTGCCCAGGTAGCCAAGCTCCCCCTGCACGCTGGGTCAAGCCCAACGGGCGGCCTGCCTGCCCCCCAGCCCCAAGGCTTCTGCTGAGTCAGGGCTGGGGGCTGAGAAGCAAGTAGAGAAGACTTTGAATGGCTCAACGAGAACAAGACCTTGAGTGGTCACCTACAGCCCAGCACCCTCGTGAGTCAGCTGACAGAGGCCGCGGAGTGTGATGGTTAAGGTGGACCTTGGAACCTGACAGGTTTGGGTGGGAATTCTGCCTCCACCGCACTATAGGCCTTGGGCAAGGTAAGAAACCTCCCCGAGCTCGGTTCCTTGGTGGTAGAAGTGATTCCTAGTCACAGTCAGAGCTAAGTCCCAGGATAGGACCCTCTGTTGCAGACACCGGCTGACCGCTTCACGTGCGCTTTCTCATCTAACAGCCACCGCGGTCGTGGAAGGTAGGCACGGTTACATCCCCACAGTACAGATAAGGGAGCTGAGGCACAGAGAGGGCAAATAATTTGCCCAAAGTCACACGGCTGCAAAGCAGTGGAACTAAGACTTAAACCAAGCAGTCAGAAAAGGTGCTGCGTTCTTAACAACCGTCCCACGGGGTTTAAACGAGAGAGGCGTAGGGTGCTGGATTCATAAGGAAAACGATGAGCGTCGAGGCTCCAAGTGGACACGACTTACTAACAACCACGCGGTGAGAGAGTGTCGAGGAGGGGACTGGGGCTGAAGAAGGGGGTGGCTCAGAGGGGCCGGATTCGGAGGGGGAGAGGGAGGCGGGGCGAAGGAAGGCGGGGCCGAGGGCGTGTCCGGAGCCCTCACCAATTGGTCCAGGTTGCGGAAGTGGCAGGGCGGGCGCGTGGGGGGCTCGGGCGGCGGCGGGGGGTCGGGCGGGGGCAGGGCCAGCTCCAGCCTCAGTTCCTGGTCGATCTCCTCCTCCAGCCGCACCAGGGTGGGCGCCGCGACGCCGAAGCGCCGAGCCCGGCGGCCCAGCTCCAGCAGGCACAGCACCACGTTCTTCACGTTCTTGCGCAGCACCAGGTCGTCCGTCTCGAACATCAGCACCTCTGGCCGGGGCGGGAGGGGGGAGAGGAGGGTAGGCAGCCTGAGATCCCTGCTGACCGGCCCGGAGCAAGCAAGCGGAACAGGTGGGAGAGCCCTGGGGCCATCCTGGACCAGGGCGCGGACGCAGGCATGGGGGATGGGGGTTTGCATCTCAGGTTCTGGGCGGCAAGCCAGCCCCTAGGAGGGTCTGGACAGAATTGCTCAGGTACTGAGTGCAAGACGAGGTGGCTGCCTTATGGGGGGGGGGGGGCGGGAAGAAGGGACACAGCCAAGCGAAGGAGCCTAACTCCACCTGCCCTTCTCCCCGCTCTGTTTGCCAGGATGGGTCCAAGAGCAAGAAGCAGTCTGTTCTGCTTCCCATCCGCGCCTCTCACCTCCAGTAACCACCAGGCACCCCAGACTCAACTCCCAGCCCACACATAACCAGGCTGGGGTGAGTACAGGCTCTGGAGCCTGACTGCCAGCTTTGGAATCCTGACGCTCCCACCCGCCGGATGTATGACCTTGGGCTAGTCCCAGCTTCAGTCTCCTCTTCTGTAAAACGGGAAAGTAGTCTGTTTCATGGGGTTGTTGTAGGGATAGTTATGTGTTTGCAGGCAATGTCTGGCACGTGGTAAGTGCCCGATAAAACACTGGCCTTTATCAACCCTCCAGTCCTGCTCTATTGTGTTGCCAACGGCAGGTAGGCCAGGCCTGACCCCTCCCTCTGCCACACCCCCACTGCCTTTGGTCTGAAGGATGGTGCGGCATCCAGCTTCATCCCCCCTGCTGGGTCCAAGGCCAAGGAGATGAGGGAGCCTGATATCAGTCCTAGAGTCTTGGAAGCCCCAAACACGACTGGCCCCTCCCTAACATCCACTCCCCTGTCCCCTCCCCACCCCACTGTAGCCCAAACACACTCCTTCTTTGTGCCCCCCTGCCTAGAACTCCCTGTCCCCCAAACTTCCTTTTATTCTCCAAGACTCAGCTCAAATCTCCATCCACTTTATGGTCTTTCCAGGCCCATCAAGTGGCTGTTTCCGCCTCTGTCTCCCCAGCACAGATGCCTCTACTTGAGCTTCTACCAAGTTGGGCTGTAATTTATGCATCTTCTCAGCTGTCTCTCTTCCTGGGCCACGAACTTCTTGGCACTGGTTCTCAGCCCTCTCAGCGCTCGGTGCCCAGCACGATGCTCTACCCAAAGGAGATAGGTGCTCGAATCATCCAATCAACACATTTATTTATTGGGGATTTCCTATGAGATTGGGAGACTGAGGCATGAAAAGGAATGAGCTGGCCCAAGGCAAATCTGGAAGGAGGACCATGGCTCCTGACCCCTGATGCAGCCTGAGCCTCAGAGAAGAGATTGACGCCTGATAAGATAAGGGTCTGGGGAGGCGGGGCCCAGGGTGCTTACCTTGGATACCCATCTCCTTGCGGCACCATTGGATGAAGCTGGAGATGTTGTCCCGGGCCTGGAAGGTGCCTGGCTGGGCGGCCCCATTGCAGGAAACCCCGGCCCGGGGCAGGGGAATCTTTTGGGCTCGGGCAGGTGCCTCAGCCAGGAAGGCCAGGGCGGCCTCAGTGACGGCGTTGGCATGCTGGCACAGCACCAGGCCCGTCTCCAGTGCCTGCAGGAAGTTGGCTGCGTCAATGTCCAGCCCGTAGAGTTCCCGAAGCCACTCGGCCAGGTCCTCCTTCATGGCTTCCAGGTACTGCCCACTGGACTTAAAGGGCCGGATGCTGCACACCGGAGGCCTCGGGGTCCCAGGCCTCCTCCTGCCAGCCCCAGGCTGGGACATGGCTGGACCACCGGCCGGGGGAGGGGCAGGTGCCTCCTCTCTCCCACAGCTGTGTCTTCACTCCTACCACCTGCTGGGTCTTGGCTGGTTCTCCCTGACTCAGGGGTTCCTCTTGTCCTCTGAGAGCCCAGGACGGCTCTGCTACTTGCCGCTGGCTTCAGCCACTGTCCCTGCCGCCACTGGGCTGGGCCAGGCCCGCCCCCTCCCCTCCACTCCTCAGTCCCTGCCAGAGCTTTCCTACTTGGTAGCCCTGCAGCGACCTCGCACCCCAGCTGCCCAGTCCGCTCAGAGGTCGCCACCTCCCAGGACAGATGGAGGTGAGGACGCTCCTTTCTCCCCCCAGGGCTGGACAGGCTGTGCTAGCTGCATCCCACCCGCCACCGGCCGGCCTGGAGTCTGGCTGTCGGCCTCTCCACTCTGCTTTCCTCTCCTTGGAGACAGTGACTGCTACAAACACTCCTCGTTAACCCTTCCTGGCATTGCCTGCCCTGGAGCCTGGGGAGCAGAGGAAGGCCGGGGCTGGCTTCTCTCCCTTGGTTGACACTGGTGGGGCTTTTGGGAAATGAGGGAGAGAAGCAGGGCCAGGGGATGCCATGCCCCTTGGTGTTTAGTGAGCACCGTAGGATAGGGATGAAATAGATGCAGCGATAGAATCCATACACATGAGTTTGGCCTTGGACCCTTTCCTGAAGCCCTCTGTGACCTTCATATACTGCCTAGCCTCTCTGTGCCTTAGTTGCCTCAATTATAAAATGGGAATAATAATATCTACCTCTCCAGGGTGTTGTGAAGAATAGAGGAATCGTGAATGTGGAAAGCATCAGACTAGTAAGACTGGGGGGGGTCCCAGCTCTCACTGATTCTCCCAGCAGCCTTGTTTGTGCACCATGCTCCCTACTTTCTGTGGAGAACCCCTCCCACTCTACCCACGTGATTCCTCCAGAGTGGGCTGCCAATCATAATACCTCACCCCATGGCCACAGCAATGCATTCATTCAACAAATATTTCCTGAGTACCTACTGTGTGCCACGCACTATTATAGCCCTGAGGGTGTAGCTATAAATGAAGTCCCTGACCTCATGGAGGCTGCTTATATGTTGGTGGGTGTTGGATGACAGATAACAAACTTACAAGTCTATAGTAAGTCAGATGGTGATAAATACCAGGGAGAAAACCAAAGGACTAAAGGAGAAGGGGGGAGGTATTTTCTATAAGGTGGTCAGGAAAGGCCTCACTGCTATGGTGATGACTGAGCAGGGACCTAAGAGAAGTGAGGAAGCATATCTTCGGGAAGGGTACTCGGGCAGAGGGAACAGCCAGTGCAAAAGCTCCAGGCAGGGGAATTTCCCAGAGGTCCAGTGGTTAGGACTCAGCGCTTTCACTGCCGTGGCCTGGGTTCAATCCCTGGTTGGGGAACTAAAATCTCGCAAGCCATGTGGCTCAGCCAAAAAAATTTAAAAACTCTAGGCAGGGGGATGGTTAGCATATCCCAGGAATAGCAATGACAGGTAGACTCCGAGGAAGAGAGGAAATGGGATCTCAGATTATGCAGGGCTTTTCTTTACCTTTTGGAAGGTAATTTTCTTTCACTTTCTTTCATTCTGTCTTTCTCTCTCTCCCTCTCTCTCTCTCTCCTGCCCTCCCTTCCTTCCTCCCTCCCTTCCTTCCTTCCTTCCTTCCTCCCTTCCTTCCACTGCATTGGGTCTTAGTTGCAGCATGTGGGATCTTCATTGTGGCATGAGAACTCTTAGTTGCCGCATTCATGTGGGATCTAGTTCTCTGACCAGAGATAGAACCCGGGACCCCTGCGTTGGGAGCGCAGAGTCTTAACCACTGGACCACCAGGGAAGTCCCTCAATTACCTTTTGAAGGCATCAAGATGATGACTGTTGTACCCATTTTATGGATGAGGAAACAAGAAAACTGAAGCTGGCAGGAGGCCTGAGTTCCTGAGTGTAATGAACCTCTCCATGGGGTTGCTTGAGTGTCCTCAAGACATGGCAGCTGGCTTTCTCTAGAGTGAGAGAGCAAGACAGAAGCCACAGGGTCTTTTATTACCTAGCCTTGAAAGTCACACTCTGTCATTTCCACAATATCCTATCAATTACCCAGGTTGGCCTTATTTCATTTGGGAAGGGTCTACATAAGAGTGTGAATAATACCAGGAGACAAGGGTCATTGGGAGCCATTCTAGAGACTGGTTACCCCAATACAGAGGAGCTATTTCTTTTCCATTCTTGCTAATAAAATCCAATTTTCAGGTATTAAGTAGGGCTTTCTTGAAATTAGGGAAGATGAGCCCAGCCCCAGAGAGAGAACCTGACTTCCAATTGTCAAGTCTTCCAGCCATTCTGTGAGCTCTATTTTTTTTTCTTTAAATTAGCCAGAGTAAGCTTTTGAATTTTGCAATCAGGAACCAAGGTGGTTGGGACTTCCCTGGTGGTGCAGTTTAAGAATCTGCCTGCCAATGCAGGGGACACGGGATCGAGCCCTGGTCCAGGATGATCCCACATGCCATGGAGCAACTAAGCCCGTGTGCCACAGTTGCTGAGCCTGCACCCTAGAGCCCACGAGCCACAACTACTGACGCCCACACGCCTAGAGCCTGTGCTCCACAACAAGAGAAGCCACTGCAATGAGAAGCCCTCGCACCACAATGAAGAGTAACCCCTGCTTGCTGCAACTAGAGAAAGCCCGTGCTCAGCAATGAAGACCCAACACAGCCAAAAAAATTAATTAATTTAAAAAAAAAGTAGGAGCCTGAACCAAGATGGCAGAGTAGAAGGACGTGCTCTCACTCCCTCCTGTGAGAACACCAGAATCACAACTAACTGCTGAACAATCATTGACAGGAAGATACTGGAACTCACCAGAAACGTTACCCCACATCCAAAGACAAAGGAGAAACCACAATGAGATGGTAGGAGGGGCGCAATCACAATAAAATCAAATCCCATAACTGCTGAGTGGGTGACTCACAAACTGGAGAACACTTATACCACATTAGTCCACCCACTGGAGTGAAGGTTCTGAGCCCCACGTCAGGCTTCCGAACCTGAGGGTCCGGCAATGGGAGAGGAATTCCTAGAGAATCAGACTTTGAAGGCTAGCGGGATTTGATTGCAGGACTCTGACAGGACTGGGGGAAACAGAGACTCCACTCTTGGAGGGCACACACAAAGTAGTGTGTGCATCGGGACCCAGGGGAAGGAGCAGTGACCCCAGGGGAGACTGAACTAGACCTACCTGCTAGTGTTGGAGGGTCTCCTGCAGAGGCGGTGGGTGGCTGTGGCTCACCATGAGGACAAGGACACTGGCAGAAGAAGATCTGAGAAGTACTCCTTGCCGTGAGCCCTCCCAGAGTCTGCCATTAGCCCCACCAAAGAGCCTGCAGGCTCCAGTGTTGGGTTGCCTCAGGCCAAACAACCAACAGGGAGGGAACCCAGCCCCACCCATCAGCAGTCAAGCGGATTAAAGTTTTCCTGGGCTCTGCCCACGAGAGCAACAGCCAGCTCTACCCACCACCAGTCTCTCCCATCAGGAAACTTGCACAAGCCTCTTAGATAGCCTCATCCACCAGAGGGCAGATAGCAAAAGCAAGAACTACAGTCCTGCAGCCCGTGGAACAAAAACCACATTCACAGAAAGATAGACAACATGAAAAGGCAGAGGGCTATGAACCAGATGAAGGAACAAGATAAAACCCCAGAAAAACAACTAAATGAAGTGGAGATAGGCAGCCTTCCAGAAAAAGAATTCAGAATAATGATAGTGAAGATGATCCAGGACCTCAGAAAAGGAATGGAGGCAAAGGTCAAGAAGATGCAAGAAATGTTTAACAAAGACCTAGAAAAATTAAAGAACAAACAAACAGAGATGAACAATACAATAACTGAAATGAAAAATACACTAGAATGAATCAATAGCAGAATAACTGAGGCAGAAGAACGGATAAGTGACCTGGAAGACAGAATGGTGGAGTTCACTGCTGCTGAACAGAATAAAGAAAAAAGAATGAAAAGAAATGAAGACAGCCTAAAAGACCTCCGGGACAACATTAAACACAACACTTGATTTACACGTGTCCCAGAAGGAGAAGAGAGAGAAAGCACCGAGAAAATATTTGAAGAGATTATAGTCGAAAACTTCCCTAACATGGGAAAGGAAATAGCCACCCAAGTCCAGGAAGTGCAGAGAGTCCCATACAGGATAAACCCAAGGAGAAACACGCCGAGAAACATAATAATCAAATTGGCAAAAATTAAAGACAAAGAAAAATTATTGAAAGCAGCAAGGGAAAAATGACAAATAATATACAAGGGAACTCCCATAAGGTTAACAGCTGATTTCTCAGCAGAAACTCTACAAGCCAGAAAGGAGTGGCATGATATACTTAAAGTGATGAAAGGGAAGAACCTACAAGCAAGATTACTCTACCCGGCAAGGATCTCATTCAGATTCGATGGAGAAATCAAAAGGTTTACAGACAAGAAAAAGCTAAGAGAATTCAGCACTGCCAAACTAGCTCTACAACAAATGCTAAAGGAACTTCTCTAAGTGGGAAACACAAGAGAAGAAAAGGACCTACAAAAACAAACCCAAAACAATTAAGAAAATGGTCATAGGAACATACATATCGATAATTACCTTAAACGTGAATGGATTAAATGCTCCAACCAAAAGACACAGGCTTGCTGAATGGATACAAAAACAAGACCCATATATATGCTGTCTACAAGAGACCCACTTCAGACCTAGGGACACATACAGACTGAAAGTGAGGGGATGGAAAAAGATATTCCATGAAAATGGAAATCAAAAGAAAGCTTAAGTAGCAATACTCATATCAGATAAAACAGACTTTAAAATAAAGAATGTTACAAGAGACAAGGAAGGACACTACATAATGATCAAGGGATCAATCCAAGAAGAAGATATAACAACTATAAATATATATGCACCCAACATAGGAGCACCTCAATACATCAGGCAACTGCTAACAGCTATAAAAGAGGAAATTGACAGGAACACAATAATAGTGGGGAACTTTAACACCTCATTTACACCAATGGACTGGTCATCCAAAATGAAAATAAATAAGGAAACAGAAGCTTTAAATGACACAATAGACCAGATAGATTTAATTGATATTTATAGGACATTTCATCCAAAAACAGCAGATTACACTTTCTTCTCAAGTGCTCATGGAACATTCTCCAGGATCACATCTTGGGTCACAAATCAAGCCTCAGTAAACTTAAGAAAATTGAAATCATATCAAGCATCTTTTCTGACCACAACGCTATGAGATTAGAAATGAATTACGGGGAAAAAAACGTAAAAAACGCAAACACATGGAGGCTAAACAATACATTACTAAATAACCAAGAGATCACTGAAGAAATCAAAGAGGAAATAAAAAAAATACCTAGAGACAAATGACAATGAAAACACGACGATCCAAAACCTATGGGATTCAGCAAAAGCAGTTCTAAGAGGGAAGTTTATAGCTATACAAGCCTACCTCAAGAAACAAGAAAAGTTTCAAACAATCTAACCTTACACCTAAAGGAACTAGAGAAATAAGAACAAACAAAACCCAAAGTTAGCAGAAGGAAAGAAATCATAAAGATCAGAGCAGAAATAAATGAAATAGAAACAAATAAAACAATAGCAAAGATCAATAAAACTAAAAGCTGGTTCTTGGAGAAGATAAACAAAATTGATAACCCATTAGCCAGACTCATCAAGAAAAAGAGGGAGAGAACTCAAGTCAATAAAATTAAAAATGAAAAAGGAGAAGTTACAACAGACACCGCAGAAATACAAAGCATCCTAAGAGACTACTACAAGAAACTATGCCAATAAAATGGACAACCTGGAAGAAATGGACAAATTCTTAGAAAGGTATAACCTTCCAAGACTGAACCGGGAAGAAATAGAAAATATGAATAGACCAATCACAAGTAATGAAATTGAAACTGTGCTCAAAAATCTTCCAAGAAACAAAAGTCCAGGACCAGATGGCTTCACAGGTGAATTCTATCAAACATTTAGAGAAGAGCTAACACCCATCCTTCTCAAACTCTTCCAAAAAATTACAGAGGAAGGAACACTCCTAAACTCATTCCAAGAGGCCACCATCACTCTGATACCAAAACCAGACAAAGATACTACAAAAAAAGAAAATTACAGACCAATATCACTGATGAATATAGATGCAAAAATCCTCAACAAAATACTAGCAAACAGAATCCAACAACACATTAAGAGGATCACACACCATGATCAAGTGGGATTTAACCCAGGGATGCAAGGATTCTTCAATATACGCAAATCAATCAATGTGATACACCATATTAACAAATTGAAGAAGAAAAACCATGTGATCATCTCAATAGATGCAGAAAAAGATGTTGACAAAATTCAACACCCATTTATGATAAAAACTCTCCAGAAAGCGGGCACAGGGGGAACCTACCTCAACATAATAAAGGCCATATACGACAAACCCACAGCAAACATCATTCTCAATGGTGAAAAACTGAAAGCATTTCCTCTAAGATCAGGGACAAGACAAGGATGTCCACTCTCACCGCTATTATTCAACATAGTTTTGGAAGCCCTAGCCATGGCAATCAGAGAAGTAAAAAAAATAAAAGGAATACAAATCGGAAAAGAGGAAATAAAACTGTCACTGTTTGCAGATGACATGATACTATACATAGAGAATCCTAAACATGCCACCAGAAAACTACTAGAGCTAATCAATGAATTTGGTACAGTTGCAGGATACAAAATTAATGCACAGAAATCTCTTGCATTCCTATATTCTAATGATGAAAAATCTGAAAGAGAAATTAAGGAAACACTCCCACTTACCACTGCAACAAAAAGAGTAAAATACCTAGGAATAAACCTGCCCAGGGAGACAAAAGACCTGTATGCAGAAAACTATAAGACACTGATGAAAGAAATTAAAGATGATACCAACAGATGGAGAGATATACCATGTTCTTGGATTGGAAGAATCAATATTGTGAAAATGACTGTACTATCCAAAGCAATCTACAGATTCAGTGCAATCCCTATCAAATTACCAATGGCATTTTTTACAGAGCTAGAACAAAATATCTTAAAATTTGTATGGAGACACAAAAGACCCCGAAGAGCCAAAGCAGTCTTGAGGGAAAAAAAGCAGAGCTGGAGGAATCAGACTCCCTGACTTCAGACTATACTACAAAGCTACAGTAATCAAGACAATATGGTATTAGCACAAAAACAGAAATATAGATCAATGGAACAAGATAGAAAGCCCAGAGATAAACCCACGCACCTATGGTCAGCTAATCTGTGACAAAGGAGGCAAGGATATACAAAGGAGAAAAGACAGTCTCTTCAATAAGTGGTGCTGGGAAAACTGGACAGCTACATGTAAAAGAATGAAATTAGAAGACTCTCTAACACCATACACAAAAATAAACTCAAAATGGATTCTAGACCTAAATGTAAGACTGGACACTATGAAACTCTTAGAGGAAAACATAGGAAGAACACTCTTTGACATAAATCACAGCAAGATCTTTTTTGATCCACCTCCTAGAGTAATGGAAATAAAAACAAAAATTAAAAAATGGGGGGCTTCCCTGGTGGCGCAGTGGTTGAGGGTCTGCCTGCCGATGCAGGCGACACGGGTTCGTGCCCCGGTCTGGGAAGATCCCACGCCGTGGAGCGGCTAAGCCCGTGAGCCATGGCTGCTGAGCCTGTGCGTCCGGAGCCTGTGCTCTGCAATGAGAGACGCCACAGCAGTGAGACGCCCGTGTACCACAAAAAAAAAAAAAAAAAAAAAGGACCTAATGAAACTTCAAAGCTTTTGCACAGCAAAGGAAACCATAAACAAGACGAAAAGATAACCCTCAGAATGGGAGAAAATATTTGCAAACGAATCAACGGACAAAGGATTAATCTCCAAAATATATAAACACCTCATGCAGCTCAATATTAAAAAAACAAACAGCCCAATCCAAAAATGGGCAGAAGAGCTAAATAGACATTTCTCCAAAGAAAACATACCATACAGATGGCCAAGAAGCACATGAAAAGCTGCTCAACATCACTAATTATTAGAGAAATGCAAATCAAAACTACAATGAGGTATCACCTCATTCCAGTTAGAATGGGCATCATCAGAAAATCTACAAACAACAAATGCTGGAAAGGGTGTGGACAAAAGGGAACCCTCTTGCACTGTTGGTGGGAATGTAAATTGATACAGCCACTATGGAGAACAGTATGGAGGTTCCTTAAAAAGCTAAAAATAGAATTACCGTATGATCCAGCAATCCCACTACTGGGCATATACCCAGAGAAAACCGTAATTCAAAAAGACACATGCACCCCAATGTTCATTGCAGCACTATTTACAATAGCTAGGTCATGGAAGCAACCTAAATGCCCATTGACAGATGAATGGATAAAGAAGCTGTGGTACATATATACAATGGAATATTAACCATAAAAAGGAACGAAATTGGGTCATTTGTTGAGATGTGGATGGATCTAGAGACCGTCATACAGAGTGAAGTAAGTCAGAAAGAGAAAAAGAAATATCGTATATTAACGCATATATGTGGAACCTAGAAAAATGGTACAGATGAACCGGTTTGCAGGGCAGAAAGTGAGACACAGATATAGAGAACAAACGTATGGACACCAAGGGGGGAAAGCGGCGGGGGCTGGGGGTGGTGGTGTGATGAATTGGGTGATTGGGTTTGACATGTATACACTGATGTGTATAAAATTGATGACTAATAAGAACCTGCTGTATAAAAAAATAAAATAAAATTCAAAAAAAGTAATGTGCATGCTACCACATTATTAAAAAAAAAAAAAAAAAAAAAAAAAAAAAAGAGCCAAGGTGGCTATAGGCTCTTTTAGTAAATGTAAGGAAAATGGGGTTTTTTGGGGGAGACAATTCTGCATGGGTCTTTCCTATTTTTGCATGTCTTGCAAGCAGAGGTACTGACTTTTCAAGGGTGTTTCTATAGTGAACAACCTTGGAAGTAGAGATAGTGTCTTTTTCTGGAGCAAAGAAGAGGTTTGGTTACTGCCCAGTATAAAAGATTAGGGTTCCTTAAGCTCAGGGTTCCTCTTATAATGCAAATGACTGCATATGCAGGTATTCCCTGGCACCCATCCCTATAGCACCCTTGGGACAGTGGTCCAAGAGGAGATGACACAGGTATGCTGATGCGGCTGTGCCTTGAGCAATGAGGTCCTTTATCTCCAACCCAGGAGTCTCATGTTTTTTTGGCAGCACCCATGAAAGTACAGCAGGCTAACTTGCAAGTAGGGTAAAATTTTAGACTCTTTACAGTTCTTGACAGTGTTGCCCCCATGAGATTCCTGGGGACTGGTCTGCTCTCTTTGTTCTACCTCCCACCAAACTGGCTCCACCAAACTAGGTGACGCCTGAAGGAAGAGACCCCATTGCCCCGCTTCAGACCTGGATGGAGGACCTTATCATGTTCCCCTATCAGACTGGTATCTCCTTGACTCCAGCAACTGTATCCCATCAGACTGAGACTCTCCAGATCTGGGTTTGCATCCTCTGCCCCTCTCCATACCCCCGACTCTGCCAACACACCCCACGGTCAGGCCAGGAAAAGAAGGAGTCTCCCCAGTTTCTATGATTTTATTCCCTTCCCCAGCCCCAGCTCTCTCACACACATACAGAACATCCAGGAGCTACACCCAGCTCTTGCTGGAGTTCTGCTTCCTACAGAACGTCACACCATGTCCTGTGCTTCTCGGAGCTAAAGCAATGAGGTGGAAGTCGGTGGGGTGGGGAGCAAGGGTGAGGAAGGCCAGGGATAGAACAGGAGGAGAAAGTAGTGATGCAAATAAACATAATGCTTTAAGTGTTTTCTGTGGGCCAGGTAAAGTCTGGTCCTGCACCGCCATCTCTGACTTACAGATAAAGAGACGGAGGGTCAGAAAGATAATATGCTAAAGCTCAGAGAGATGATATGCTAATAGCTTTTATGTTTATGTGGTAGAGCTGGGATTTGACCCCAGTCTATTGGGGGCCAAAGTTGCTCTCTATCCCCTTTAATACCTTCCCAAGAGAAAAGGTACTGTTTGGGGGTGCTTTTGGAATCTCTAGAAAAGGCAACTATTCTGGGGTGGAACCCTATGGGCAGGTGGGGTTCTAGCCCCACCCCCTCATAATCCAACAGAGGCCCTAGAGACCAGACCAAGTTCTGTGGGAACTCCCTCTCATCCCAGTGCCTGATCAAGGGAAGAGGGCAGCACGGCTTTGGGAAGCATGGATAAACACGGTGAGTGGGGCCGGAGGACAGGGTCTCTTGACTCCAGGGTGGACCAATCAACCCATCACCATGGCAACCCCAGAGTAGAAGCCCAACCTTTTCTCAGTTACCCATCCATGTACAAGCCCTCTTCTCTCTCTTTCCTGAATATTCTTGACATCTGCTCTCTCATCTTCACCTGCTGCTGTTCGGATCTTTTCTCTGGCCTGGACCACTGTAATGACTCCTAAGTAGGTTTCTCTCTGTCTCCTTCTGTCAGAGGGAACATACTAAAGGATGGCTCTGAACACATCCCTGTGTCAAAACGTTCAGTGGGGCTTCCCTGGTGGCGCGGTGGTTGGGAGTCCGCCTGCTGATGCAGGGGACACGGGTTCGTGCCCCGGTCCGGGAAGATCCCACATGCCGCGGAGCGGCTGGGCCCGTGAGCCATGGCCGCTGAGTCTGCGCGTCCGGAGCCTGTGCTCCACAACGGGAGAGGCTACAACAGTGAGAGGCCCGCGTAATGCAAAAAAAAGAAAAAAGGAAAAAAAAAAAAAGAAACGTTCAGTGGCTCCCCACTGCTGAAGGACAAAGTCCAAACTCCATAGTCTGGGCCCCCAAACCCCAACCTTCCTTTCCAATTCCTCATCCTCCCCAAATGTTCCCAGCACCCCTTTCTGGCTGTGCACTACGTCTGGCCTTTCACAACCAGAAGGCTCCTTCATGTGTTTTCCTAAACAAAAGTACAGTGGACCTTGGGAATTCCCCTGGCGGTCCAGTGGTTAGGACTCTGGGCTTCCACTTCAGGGGCTACAGGTTCGATACCTGGTTGGGGAACTAAGATCCCATATGCCACGCAGTGTGGCCAAAAAAAAAAAAGTACAGTACATCTTGGTTCTCCACATTTAGCAATACCAAGAACTGGCAGAATGTTTGAAACAACTTTTCCTGAAAGGTTTCAAAAGTCTTGAAATTCAGAGGCCCCTCCGTTACCTACCACGTCACCTGCCTGAGAGGGTCGGGAAGATGAAGGGGGGCATGATGTATGAAGAGGTTAGCCCGGTGACTACGTGCAGTTGGTGCTCAATACACGTGGGCTGGAACACTAGCTTTATTATCATTCTGCTTTGTCTCCAACCTCTTTAATCATGATGGGCAGGGATCAATAGAAAAATTTCTAGACCTTTCCAGGGCAAACCCCAGGAATTGTGTCTTCCCTGCCCTCCTCCCCCTTTTTTTCATTACAAGTCTAGCTTCCCAGATCGAGCAGACAGCAGGGCACATGGTGGGGCTGGGTCAGTGTTCGCTGAGTGAGTGGTGGACACCTACCCGCAGAGGCCGGGTCACTTTCACATCAGTCCAGGAACTTCCCGCCTGCCAGGACTGCCGCTTGGGGTTGTGGAGTTTGTGTCCTGAACACCAGCAAGGGGGACAGTTGTGGCTGAAATCCAGCTGGCAGTTCGGGTCAAGCCTAGAAGGAGGAATAGATGCCTTTTCCTAATTGGCTCCCCCCTAGGGCAGCCTTTTCCTAATCGGTCTGCCCATGGGGTGGGAAGGCAAGAAAACTTCTATTTAGTCCGCTCATAAGGGGCACTTTTCCTGTTTTGCTCATCGGAGGCGTCCATTTCTAACAGTGCAGAGGCGCTGTGTGCCCACCTGCCTGCCCACCCCGCCGCAGGTGTTGCTGGGCTTTCTTAAGGTAAGGCCCACTTTGAAGACGGAAGTCCCGTTCCATCCAGAAAACAAAATATAAACCACCTGTTAAAATTCCAATCAGTGGGGCCTCCCTGGTGGCGCAGTGGTTGAGAGTCCGCCTGCCGATGCAGGGGATACGGGTTCGTGCCCCGGTCTGGGAGGATCCCATATGCCGCGGAGCGGCTGGGCCCGTGAGCCATGGCTGCTGAGCCTGCGCATCCGGAGCCTGTGCTCCGCAACGGGAGAGGCCACAACAGTGAGAGGCCCGCATACCACAAAAAAAAAAAAAAAAAAAAAAAAAAAAAAAAAAAAAAATTCCAATCAGTGCACTTAGTGTTTATTGACAGCCTGCACAGAGATCAGTCCCCACCCCGGAGCCAATAAGAAAGAAGGTGGTGATGAACCGCCATCTCCTCCGGGTTCGCAAGGCTCATTGCACCTGTTTGTTGATGGCTTCCCGCGGCCCCTGAGCCAGGCGCTTCAAACACACTCGATCTGATACCTGCCTTACAGTAACCCTTCAGATAGGCACTACTTTTTCCCATTTTACAGATAGGGAAACGGAGGTGACAGAAGCGACGTGACTTGCCCCGAGTCTTCAGCTAGGAAGTGCGGGGACCTAGGAAATCAGGCCCTCCTTTGCCCAGGAAATCCTGCACACTCTGTAACCCTCTCTTGGAATCCTGCTGGCTCCCGGCATCTCGTGCGCACCGTCCTTCGAACGCCTGCCTATTTTGGGGGGGGGGGGGCGGTCGGTCGGGCTGTGGGCAACAGTCAGGGTACCAGGGTACCCAGGCCCTTCACTGACCTCCTCCCCGCCCCCCGCCCCCGCAGGCGTGAAGACCACCTTGTGGAAAAAGGAGCTGGAGCAGCCCGGGACCGCGGAGGCGGAGGCGGAGGCGGAGGCGGAGGCGGAGGCGGAGGCGGAGGCGGAGGCGGAGGCGGAGGCGGAGGCGGAGGCGGAGGCCGCGGAGGGGGTGTCGGAGGAGGACGAGGAGAGGCCGCCGGAGGAGCGCGCGGCCGAGGGCGAGGCGGAGGGCGGGGAGGCGGAGGGCGGCGAGGGCCGGGAGCGGGGCTCCGTGTTGTACAATCCGCTGCTCCAGGAGTCCAGCACCCAGCAGGTGGCGCTGCTGCGGCGCGCGGACAGCGGCTTCTGGAGCTGGTTCAGCCTCTTGGCACTGCTCGGCGGCCTGGCCCCTCCCGCCAACAGGTGAGGGCGCGCCGCTCGGCGGGGGCGGGATGCACTGGCGCCAGGGCCCCGGGCGGGAGCGGGCGGCGCGGTGTCCTGAGCGCCCCGGCCCCCGCCCGCAGGAAGCGGATCCCCCCGGAGGAGCCGTGCGTGCTGGAGACGCGGCGGCGGCGGCTGCGCGGCGGGGCCTGCGCGCACTGCGAGATCCTTTTCTGCAAGAAGTGCAGGAACCTGCACAGCTCGCAGAGCTACGTGGCGCACTGCGTTCTGGAGCACCCGGATCTGCGGGAGGCGCGGGCTTCTGGAGGCGCGGGGGCTGCCGTGGGCCTTTGAGCGCCCCCCAATCCCCGGCCTCTGTGGCCCTCCATCCTCGCCTGATTCCAAATTCCCCGCCACCCTCTCCTCTCCCCCGACGCGGAGCGCTCTCCAGCACGTGCTGAGAACAGCCTTCCCGGAGCGCCGCCCTCCGAGCAGCCCAGCAGGCCCACCGCTGATGACCGGCCCCACCTGTCATCAATGCGGAGCCCAACATCACCTGGAGCTCCATTCCTCCAACAGCGCCTCCCGAGGGCCCCCGCGCCCGGGTCAGCACGCAGTGCCCACCGCCCACCTGACTCGCGCCCCCTGGTACAGCCTCACGCTCATCTCTGGGGTATTTCACGTCCTTCGGGCCCGGTGAGCAGAGGCGTCGCCTAGAGAAAATAACCCCTCTGGGAAACGTGCCCCTCCCCTCAAATCCTTCAATAAAGCTCCTAATCCAAGTGTCAGTGCCTTGAGGTGGGGCGTGGGATAAAGATCGACCCTCCTCCTCTTCCCCCGGGTTCAAGCCAGAGGGAAAAGGGCAGGCGGAGAGCCTCCTCCCTGCAACTCCCCCCCCCGACGGGGCGGAGCAAAGCACTTGCAGCCAAGGGCAGTCAAAGGCCATTCTCCCCACCGCGCAGAGAAGAAAATGAAGCTGCTGGGCCAGGAATGCCCACTGGCAGCTGAGGGCTGAAGCTGGCCGGACCTTCCTCCCCTCCCGCGGGAAGCCCGGTCTGGCTGAGGTCAGTGTGTGTGCAGAGGAGGCACTGGCAGGTGTGCAGGGGGCAGGACGAGAGAACCAGCCCCAGAAGCCGCTGAGACAGAAGACTGGGAGGCCGGGGAGCTGGGTCCTTCTCCAGGAATCCCAGCTATTCTCGGCCGGCCAGCGGGAGCTCCTGGAATGCTTCGTGCGTGGCCAGGAGAATGGGGCCATTGTGAGCACGAAGCTCTCCCGGCCTGCAGAGCTCCCAGCGACTGCAGCTGTGCAGACCTCCAGAGAGGCCCCTGTCCCCCTCCTGCCACACAGGGTCCTTCATCTGGCCTGGGGGATGAGGTGGGCGAAGGATATTCTGATTTTTGAGGAGAGAGGCAGGGCCTCTCTCCCCATCACAACTACACACACGCACAACTCACTGGTCCCGGCTTTGACCGGAAGAACATGGTTGCAGCCTCCCTAGCATCCATACCCACCCGCTCTCACTGGAAACGTGTCCAAGGAAGGCCGCTTCCCCCCTCCAGGCCCACCAGCTGGGAGCACCTCTTTATTCCAGCCTTCCCCCCAACCCCTGAAAGAAACAGGGCCCAGCAGGCCTGCGTCGGTCTCCTTCTTGTTCTGGGTCCTGACACCCCTGAGGTTGGAGACCCTTGTACTCAATCCATCCAGTCTTCCTGGGGGTGGGGCCTCTGATTAAATAAGACACAATCCTCCAAGGACTGAGCCAGGAGGTCCTGAGGGGAAGGGACAGTCTTGCAAAGTGGTCCCAACTTGTCCATTGAGTTTTGCATCCTTCCTGGTTGCCCAGTGCTGTGGCCTCATGGACAGGAACTGCACCTTTAGGGGAAGAAACAAAATCCCCAAGGCCTGGGGAGGAATGAGTCTTTGGGGAAAGGGCCGTGGGGTCTGGGATCCTTTTCAGCTTCTCGTTGAATTGATCCCACAAAGATCAATGTCTTGACAGCACAAAAACATTCTCCAGGGAACAAATGCAGATCGGACTTCTGCAGGGAGGCTCAGAGGCTTCCAGACAGGGTCTGCCCTTGGGGCTGGGGATACACGTTGGCCACGAGAGCGCCAGCAATTCACTAAGAGGTGGGGGCGTCTTCAGAACAGGGTGCCCCCCGAGTTGGCGTGCCAGCAGCCCATCCAGGGCAGCTCTGTGGCCCAGCGGCCCAGGGGCGTTGCTCGAAGTTTGGCCTGGTCGAGGCGCCAGTAGCGGTCGTCTCTGAAGAAGATGATGGAGCCGTCGGGCCTGGGCAGGGCGCCGCTGACCTCCTCGGGGACACCGCCCCAGTCCTGCAGGCCTCGGGGGTAGTAGGGCTCCACCTGCAGCCCCCCTCGGGCCAGCACGTAGTAGCGGGCGCCCTTGAAGAGGATGAGGCGACTCAGAGGAGGGAAGAAGAGAGCAGCATCCGGGTGGGGAGGCAGGCCCCCTGCCCGGCACAGCTGTGGGGAGCCCCACACCGGCTTGGGGCCCTGGAACCTCCAGCATCGACTCCCTGTGGGACAGCGGCAGAGCCAGCGTGAGTTGGTGCGCTCGCCCTTCGGTCCTCCACCCCGCCTCTGTCCCCCCATATTCCTGCTCCCCTTCATGTTGGAGTCCAAGGTGGTCAGTATTCGTGATCATCAAAATAGATCAGTTGTAAAGAGTACAGGAGGGACTCTTGTGGCCTCCACTTCCAGCAGGTGTCCGCAGAGGGCAGCTTGCTCTGAAGGAACCTCCCCACCCCGGGCAGGAAGCACGCGCCCTCCCAGGTGAGTGGTAGACTTCAGGGAAGTCCAGGGGCTTTCTCCACGGCCATTACTACCAACAGTTCTGTGAGGGCAGGGAATTCTGTTTTGATCACTACTGTATCCCAACACCTCCAGCCGAGTTTGTAGAAGGCACTCAATATTTGTTGAATCAATGAATGAACACAATTTTCTCAAGTAATATACTGCACAGTCCTCAGACATTATGTTCTTTGAATCCTCCTTCCCCAACAAACCTGAGGGATTATTTTCCCCGTTCAACAAATTCAAGCTCCAAGAGTCAAGTGACAGGCCCAGACTCACACAGCCAGGATTCCAAGGAAGGTTTGTCCTTCTGCTGTATTGCAGAGCTCAGAGCCATCCTCTGCTTCCCTCTAGACTCTTCTCTGAAACTCTCCCACCCGCTCTCTCTCTGGGACAACCGTGACACCTGTGCCCCCCAATCCATCACTAAAAGAATCTTCTGGGAGAGTTCCTGGGGCCACAGGTTCAGAATGGAATTGAGACTCCTCCCCTCTTTTGACCTTGGGCAGACTCCTCCCCTCTCTAGGCTTCAATTTTCTCATGTGCCCCAGGGCTGGTACCTTTGAAGAAGTAGAAGTCTCCATCCTCCAAGGACACCGCAGCAGCCTCAATATGGGGGGGCAGCCCTGCCCACCTTTTCTGTAGTGGGTGGGGCTCTGAGACGTTGCCATCAGCTGTCACCTCCCAGAACTGGTTCCCTTGAAATATGTACAGTCGATGTTGCCCATCTGCCCGGAGACAAGAGAAAGTTGAGGAGTGACCATCAGCCTCCTGCCTTCTTTCCAGGGAAGGTGCTTCCTTAGAACCCAGCTTCCCAAACTGACGAGAGAGGATGCAGCATGCACAGCTGGGGCAGAGGGGAAGTGCAGGAGGAAGCAGCGTTTTGCTTGGCGTGGGCTTGCTACCCTGCAGAATGCTTGTGACTTGGGATTTCTGGATTTTATAATTCATCCCCCAACCTTGTACTCCAGCTCCGGAGACCCCTGGAGATGTGGAGGAGGAGGAGGGAAGGAGGAAGCAAGGAACCAGCGGGACCATCTTACCTACAGTGATTGCATCGAAGGAAGAGTGGCAATATTTAGGACCTCGGGTTTCGGGGCGCCTTCCTTGGAGTCTGTGGGGGTCCCAGGCCTCAAAGTCCGTGAACAGCTTTCCGGGGAGCTGGATGGCCCCTGAGCCGCCCTGGGGCTTCCCTTCACAGGGAAGGAGGGAAGCGGGAGAGAACGCACACTGGTTGGGGGTGTGTTGAGTGCTCGAGACCTCCCCCTTGGTTCATTTCATTATCTGACAGGAGGGGCAGGGAAGGAGGGCAGGGGTCGGGGGTTAAGAGCTGTCTGTCCTTGGTTGCTGGTGTTATAACCATAGCACCAAACTCAGAAGTCCTCTTTCCTGCCGAACAGTCTGGAAAAGGGTAAAATCGGAGTGGGGGAACCAAACAAGGGTTTGGAACTAAAAAGGGCAGAGGGTCCTCTTCCCTGAGTCCTGGACAATGCAGATGGCATGAGGGCAGAGTTCAGGGGCCTGGGCTGTGATAATTACAGCAGTTATAATAATGGCATCACTATACTTCACTTATGAGAATGAGGCAGAATCCAACAGGCTTAGAATTCGGCACCAGCCCCTGAATCCTGGTCTGCACCTTCCTAGCTGGGTGACCTTGGACAAGTTATCTAACGTCTCTGAGCCCCATTCTCCTCATTTGTGGATAATAAGATACCTCATGGGTGTGTTAAGCGTCTGGCCCATAGTAGACACTCGAGAAATAGCAGCAATTATTACTACCTTTGTGTAGGTCTCTTAGGCTACAAAGCATGTTCATATCCACCAGAACAGCCCTGGGAGGTAAGCAGGGCCTCAATTATTATCCCCCCGCTTTTTTTCCCCCCAGAAGATAAAACCGAGGGCTCTAAAAGGGGAAGTGCTTTGCCCAAGAGCAACTGCTAACCGGGATGCAATGGTGACTTGATCCTAGGGATCCTGGCCCTGCCCACCACACCAGGTACTCAGGGTCACAGCCCCGGGCTGGGGTCCAGATAAATCTCTGGGAAGCACCAGTCAGTTCATTCTGCAGGAGAAGACCTTGTCTAAGTCCACAGCCAGGCAGAGGCCCAGGCTTGGGGGAAAAGTGGGCATCAGCTCACGGAGAGGGAAGTGCTGGGGGAGAGCCACTGGAGCTGGGAGCAGGAACGAGGGCTCTGGGGTCTGGGTGGGACCGAGGACTGGGTCTGGGTGATGGGGCAGGGATACGAGAGGAATTGCGCCGCCCTGGTTGGGCAGGAATCAGCAACTGGAACGCAGAGGAGGGCTGTGCCCAGGAATTGGTTGGGATGACAGAGGCCAGGCATGCGGGTGGAGCACAGCAGGAGATGAGGTTTCTCAAGATTTGAGGGGAGCCCGAAGCTTCAGCATCGGGAAGGACCAGTGATGGGGAGGCCAGCTTCCTGCGCTTAGGATGGGCGATCCTATTTGAAGAGCCGGTGTCCGAGCCCTGGGGATCCCGGGGCGCAGGGGACAGGGGAGAGCGCAGTGGCGAGCGCGCCGGGGGCTCACCATACAGGCTCTGCACGGCCAGCACGTCGTCCCAGCTGAGCAGCGCGTCGCGGCCCAGCCTCTTGTAGTAGGGCGCCATGAGTGCGCGCGGCGCGGCCGAGTGGGTCAGGCCGAGCGTGTGGCCGATCTCATGCGCCAGCACCACGAACAGGTTGCGCCCGCGGCGGCGGCTCAGGGACCAGCGCTCGTCGCGGTCGAAGTGCGCTTCGCCGCGGCGGGGGAGGAAGGCGTGCGCCAGGGCGCCGCCTACAGGCGGCGAGGAGGTCAGGCGGAGCCGCCGCCCGCGACACCCCCCAACTTCCCACCGCCCGGCGCAAATGCCATTGGCGTGTGTATGCTTTTTTGATGAGTAATTTCCCTCCTAATTAAGTCTGGCAGAAGCTGAAGTGTGGAGCAATGAACAGATGACTAGGCTATGGGGCCTGGAAGCCTAAGAGAGAGCGTGGTGTACAAAGAGCACGGGGCCAAACTGCCTAGCTTCCAATCCCTGTTTTATCCCCTTACTAGCTGTGTGACCTTGAGCAGATAGCTTAACCTCTCTGTGTCTTAGCTTTTAGATTTTAGATCTGAAAAATGGGCATGTTGATAAGGGAGTTGCTCCTCATGGGGTTGTTCTGAGTATTAAAAAGGGATGTGTGTACTTGTGTATGTTACATGTAATACTTAGTGTCTACCGCAGGTAATAACCGTTACTTACTTTCGAAGAGATCTAGGAGTAGGGACAGTGGCTACCCCCGGAGGGGGCTTAATGAGACTTCTGGGGTGTTGGTAATGTTGTTTCTTGATCTGGGTGCTGAGTGTGTTTATGGGTAGGTATAGCTTATTTATTAATAGGTACATATAGGGGGGACTTCCCTGGTGGCACAGTGGTTAAGAATACGCCTGCCAATGCAGGGGACACGGGTTCGAGCCCTGGTCCAGGAAGATCCCACATGCCGCAGAGCAACTAAGCCCTTGCGCCACAACTACTGAGCCTGAGCTCTAGAGCCAGCGAGCCACAGCTACTGAGCCCGCACACCACAACTACTGAAGCCTGCGTGCCTAGAACCCATGCTCTGCAACAAGAGAAGCCACTGCAATAAGAAGCCCGCGCACGGCAATGAAGAGTAGCCCCCGCTCGCCGCAACTAGAGAAAGCCTGCGTGCAGCAACGAAGACCCAACGCAGTCAAAAATAAATAAATTTATAAAAAAAAAAAAAAAAGGAGAGAGAGAGAAGCGTATATAGGGGACTTCCCTGGCCGTCCTGTGGTTAGGACTCTGCACTTCTACTGCAGGGGGCACGGGTTGGATTCCTGGTCAGGAAACTAAGATCCCGCATGCCACGCAGTGGGGCAAAAAAAAAAAAAAAGTCTGTATATTCTTGCGTCCTTTCACTCTTGCCTTCCCTCTGCCAGGGTCCTGTGTGGGTCTCTACTTCCCTGCTTCCCTGCTTGTAATAGGAGTGAGCAGAGGAAGATGGGCTGGATCAGCGATTCTCAAGCTGGTAGTGGGCCCCAGATGCAATTTTGCAGTTTCTAGGGTCCTACCCCCTCACAATTCACTTTCCACAGGAGTCGGCAAACAGCACTGCAATGATGCTGGCCTAGAAGCCCACTGAAGGTCCTTCTGGCGTTGCCTTCTTGGAGCCCAGGCCAGAGGGGACTGGCAAAAGTTGGGAGGCTGCCTTTAAAGGGAGCCTCCTGGGGACTGGAGAGCCGGCCATTTGTAGGAGGAATACACGCTTCTAATTTTGAATATGCCCCAAGCTGTTTCGAGCCATGTAAGCCCTTTCTGTTTAACCCTCACATCCTGGGAGACAGATGGGCGAGTTTCGAAGGGAGAAGACATAAACTCAGACAAAACACCTCTCTCAAATCAGAGAGCTGACTCCCAGTCCAGTGCTGTCTTAGTGACCAGACTCCACCTGGGGACCTGGGTATGGATATCAATGTCTCATGGAGATATAGTGGGTGAAGTGAGTTACATGCAAGCACGTGTGTGTACTACATGTGGATTCTTTTTTTTTTTTTTTTTTTTTTTTTGCGTTACGCGGGCCTCTCACTGCTGTGGCCTCTCCCGTTGCGGAGCACAGGCTCCGGACGCACAGGCTCAGCGGCCATGGCTCACGGGCCCAGCCGCTCCGCGGCATGTGGGATCCTCCCAGACTGGGGCACGAACCCGTATCCCCTGCATCGGCAGGCGGACTCTCAACCACTGCGCCACCAGGGAAGCCCTACATGTGGATTCTTGAAGAGCCTAAATCTCTCCCAGTCCTACCCTGGGTCTCAGCAGCAGGGCTTGAAAGTGGGCTTTGCTCTGAGTGGGCTTGATGGAAAGCAGGAGAGGTGGGGCCCAAGTACCCAGGTGACATAAGGGCTTAAGTCCCCACCCTGAAGGGGTCTGATCAGGTCTCCTCGCCTCACTAGTGGGGAGGAGATGCACGGATGGCCTGCATTCAGGTTGTGAAGGCTAGTGCTGGGCAGAAGGGGAGGAGAGTGGTTTACACTGCGGCCGTAAGCCTTTAGGTCGGGGGCAAACAGAACAGTCTGGGCTGTGGGTGTGTGAAGCAGGTGGCAGGGAGAGGGTAGAATGCCTCTTGCCCTGTGGCAGTGACTGTGCAGTGGGTGGTCGGAGGGCGGGAGTGGGGTTGTGGTGGCCTCTGGATGTTTTTAGAGCCTTGGTCTGGAGAACATCCACTCCTGGAGAACAAGAGAGGCACAGACCTGACTAGAGGCAGGGGATGGATGACAAGACCCCAGAAGTTTCTCCCAAAAGAGATAATACTCTTTAGAGTTTGCAAAGCACTTTCCATGGAGAACCTCATGTGACCGTCCCTTCAGCCATGAGGCACCTAATAGGGCAGGGACCACTGTTCCCATTCTACAGATGGGAAGACTGAAGGTTCTTCAGAGGGGGCTGCAGCTTGGCCAAGGCCAAAGGGGGAGTGAAGGCTCTACTGCCTTCCCCAGACTGCCTCTCCTAGTTGGGTTTCCCTCCTGCCGTGTGGGAGAGAGGCTCTGTGTCAGCACCTGGGCCATCGAAGGCGTTGCTCAGCCCGTCGTTGTGGTCCCCTTGGAAGAAGGTGAGGCGGATGTCAGCGGGGCCTGTGGCCGGGGCCTCCCAGAACTCCAGTGCCGAGACGTTGCTCCACAGCTGGAAGGCGGCACGCACGGCCCCCCGAACTGCCGGCTCAGGCAGGTGCTGGGGCCAGTTCACCAGGCGGTAGGAGAGATGCCGCTTGTACCATTTGCTGCCTGCCACCCAGAGAGGCCGCATCAGTCACACCTGCTGCAGAGCCTGGGGCTGCTCCCTGCGGACCCTTTTGATGGGGAGAGAGGTCCTCCTCCAGGAAGTCCCTGATGTGATGGAGGAAACACAGCCCAAATGGGAAGCCCACTGTTTGGCTGTGGAGACACTGCTCTCAGACTGACAAGACTACCCTTGTCCTGCACGGTCCCTAGTCCAGTGGCTCGACCTGGGGAGGTTCCAGTATGACAGGGGATGAGCAGCCTCTACCCAGGAAGAGTCCCCAACCTGAAGGAGTCTTGGGTCTGGGGCCATCTTCCCTACAATCTGGGCTGAGCTTGAAAACCGTGCTGCATCTCTTGCTGGCAGCGAACCCCAGCCCCTGTCTACTGTGTCGGGTGGAGCCACGGGGGCCACAGCCATGACTGCCCTCTCCCCGTTCCTCCTCTCCACCCCGCACACCCTCCTGCCGGCTCCTTTTCCCGTGCCCTGGGCCTGCTGCTGACTAGAGACCACAAGGCCCATTTATTCGAGGTCCTTCTCTGACCCCTGGCCCTCCCCCTCACTTCCTCAGGGACTCTGCAGAGCTCTGAGGTGAAAACAAATAAGAACAAAGGGTGTGTTTGTCACTGACCGAGAGAGATTTTTCCATCTCCACTTAGTTAAGAGTTCCTATTCCTTTGCCTCAGACTGCAGCTCCTCCCTGAGGCCTGAGACTCTGGCCTCTTGCCCGAGCCCCAGGTCAGCCGTGTCCCTCTGCAGCTCGCCTTGCACCCAGGACCAGGGTGCTCAGAAGGTCCAGACCCCAGAGTTTTTCGTGGGCTATTTCTGAGCCCTGCAAGCTCAGGGGCTGAAACTGTGGAAGACTCACAGCTCTGGAGGTAGGACTCCCGTGAGCAGCCGAGAACCATGCTGCCTTTGGGTCTCAGTTTCCCAAATGGACCAGAGTCCCTGGAGCACAGGTGATGGGTGGACAGGGCAGGCCCGGCTGTGCTAGGAGGCCAGGCCCGGCTGTGCTAGGAGGCCAGGCCAGGGGACAGGGCCTCCTCTCCCCTTGGGGGGCAGGTGAGGGTTCAGATCTCCTGCCTTTTTGTCCTGGGGGTACCCTTGCCTGAACCAGGTAGGAGGAGTGACATCATGGACATTTGGCCATCGCCTTGTCCATCTCTCTGCTCTAGTTTGCTGAAATTGAGGCCAGGAGGAAGGGCCTCAGAACGAGTGAGTGACGGGGCTAGGCCCTGAGCCCAGGCCCCGACACCAAATCCAGTGCGCCGGCCACTGTACCACACAGATAAGCAGGCCCGTTTGCTAAGACTCAAGGCTTATAAATTTGCCTAAACATCGCTCCTCTGGGTCAAAGCAGGGGCTCTGCGCAAGCTGAAATTCTCCTGAATTCTCCAGCTGTCAGAAGAGCTGAGCACACTTTCCCTCCCCCTCCATCCTCCATGCAAGTGGGGCTGGGAGTGTCCCTTCTCTCACCCCTTTGGGCCTGGCAGCCACCCAACCCCTCCCAGCCAGTGACCAACCCTCAGGGAGGGAAGAGGGAAGGATTCTAAGGAAGGCAGAGCAGGAGGGCCTGGAGGAAGGCCAGAGGCGCCGCCTGAGGGTTCACGAGGTACCAATAACACTTCTCATTGAATCGTAAGTTTCACCAGGCACAGGGCAGGCTGGCGCTGGGCTCTTTCACACCCTGCTATGGGTGACCAACTCTCAGACTCCCCCACCCCCCCAAAACCTTCAAGCTTCTAGAAACGTGTGAGGCAGCTCCTTCTGCCTCTTTGCAGCTAGGGAGGCCCCTCACTCCATGGGCAAGAAGTGGGGAGGCTAGGGAGGACACATAGGACTGGTATTGAGAGACTAATTTTCTTTGAGAGCAGAGCTGGATGGGGGGTCCTTGGTGGGGCTGCCGGTGAGAAAGGAACCGCCTGGCCAGCAGCCTGAGCCCTCGTCCCTGTCTTCTTGTAGGTCTGAGTCCTTGGAGCAGGCTTGCCACTTCAGGTCCCCATCCCAAACTCCTGGCCAGGCAGGGCTGGTTTCCATGGCAACCCTCAGGCCACAGCAGCACCTGGCACTGCACCCACCACACCCTTGCTCCAAAATTCAAAAGGGAAGAGGGAAGGAAAAGGAGATGGGGAAGGGCAGAGAGCTAGACTCCTTGCCTGGGGGTGGGGGTGGACCCTGGAATCCTGACTCCCAACAGGCAACTGATACTGTGGAGAGAACGTGGGTTGAAATCCCAGTCCCTTTGCTTACAACCTCACGTATCAAATTATAGACTCTCTCCAAGCCTCAGTTTCCTTACTTGCAAAGTGGGGTTGGTAAGACTCACCTCCTGGTAAAAGTGAAATAGCAAATGAAAAGGCAGCACGAAGCTGCCTGGCATGTGGTGGGTGCACAGTCAATATCCCTGCTCCTTCGTTCTCCACCCAGATACACCCACCCCCACCCCTCCGCCCCGGGGCTTCCCACCTCCACCAGCTGTGTGAGAGAGCAGGGACATTGAAGATCAGCCCTGCAGGCACAGAGTCCGGAGCTGGTGCTTGGAATGAGGTTGCCAGCTTTAGCAAATGAAAATGTAGAACGCCTAGTTCAATGTGAGTTTCAGATAAGCAACAAATACTTTTTGTAGTATAAGTATGTGAAAACAAAACAGTTAAGTTGTTCATCTGAAATTCAAATTTAACTGGGCATCCTGTATTTTATCTGGCAAACCTGGAACCCAGTTTCATCGGTATAGCATTTACCCACATAATGGAAAGTCACTGGCCTAGAAATCCACATCATGTTTTACGCCCCTACCCATGTTCTGGGTTTTTTCACATCCAGCAATCCCTCAGTCCTCCCAGTGAAAAGAAGGCTTGGCCACACTCTGGCTATGTGGCCCTGGGAAAGTTGCTCAAGCTCTTTGTCCCTCATTTTCCCCATCTGTAAATGAGGATAATAATGGTACCCATCTCATTGGGTTGTTATTGGATTAAATGAGTTAATCCATTTAGAACCATGCTTGGCATGATCATAAAGGCTCAGTGTGTATTAACTGTTATTACTACATTTTCTTTCCTAAGGCATAGGAAGTGCATGGTGCCTGCCAAGCTCACAGCTCTTTTCTAGGGAATGTCTTCCCACCCAGGAGGTAAAGAATTCAAGCTGCTGTGGTTCATGGTGTGAATAAGAGAGAAATTCTCTGTCTCGTCTGGCCACTGCTGTCTGGACCAGGGGTCAGTGTCAGATAATGAGATGGAGAGGGAGGTGCCTTAGCATGAATTTCTGTCCAAAAGGGATGCTCCAAATTGGATAGTGACAAATGGACTCGATCAGTTCCTCCCTTAGGGCATGAGAAGAAGAGATGCTGCCTGGAGGAAGCATCCCTCATGCTCAGGTCATGTCCTGAATGCCCAGGAAGCATCGTCTCAATTCTCTGGGACATCGACTCTAGGCTGGAAGTGTCGCTATTGAGACTATCCGGGGCTGCCCCATTTTCCACCATATTCTCACAACAAGCCTTTCCCCTTAGTAATCAGCGCCTCTCCTTTGCAACCTGAACAAGCTGTTTCCGATGAGGAAACAGAGCATAGTGACGTGGCCCAGGTCACACAGCTAAACTCAGAGCTCCGGATCCAGGGATGCTGCTCCAGCTCACACCGCTCCTCCATTCTACCTTGTCCTTCCCCACTGCCATCCAGAAACACTGGGGGATGCAGAACAGGTTGACACCAAGGACATCTTGAGCCCAGAGTCTGGACCCCATCGCTCCTCCTTGTTTTACCAGAATGCGGTTAGGCAGTACTGGGGACCCAGAGTGGCTGGATGTGTAGACACGGTGGAGCTGGCTTGGCAAGTACCTGGAAACAGACATCCTCCCACAGCTGAGAACAGCTGACAATTTCCTTACGAATTAGCTAAGAAATAACAACAGTGTGCCGCTTGTTCTCTTCATAATGCGTATTGTCAGCCAGAGTAGTTAATGCAAATTAAAAGAGGCAATGGCCCTAAGCGCTCACAGTAAAATGAATGAGATGAGAACCTGACTGAGCAACCCCATCTTGTTAGGAGTCTTGAAAACTGTGAAAACGGAGCAGAGAAAACTAGACTTAGTACAAACAAGATGTTAAAATTACACACAGTTAGGGCTTCCCTGGTGGTGCAGTGGTTAAGAATCCACCTGCCAATGCAGGGGACACAGGTTTGAGCCCTGGTCCGGGAAGATCCCACATGCCACAGAGCAACTAAGCCCGTGTGCCACAACTACTGAGCCTGCGCTCTAGAGCCCGCGAGCCACAACTACTGAGCCCGCGTGCTGCAACTGCTGAAGCTGCTGAAGCTCACGTGCCTAGGGCCCATGCTCCGCAGCAAGAGAAGCCACTGTAATGAGAAGCTCGTGCGCCGCAACGAAGAGTAGCCCCCGCTGGCCGCAACTAGAGAAAGCCCGCGTGCGGCAACAAAGACCCAACGCAGCCTAAAATAAATAAATTTAAAAAAAATTACACACAGTTAAACTTGTTATTGATGAAGAATTGATAGAAGAATTAAATCTCCTTCATAAATCATAGATCTGTAACATCTGATCCTGGAAGATTGGATTTGGACAAAGAAGGAGGAAGTGGAGGGGGGGAAGGGAAGGAAAAACCCAAAACTACACAAGGAAAACCACAATGGCAGAAACTGTAATGTGAAAATGTCCAGAATAAGCAAATCTGCAGAGTCAGAGAGGATATTGATTAGTGGTTGCCTGGGGCTGGGAAGAGGGAGAGTGGGAGTGACTTTCATTTTGGGCATGGGGTTTCTTCTTGAGGTGATGAAAACGTTCTGGAATTAGATTGTGATGATGGTTGCACAATGCTGTGAATATACTAAAAATCACTGAGCTGTACACTTTGAGTAAATTTTATGGTATGTGAATTGTTTTTCCATAATGCTGTTAAAAAATGTGGCGTGGTCAAAATAAAACTGATCAATGAATCACATCTTTGTTGAATAATTCTTTTGAAAAAACAATCGATTCTGATGAAAATGACTTCAGTCAAATATAAAGGAAAATGTTGGCAATGGTTTAACTGCCCTACATAGCAAATTGATCAAGGCATTAAGTGGGCTTGATGGGGTTTGCTCTGGAAAATACTTGCACAATGAAAATTTATCAATTTAGGGACTTCCCTGGTGGCGCAGTGGTTAGGAGTCCGCCTGCCAGTGTAGGGGACACGGGTTCGAGCCCTGGTCCGGGAAGATCCCACATGCCATGGCGCAACTAAGCCTGTGCACCACAACTACTCAGCCTGTGCTCTAGAGCCCATGAGACATAACTACTGGGCCCCCGTGCTGTAACTACTGAAGCCCGCAGGCCTAGAGCCCATGCTCCGCAACAAGAGAAGCCACCACAATGAGAAGCCCGCGCACTGCAACAAAGAGAGCTCCCGCTTGCCACAACTAGAGAAAGCCCGTGCGCAGCAACGAAGACCCAACGCAGCCAAAAAATAAATAAATAAATAAATTTTTTTACATGAAAAAATAAAGAAAAATTTAACAAAAAGAAAATTCATCAATTTAGGCATAATTCTGACTTAAATATCTGTGTTCACAAAGATGGTCCTTGGGTTGAGAGGTCCTATTCACCCACCCTAGGGGAGCGAGGTTATTCACAGAGCCCAGTCCAAGGATGAGACGTATTTTTCTGGCCATGGGGCTTCAGGATGCTGGGGAATCCCCAGCCCAGCTAGATTTTAACAGTGCTCACCTTGCCTGGCAAAGCGTTTCTTACGCCTCATTTTGGCCCGACGTCCAGTAAATAGGGCACTGACTCTCTTGGTCCAGGCCACCTGGCTGTTGGTATCTGCCACCCCACAGCGGGGCTGCGTCATCTGGCGCAGCGTGGCGGCGTCCAGCATCCCGCTCATGGGCAGCTGGGACACCCACTGGAACTCCCTGTTAGGAGGAATTGAGATAAAGGACCACAGTGCGAGGCTGGCCGGTGGGGATGAATGCAGGGAGCTTCCCTGGAGACAGCAGGATGCTGGGCCAAGGGAGGGAGCAATGGAGTGTGACCCCCTGGGCACACGTGGGAGACCAGCCTTCTAAGAGGAGGGAGGAGGGAGGAGGTGACCGGAGCTTTGCACTCCAGCACCACCAAGTCCTCCACATCCCTCTGTCTTACCTGATGGCATTGCTGAATCGCGTGGAGGCGGGACTACTGGGGGCGGGTTCATTGAGATATCCGTACTTCTCCAGGAATGCCTGGGGGAGAGAGAAAGGTCAGCTTTCCCACGGTGTGGCACCCTTTCCCCTCCCTGGGTCTCCGAGGGTCCATGTCACATACATCACGCCCAGGCTCATCCCTTTTCCCAACAAGGTCTATGAGCTATAGCAGAAAGAGTCCTGGCATCAAAGCCAGAACCTGGACTCAGTTCCAAGCCAACAACAGATCAGCTGGATTCAGTTCTTGGAAGCCAGTGGAAAGAAGTGTGTGACTCATTGCCCATCCCTATCAGCAGTCCTGCCCTTCAGGGGAATGATGCACTCGGCTCCCTGCTTGCCCTTTTCACTCATAAAGCCCCACCAATGGATTAAAAAAATCACCCCGGGCTGCTGAATTCTTATACAGTCACACATCGACTCTTCATTTTTACCCCTCCTTGCTGTGTTACCTATCCAGAAATAATTTTCTGTCTTCCTTCTTCTCTGCTGTATTTCTTTTTTTTTTTTTTTTTTTGCAGTACGCGGGCCTCTCACTGCTGTGGCCTCTCCCGTTGCGGAGCACAGGCTCCGGACGCGCAGGCCCACCGGCCATGGCTCACGGGCCCAGCCGCTCTGCAGCATGTGGGATCTTCCCGGACCGGGGCACGAACCCGTGTCCCCTGCATGAGCAGGCGGACTCTCAACCACTGCGCCACCAGGGAAGCCCTCTGCTGTATTTCTTAACTCAGATCAACTCCAATCATAGCTGCTGCGTCAAGGAAAAGGCACAAGTTGGGAATGAAACCAGACGCTAAATGCCAGGACCGGCAAGCCTCTAAACCTTTGCAAGTATCCCGCCTCCGTTTTGTGGATTTCGTTATATCTGTCTCCAGAGACCTCCACATCCTCTTCTCAATGAAGCCACTTTCCATAAGGAGCCCTTATTCTAGACAAACTCCTTCCAAGTCCATTTTATTGTTTTCCTGCGCTAACTTATTAGTATTTCAGCACTATTGTTTTCTTCTTTCCCTTTGCATAGGTACACCATTTGGGGATGCATAATGGATTAAAGGAGTTCTAGGGGCTTAATCTGGAAGACTCTTTACTGCTCAACACAGTGTGGCATCATAGAATAGCCACAGGTCTTGGAATCAAGAACCTGTTCCCAACCATGACTCTGCTGGGTGGCCAGAGACAAACTACTTAACCTCTCTGAGCCTCCATTTCTTCACTCACAATGTGAGAACAGAAATAACCCCACAGGATTCTCAGAAGGATTAAACATAGCAATGCACATCTAGCATAGTTGTCTGGTATATAGTAAATGCTCAATAAACAGTTGATTGGGTTGATTTACCTTAGTGGGGAAATTAACAAGAGACTTTTGGAATGCACCCCATCTATAAGATGGCAAGTGCTTTGAACAAGGCAGTTACACCTCTGTTATTCTAGGTGCTTTATCTCAGACTTGCCTCACCCCAGCCAGGTGCCTGGTTCTCTTCCATGCCTCCTCCCTGTCCCTTGGTGAGGATGGACAGAGTGGCTTTCTAAAGGAAGTCAGAGAATTGTTTCCTTAGAAGCAGTTTTGCTGAGTGAGTGACTTGGGAGAGATTGGGTCACAGGCTAACAGGTTGGCACTCCCTGTGCCTCTCCCCCCAAACCCACCCAGCCCTTATCAGGGACTTGGCTCCGGTTCAGGAACTTGGAAGCCTTGGACACAGGGGGAGGACAGGGGAAACTGACTAGCGGCGTCTCCTGTTTCCTGGCTGGGCTGTCGTGCCTGGGACTTTGGCAGGCAAGGTGGGTGGAGGGCAGGATGGGGGTGGAGGCTTTTTTCAGGGGTCCATCAGAGGGGAAGTCCTGGGCTGACCTGTGGGTTTCAAGGCAGAGCTGAATTTCCAGAAGGCAGAGTAAGAAAGTATCCAGGACGCCAGCCAAGAGACACCAAAAGAATGAGTAAAAGAAATGTTAAGAATTTGACACTTAATATTTCCATAAAAGCACCCAAGTGTTATGATGGGGGTTATCAGGACTTAAGAACTCCCTTATATTTATTCTATGTTTACTATGCACATATCTTAAAACATTTTTTTTTTTTTTTTTTTGCGGTATGCGGGCCTCTCACTGTTGTGGCCTCTCCCGTTGTGGAGCACAGGCTCCGGACGCACAGGCTCAGCGGCCATGGCTCACAGGCCCCACTGCTCCGCGGCATGTGGGATCTTCCTGGACCGGGGCACGAACCCGTGTCCCCTACATCGGCAGGCGGACTCTCAACCACTGCACCACCAGGGAAGCCCCACTTAAAACATTTTTAATTACAGGAAGGGGGCCCTTAATACTGAGTGTCCTAAAGTTCTGTTGAGTGGAGCGAGACCCACATCTCGGGGTGAGGAGGAGGCAGGGTTGAGATGCCCTCTGCTCCTGCAGCCCTCCCTAACCCTCTTCTGCTTGCCCATTTGCCGTGCCTGTTTTCCCCTGCAAAGGTTAGAGAAATGCCCATCTGCCTGGGAGAAAGAGCAGGGGTGTAGGGCAGGTGACAGTGCGGCAAAGGGATCCCAGGAGAAGACGCAGGATTGGGAGGGTGTCCTGTGCTCTCTCGGGGGCTCTCCGAGCTCCACCTGGGACCACCGCTGTCCCCCTTCAGGGAAGCCATGCCCAGGCTTCTCCTCTTTGCCTCACAGTTCAAACACCAGGTTTTCTCTCTAACCTGTCCTCCACACATCGTCTCTCCCATGGAGCCCAGGGCTGGAGCTGCATGGAAAGGAAGCTGGAGGGCTGTGCCCCTCCAGTGATTCACCTTGCTCAGGTCTGAAAGCTTGCGCCCACCTGCCTCACCTACTTGGTCAGGGCTGGGGCCACTTCCCTGGGGAGTCGCCTCTGCAAAGCCCTGGGGGTGGCTGTGGTGTTTGGGGAAAATGAAGATGGTTCTCCCCAGACCCAGAAAGCTGAGAGGCATCAGAATTCTGGGGGTTCTAGTCCTTATCCGTCCTGACTTGTCCTGGGAGTGTGTGTGGAGCCCAGCCCATTCAGTGCCTGAAGGAAGGGGAAATTCTGGCCATTACTGAGCAGGGCAAGGCTAGCAATGAGGTGTAGCAAAATGAATCCCGGAGCTCTGAGTCACTAACGCCGCAGGGCAAGAGCCCTGGACTGAGTGTCTTGTTTTATTCTTGGTGCTGCTGTGAACTGTGTGTCCTTAAGCAAGTCCTGTGCCTCTCTGGGCCTCAGTTTCCTCTTTTATAAAATGGGGGGGGGGGTTGGATTAGAGCTAAGATCTACTCCAGCTCCTTCTCTTATTGTAGCCTTATTTCTGCAACTGATTAGCTATGTGAACTATGGCAAAGCTACTTAACCTCCCTGTGCCTCAAAATATAAAATGGGGGTAGGAATACTGCTTTACGTTTCTCACACGAGTGTCGTGACAATCCAGCAAGAAGAGGCTTTGGGAAAGCTTTATGATAGTTGCTCCATTAAAAACATTATTTTTCCATTTATAGTCGCAGAGCCTCATTGCTGGAAGGGACCTTTGGTAGATTAGTCTAGGAGGGGTCAGCTTCCAGTCTCCTGTCCACAGAGTGGCTGTGACATCCTCCATATCAAAGAATTGCAGCAGCAAAAATGAAACCAAGAATTAAAAAATTGCAAGCTCAGGCAGAAACCATGTTGCTTCACCTATGATCTATTACTTCTCATATTATGTTTCATTATGATTCTAATCTTTCTATAGTGACTCTGTGTGATTGTGTTTATCATCTGATACACCTGTGGCATTATTAGCCAAGTCAAGATGCAGGGGGTGGCAGTTGATGTTCTGCCTTGGCAAGTCCCATAAATAAAAATGTTTTCTGGGGCTTCCCTGGTGGCGCAGTGGTTGAGAGTCCGCCTGCCGATGCAGGGGACACGGGTTCGTGCCCCGGTCCGGGAAGATCCCACATGCCGCGGAGCGGCTGGGCCCGTGAGCCATGGCCGCCGAGCCTGCGCGTCCGGAGCCTGTGCTCCGCAACGGGAGAGGCCACAACGGTGAGAGGCCCACATGCCGCAAAAAAAAAAAAAAAAAAAAAAAAAAAAAATGTTTTCTGGTAATCAGGAGCGCAGTGAGCTCTCACCTATTGTAAAGCTTTTCGGGGTATCTCACCTTCTTTGAGCTTCACAATTACCTTGCAAGAACACAGGCAGGACAGGTGTTGTTATTCCCATTTTAAAGATGAGGAAGGTAAATCTCAAGGGAGTATAGTGTTTCATACTTGAATCTAAGTCCTCTGACACCTATCCCAGGACGTTTTATTTCACATTTAAGCAAGTGACTCAGAGGCTTTAAAACCGAAGGAGCAGGGTCCAAGCTGCTGTCCCCACTGGGAGATGGCCCTCAAATAGAAAAAAGGTAAAACTGGGGGTGTTTCTAGCCGGATTCCTTCTGTCTCCTCCACGAGCAGGCCCAGGGGTGGAGCAGAGGGAAGAACCTGCTCAGGCAGGGGACTCCAAAGAGGCTAGGATCCCATCTCCCATGACAATCCACAGGGGCCCTCTGACAAGCCACAGGGATTCAATAGCACCCAAGGATGTTCTTCACAAAGGCAAACATCTGCTTCCAGAATGTATTGCTTTTGCTCTCTGACTTCTGGAACCTACTGAAGTTCTCAGGGCAGTGGGACAAGCTCCGCCCCTTTCCTTTATTTTGGGCAAAGACCTCCCCTTCCCTTCTGTCTGACTCCCTTCCTCTTCTCCTCCTTTCCCTTGTCCCCGGTCCCATAGTCACAAAGTTCTGTCTAGGTATAACTTAGATAACTCTTACTGTAATCCCCGTGGCTTCTTTCGTTTTCCATCCTTAAGGAAGTTGGAAAACATTAGCTGGCTAGTCTCCATCCAGATCCCATCTTGTATTTTTTTCTAATGCCAAATAACCAGACTGTCTGGACCCATGGTCCTCACTGGGTGTGGGGCGAAGTTTAAGGCACAAACTAATGCCCTAACCAAGACTGTGTTTAGGAGGAGTTGTCCAACAATCTCTCCCTTCTATGTTCCTGCTTCCACCATCCAGCTTTTACTATTAATAGATGTCTTGGTTTTTAGACTGGCTTGGCAATTGCTTTTCCATCAACTTGTGGTCCTCTGGGACACTTCAGAGCCTTGTCTGCACCCTATGAATCACTGAGCTGAGCTCTTGGGAAAGGTTTCCATGTCCGGGCTTCTGGGTTTCTGACTCACGCAAAATAAAATGAATGGATCTGTGGTGTGAGAAACAGACACTGCACCTGGTGGTGGATACTCCACAGAAGCTCCAGTGTCTCCCTGGAGAAACCAACTACCCAGTTTCCTGTTGCACTGGCACACTGGGAATAGCCGTGCAGATATGCATGATTACTGAGTGGAAGGCAGGTCCTGGACACATTGCCAGGTTGTGCTAAGGAAGGTCCAAGCAATGCATGGTAGACAGATCTCTCGGGACAGTCTGTGTTGCCCAAGAACGGGATAGGGCCTGGCTGGGAATGGGAGGAGGGCCAGGGTGATGATGTCATTCATTAACTCTCAATCTTGCAACTCAGCAGCGGAGGCTGTTCCTGATCACTGATGTGAGCAGCTCTAGTTTTCCTAAGTGGGCAACACTGAACCTGTTCACAATGCAGCTTTGTAAGCAGTCAGTCCCCTGCCAGGCAAAGCCCACTCTGGAAAGCCCTCGATTTTATTCCTTTGTGCGCACACAGGGGACACATAAGAGCCATGCATGCAGGGCACAGGAATACACACAGAGACAGCCAGATAGATAGACATGGACATAGGTAGATGAAATGTATACACACATACACAGAGAGGCAAAGGCGTACAAACATACCAAAGTTAAAGGATGTTAGTGCTGGAGAGAATCTTAAAAATCAGTTAAGAAATTTAACTCCCTTATTTTACAGAAGAGGAATCTGCTGACTAGAGAAGGGAAAAGACAAGCTTAAGATCACACAGCTGTTTTACTATTTCTTTCTTTCCATCTCCTGAACTTTGACCTTTGTCTATGAGCTCAGCAGGACTGCTGTGCTTTGTTTGGGGTCTGGCTCCCTGCACTGCGGTCAGGGAAATGAACCGGAGCAAAGAGCTAGGGTGATCAGGGGGCGCACTTTGTGCAGGTTCCTTTCTGTGGATGGTTGTATTTCCCGAAATGATCACAACACCTCTCATTCTCCTGCTCTCCTTACGATGTGACTTCAGCACTCCTCCCACCAACTGTGGGGTCTGTGTTCCCACCCCTTGACCTGGAGTTTGTGACTCCAGACAGTGGAGTACAGCAGAAGTGAGGCTATGCAACTTCCTAGTCTAAGTCACAAAGAGATACAACTTCTGCTTCTCTCACTCTCTTCTCTCTCTCTCTCTCTCTCTCTCTCTCTCTCTCTCTCTGCTCTCAGCTTGGAGACCCAACCACCATGTTTGGAGGCAGGCCAAACTAGCCCACATGCAGAGACCATGTGGATAGGCCCACATGGAGAACTGAGGCCCCCAGCTGACAGCCAGCATCAACTGCCAGAGAGGTGAGTAAACAGCCTTCAGATGGTTCCATCCCCAGACACTGCAGAGCAGAGACAAGCTGCCTTGATGTGCCCTGTTTGAAATTCTAACCCACAGTATCTATGGACATAATACATGGTTCTTTTACCTCACTGAATTTTGAAGTAATTTTAATGTAGCCATAGTAACTGCAACACCATCTCTTAAGAATTATAGCCCTGTTGTCAAATGCTGAAAATTGTTGTCTTACATACTTGGTCCTGTATTATTGTTTTAGGAGAGCTAGTCACCAAGCCAGGACTTTAATTTGAAGCTCCGTTTTCTAAAATAACAAGAACGACATTGAGAGCAACTTCCTTTGATAGACTGCTTTCTACATACTAGGTACCGTGCTGAGCCTAGAATGTATTTCATATACATTATCTCATGAAACCACACCAAAATCTTGTGAAATAGGCATTACTAACCCCCATAACACAGAGAAGAAAACTGAGGCTCAGAGAGGTTAAATAATTTACTGATGGTTTGCACACAGGTCTGCCTGACACTGAAGCCCACGCAATTGACCATATACAGAACTACATATAGACATGCCGACACACACACACAATTTGCATATATATATATATATATATGCATATAGGGACACACCCCCATTACACATTTCCAGAGTTCTTTATGCTTTTAAAATATTTCCTGCTCTCAGAGGTAAAAAAATCCCCTTCCCCCAGTTATGTTAAATAGATGGAA
Source organism: Hyperoodon ampullatus (assembly GCF_949752795.1). Classification (NCBI taxonomy): domain Eukaryota; kingdom Metazoa; phylum Chordata; class Mammalia; order Artiodactyla; family Ziphiidae; genus Hyperoodon; species Hyperoodon ampullatus. The sequence continues at coordinate 50,945,446 of NC_136932.1, forward strand.
AGAGATCTAATCGGCTAGATATTACATTTCCCAAGCACACCCCAAGATGAAATTCTCTCCATCTGGGGCCACCGCAGGCATGGGCGGCAGAGATAGGGTCTCTGTTCTCTAGCCAAGTATTGCCTGGGACCCGGACCTGGGGGGAGGTGGGCTGGAACTCTTAACAAGACTTGGCTTGGTACACAGAAGCCTTCTCCTGGGGCCAGGAGGACTCTGCACTTGATATTGTAAGACTTTAAATTCAGAGAAGCAAAGTGATTCCCGAATGTGCAAAAGCAGAGAGCACAGAGCAAGAGACTAGTGCTTAGATGGGGAGGGAGTGAAGGAGTTGGAGAGAGGACCCCCTTGTGGAAGCAGGGTCATTTCCAAATACTCCGGAGCAGTAATGGGAAAGGGCTGGTGGAAGGAAGAGTGGTTCAGAGGCGGTCCTCCTCCTTTTTCAGGGTTCTTAAATTCAGCATGTCTCTCTCTTCTAGGGGAGGGGAGTGGGGATACTGAAAAGCTCACAACTGGCAGTTTTACAGCAGGAATGATGCTCTGTAAGAGTCTCAGGGCAAAATGCTGGGCTCAGTCATTTAAAACTTATTTGCCTCCCTTCTCCTTAAAATAGTGGCGACCCCAGTTTCTAATCCAGAGAAGAGATAAGAACACAGACAGTGATGTTCCTTTGGAGAAGAAAGAAATGAAACTGGTGTATTATTACAATCACCTATATCTAGAAAGTAGATGCCCCAAGTTCACCTCTAACCCCACCTCACAAAAATTCCCATTGTGCAACCTACACCAAGCAGTTGAGTCCAAAGGAGGAAAATGAAATGGGAAATCTTTAAGGTTCACCTCCACTTCCCCACCCGCTTTTCTCCAGTTCAGTCCTGAAGCACTGTTTAAAGCTCCTTAGAAGCAATTTAAGAGTATGCTACTCTTGGGAATTCCCTGGCGGTCCAGTGGTTAGGGCTTTGCGCTCTCACTGCAAGGGGGCATGGGTTCAATCCCTGGTCGGGGAACTAAGATCCCACAAGCTGCGCAGCACAGCCAGAAAAAAAAAAAAAAAAAAGAGAGAGAGAGAGTGTGTGTGTGTGTGTGTGCTACTCTCACCCATTTTACAGATGCAGAAAGTTCTGAGCTTGGGCGCTCAGTAGCCTCAGCTGGTCAGGGCAGCACCGGCCCAGGAAGCCAGAGCTGTTTCCCGTGTCCCCGGCCAGGGCCAGAGAGCAGTACGGTCTGGCCAGCAATCTGGGAGTCTCCGCAGCGTCCGACACCTGGGGAGGGCGTGTGATGAATGAACTGCTAAGTCTCCCAGACTAGGCGGTGAGGGACAGTGGCTCCGCGCTAAACTGGGGTGTAGGGGTTCCCTCTCCCTCAGTTCTGGCATGTCTATCCTATCTTTTCGCTGCCCCTTCCCCTTGTCCTGGGAAATCAGTGCAGATCCGCCTGCCCGCGTGGTTCCAGCCCTGGCTTGGGGTTAGGGGGTGGGGTAGGGTGATGGAGTAGGTGGGGAGAGAATGCTGCCCCAGGCTCTTTGTGTGCAAGTGCGAAGGGTGCGGAGGACGAGGGAGGGTCACGCCGATGGTCAGCTCAGATGGGGCGGCTGAGTGGCCTGACTGCAAAGTTCGGGCGGGTCTCCAGCACGCGGACCCTCTCCGCCCCCCCCCCACACACACACCGCGTACCTCCGCCTCCCTGCGCAGCTCCTGGCCTACTCGCTGGGCGAGCTGGGCGTCCAGGCCGCCCCACAGCAGCAGCGGCAGGGCGCGCAGCAGGAGGCCGACACGCGCGGCCATGTCGCCGCCGCCCCTGCAGCTGGGCGCTGGGCACGGGGCGCGGGGCAGCCGGCCGTCGGTCCTCCGTGCCCGGGCCCCCGCGGATGCTCCAGCTCTGCGCCGGCGCAGCGCCGAGGGGAAGGTGGCAGGGGCTCGCCCGTACCCGGGCTCCGCGCGCCGGGCAGCTCCTCCGCGGCGCTTCGCCGGGAGCCGGGTCGAGGTCGCCCCAGCCCGGCAGTGCCTGCCCGCGGGTCCGCCGGCCCAGTGACCTAGAGGCGAGGGAGGGAGGGGAAAGAGAGAGGAGGAGGCGGGACCCCGGCACTCCGGTCCCACCCACACGCCTCGGCTCCTGGAACAAGCGGCGGTGCTAGAGCCTCTTCCGCAGGCTGTGTGGCCTCGCCCCGCGCCAGTCGTCTTGCGAAGCCATCCTCTAGTCGGCCACCTCCAGTCGATCCGGATCTCTGTGGGGAGGACAGGGGAGGAAACGTCTTCTCCTGGCGGTTGTGGCTACCTAAGGCTTCGATGAAGAGGGATTCTGGCCTACCCGAGGGTCATTGATGGCTTCAGCCGGGCTGGCAGGGACTGAGGCCCTGAGGTGTGAGAGAAGGAGCCTTGGGCTGGGGTCAGAAGAACTGAATTTGAGCTCCAGATCTGCTTCTTTGCTAGCCGTGTGAATCCTGCCTCAGCCACCTGCTGGCTGTGTGGTCTTGGGCAAGTCACTCACCCTCTCTGAACCTATTTTTCTCAGCAGTGAATGGGGATAATAGAATACCGACATCAAGTGATAATAGGGAACATTTAATGAGAGAATGCCTGTAAATAACTGAGCGCCGTACCTGGCATCATGCAGTCCGCATTTTATATCAGTAAAAGGTAGACTGCAGCTGTGTGACCTTTGGCAAAGAATTTACTTCGAGCGTCAATTTTCTCATCAATGAAATGATAGCGAATAATACTTAGTTTCCAGAGTTGCATGAAGATTGAGAAAATGAGTGTAAAGTGCCTGGCTTTATATATCCCACACAGTCCTAGTAAGGGTGCACAGATGATTTACGTGAAAAGCTTAGTCAAACTCGTACTGAGCAAAAGTAAACTGTTTTCATTATCTGCCTTAGTGACTGCAGACGGGTTGCTGTTTCTCTTCCAGGCTCAGTTTGCTAACCTGTAAAAGGCAAATGGCAAAATGATACCCACCTCTGGGGGTCGATGTGGGGTTTAGATGAGTTAATGTGTGTAAAGGTAATCTGGAATCTATAAAGCGCTAAGCAAATGTAACGCAGTGTTATCCGAAGTCTTAGGGCCTTAGTAGTGCACAAGATGTTTTTGTGTTGTTAGAGAAAGGCGCTACTTGGACGGAGGAATTTTATTTTTTATTTTTTTTATTTTTTTTGCTTTATAACAAATTTAATCAGTTATACATATACATATGTTCCCATATCCCCTCCCTTTTGCGTCTCCCTCCCACCCTCCCTATCCCACCCCTCCAGGCGGTCACAAAGCACCGAGCTGATCTGGACGGAGGAATTTTTAAAAGGCGCCTCTTTGATTGGACTTCTCAGAAATGATTGGACTTGTCAAAAATAGGCGTTCCTGGGGCGGACTGTTTGGAAATAGGCCACGCCCACCTCACAACTAGCCAATGAAAAGGGAACACTCATTCTGGGCGGAAACAATTAGAAACAGGCGCTCCTTTGGGCAGATCAATGAGAAAAAGGCGCCCTTCTAGGGCTCAGACACAATCCGGCAAGGGCTCCGCTGCGGGCAGAGTTGAGGGTGGATTTCTTTGTAAATTCATGTCCCCTCTCCGCCGGTGCCCTTGTGCACATCTATAGGGAGCATCTCTGCCTGGAATGGAGATGGTGGACAAGGCCTGGGTCTTACCCTCAGAGAGCTTTCAGTCTAGCGGGCAGACTGGAACCAAGGTTCTCAGCTAAGGACAGAACAGATGGACACAGCTACAGATTCAGGCAAAGTCCTGCAGTGAGCCTGGGGGAGGGAGATGCTGAAGGGCTCAGCATCGAGAAGGGTTGCTAAATCTAGTACGGTAGCTTGAATATCAGATTAACAACAAATAATTTTTAAGTATAAATATGTGTCAATGCAATATTTGAGACATACTAAAAAATTATTCATCTTTTATCTGAAATTCAGGTTTAACTGGGCATCCTCTGTTTTATCTAGCAATCCTAGAGAGTGCATGTATGTGTGTGTGGGGGCGGTGTCAGAAGGTTGTAGTTATGACATGGCACATGGTGCCCTTGACTAATAGATGGATTTTGATAGGTCAGATGTGGCTCTGCTTTGGCACAGGAAGCTCTGAGGAGCACCAGTTGGTAAGGACACCGTGGGCCAAGTTGGAGTCAAACCCAGGTTTGCCGATTTGTTCTCCAGGGAGAATCTTGCCATCCCTTCCTCCAGCACATCCCTGGGGTTTCTCCATTTCAGCTGCACTGGGAGGACAGGGGAAGGCAGGAAGCAGGGGTTCTCTGGTGGCTGAGTGTCTGGAAGGAGACAGGCTCAGCCACGCAGAGAACTGACCCTGCCTTTCTCTGCATCCGAGGTTAGCCCTGGTCCAGGGACCTGAAAACTAGCACCACTATTGTGTTCGAAAGTTGACTTCCTCTGCTTTCCCTTTGTGTCCTTGGTTGGATTATTTCATCTCATCCTCACCTCTCCCCACTCCATTTCTGCTTGCGAGTGCCTGCAAGAGCTTATGCAGAGCAGAGCTTTCTTTGCCCACACATCCACCCTGGGCTTCAACCATACCTCTGTACAGGATATGTCTATTTCCCAAAAAGACAGTGTGTATCCATGGTTAGAATGAGGGGAGCAGGAGGATTCAGTTCCCTGATGCCTATGACGCTTACTCCTAAGTCCCAGAGCACCAAATTCTGTGACCTTCAGGAATCCTGGGGCCTACTCGCAGCTCCACAACTGACTTGCTGCATGTTTTTACTTTCCAGGACACATCCTGAGCCAAATCACTTTGGATGATGTGAAGGAGGGCTGTTTGCCATTGGCGGGGAGACTGAGAAGGAAAGAGAGATGAGAAAGGCAGGGTAGTTTATTGGAAAGAAATTATCCACAGCAAGGGTATCAGAAGAGTGATGGGAGGAGAACGGCTTTGGAGCAGGAATCCTCAAAGCAAGGTCCAAAGACTACCCACATCCAAAACAATACTGTGGTGACAAGTCCCTATATTAATCCAATCGGGACTTGTATCTTCCTCTGGTGGGAGTGGGGGTGGAGGTGGGAAGGAGGAATTGGAACAAATAATAATGGTTAATACCTGCGGAGGAATTAACATGCACCATGTATGTGCTATGTGCCTCACATAAATCATGTTATTGTATCTTTGCAGTTTCCTTATGAGAAAGCTACTATTATAAGCATCCTTATGTTACAGATGAGGAAATTGAGGGGCATGGATTTGATCCCTAGTCAGAGAACTAAGATCCTGCATGACTCAGGGCCAAAAAAAAAAAAAAAGAAAAAGAAAATGTTCTTACTTAGGGACGTACATTAAAGTCAATTGTAGATTTCATTTTTAAAAAATGTGATTCTTGGACACCTACACTGAATCACCTGGAGCCACTTGTTAAAAATTCAGATTCCTGAGTCCCACTGCAGCCCTGCTGGATCACTAAATACTAGATACTAATGTTTAAGAAGAGGGACTTTCCTGGTGGTGCAGTGATTAAGAATCCGCCTGCCAATGCAGGGGACATGGGTTCAAGCCCTGGCCCAGGAAGATCCTACATACTGCGGAGCAACTAAGCCCGCGAGCCACAACTACTGAAGCCTGTGGGCCTAGAGCCGGTGCTCCGCAGCAAAGACAAGCAAGCCACCGCAATGAGAAGCCCGCAACAAAGAGTAGGCTCCTGTTCGCTGCAACTAGAGAAAGCCCACGGGCAGCAACGAAGACCCAAGGCAGCCAAAAATAAATAAATAAGAAGTAAATAAATGTATTAAAAAAAAGTTTAGGAGGCAAATAGCTCTAGGTTTTTCTTTAGAAAACTCTGGCTCTCTCCTTCTCTCCCTCCCCGTCTTGGCTTAGCAGGTTCCTGACCCAACTAGCTGTCAGTCCTCTCCATAGCTCCTCTTCAAAGAGAGCGGCTTCCCCTCCCTCCCTCCTCCTGGACTGGGGCTCGGTTTAGATCCACCGTGCCTCCCAGCCCTCCCAGAGTGGATAGAACTTCTGAGGAACGCATGCCAGGGCCTGGGCAACTTGTCTGCCCAGGGGAATAGCTGGCAGCTGCCCAGTCACTCGTTCCTCCCTGACAGAAGGCAACAGCTGGCCGTTGGGTCCTCGTCCTGACCAGGACCCCCTGAATCAGTCAGGATGTGTGGACCTGGACAAGGCCCCTCTGGGCCTCAGTTTCTCTCTTCCTCATCTGAGAAACAATCAGCTTTGTCTCCGCCCCGTCCTTCACCCCAGGAAACGTGCAGAACACAAAGTAGATGTTATCAGAAGGAATTCTGAGCTCTGGAGAAAAGCACCCATGGAAGGATCAACCTCTGAAAACCACAACGAGTTAGAGGAATAATGAGGATGTGAGATTAGCTTGGGAGAGCTGAAGAGGAGGCTTCTCCAGAGATGCGAGCACTTTAGCTGTGATTATCTGGATTATTATTGACCATAACCTCTGTGCATTTTAAGCTGTGATTCAATGTTGGAAGCCCTAACTTTCTAGCAAACACCTCCACCTCTGGAAGAGAGATCTCCTCTCTCCAGAACAGGTGGATGTGGTCTCATCAGCCTGGGTCACACTCCCAAGTATACCTCCCTTTCTACCACCCTGTACATACACACCTGCCATGTTCCTAGGGGACTGGAAGAAGCAAGAGATTTGGAGCGACACAGACCTGCGTCTGAATCTCGCCTTTTTCACACTCTGTTGACCCTTACAAGTCAACTAAACTCTCTGTGTCTGCCATTTAAAATGGAACAGTAATAATTCCTGCCTTTTCTACTACCCCGATTTGCTATGGGGAGCAAGCTAGACAATTAATTACTGTTCAGTCTTATCAAGTGCTGGGGATTGTGTGCACAGACATAAGCGACTTGCATGTATTCTTCACGTGGGTTTCACACTCAAATGCACTCATATCCACACAACATACACAAGCCTGTCCTGCCCCAGGACAATTGCATGAACACCTAACTCACCCCAAGCAATGCTTTCTGGCTCAGAGCTGCCCCATCAACCCTAACCCTCATCACAGTTTGCAGGGCGTCAGCCTCTTCTGGTTTGTTTTTTACTCACACCAGGACCCAGGGGACTTGTCAGGAACACAATAAAAGGCTGGCCAATCTGGCCCTGTGCCCCACTTCCCTTCTACATAAAGGCCGTCTAACCTCCAGGCATCTGGCCTGAAAGGCCGGGCCAGGACCTGTTCAGCATCTGTGGCTTTGCTTAAAAGACCTGCTAACAGGAAAGTGTCTGGTTCCTTTCCACCCCAAACAGGAAGTGCCTGCCTCTGTCCAGAGGACAGGGCAGCAGGTCACTCACAAGGAGCCTCCTCCCGCCGTGCTGCGGTGGAGTGTCGTCTCATCTCCGTGGGAGGCTTGCTCTCTACGAAGGCTGGAGGTGCGGGGCTCCAGAGACCCCTCTGTGGGGTGGGAGTGGGTGTGGGTGATGAGGGCACCTGGCACAGAGCAGGCCTACAGTGTTCAACAAATACTCACCAAACACTTACTCTGTGCCCTATGGGAGACACAGGGAAGTCCTGGATGAGGTTTTTGAGCTTGAGGAGTTTCTAGACAAGTCATGCCATTTTTTCATCATTTATTTATTCATTCATTCAAGTCCCCCCCCACTTTTTTTGGTGCCTACTGTTTCAGGTGCTGTATGAGGCACCGGGGGGTTCAGAGATGAATGATGCAACCCAACTACAGAACAAATTGGCCTCTGAGCGGGTAGGCAAGCCTTGAATTATGTGGTCCAATTATGAGTTCCACAGGATTTTGAAACAGGCAAAAGATCACTGGGGTCTGGTTTCTACTGTGGTGGGAGTAATAACCTCTCCCTGCCCCCTACAATCTCTTCTCAAGATAGCAGCCAAAGTAATCCTGGTAAAATAGCTCAGATCCCATTGGCGCTCTGCTAAATGGCTCCCTCTACTGGTTTCCCTTCTCATTCTGAGTAAATTCACAGTCCTTGCGGCGTCCTACAAGGCCCTACACCAGTGGTGGAAGAGTTGGGAAGCCAAACAGGGTGGAGGCAACTCAGAAATTATCAACAGTGAGAAGACTCTACCTACCATAGCCTGGAGGGATGAAGGGAGGGGTAGGGTTATGGAGCCCAAGAGCCAGGGTCACCAAGGGAAACTGGGTCTCTGGAGAAGATAGGTGCTGCCTGAGACACCTCCTGTGGCAGACAGCAGGGGTGGGGGAGGAGAAATAACCCTTGATCCTCCCTTTCTTCTACCACCTAATTTCCCACCGAGATGCTCCCTGGCCATTCTAGCTGGAAGCTACCACCTAAGGGAATCTCTGAAATTGAAACCAGCTTGCAGGGGTCAGCTCCCCAAGTGAGGACCCGAGGAATGGATCAGGGGCAAACAGACCCACTACTAAGACCTTCCCAGATGCATTCTGCTAAAGCTGATGTATGAAAAGTACCTGCTGTCTTCCCTAAATACATAGAGTGAGGGTTAAAGTTTGTAGCAGATAATCATCCTCGCAAAAGCCTGGAAGGCAGAAGGGCACAGGAGTCAATCTGGAGTCAGTTTGTGGTAGAGAAGGACCCTTCGAAAGAAGCCCTAGAACAATGCAGACCTGGGAGGAGTTCCCTGTTTCAAGTTTGGGAGACCACAGACACTGTAAAAAGAACACGGGGCTTGGCCCAAAGGCCTGGATGTGAGTTCTGTTTCTGTCCCTAGTTGGCTGTGTGAACTTGGTAAAGAATTTCACCTCCCCAAGCTTCAGTGTTGAGTCTACAAAATGTGGATAACAGCAATATCTATTTCACAGGGCTGTCCAGCTTAAAAGAGATAATGGATATAAAAAACTAAATGTCACTCCTTTGATTAGATTCCTCAGAAGTTCTCTATTGTTTTAAATTTAACATCCAAACTCCTCCACAAGGCACACAAGGATTTTCAAAATGTGGCTTCTGCCTACCTCTTTCACTTATCACCATTCCCCACCCCTGCAACTCCACAGACCAGCCAGACTGAATCACTAAGAATTCCCAGAACTCTCTTCTCTCCCGGTCTCTGCAAATACAGCCCTTGTTGCCTGGAGCATGCTGTTCCTGATATACACTCCCCCGGCTAACTCCTGTTCTTTCTTCAAAGCTCAGTTTAGGAGGCATCTCCTGCAGGAAGACTTCCTTAATAACCCTTCTACCCTTCCTGTAGGCTAGGTGCTCTTCCTCTGTGTTTTCAGACCACCCTCTGAACCCTCCAATTCTAGCATGTTCAGTAGTTTATTGGAGTCATAGGTTTGTATTGTCCCTGTTATGAGAAGGCCCTTCCTGGAGGGCAGGAGCCATCCTGCTTCCTGTTCCTCTATTTCTAGGTCTTCCAGGGCCTGACACCTAGTAGACCTCAGGAGATGGCAGCTGAGTGAAGAATGCATGAATGAACGGTGGTACAAACTTAAGGGGTTGATGATGAGCAACACTTTTTGTATATCCATCTTTTAAAATAGCCCAATTCTAAAAAAATTCAAAAAGAGGAAAAGGGACTTCCCTGGTGGCGCAGTGGTTGGGAGTCCGCCTGCTAATGCAGGGGACGTGGGTTCAATCCCTGGTCCAGGAAGATCCCACGTGCTGAGGAGCAACTAAGCCCGTGTGCCACAACTACTGAGCCTGAGCCCTAGAGCCCCCGAGCCACAACTTCTGAGCCCACGCACTTAGAGCCTGTGCTCTGCAACAAGAGAAGCCACCGCAATGAGAAGCCGGCGATCGGCAACGAAGAGTAGCCCCCGCTGGCCGCAACTAGAGAAAGCCCGCGCGCAGCAACGAAGACCCAACACAACCAAAAATAATAGAATAAATACTAAAAAAAATAATAAAAAAAAAAAAAAGAGGAAGAAAAACCTAGAAATCGTGTTCCCTGCTCCCCCCACTGGCCATAACCGAATTCTCTCCTGCCCATCTCCTCCTCTGGGGTTGCCTTCCTCAATATATACACTGAATGGCTAAATTGTTTTTAGTCATGAAAGAATTTCTATTTCTTTTTTTTTTTTTTTTTTTTTTTGCGGTTCGCGGGCCTCTCACTGTTGTGTCCTCTCCCGTTGCGGAGCACTGGCTCTGGACGCGCACGCCCAGCAGCCATGGCTCACGGGCCCAGCCACTCCGCGGCATGCGGGATCCTCCCAGACCGGGGCACGAACCCATGTCCCCTGCATCGGCAGGCGGACTCTCAACCACTGCGCCACCAGGGAAGCCCAAGAATTTCTATTTCTTTAGCCTTGCTTATTTGGACCTGCCTAGAGAGCTCTGTGACCCTCTACCTCTAGAGCTGAGCTCTCATTAACTGCTAGTATAATGAAGAGAGATGACCTCATGCCTCCTTTTCTGACCTGAAGGCAGTAATTCTGAACTTACCACTCCACCTCCAGCCCAGCCTGCCCCTCCTGCTTTTCCCTGTCACAGTGAATGACACCACCACCTGCCCACTTGTCCAGGTGTGAAACTCACAATTTACCCAGGACTTCTTGCTTCTTTTTCTTTTTTTTTGGACTTCTCACTTCTTTTCCCACCCAAATTGGTCACCAGATCTTGCTCAGTCTACCACCTAAGTATGTCAGGGATCTTTTCACTTACCTCCATCCCCGCAGCCACAACCTAAGTCCAGGTTACTATGATCCCTCACCAGAATTATTGCGTTGGTCACCTAATCGGTCTCCCTGCTTTTAGGCACCTCTTATCTCCATACATTCTTCATATTGCAGCCCGAAAATGCAAATCTGATCTTTCTTTAAAATCATCTGGCAGGAGTTACCCACTGCCTTCAATAAAGCACAAACTCTAATGTACTTTACAAGGTCTCAGCTCTTTAGCCCCCTAATTTTCTGGCTTCATCTCCTACCACACTCCCCTCGTGGGTAAACTCCAAACATATTGAATCACTTTTTTAAAAAAGTATTTGTTTATTTGGTTGGGCCGGGTCTTAGCTGCCTGCACGCAGCATCTTCGTTGCCATGTGTTTAGTTGGGGCATGCAGGATCTAATTTCCTGACCAGGAATCGAACACCAGGTCCCCTGCATTGGGAGCGCGGAGCCTTAATCGCTGGACCACCGCGGAAGTCCCAAGTCATTGAAAACACTTTTCCCCACTTAAGAAGTGGTCAGCTTCTGCGAATCACCTATGGTTTGTCTCAGATGTCACGTCGCCCTTGGGGAAAATGTCCTTGTGTGCTCTCTCTGAGCTCTCATAGCCTCACCTCAGACTCGAGAGCTCGAGCCCCCTGTAGGCAGGGCAACAGAATAGTTAGACCCACAGGCAGTGGTGCCTGGTTACCAGGATTCCAATTCCACATTGGCCATTTACCAGTAGTGCGACCCTGGGCAAGTGAATTCTGCCTTCTCGTCTGTAACGTGGGAATAGTATTTCATCAGTCTGTTGTGAGAATTAAACAAGATGATGCAAGGTGCCCGACAATTAGAATTAGCTATTATCCTAGCACCGAAAACTAAAGCTCGACCCCCTACCCTGACACATCCTCAGGGTCCGGTTTGTGTGTGATTTCGTTTTAAGGCACACGTTTGTTCCAGTATCACCTTGTAGTCTGTTACTCGGCAAGTTAGTTACAACAAACCGGGAGGCGACTTGGTCCCGGAGTTCGTCACGACTTTCCGGCCCGGAGCTCAGCAACTCCCAACACCCCCAGGTGGCTCAAGACTTCTGCAGCCCAAGCGGAGCGAACTAGGACATACCATTCGAAATTTCCTTTTCTAACCATATAATCTGTGTTTATAAGGCCTCTCCTCTTTCGCTTCCTAACCTCGAATTCTATTAGATCCAATGAAGTGAAAAATAGGACTGTAATCAGGACGTAGCGGGTAGGTTCAGTCCCCTCCCCCATCCTGATCGCGGCAGTGGTACGGCCCCTCCACAATTCCCTCTCAATAATGGTACCGTCCGCGAAGGGGGGAACGGGGATTCGGAAGTCCTCTGGGTTCCGGTCTAGCACAGAGCCACCCCTCGAGCCGTGGCATTGTGGTACCGCCCGCTGCCCTCTGATTGGCTGCCGAAGCCCCGCATTCGGGGCCAGCTTGTCGCGCCGCTCTCAGTACGGCTCCGGCCGCAGCGCCGCTTGGCTCTGGTATTCCTTGTTCTCGGCGGGTTGTGGGGGCTCTGCGCCGCGGCCGTTAGTCATGTCGGGTAGGTGACTCCTTCAGCGAGCAGCGGCAGCGGCGAGAAGGGGCCCGGCGGGGTTGGGCCGTCTTCCCGCCCACCGGAGGGCCCCGCGGGAAAGTCTCCGGCCCTGAGGGAGGCTGGGGTGGGGGTGTGGGGGGAGGCGGACGCTGCCGCCGCCATGTTGGACTGGAGGGACGCACGCTCCCAACGCTCTCCGTCTGCAAATCCCGGCGGGAGCGCCTCGAGCCCCCGGTCTCTTGGCCCTGTCCTTGGAACCCGAGGCGACGTGCTGCTCCCGGGGGAGGGTGTGTGAATCGGGGGGCGGAGGCCGCTACGCCATCGCAGGGGCGGGGGGAGCCCGTGATTAGAGCATCGGCCGGAGAGAATCGGTGCTTCTGGTTCTCCGCTCCGCCTCAGATCTTTCAGCGAGGCCTCCGGCCAGTCATCTCGCCGCCTCGTCCCTCAGTTTCCCCATCCGTGACGTGGAGCTGGGCCTTCCTGACTCACCCATTCATCAGGTGGGGGCCTTGACGCTCTGGGAGCCCTTTTAAACGACGTTGCCTGACACGAATTCCTACATACATGTCGTCATTCCCTCCGCACCAGCCTCCCGGATTCGAGATGGGGGTGCTTGCGTATAATTCCTCTTCACCCTCCTCTGTCATCTTCACCTCTTCAGTTGTTTATCTCCTGCACGAGCTTGAAAGTGAGCCCTGTCTATTATTGATGGGCTCTTGTAGGTCCCTGTGGCATTTACGTTGAAACATACAGACCAAAGGAAAGGCAGTCTTCCATCAAGCACTTTAAATTGACAGAGGCACCCCCGTTGTGTGGAGGAGAAAAAGAGACCTTGGTCTTATCAGGACAGCCCGTTTAGATCTTGCGAAAGCAGAATATAAAGTCCAGGACGTGGGTCTGCTCTTGATTTAACAGTCCAAGCTGCCACACAAGGCCCTCTGTTGTTGGGCACGTCGCAGGCTGCAGAGAAAGACCCGGCTCTCCACTTGCTAGGAACCATCATGAGAATTGCATGTTACTTTTCAGGTGGAAAAGCAGAACACGTCCCATTGGTTGGGATGAAAACGACTGCTGGCAGAGTATTTTACATTTTTTTTAAGGGAGAACCTGTTGATATTAAAAAAAACAAAAACACAACCCCCCCCCGCAAGTAATCCAGTTTTGCAGAAGAGTGGAAATATGTGACAAAAAGGAAGCAGCAGGCTGAGAGGAGACCAAATTAGCAAGAATGGTTGGACAGGGAAATGATAAACATTCTTTAGATTAACATTGATGTTAAGCCAGAAGGTTGATCTTTAAGGGGAAGGGGCATCTACCTGATGTAAGAGGCTGTTAATTGCACAGAATTTGTCTCTTTAATTCTTGCTCAAGCAAGAAATAATTTCTTACCCCAAAGGTGACATTGGTACATATTTTACCAGCTGCATAATTTGGAATGAAGTCTGGTAAAGCTCCACAGAAGTACATAGAAGTACACTCAGGAGGGTGTGCAACCCATCTGTGATGTAAAAAAAAAAAAAAAATTTAAGATTCTCCCACCTTCATGCTGAAATTTACCATTTCAATGGATACAGTGCTCATTAAAAACCATTAACCTGTCTCGATTTTTGACATAATTATTGGTTTAAAGCAATGGCTTATTTTTGTAGGACTGGGTAGCTTTTATGGAAAATTAAATTTTAGAGGTGTACCGTTTGTAAAATCCAGGATTTTCAGTGTGTCATAATAGTGTGTGAGCTGGGTAATCCATTATCACTGGTCTTCAAAATTACCAAGACAGTAGTTACTTGTCATTGTGTAATTTGAGCTTTTTTAACATCAAAATTGACTTTCATATCAAAAAGAACTAATAATTGCTTGTTTCTACATTAAGTCAACTAGAGTTAGAATCTTTTAAGTTCTACTTAGTGTTGTTATATACTCTGTACATTTTCTAATTTGTGTATAAAAATAATACTTTCGACTTTGTATAAAAATAGGAATAATGCTTTTGACTTGTTCTTGATGAATGTTTAAGTTAATAAATTTAACAGAGCAGACTCCCCCCCTAAACAACTAACGGCATTAAGTTTAGTTAAGTCCTTTAAACATTCCAAACTATACTTGTAAATTTAACTTATCACATTGACTCAGCCACTACAGATGCCTGACAGGACAGACTTATAAGTCTAATAAAATAAATGCTTACATAATAAATAAATCAGAGTTGTAAATATTGTGAGTCAGACTCTCAGACAAATGTGAATTGTCTGACACCTTTGAAGTTAAAATCAAATCTAATATCAGTTTACATATAAAAATTACGAAGTCAAGAAACTTCTTTTGGCACTATGGCAGACTAAGATAACTTGTAAATCCTCTGTCTACGAATAGCTAAAAATGCAAGAACTTACAGAAAACAAAGGGCGAGCCCCTGCTGCCAGAAATGAAGTAGAAGCCAGCATGGTAGGCATAGAGAAGGGTGTAGGTCTCATTCAGAGACTTGGAGTTTATTGCCCAAATAACTAAGGACAGGAGATGCAGCCTTGAGACCATTAGAGCCATGTAATGGGAACCCTTACATAAAACCTGGATGTTTGAAGGACTGTATCTTCAGTGAAAGAATGAACTAGAAAAACCTTTGTACCAGGATAGGAGATAACAAGGAAGCCTGGGCCTTGAGTGAGGGAATTCGTAACTTGGGACCTGTGCTTCATACAGTTTCGGTGTACATTTAGATTAGTTGTGAGGTCCAGGAAACCTCAGGCCAAGAAATTTAACATAAAAATTGGTTCTAGACTGACAGTAACCTTGGGGTTCCTAGTAAAAACAAACGAAAAACCTTTTCTGAGGAAATTTCAGAGCCTAGGTCACAAGGAATCTTACAGAAAAAACAAGGCTTGCAGAGCATAAGTTCACAGTAAAACATTACAGAATTCTGGAAGACAATTCACCAAAATAAGAGTGACAAATGGCATTTGAATCCCTAATAGATAGTCTGAAAGCGAGTATTAATGTGCTTAAAATTATTAGAAACCTAAAAGAAGTAATCAACCCTAAGACCAAGACATGGAAAATGGTTACGTAGATTGGAAAAAGAACCAAGTGTCAAGTGTAACTTCTAGAAATGGAAAAAGTGGCGAAGTTGAATTGCACATGGACCTAGCAGAAGAAATAATTAGTGAGGTAGAAAATAGATACAGTTACCCAGGATTCAGTTCAGAAGGATAAAGATGAAAATTGAAATTTTAAGAAGCATAGGAAATAGATTGTGAAGCCCTGTCATACATCTAATATGAGTTCGAGAAGGAGTAAATGGTGAAGAATTAATAGATGAGAGTTTTCCAAAGATGATGGATCAAGAAGCAGTAGTCTCAAACATGAGACATAATCAATTCGTACCTAGATACATAAATGTGAAACTGCAGATTATGAAATACCAGTGACAAACCTATCAGAGGAAATAGAGAAAATGTAAGATTGGTAGACTTCTTAAAAGTTTTAAGAAGCCACTAAATGATCTTTGGAATTTAGAGGAAAAATAACGTTTGACCTTGACTTTTTTACGCAAATAAAAGACTAAGAATACCACTTTCAGGCCTTTACTGAAAGAACTAATAAAAGAAATCCGAAGGGGAGGAGTGGGATGCAAAAAGATACAGAGGAAGCAAATGCAGTAGATAAAAAGTATTGACCGTGGAATCTCGAGTTTTAAAGAGGAAGCAAAAGATAACGGAAAGAAAAAGTGGAAGCAAAATAATAGGTGAAGGCTGTGATTGGCATTATAGCATTAAAATTCTTGTATGCTAGTGGAGGTCGAAGATCATTTTGAACTTTATCAAGAATGCATGTTAAGAATTGAACATACTCTTTAAATTACGAATAGTGACTTATTAAAAGAACAGAATTTGAACGTCTAACTTCCAAAGCAGTAGAGGGGGAAAGGGAGTAAGGAAAATCCAATAGAAGGAAGTTAAGGGGTTGAAAAAAAGAGACCCTGGTAAGTAGAGAGTCTAGTATAGGCTGGTAGGAATAAATAAAAAGTAACAATAATAAAAATATGAAAACATCAGTTGAAAAACAAAGATTTTCACATTGGGAAAAATTGATCTAGATGTATGCTCTCACGGGTTCGTGTCCCGGTCCGGGAGGATCCCACATGCCGCGGAGCGGCTGGGCCCGTGAGCCATGGCCGCTGAGCCTGCGCGTCCGGAGCCTGTGCTCCGCAACGGGAGAGGCCACAAGAATGAGAGGCCCGCGTACTGCAAAAATAATAATAATAATAATTTTAAAAGTGACATACCTAAAACATCAGAATAAGAAGTGTTAAAAGTATAGAGATAGAAAAATATTAATCAGGCAAACATCAACCAAAAGGAAGATTGTTTAGTTACATTAGGACATTTTTAATGATAGTCTTCATGTAATGTTAAAAGGAAATTTTTTAAAAAAGGAAATTCAGGGCTTCCCTGGTGGCGCAGCGGTTGAGAGTCCGCCTGCCGATGCAGGGGATACGGGTTCGTGCCCCGGTCCGGGAAGATCCCACATGCCACGGAGCGGCTGGGCCCGTGAGCCGTGGCCGCTGAGCCTGCGCGTCCGGAGCCTGTGCTCTGCAACGGGAGAGGCCACAACAGTGAGAGGCCCGCGTACCACAAAAAAAAAAAAAAGGAAATTCACCAGGAAGCTGTAAACCTGTACTTTTATGTGCTTTAACAATATGCCCTCAAAGTGTAGAAAGCAAAAAAACACTCAGTGAAAGAAATTGACAAATACAGAGTCAAACAGGGAATTAAAAAAAAAAATTAAACATACTTCTCTGTGTAATTAATAGATCAGGTAGACCAAACATGAGTAAGAATATGAATAATAGAACTAACAACTAACATCATCTTACAGATTTACAGAATTCTTTCAACATTTAGGTAATACAGTTCTTTTCAAGCACATAGGAGACATTTATGTAAGTAAAAGTGTTTACCAAGGGGAAAAGTGAAAAACAGCAAATCCTAACAAATACCTGGAATAGTACAGAAAATACCTTTTCTGGCTGCAATGTAATAAGAAGACAAAACCACAAAGAGTGTCAAAACCCTATACACTTGGAAATAAAAGCACCTCTAAATAATTCATGGGCCCAGATACAAGGCTCAAGTGTCAAGTACTCATAATGAGCAGTTGTTTAAAATGCCATAAATAACATAAGCTGATTTTCTCTGGTGAATGTAAAACATCTACTTTCACTATGAGCTCGACTTGTTGGTCAATACTCTTATTTCTATATTCTAGAGTTTTAAAGTCAGCCAGCTGAAGAAGTCAGATTTACAGTTTCAGAGAGCTGAAGTGACTGGGTTAAGAGCTCTAATACTTACTAGATTTAAGCCAGGGTCATATGACATATGTGCTGTGTACTTCTATAATTTTTGCCTGAGCCAAAGTACAATAAGGTCTTGGACTCTGCTCTGTCACTGAGAGAACCCACGTCAGTGCCTTGGGATATAATTTAACTTAAAGCTTCATGCATCCCCAGTGTATGTATATTTGTTTTACTCATACACCCCCTCCTCCCACTGTAATCCTTTTTAGTTTCTGAATTGGTTGAAACTAACTTCCTTTGCCATTTGATAGATGCATCTAATCTCTTTATGATCCAGTTAGATTCTGTGTCCTTTTCATATTTTTCTTATTTGGTTAGTTACAAATCTAGTCATCTTATTATGGGCAGTGATGCACAATTCTTTTTTTCATCTCAGGTAGCCTTATGTCCACATTCATAAAAGAAGTAGTTTGTGTCAGTATTTCATTCAATATTTTAGTAAAGGATTAAAACAATTCTTGTTCAGTCTGATTGGAGATCTCTACTGTAGAAAAGTGGCAAATTTGATGTCACCCACTTATACAGCCAGTGACAGTGCTTTCATATTGTAGCTTTATATGAATTGAATGAAAAAGTCATTGATGTGATTTGATATTTGGCGGGTTTTCAGAAGTGTTCAACAACAAATGGTTTTATTCAAATTAGATGAGGTTGGGCCTAATAGCAGTTGAAGACTACCAGTCATGTTTTTGCAGTTGAAAGAGTATTTAATATGATATTCTTCTCTTACTCATCACTAATAAAATTAGGTCATTCATTTGACTCTGAGGAGAAGCCTAGAGGGTAGAGCCTCCGCAAAAATTTTTGGAATAACCGACATTTTAAAGTATTGAGAAGAGTTCACAATTCAAATTATTATTATTATTTTGACATATATTACTCAACTCATGCCTTCCTTGGTAGTTTTTATTGCCACCAAGGAAGCTAGAGGTAAATAAGTATTGCTGTGTCGGTATATACCAAGTGGCTTAGCTGCTTTTACCAAGTCTTTGGAGTTCTTTTTGTTGCTGCTGACAGCCAAAGCAATCCAGTCCAATCCAAGGGAATGGTGTATATGTTAGGCTGGCAAGGATATGAAGTAAATGTAATCCTGGGGATTTATCTTAGAGTGTGTATTTTCCCCTTTTTGATCCTGATTAGTTTTTTTAACAGATGTCTTTTTATATATAAAGACAATATAACTTGAGCTTTTGAGTTTTTGTTGAAAGGATGGGTTTTTCACTGACTTTCTCATTTGTTCACTTGGTTTTTGTGACCATCAGGACATGTTTGTAGAGTAGTTGTTTTCAAAGCTGTAGTTACTGTAAATAGCTAATACTGTTGGCACAGTTTTTTCCTTGCACTGTATTTTTAACTTCTAGTTTTTCTTTCTGTAGTTTATGGTATTTTCTTATCACATTTCATCTGTAAGAGCTAAAGTCAGCCTTTGAGGGAAGCCTAATTTTAAATGATTAAAAATTCTTTTTATGTGTTTTAGATTCTGGAAGTTACGGTCAGTCTGGGGGTGAGCAGCAAAGGTAAAGTATACGTACATTTCAATAATACCATGAATGAGTAGAACTGAGAAAAAAAGATAAATTTAGTCAGGCTTTCCTCTTAAGCTTTGGTATCTTGACGTCTTAAAAGAGTTAAATCTTAGTTTGTGAAGGGGAAAGAGTCAGCCTATGTACATAGGTGCTGTAAGATATTTTTCTTTTTTTAAAAGGCTGTTTGAATCAGTAAATATAGGTGCCCCCTAGAGATTAAAATGAATCTCATAGGTATTATAAAGATTGTTTCCTTTAAGAAATTATTTAGAAGAAACAATTACTAAAAAGATTTAAGTAGTTGAACTATAACAGCTTAGACAAAGCATTTAATTTTTTTGATTGTATATAATATGCTAAATGTGTTTTTTCTGGAGTGGATTTTCTTGAAGCACTAGGATAGAAGTGTTTAGCATTTTAAAAATCATCCTCACCATGCTCACAATAAAAAGAAAAGTCTGTTTTTATGTGAATGTATACATGCAGTAGGATTCTCCTGCTTACCAGAAATACAGCCTTCACTTGAAGTATAAGTGTTTTGCAGCTCAGTGTGAGATATTCGGAAGAGCATCTCAGATACCTTCTGTCATCAAGTTTTAAGCTTCATGAAAGCAAAACTGATTTGACTTTTTAATTCTCATGGGATAGACCCTCATAGTAGGCAACTAGCAAATGTTTATTCAATGAAATATGTTTTATAAAGTTAAGAAATTCTGTTAGCACTTGATAGCTCTAAAATAGTAAGATTTTTTTGGCATATGTTTTATTTTTCTTTGGTATATATTCAGAAAGTTTGTTTCTGACTTGTTAAAGCTTATATGCACTAAAATTAAAGAAAGTTCAACTCTGAGAAAGCTGCATGTATTCATTCAGTCAGTCAACAGACTATGCCATCCTGTGCTGTGACACTGGGGATACAATATACTTTCGTCCTCTGATAGTATTCTGAAGATATACATGCCTCTCATTACCGAGGCACTAAAAATTGGATGTTTAGTGCCACACTGTGCATTTTCTAGGATGTTAGAGACAAATTTAAGGCAAATGGTAGGAAGAAATCTGTCACAGCACAGCTAAATTGATTAAAGCTCTAACTTAAAGCGTCATTATTTTTCTGCTTCAGATATTTATTACGGGTCTTGCTACCATGTAGTCACTCCCCTCCACCCCCAGCCTCCCACCCATCCAAGCATAATTCTCTTGGAATTTTCTAGCACTGGTGAAGTTTTGTTTATTTGTGGGAGATTGTCAAAGCAAAACTTCTGGTGTGTGTTTGGCATTTAAGAGGTCTGGGAATGATTTCATTTATGTCTTTGACAGTCTTTGGTTATCACCTTTCAATTTAGACTTGAAGAGGTAGTTAAATCGACAGTTTCTCAGGAAAGAAGCTTGTATTTGAGTTGAAAGTTGAAAATGAAGATAGGGTTAATTTAAGCTTTTAAATTCTAGCACATTTCTTTCAAGTAGTACACTTTTCTTTTACAGTTATTCTTCCTATGGAAATCAAGGCAACCAAGGTTATGGACAAGCACCACAAGTAGGTTAAATATAAATTGAGTTCTTTATAAATAGTTTTAATCTTAAATATGCAATGAAACTTGTATTTACCTAAATTTCAGAGCTATTCTGGCTATGGGCCAACTACTGATTCTACATATGGGCAGAACTATGGCGGCTACTCCAGTTACGGACAGAGTCAATCAGGTTGGACTGATTTGTTAAATCTGCTGTTTTAGAAATTTAAAGTCAGAACCTTTCCTAAATGATATATCCATTCAATCTTTAGGTTATTCACAGTCCTATGGTGGTTATGAGAATCAAAAGCAGAGCTCATATGGCCAGCAACCTTATAATAACCAGGCACAGCAAAACATGGAATCATCAGGAGGGTAAGGAAACAGTAAAAGTACTGAGGTGTTGGGAAGTGGAAATAACACTTTGGGTATTAAACAGTTTTCACTAACAAAGTCCTAGCTTTAAACTTTTTTTTTTTTCCAGAAAAGTGTTGATGGTGTATGAATTTCACAGTTTTGTGCTATAAAGAATGTGGAAATTGTCAATATTGATATTTGATTCTTATGATGGGTTATTTGTACAATTAGTTTAGCTGTAAATGAATGCACATGATTTAAATGTTAAAATGTAAAATTTGAACCTCTGCTTTATACCTGAGATGAAATAAAAACCTGCCTATAAAAGGAGACTTAATCAATGCTTACTTTTCATTTCCATTTTATTTTTTAACCATTTTAATGTATTTAATGTCCTTTTCAGGGGCAAAAATATTAAAGAAAAAAATGCCAAAACCTATGCACGTATTTCAAATACCCTAAAAAATGTTTTAATTGTTAATATAGGTAGGTGAATATTAGCAATTTTACAGGTCTTATATATTTTTTTAAAATTTTCTGATTTGAGGAGCCTGTACTTGTTATTAGTTTTAGTAATAGCAACTCACTTTTTACTGTGCTTTACAAAGTACAAACGTAGGGAATACTATCCAGAAAGCGTGTTACGTTAGAAGGCTCTTCAAGCCTGGCTAGTTTTAAATTAAAGGAGAATCTTTTCATAGGGATGCATTTTTGGTAATGTGACGTATAAATGTGGACCAAAGAGAAATACTAGATTTGGTTTGACAGTCATTCTAAAGTGGAAGGTCTAGGGTTCTGACCTTTGTGATGTGCTTTGGGTAGGGAGTTGGGGAACCGATCTTTATTAGATTGTTTTGATCATTTGATGCAGCATAAGATGTGACTATTAAGTTGTGAGGCCATTTTTGTCCCCCCCCTTTGTTTTTGAGTAAACATTAGAACTCAAATCCAATTAAGTGTTTCTTTCAACATTCCCATCCTGAGAGCAGGTAATTAAGAGTCGTATTGCTCAGAACATACTTAGAATGTTCTTTCTGAATTGCAAGAGAAAATAAAGCAGTCTCATTTGGTAGTTAGACTTTGTTTCAGTTAAAAGATGGCATCACAAAGCAAGTTCCTTCCTCTTACTCAGCAGATTAAAACTGTGGATGATTTATTGCTATTTTCTAAAATTTACTATTATTGAAGATACTTAGAAGAATGTACTAAAGATAAGGTTCTAAAGATGAGAAAATAGTCCCCCAAATATTATTAAATAATATCGTTGTTAAAACTGAGATAGAGCCTTTTAGTGCAACTATTAAAAGGAGTCAGCACTTGCTGTGTCATGTTTGTTAAAGAGTCAGACATATTACTGTACTTTATGTCATCTTTAATTTTTTTTTAATTCAAGGACATGATAAAAACCATAGTGATTTTCTTGCTTCTCTACAGTTTTCAAAGGTGTGTGTGTTTTTTCTCATAATGTGACACCTCTTCAGTGATAGTAGAACTGTTGTTTGAAAGTCATTCCATTGGTGATAAGATTCTGTAAATAAAAGAGCTAAATGATTCCTACCAGAAAAGGGTAGTAAATGTGGATGAGGTCTAGCTGGGCGGGCCTCTTATAGCAGTCAGTCTCAGTCAGCCTGCTGCAGTAAACAGTCCTTCTGTAAAATCACTCAGGTTCTTGATTTCTGTTTAGCCAAGGTGGAAGAGCGCCCTCATATGACCAGTCAGACTATGGTCAACAAGATTCATATGAACAGCAGTCAGGCTATGATCAACATCACGGCTCTTATGCCGAGCAGTCAAATTATGATCAGCAGCATGATTCCTATAATCAAAACCAGCAATCCTACCATTCACAAAGGGAAAATTACAGCCACCACACACAAGGTAAGATATACTGACCTCTATTATTTTTCCTTTTTTCCCTTCATAGAATTGTGTATTGAATTCTGTATTTAAAGACCCACAGAGGATTTCAACTGTTTGTAAGAATTTAGAGTGACCCTGAACATATGCTCTGTCTCATGTCCATCAAAACTAGTTTATTAGATTGATATTTTTGAACTTCTTGGAGACTCCAGATGGTCACGTGATTTTTTGCTGGCTGAGTTTTTGAATTTCCTTTCTTGTCTCAGTCAACTGATCATTTGACAATGCTGCTGCTACCAGTTCTTTTTTATAATTTAATTTAATTTTTTTTTCTTTTTTTTTGCGGTACACGGGCCTCTCACTGTTGTGGCCTCTCCCGTTGTGGAGCACAGGCTCTGGACGCGCAGACTCAGCGGCATGGGTCATGGGCCCAGCCGCTCCGCGGCACGTGGGATCTTCCCGGACCGGGCACGAACCCGTGTCCCCTGCATCGGCAGGCGGACTCTCAACCACTGCGCCACCAGGGAAACCCTAATTTAATTTTTAAACATTTTTTATTTTTTGGCTGCACCGCGCGGCATGTGGGATCTTAGTTCTCCGACCAGGGATCGAACCTGTGCCCCCTGCAGTGGAAGCACGGAGTCTTAACCACTGGACCTCCAGGGAAGTCCATGCTACCAGTTATCTTGGTACTGGTGCTGTATGTGATTTGAGGAAATTATGATCCTATATTATCCTTCTCTAACCTCAACTAAGAAGGACCAGTCATTCTTTCTTTTACATATATCATTTTATATATATCATGATATTTAGGAATCTGATCAGCCATAAAAATGAATGCTTCAAGGGCAAAGGTCCTGCCTTACTCATTTTTGTACCTGCTCGATAAATATTTGTTCAGTAGTTGAATGAATGAATAAGTGAATGAGTAAGAGTGGAAGCTCATTCACTGAATATCTTCTTCAGTGAATATATTCACTGAATATCTCTCAGTTTGAAAATCTAGTTATTCCTTGTCTGTGTTTGATTTACATTGAAATATTTTCGACATGAAAAATAACTTTTAAGATTAGGGTATTCTTTTAAAGTATTTATTGATTGATTGATTGATTTGGTTGTACCAGGTCTTAGTTGCAGCTTGCGGGCTCCTTAGTTGTGGCAGGTGGGCTCCCCAGTTGTGGCTTGCCAGCTCCCTAGTTGTGACATGCGAACTCCTGGTTGCGGCATGCATGTGGGATCTAGTTCCCCGACCAGGGATTGAACCCCGGGCCCCCTGCATTGGGAGCGTGAGCCTTAACCACTGCGCCACCAGGGAAGTCCCTAAGATCAGGGTATTCTTTTAATTTATTAGAGTTCTGTACCTAATGTACTTTACTCAAACTCCTCCATATTACCATCACATCAAATGGTGATATCCACATCACCAGTTTGCTGTCTGACTTTGGTAGAATGGAATTTGACACACATATAATTCTCATACATTTAGTTCCAGATGGTGTTATGATGACTTGCACTTGAGTTTTGTGCACATGTGCCATTTTCTGAAGGTCACAGGTGACCGAAAGAGCTATTTAAGATTATGTTGTGGAAAGCCTCTGTCAGAAATTTTAAGTTGTTTATGTATGTCTGTATGAATTTTCTTTTTTGTAGATGACCGTCGTGATGTGAGTAGGTATGGAGAAGATAATAGAGGATATGGCGGGTCACAGGGAGGAGGTAGAGGGCGTGGGGGCTATGACAAGGACGGACGAGGTCCTATGACAGGAGCAAGGTAAGTGTGTAGGCGCAGATGTCTACAGTTCTTCTCTCTCTTTTTTTGTTGTTGTTGTTACTTAGCTGGTTTGATTCCATCATCTGATTTAGTGAAGAGGCCTAAAAAAGAGACTATGTTGTAGAGAAGAGGACAGAAATTCAAAACTTATTTTCAGTCTTAAGATGTCACATAAATTACCTCAAAATAGGCTTTGTTCGCCGTTAGTTTATGTGGTATATATTAAATACCAATGGAGAAAAGTCCCCTACTATGGTGTGGTTAAACCACTTAACTATGTTTTTCCTGCCAGAGCTATTGACTCTAAACTCCTTTAAAAGATGACTCTGGGAAATCCAAGTGTTTTATGTGTAGAAAATACAAGGTAAGTCAATTCTAGATTGGAAGGTGGAGAGGCTGTTCTTTAATCTTGAATCCCCTTGGGAAGGGAAAATACTAGGAGGCAATAGCAGATTATAAATTTGGGGTTGGCAAATGAGAGAAAGATTTTATGTAACTGAACTATTTTGTCCCCATTCTTAAGTAAATAATTATTGAGATAATGAGTGCAATGTCACATACCATTGCATATTTTGTCTAGACTAAGCTGTGGAAGAGGAATGGCTTTTTAATTCAGCTTTCCTTTTCTCCATTGTTAGTGTTATCAGGTTTTGGTATTTATGGCATATGTTATGAAAGGTGGCTTTAAAATTACTTTCAAATATATGTGTAAGTCTAGCGCTTTTGCTCTAAAAATAGGAATGAAAAAGTAGTTGACATTTATTGTCCTCAGATGAGGTTTGTAGGTTGCACATTTCGTGTGTAAAATATACAGGCTTAAAAGATAATTTGTGTTGCTTGGGAATTGAAATTGTCAGCCTGTTAACTGACAATATTATATCAATACCAGGTCACTCTTTTGCTTCTTAGGGACTGTTTGTCTGTTCCCTGAGGTGACCTGAGAAAATCAGTTACATACAGCACTGTTAATTTTTCAAGTGAGCCAGGAATTTGATCTCATTGACTTTCTCTCTGTTTAGTGTATAGCGCTTTGGTCTGGCAAATCTGAAGTCTAAACATATTTGATAAATTTTTATAAGACTTGAACATTAAATGTCTTTTGATTGATAGCCAAAGTCAATTTATTAAGGTAAAACAAGTATATCGTATGCCTCTTCATTATCATGTGGATGTAAGTGAACAACGTAGAGGTACGGTGCCTACTCTCTACCTAATAGCCTCCCTCCCTCAAACAGAATCCCGGACAAGATAACTAACAGGTATATGTGATTTTCCGGTTAATATGTTTTAGATAATTGGCTGCCTTGGGATGCTATACGTTTTACAGCATATCATAGGTTTAATTTTCTTCATAAGGAAGTTATAATTATATCTATAGATCATCTATGAAACTATGACAGTGTCTGACTGAGAATGGTAGAACCCCACTTTTCAGGAGGAGGAGGGTAAGGAAGTCTTTAAAAATATGTTTTCATTTTTGAGAGATGACTTATCTTAGAATCAGAGTTGAAAGGACCTTGAGTGATCCTCCTGCTAAAGGAGGGAAGATCTGTATCTTAACCAACCCTGGGCGTACCAGTTTTAAGCGCTTTGATAAACCTCTTTGGCAACATTTCAGTATAATTTTTGGCTCAGGTACTGAATCATGAACTAAGTTTTTGATTTTCAAATCTTTTTATTTAACTTTAGAACCTCTTCAAACAAAATCTTGTGTAGAAGCCCAGTATATATTAGGTCAAAATGATGGTGATCTGGTTCAAGTCAGGGTAGGGTTTTTGGGGGAGAGGTCTTACCCAGTTGCTGTCTGTATACTCCCTTCTTCCCCCCACCCCACCCCCTTAGCCAATAAATGGAATGTGCATGAAAGGCCTTTTAAGAAATTTATGTGAATGATTATACTTACTCTCTATATTGGATGGGCAAACTTTTTATGTGAAAGGCCACACAGTAAATAATTAAGGCTTCGCAGGCCATGCGGTTTCTTTTGCAGCTGCTCCGCTCTGCTGCTGTAGCACCAGAGCAGCTATAGACAATATATAAATGAACAAACGTGGTTGTGTTCCAATAAAACTTCATTTATGGATACTGAGATACGAAGTTCCTATAATTTTCATGGGTCACAATATCTTGTTCAGGATGTGATTTTTAGCTTATTTATAGGAGTGAAGTGTTTCAAATTAAAAAAAAAAAAAAGAGACCAGTTTCAGGCCTTTTTTTTTCCCCTACACTTGGTTTTACATTTAAGGACCAGAAATACCCAAACATTTTTGTTAGTCTTCATCAACACTCCCATTTGTGTTTGTAATCATCTTACTTAAAAATAGCAAGGTTGAAAATACGATCCTTTGAGGGCTGTTTGAAGAATATCTGGCATTAGTTGGGTTTATAATTAAAGAAGAGGCACAGTTTGCAGGTGAAGGTGGGATGTGTGGTAAAGGATATGACATTCTTAGACTCAAGTTGTATGATTACTTGACTGCAGGAAGAATTCAGACCAAAGGAAGCTGTCAGCTTTCCAATTTTGGAAGAGAAACGTGAAGACTATAGGGACTATAGGAAACAGTGTTTTTCTTTGAAAAAGCAGTTGCAGCAAAAAAGATTGAATTTCTAATTGTCATCTAAAATAGATCAGTGGCCTCCTACTGGACTAGAAGCTTAAGGCCATAAATTTTTTCAGTGTTTTTAACTTTACATTGTGCTGAATGCGTTGCAAAATTACTAGAACTTTATAGATAACCATTTTCCATTATTAGCATGTCATCAAGTTAAGTAGATGTTTTAGGCTTTAATATCCCAAGTGTCAAAAAAGATATCTTGAATTCTGAATGTCTTCTTGTAAGAGTTTTTGAATAGCTTTCTTAAAAATGTGCATGTGTGCTGGTGATAGCCCAGCCAGTGCTGCCCAATATAAATATAATGTGGGTCAACTGTGAGCCATTTGTGTAATGTAAAATTTTCTAGTAGCCACATTAAGAAAAATAAACAGCTGAAGTTAATTTTGATAATATATTTTATTTAATCTAACATATCACAAATATTTTATGTAATCAGTATAAAAATTATTGAGATATTGCACATTCTTTTTTTTCATACTAAGACTTTGAAATCCATTTTGTATTTTACATTTAGAGTACATCTCAATTTAGACTCTCCATATTTCAAAAGGTCAGTAGTCACATATGGCTAGTAAATGTTGTATTGGATAGTGCAGCTCTAGAATGGTAGATTCTTGGCCTTCTGAAATGTTGGTAAATTACTAGTATGAAAAATCAAACACAGAACAGTTTTTTAAAAACTAATCTTTTTCAATATTTAGCTAAGTTCCTTTTTCTCTCTGTGTATTGAATTTTCTGGGAATAAAGCTTCCCGTATTGTCCTTTTACTTCTTGGCAGTTTTAGTCCTTGAATATAGATATATTTGGATTTTTAAAAATTAAATTTTGGGAATAGAGATTCTGTCAAAGTATATTTTCTTTCTTGACAAGCACCTGAAATTAAATCTGACTGTCGTCTCTAAATATGTAATGCTGTAACAGTGAAAGAACCCTCAGAGTCTACCCTAGAGTAGGCTGCTCATTGTGGTTTTGAACTTGGGACAACGATTTCTGTAGTTGAGTCAAGAATATACAATTGATTTTCTTACGCAGGGGGCACTCAGCCATAAATTTTGAGTATTCTTATATTATGTCTCTACCCTAGTAAATACCTCTACTTCTTTACATTAAAATGTCCTTACTTCAGAAATTCTTTATGTGTACAAGTTTGCTTCTTTTTCTGGGAGGAAAATAAATTTGTTGTGGCAACATCTTGACTCAGATGTTCACATGCCTTTGTGTCTTAATTTGCTAGTGGGGCCTTAACTTAGTTTATGGAAAAGGGACATGTAACTTGACTGCAGATTTGAAGAAAGATTCTTAACCACAGGCCCATCTTCTGTTAACTGATTTAATAGTGGCACTATTTGAGATTTATTTACTGTGTTTAATATAATAAATTTCCTAGTAAGTAACTGTAATTAATTAATATGAAATTTCTTAATAAGGAAAGAGAAAAGCGACTGAAACATTGGAACTTGAAAGAAAGCCTCACATAAAATTATAGGTCATCTAGACCAGTGCTTCTCTAACTGTAATGTACATATGAACTCCTTGGGGATCTTATTAAAATGCAGATTCTGATTCAGTAGGTCTGGGATGAGCTTGCTTTTCTGAGATGCTCCCAGGCTCTGCCTTTGCTGCTATTCCATAGACTACCTTTCAGGTAGTAAGGGTGTAGACCATTATTTTGCGAAGGAGGAAACCGAAGCCTAGGGAGAATTACTGACTTGTCCAAATTTTCAAGATTGATTAGTGATAGTTAAGACTATACCCTGAGACTCTTACTTTGAAGACTAGTACTTTTTCGAATGTACTTATGGGTGTTTCCATATTTAACGGCTATTGTGTTTGAAGTGTTCAGCTGCTGAATTTTCAAAGGAAATGCTCAGTAATGATGACTTAAGTTAAAATGCCATTATATGGAGGAATAGGAAATTATAAACATATTCAAGTGTCATTTGTTTTATATCCTTTATATTTTACCAGGAGTGTGTCCTTTTTTAAAAAATTGTTCAGAGTTATATTGCTGGCCAGAATAGAAATTTTAGGAACTACTTGATATATGAAGTTGCATATTTTCCCTCCATTGTGGCCAGATAAACAATTTGGTATTTGGTTAAGATGGCAGCAGAATAATTAAGTGGTGCCTCCTCCAGCACTTAATTGTGAAAATTTCCTATTTAAAAAAAAATACTTTATCCTGGGTACTTTAACGTCCTGACATAGGAATGTGGGTTTAATATATTCTTTTTTTTTTTAATTTTATTTATTTTTGGCTGCATCGGGTCTTTGTTGCTGCACGCGGGCTTTCTCTAGTTGCAGCGGGCGGGGGCTACTCTTCGTTGTGGTGCACGGGCTTCTCACTGCAGTGGCTTCTCTTGTTGCGGAGCATGGGCTCTAGGCGCGTGGGCTTCAGTAGTTGTGGCTCGCAGGCTCTAGAGTGCAGGCTTAGTAGTTGTAGCATACAGGCTTAGTTGCTCCGCGGCATGGAGGATCTTCCTGGACCAGGGCTCGAACCCACTGTCCCCTGCATTGGTAGGCGGATTCTTAACCACTGCACCATCAGGGAAGCCCCATTTAATATTTTCACTAGCTCTTTTCTCATCATTTTTAGAATTCTAATGATCATCTTTGAAGAAACCTGAGATATCTTGTTTCTAATAAGATTTTTAGCAATTAATCTCAGAACTCTGTTTGGCTTCCTTTCCTTAAAGAGTTAAGCTATGATATATAGGCCATTTAGAAGTATGGGTTGGTGGGAGGGCTTGGGTGACGTTCTGAAAGAGAGGTTTTAGACACTCAATAGGAAACTATATATATGAAAGACCCGAGCTTCGCTTTGTCTGCATAGCTTTGAAGTAGTGTTATTCTCCTTTTTGGATTTCCTGGGCATCAAATAAAAATTAATGGCGAGTTAAGATGCGTGTGTCCATACCTATGCTAGTTGCAAGGGAATTTTTTTTTACGTCAAGGTAGTAGAATAGACTTCTAAAGAAAAAATTCTTTCTCATTTAGTCAGAGTGGTTTTTCTCAGGGTGGCTCAAGAAAAGCCATCTAGAGGGCAGGGTTATTACTAAAGCAGAGGCTTTTAAGCAGTGAAGAGACATTAGTATATTGGATTAGTTTCTTGGGTTATAGTAGAAGATTAGTCGTAGTAGAAAATTAGATATCACCATCTGAAAACTTTGGGTGTTTTTGTATCCATGTCAGCACATGAGTCTTAGAGGATTACAAAATTCAGTTAAGAGAAACAAGCTTTCAATGTATGAGTATTTAAAGAGTTTCTTGATAAGAGAGATCTTAGATTTCTTACATAAAGCTATGCACACAAGGGCCATTGACTTACCTGGCAGTGGAAATTGCCAAATAAAGTCATTTTCTTGTGGAGTATGTAGCATTCTGTCTCTGATATGGTCTGCTGATTGGTGTACAAGAGCATTTGGCAGCATGGATTTCAGTAGCTCTGCTGTGAAGAGAGCTAGCATGTTGCAGTGGGCATGGAATAGGAGGGCAGTTTAAAGTTATGCTTTCTTTTAGTGCTCATTTTACCAGATATCTGAATGATTTGAATTTTTAGGACTGCTTTCGTTCAGTCTCACTTTTGTGTATATTTGTACCTCACTTTTTTCTTCATCTCATAAAACCCACCGTTTGGTATCACAGTAGAACAGAGTGCTTAAGTTTTTACCTCTCCCATTCTGCTATCAAAATTTTAACCTTGCTTTATATTTTTCTTCTGGTCTTTTTCTCATATTTAACAAAAATATCCCCTTTAACAAAAATATTCCCCTTTAAGGGAATATTGACATTCATCTTGAATTCTTAAACTTTTATTAAAACTTAATTTATATATTTACTTTGTGAATCTGTGATGGTTACTTTCAAGGATTTTGGAAATTTTTTTAAACATCTTTATGGGAGTATATTTACTTTACAATGGTATGTTAGTTTCTGCTTTATAACAAAGTGAATCAGCTATACATATACATATATCCCCATATCTCTTCCCTGTTGCATCTCCCTCCCTCCCACCCTCCCTATCCCAGCCCTCTAAGTGGTCACAAAGCACCGAGCTGATCTCCCTGTGCTATGCGGCTGCTTCCCACTAGCTATCGGTTTTACATTTGGTAGTGTATATATGTCCATGCCACTCTCTCACTTTGTCCCATTGGCTTTTCATGCCTTGGTTATTATTACTGTTTTTAAATGATTTCTTTTCCCTTGGAAAGAATGTTTAGCATTCTTCCTCTTGTGCCTCCAGTTTAAGTGGATTTGAATATTATCCCTTTGGCTTGGGGTTGGGAAAATTTTAAAATAAGAGTATATTAGGTATGTTCTGTAATAAGCTTGAAAAGGCACCCTTGTGGAAATAGATCCTTGGGAAAACATTTAGGTGAAAACAACATTTTGAAGTCTATGAAATGAAATTTACTGGAAAGTTAGAGGTGCTACTGTTTTCCTGGGCGCTCTACTTGTGACAGTTAAGTATAGATTGAGCCCAGGGCTCAGCACATTAGAGACCTAAGGAAGAAATCATTTCTTCAATTTTTCCTCTGCAGTGGTGGTGACCGCGGTGGCTTCAAAAATTTTGGTGGTAAGTGCTGAGTATCCCAAAATGTTTCAGTGGAAATGCTATATAAACCTAAAAGCCACCAATATCCCGCAGACGTAGTCTAAGCCCTTTCTTACTCTGTTGAGGCTGGTGTGTGTTGTGTGCTTAAAAAAATTATATATATGCAAATATATATCTCAAAATATTAAAAAGACAAAGTTGATCTCAAACAGTCCAATGGGTTTCTACACAGTGAATTTGCATGAAAGAGTCTGGTGACCAATGAATGAGACCTTCACTGGATTTTGTCAATATGTTTTTTAATAAAGGTAGCTGACATGGTGTTTTTAAATTATTAGGGTTTTCCAATCAGCCTTCACAACCAGAGCTTAACAAAAGTGATACTAGCGTAATGCCAAAGTGGCTGGTGCTGTCTGGGACAAGTTTAAGGGAATATTGACATTCATCTTGATTTCTTAAACTTTTAATAAAACTTAATTTATATATTTACTTTGTAAATCTGTGATGGTTACTTACAAGGATTTTGGAAGTATTGACTTTTCATGCCTTGGTTATTATTACTGTTTTTAAATGATTTCTTATGAGTTACTTTAAATAGCTTTCTTTTTCTTTTTCTTTTTCTTTTTCCTTAGGTCACAGGGATTATGGACCCAGACCAGATGCTGGTAAGGTTTATGGTAGTTTGTGACTCTGCCGTTAAGAGAATGTTAGTTTTCCATTTTTTCAAAGGAAAAGTGTGTGTGTTCGGAAGAGTTAGTACAGGAGGAAGATTTAATTTGATAATGCTGCCAGAACCAGGGAGCTTCACTTCTAAAGATGTACCAGCAAGAAAAGTTCAGGGGGATTGATTGCAAAGTTTGCTAGGAAAAATTGCTATGTTTGTGCTTTCCCATGCTCTCTACTTTTTCTTTTGTGAAGAAATACTTGATTTTGTACTGCTAATTAGCATTATTTATTTAATTACTGCAAATCAAGTATGAGACCATTGGTATGATTGGGGAATTAGAAGTAGAATAGCTGTGTTTAAGAAAATATTACAATGGATTGATAGTCTGGTCAGTGGGTCTAAGAAACCTGAATTCATATATGAGAGAATTGTCTTACTCTGGGCAGAGGTCACTAATTTCTTTTCTTTTCTTTTCTTTTTTTTTTCTTTCTTATGAAACATCTTTCTTTCTACATGTGCCTTTCTTTTTGTTTTTTTGTTTTTGGCTGTGTTGGGTCTTGGTTGCTGTGCATGGGCTTTCTCTAGCTGTGGCGAGCGGGGGCTACTCATTGTTGCAGTGCGCGGGCTTCTCACTGCGGTGGCTTCTCTTGTTGCGGAGCACGGGCTCTAGGTGCGCGGGCTTTTGTGGCACGTGGGCTCAGTAGTTGTGGCTTGGGCTCTAGAGCACAGGCTCAGTAGTTGTGGCGCATAGGCTTAGTTGCTCCGCGGCATGTGGGATCTTCCCGGACCAGGGATCGAACCCGTGTTCCCTGCATTGGCAGGCAGATTCTTAACCAATGTGCCACCAGGGAAGTCCTCAGAGGTCACTAATTTCATGTGCCTTTATATTTTCAAATGAAATTCAAGGCTGCCTGGAGCCTTTTGAAAGTTATGTAGAGATTAAAAATCTATTTGAGCCAAAAAAAATTTTTTAATTAATTAATTAATTAATTACTTATTTTTGGTTGCATTGGGTCTTTGTTGCTGTGTGCTGGCTTTCTCTAGTTGTGGTGAGCAGGGGCTACTCTTCTTTGCGGTGCACAGCCTTCTCATTGCAGTGGCTTCTCTTGTTGCGGAGCATGGGCTCTAGGTGCGTGGGCTTCAGTAGTTGTGGCACGCGGGCTCAGTAGTTGTGGCTCGCGGGCTCTGGAGTGCAGGCTCAGTAGTTGTGGCACACAGGCTTAGTTGCTCCGCGGCATGTGGGATCTTCATGGACCAGGGCTCGAACCCGTGTCCCCTGCATTGACAGGCGGATTCTTAACCACTGTGCCACCAGGGAAGCTCCCCCAAATTTTTAATATATATTGAAATCAGAACTTTTGTTTTTATTAAGATGTTAAAGTATTCTATATGGATGGCAATTTCTGAATTATCCCTTGATGGACTGAATTTACGTGCATCTTTCTTATTTTGTTATACTAATCCAAAAGTATGCGTGTAAGGTAAGGTGTGTGTCAAGGTGCCCCTACCCTCTGGTATATATAAAGCTTATTGCAATGAATGGGAAACCAGCAATTCTGCTTGGCTTGCTTGGAAGTCCAAAGTGTCAGATTTGGGCAATTTTCTACTAGAAAGCTTTAAAAGTATTGATTAGCCAGAAAGAATTAAAACTCTCCAAAGAAAGGAATGCTACTTTATACTAACTTTCTTCATCTCTTCCTGAGCTTGAGTCCTGTATCTGAATCTGAAGAGTGAGATTTGTAAGATCTCCCTTAATTGGTCTATGTATTTGGTATAGTGTGGACTTGATCCACTTTACGTGAAGTTTAGTTGTGAGAATTGACCTACCAAATAACTGTTATGACCACTTTACATGTTTATCTAAGAGGTTTCGTTTATTGGTCCTTTTTCCTCTTGGTCACAGAAGTAGTTGAATATTGAATAATAAATTATTATTCTTGATTACTAAACAGGATGTAGTAAACCTAAGGAATATGTAAAATTAATCATGGTTTTTTTTCCCCCCATAGATTCAGAATCTGATAATTCAGATAACAACACAATCTTTGTACAAGGACTTGGGGAGGGTGTGTCTACAGATCAAGTGGGGGAGTTCTTTAAACAAATAGGAATTATCAAGGTGAGTAAAAAATTGGCTTATGTTGAAAATCTCATAATTATTAACATATTCTGGTTAAGATATATAGGTTACATAATAAGCCCATACTCCAGTAAGGCTCGTCTCTTAAAGTTCCCTGATGCACATGCTCACCCATGCCTGTAGGCCTTTGCTAAATTTGCTAAAATACATGAAGATTTTATTCCTTGCGTTTGTGTACCTTTCCACAGCCTTCCACAGCTTCGGCTTTCAATCTTAGGACTCTAAACATAGTCTCTGCCTAGCTCCTAAAATTGTGAGAACCAAATGAAATTGTGAAAACATTTTTATATTCTGAAATGCCAACATATGAAAACCCAAGTTATTACTAACAACTTTTTATGTTTTTAATGTCAGCTATATATTTGCCCAATATAATAATGCTTTATTTCATAACTTGATTGTACTTAAGTGTCTTATGCACTGTTTGTTTCATGCATATATTTTCATCTCCAACTAGAAAGCATTTAGATCAGTGTTAGTAGATTGAAGCATTTGCTTGATACCGGTTTGCAGTTGCTCTTGTTTTGGTGTCCGTGGAATTACTTTTTTTTTCTCCTTCTTGGAGAGTAAAAATTTCTTAAGAAATTATTAATTACACATGAAATATGTAAAAAATTCACACAGTTCTTGTCTTCCACTCCCTTCCCAGTAAAATCCAGTGTATATGCCTTAATGGTAATTTATTTATTTGCTTGGTGAACATTCTTCCTGGTCTTTTTTTTTTTTTTAGTTTTACAAGGTATATATTTATATGGAGCATTATCTATGTTTTCTTTTTTTGTGGGTTTAAAGAAATTATACATAGATAAAACAGTATATACTGTGTATCATTTTTATAGTTTGGTTTTCACTTAATGTATTTTAGAGAGTTTTCCTTTTCAGAACCTACAGATAACTTCATTTTTATGTTAAGTTGATAGTATTTGTTGTATGGTTATGTAAATTCCTTTAAAAAATAAAATTTTAATTATCTATGTGGTTCATGATCACTTTTTCTTAAAATACTAACACCCACTTGTTTGTTCCTCAGACAAATAAGAAGACTGGAAAACCAATGATAAATCTGTACACAGACAAGGACACAGGAAAGCCAAAAGGGGAGGCAACAGTATCATTTGATGACCCTCCTTCAGCTAAGGCAGCCATTGACTGGTTTGATGGTATACCTCATTCGTATAGTTTCTTTTTTTTTTAAATTTATTTATTTGGTCGTGCCGGCTCTTGGTTGTGGCAGGCGGGCTCCTTAGTTGAACTTGCCGGCTCCTTAGTTGAAGCAGGTAGGCTCCTTAGTTGCGGCTCCAGGGCTCCTTAGTTGTGGCACGTGGGCTCCTTAGTTGTGTCATGCATGTGGGATCTAGTTCCCTCACCAGGGATCGAACCCGGGCCCCCTGCATTGGGAGTGCAGAGTCTTATCCATTGCGCCACCAGGGAAGTCCCTCATTCATGTTGTTTCAACGTGTGGTTTGGATAAATGTTTTCTAAAAGTCTTGAAGTCAAAATATGTTCTCGTAGATGGTGATTATCTTCATGTTTACTTTTTTAGATATTCTATTGAGAATACAGGCCAGAGTTTTTACATACCTTTAGAAATGAGATGAACTCTGTCTAAAATATTTCCTTATGTCATGCTTTGTGCTTAAGGCCACCCTGATAGAGATGTAGAGGGTTGGCCTGGTTGACTATATTCTTTTTAAATTTAGGTTAATTTCCCTTCAAATATAATGTTAATACGTACTTAGAAGAAACAGTAAGACTTTTTTTCCCCCTGAAAATAAGAAAATATGAGAGAGTAGAAGAAAGGAGTAAAGCATCCTTAGTTCTCTACATAGAGACAACTACTGGTATTAACTTTTCCTTCCAGTTTGTTTTTTTAAAATAAATAAATAAACAAATAAATAAATAAATTTATTTTTGTCTGTGTTGGGTCTTTGTTGCTGTGCGCAGGCTTTTTTTCTCAAGTTGTAGTGAGCGGAGGCTACTCTTCGTTGTGGTGTGCGGGCTTCTCATTGCGGTGGCTTCTCTTGTTGCGGAGCACGGGCTCTAGGCACGTTGGCTTCAGTAGTTGTGGCAGACAGGCTCAGTAGTTGTGGCTCGCAGGCTCTAGAGCACAGGCTCAGTAGTTGTGGTGAACGGGCTTAGTTGCTCCGCAGCATGTGGAATCTTCCTGGACCAGGGCTTGAACCCGTTCCCCTGCATTGGCAGGAGGATTCTCAACCACTGTGCCACCAGGGAAGCCCCTTCCTTTCAGTTTTTAAAAATAGTTTATCATTCTACTCCAAATGTAGTTTTGTCTCATGCTTTTTTTCACGTAACGTCTTAACATAGTCATTTCCCCATGTTATTATAAATTCACTGTTTTTGTTGTACCCTAATTTAATAATAACTAACACTTACTGCATGTTTACTGTGGTTTATGAACTAGGCATGGCTCTAAGAACTTTATGTGCATTAACTCAGTTTGATCTTCACAGTAACCCTATAAGATGTACCCTTTTATTACCATTTTACAGATGATGAAACTCAGGCACAGAGAAGATAAATAATTTCCAAGATCACAGAATAAGTGGCAGGGTCAGGACTCAAACTCAGGCAGTCTAGCACCATTGTCTGTGAAGTGCTAAACTATGCTGGATTGACAGGCACTTGTGGTCTTTTCCAGTTCCAAGATTATTGCACCTGTGTCAAGACATAATTGCATTTCTTTACTTCTTCACAGATGAGATTATAACTCTGTCCTCACCTCCATTTTCTTTACTTTTTTGCCCTAATCAGGCCCCATCACCTTGCTCTTGAAGGCTAGGTCCATTCTCCCTTACTTTTCTGCTTGTGTCATAGTTTCTGTGAATCATAAAACTATCATAGCTTATGATATGTTAAAAAATTATTGTGGGGCTTCCCTGGTGGCGCATTGGTTGAACGTCCGCCTGCCGATGCAGGGGACGCAGGTTCGTGTCCCGGTCCGGGAAGATCCCACGTGCCGCGGAGCGACTGGGCCCGTGAGCCACGGGCGCTGAGCCTGCGCGTCCGGAGCCTGTGCTCCGCAACGGGAGAGGCCACAACAGTGAGAGGCCTGTGAACCCTCCCCCCCAAAAATTATTGTGCCTTTCCCCCATAGGGCAAATGAGCCTCTTAACAGTAACTCCATAGTTCAGCTCTCACCAGGTCTTTTTACAGCTTTTAAAATACTTGATCCTTGGGTTTCCTATTTAAAAGTGCTTGTCGTACCATCTGACATTGTGGAAGGTTGCCAGTCACAACAATTAGGACTTTGGTGAAAGTGCTAAGACTTCTGGATTTATAACTATTTTATGACTCCTTGGGCACCTTTTCCTTATATGTCAGTTCCCTTATTTAACATAAAGTGAAAATTTCTGTCTCTAAGGCCCTGGGACAGCAGAATATGTGTATATATGCATGTATATAAGTATAATCACATATGCACACATTATTTTTAAAGATACTACTTGTCTAAGGTAAAAAACATTTCAAACGGTACCAAGAGTATATAGTAAAAAATGAGTTTCCTTTCCACCTTTTCACCTACTGAGAGTTAAGCACAATAGGCAGTGTATAGACAGGCATATGTGTGCACATGCATGCACATACACACTCATTCCCTTTAAAAAAAAAGAAATGGTAGCATACTACATACATTGTTCTGTACTTGGCTTTTTTCATGTAAAATTTTAGATGGGGTTTTTTTTTGTTTTTTTTGCTTAGTAAGAAATGACTGTCTCCTTGTGACAGATCTGCTCTATTCAGTAGATTGTGTCATGTTCTAGTACAGTTACCTTGATTCTTTGGAACACTAGTGTGTTTGAATTTCTGTGAGGACATGTCAGTTATTCCTCTGAAACTAAAAATTTCTAAAACAGTTTTATATTTTTGAGAGGTGGAGATGTAGAATAGTATTTCTGCAAAACCATTTCTTTTTTTTTTTTAGGAAAAGAATTCCATGGCAACATCATTAAAGTGTCCTTTGCCACCAGAAGACCTGAATTCATGAGAGGAGGTGGAAGTGGAGGTGGGCGACGAGGTAAAATACTTGTTGCTCACAGGCCTGGGTGTTACACAGAACGTTTGGATTTGAGTCCATGTTCTGTCCCTGTTGTGTGAACTTGCTACTACTTCTCTCTCCCTATCGGTCTTTTTCCTTCTATCTTAAAAGTGAGGTACAGAATAGGAGATTAGGTAAATAAGGTGTTGTAATAGCTAAGAAAGTGGTGGACGAACGTTCCAGAAATCTCTTTGGAAAGCTATATAAAGCAGTTTGTTATTCACCTGGACATTAGGAGGCAGTTGTTTAAATGATACCTAGTTAGGTAGTTAATCTGACCAGTTTGGGAGTTCCCTGATATGTTGATAGTTACTTGTAACACTTTCATTTCCGTTGTGTCTAATTCCTTAAATTTGGAATATGTCTTCTCACTTAACCTTTATCCCTGAAATTCTCAAACTAAGGAGGGCATTATAGAAAGTGGACTTCGAAGTTTTTTAGTGCATTATTTGCACTTCAATGTGTGCCCTGGGGTCTTCTTCCACATCTACTGCATTGACTAAATAAATAAAGCCCCAAGTCAAATAATCATGGAGTCCTGCCATAAGGGGTTAATTTTGGGGGGCACTGCCCAGTTACTGATGAACACTTGCTCTTAGTTCTTTCGTCTGATGCTTTTCCTCTGCTTTGTTAATGTCTGCTACTGATTCCTCCTCACTTCTTACTTCCCCCAGGCCGTGGAGGATATAGAGGCCGGGGAGGCTTTCAGGGGAGAGGTGGAGACCCCAAAAGTGGGGACTGGGTTTGCCCTAATCCGTAAGTATACCATTTATTTTGGTGGATGTAAGAGTTCGGATTGGGGTTGGAAGGTACAAGAGGGGGTTCTGAATCCATTGGAAACTATTGAGCATTTTATTTTCCTCCTTTCTCAGGTCATGTGGAAATATGAACTTTGCTCGAAGGAATTCTTGCAATCAGTGCAATGAGCCCAGACCAGAGGACTCTCGTCCCTTAGGAGGAGGTGGGTCAGCCTTTAACAGCATCTGCATGCTATTAATCTTCTGACTGGCATTAAGGAGACTTTCCATTATTCTGCTGGCCTTACTAGTTTGCATTTCTGCCTTGCAGATTTCCGGGGAAGAGGCTACGGTGGAGAGAGGGGCTACAGAGGTCGTGGGGGCAGAGGTGGAGACCGAGGCGGCTATGGTGGAGACCGAAGTGGGGGGGGCTATGGTGGAGACAGAAGTGGCAGTGGTGGCTACGGAGGGGACAGAAGTGGGGGTGGTTATGGGGGGGACCGAGGAGGTGGCTATGGGGGGGACCGTGGTGGTGGTTATGGGGGGGACCGAGGCGGCGGCTATGGAGGAGAGCGAAGTGGGGGGAGCTATGGAGGAGACCGTGGTGGTGGTGGCTACAGTGGGGACCGAAGTGGAGGCTACGGAGGAGACAGGAGTGGCGGCGGCTATGGAGGAGACCGAGGTGGCTATGGAGGCAAAATGGGAGGAAGGTGAGTATTAGAATGTACATGCTAACCTTTCTACCTCACTGCTCTTAGATTTTAGAGTCTGAGCCCTTTTCATCACATTTTCTTCTTGTCCAGTTTTTTAGAACTTGAATTTCCCATTGTCAACTCTTTCAGTTAGGTTGGAGAAGATCCGTTTAGTTTCCTGCTTAGCAATTCCTAAAATTTGTTTTGGAAATTCTTATTCATGATCTTTATATTTGGATGAA
Organism: Hyperoodon ampullatus; assembly: GCF_949752795.1. NCBI lineage: Eukaryota > Metazoa > Chordata > Mammalia > Artiodactyla > Ziphiidae > Hyperoodon > Hyperoodon ampullatus. The sequence goes on from NC_136932.1 coordinate 50,985,624, forward strand.
TGTAGGTAAATGTGTGTGTATTCTTTCTCATAGCTAAAGATAATTGAGATTGAGAGATGATTTGAAACTGTATGTAAATCAGGGATTCTTAATCTAAGTGAGGGGAGAGCACACCTTTTATAGGAGTGTGCTTTTTCAAATCACATGTGCTACCTTGCAGTTGTTTCTCTGGAAATTCTGTTATACCTTTTCCAGATGAAAATCACTGGTGGTACTGATGGGAGTGTGCTGTGCACGTGAAAGCTGTAGAGGCAGAAAAAGTTGAATAACCAGTGATGTAAAATAATTTCAATTACTGTGCCAGAGACAATATAGGGTAGCAAGAATTAGTAAAGCATGTAGTTAAGAGCACAGAGTTTGGAGACAGACTGTCTTCTTTCAAATCCTCGCTCCACCACTTATTAGCTGCTTGATAAGCAAGTAACTTAACCCTTTGGAGCATCAGTATTCTCATCTGTAAAATGGGGCTAATGATATCTCCTTCGTGGAGTTGCATTAGATTATGTTACAACGGTTGCCATGGTAACCATGCCAGGCCATGGGGCCATGGTAATCACTGTATAATTGTTAGCTATTAGTAATTATCATCTATTAAACACTTCTTACTGTGTGGCAAATCCTGTGAAAGTGTCTTTGTATACTTTAGTTCTAGTCCTTCTGTCAACCCCAGAGGTAGATGTACTTCCCATTTTACAGAGTTGGAAATGTTGAGTAACTTTTCCAAGATTGCATAGTAAGTGGCAGGTCCAGAATTCTTACATGAAAGTGTTTGCTTGCTTATTCCACTATATTACTCTTCTTTTTAGAGTGCTGGAATGGCAAAGTCTCTGACCTGAAATACCACAGTGGTTTAGAGTCCTTATTCTAGATGGAAAAATTTTTAAGAGAGTTAGTGATAGCAGGGCTTCTAGGAACTTTGTGTGTCTTAAAGCTGATAAATTAGACATTTAGTAAGCACCTTCTTGGAGCAGAGAAATATATTAGGCATGATGTCATTCTTATAAAAATTGTCAAGCTGATGCCAGTCACCAGCACCCTGAAGAAGTGTCTGATGCTTCCTCTTGGTAGAAAATTAGAATTTAGTCTGGCTCTTTATTTTTCATTCCTAGAAACGACTACAGAAATGATCAGCGCAACCGACCATACTGATGACTGTTTCGAATGTTCCTTTGTCTCTGACATGATCCATAGTGAAATTGCCAGAGTTTTGCCTGCTGCTCTCCTCGTGGCCTCTTCTTGCATAGTGAAATTAAGTGACATTTGGATTTTTATTTGGGTGGGAGGGCTGGGACAGTTTTTCTTTTAGAAATGTCCATTGAAATATCCCCCTTTAGTTTCCAACCTTCTCCTTCCCAACCCTTGAAGCTAAGTGCGTTGTAAAATACTGCCAGAATGGAAAGTGTTTTGTAATACTGCAATAAAGGATGCTTGTTTTGTGGACTTTTGTACATTAGTGCATTGTTCTGTCACACTCAGGATGCAGTTACAGCAGATTCGAACTCTAAAGAATTAGGAAATGAATTCTACTTCATGAAATTAAAATGTTACTTGCAACCATATTTATTGAGTTCCTACTCCGTTTAGAATAGTAGTTTCCAAGCATGACTGCATGTCAGAACCACCAGAGGAGGTTGTCAAATTCCAGATTCCTAGGCCTCACCCCAGGTCTACTGGATCAGAAATTGGTGGGATGTGGGGAGGTAGAGCTGGGAATCTTAATTTATCTTAAGATCACCAGGTGGTTTTGATAAAAACCAGGTTTACAGCTGAGAACCATTTATTTAGGGCAGTGTTCTAGACGCTGGGAATATGGGGGTCCAAGGGCTAGGAAGGAAGAGTAAGTGTTTGACAAACCAGGGTTAAGATACCAATGTACATAATGTGTTATTTGATATTTTTTTAAAAACTATTTTTCCTACCCTTACCAAGGGTAAGGCACTGCATCAGATGCTGGATTTATTGCTCATCAAGCAAACAGACAGTATATAGTCTGATAAGTGCTCCAGTAAGAATAGTACAGGGAGCTTTGAGGGCTGGTTGGAAGGATACTTAATCCAGTCATGTGGGATTGGGAAAGCTTGGTGAACCTTGAGGGAAGAGTAGGAATTGGCTAAGTAAAGAGGCTGGGGTGAGAAATTGGTGTTCCTAGCAGAAAACGGACATGAACAAACATTAATAAATCAGGAGTTAAAAGAGTGAGGAACAGGCTGTGCACTTGAGAATTGTATGTAGTGCATTGTGATTGGAGGAAGAAGTTTAAGAATGGGCATGCAAAAGATAAGACTGGAGAGGTAAGCCAGCTCTAGGATAAGGTCCTTGCATTTTATTTTCCCCCTGCCTCCATATGGGGAGTCATTAAAAGATTTTAAGCAGGGGAATGGCCTGACCTGAGTGGCATCAACTGAAAGATAATTATGGCTGCCTTGTAGAGAGGCTGGACTGGAGACAAAATGGTATACCAGGTGAGAGATGATACAGGTCTGAGCTCAGATAGTGACTGGATGAGGAGGAGATAATAGATTTGAGAAGTGAAGGGGGAAATTTGATGGGATTTAGCTGGATGTCAGAAGTAGTGGGGAGAAAAGAGTCAGGTTTCTGGCTTGGGCAGTTGGGTAGATGTGCTGTTCATTGAAATAGGAAACACTGGAAAAGGAAACAGGTTTGGGAGTAAGATGAGGGAAATGAATTCAGTTGTGGGTAAGTAGAATTTGGGGCACTTGTGAATGTCCCAAGTAGGGACATTCAGTCAGCAGCTGGGTGTGCAAATCCGCAGCTCAGAGAACAGCAGCACTCAACATTACGTGCCACTGATCTTCCTTACTGACTTCTGTCTCGTTTGCTAGCTTTACTTGCCCTTTACGTGTTAGAAGTTTCTCAGTTTGTTCTGATTCCCTTTCTTCTATTTATACTCACTTTTATCCTGGGTTTTATATGGTGATGACTACACCAAATTTATGTCTCCAGTCTGTCTTCTTCCCTTAGCTCTGGATTATATCCAGCTGCCTACTTGACTTTTCCACTAGGATGTATTTAACATAACTTTTTTTTTGGTGACTTTACTGGGACTGAACAGAACTTCTGATCTCCAAATCAGTTTCTTTCTTCCTAGTCTTCCTCATCTCAGTCTTAATCTACCCAAATCAGATCAGATAAAAAACTTAGAACTTACATTTGATTTCTCTTTCACTCATCCCATACTTGCAGGTCCTTTTAATTCTACCTCCAAAATATATCCTGAAACCATCTTTATATTCTTAGTTCTAATCCTGGTACAAGCTACAGTCATCACTTTTCTGGATAACTGCAATAGCCCATTAATAGGTCCCCCACAATCTTGCCCCTCTAAAATCTATTCTTCACACAGCAGCTAAACAATATGGTAACGATGTAAATCAACCTATACGTCATGCCTCGTTAAAACCCTTTCAGTGACCTCCTGTTGTATATTGGCTATAAATTCCTTACCTTGGCTTACCAAGCCCTGTATGATCTGGCCTTTGTCTCCACAACCTCATAGGAGAACCTTTTTCCATACTAGCCTTACCTTAACCACATTGGTCCTAATCTTGATGGTAAAAAACATGCTTCTGTTTTAGTATCTTTGCATGAGCTTTGTGCAGGATTCTCTTTCCTCATATTCACATGGTTGACTCCTTTTCATAACAGTGTTGGGTCAAATCCCACCCTCCCTCCCAGGTGTTTGCTGACCTTCATATCTAAAATACTTCTTCCAGTCACCCTCACATCACCTCTTATAATGTCCTCACAGTACTTGTCACTATATGAAACAATCTTTTTGTGGTTAATTTCTCTCCTCCATTAGAATGTAAGTTCCAGGAGAGTAGGGAACCTCTTCTGATGTTCACTGTTCTACCCCAGTACCTAGAACAGTGTCAGACACAGAGTAGGTACTCAATGAATATTGACTAAATGAAAGACTATTATTATAGATTTGAGTCATTAGTATATAAATGGTAATTAAAGTGATGAGAGTGGATATGATTAAAATAAGACTAGTGGTTTTTCATCTTAGCTGAATACTAGAATTAGCTAGGAACTTTTTTAAAATGCAGAAGATGTCTGGGCTCCACTCCAGAACAGTGGAATCTGTGAGGCCTGGGACATTTAAAAAACAAAAGCCCCAATTGATTCTAATGGTTTTGGAGTCTAGAGAGAAAAGAGCCTAGGACAAAACCCTGAGAAGTACCAGTATTTAAGAGATAATAGGGAATTCCCTGGCGGTCCAGTGGTTAGGACTCCATGCTTTCACAGCTGAGGGCCTGGGTTCGCTCCCTGGTTGGGGAACTAAGATCCCACAAGCCACGTGGTGCAGCCAAAAATAAAAAAAAATAATAATAATGGAAGAGGATACTGAAACAGACTGGGAATACCAGTGAGGTGTCAGTGGAACCCAGGGGAAGAGTGGACTTCAAGGAGGGAGAAGCTAATGGGGTCAAGTGCTCGAGTTGGCCAAGTCACATAAAGGATAGAAAGCATTCATTGTATGTAGCAATACGGAGGTTATAAATTATCTTTGCATGAGATTTCTCAACCTTGGTGCTACTCACATTTTGAGTTGGATAATTATTTGTTGTGGAGGGCTGCCCTGTGCATGTATAGGATATTTAGCCACATCCCTGCCCTCTACCACAAGACACCAGTAGCAGCCCCCAGTTGTGATAACCAAAAATGTCTCCCGACATTGCCAAGTGTCCCTTGGAGGGGGCTGAATTGTCCCTTTTGAGAGCTACTGCCTGAGCAAAAGCAGTTTTGGTAGAGAATTGAATTCTGAACCCAAACTGAAGTAGGGTAATAAATAATAGAAATTAGAGAAATGGAGACAGGTAGTGTGGACAACTATTTAAGAATCTTGATTATGAAGGGTGATTAGCGGTGAGGTGAGCTAAGGAGAGGAGGCATCTAGAAAGGGTTATGGGTTTGTGGGGGGTTATTTTTAAGATGGATGGGAATTGATCATGTTTATACACTATTTGAAAGGAAATGGGGAAAATTGATGTTCAAATTCCTTGAAGGAATGGCACCCAGAACACTAGTGGAGGATTTTGCCTCGGAAGAGGAGAGTGCCTCTTGCACTGTAATGGAGGTAAGGTAAGTGCAGATGCTGATAATCGTAGTAACAGATGCCTGACATTTATTGGGAGCTTACTGTATGCCAGGCAATTATAAGCAATCCGTATGTGTTAACTCATTTAATTCTCGTAACAATGCTGTGAGGCGAGGAGGTATAGGGGAAAATATTCCTTTTAAATATAAAATCAGAGAAGAGGTGAATGGTGTAAATGATTTTGATTGCTACTGGAAAGGGGCTTTCAGAAGGGACACTGAGGAACAGAGACCCTGAAAGGTTAAGCAACTTACCCAAGATCACACTCTAGTAAGTTACAGAGCTAGGATACTAACCAGAGTATCTGGCCTTAGAGCCTGTGCTATCAACTACTGTATACAAGCATTCTTATAACAGGTGGCAAGAAGTTGAGGTAATTTCATCTGATGCCTTTTTTTTTTTCCCCCCGAAGAGAAATTATAATGGCCTACTGAGAGCTGGGGAGTAATAGGATAGAAAGTTTGAAGAGACGGCAGGAAATGTGAAGAGAGCAGAGAAGGCTTGAAATTGTGACTAGGAACCCATGAAATTTCCAGACAGCAGTAAGAACTCAGTTAAGATAGGAAGCAAGTATTTTGAGGGAACCAGTTTATGGATGTGTGAGTTTTCTCCACTATAAACATCAACCTGGTTATAGGATCAGAGGCAGTTTGATTCAGGGTTGGGGATTTTACTAGTCAGAGAGAGAGATGATAGAGGAAGTATGAGCATAGTGAGAATAGTGGTTGATGGATGGAGTCCCAGCTGAGTAGAAATTTAAAAAGTAAGAGGGGGCTAACAGAGAATGTAGGGAGGTCAAGACCTTAGTGTTATTGATGAGATTCAGAGGCCTGGTAGTGGGGATAAAAAGAGCTGGAGAGATAGAAGGTTTGGGTCAGAAAGTAGATGTTCACGATTTTGTAGATGGAGAAATTCCTGGGGATGACAAGGGCTAAGTGTGGCCATGGAAGTAGGTAGCTGAAGTGAAAGAGAGGGAAAAGCCTTTGTGGTTGAGCTGAGGGACTGAGGAACTGAGGTGTTGGATGGTTGTCCATAGGGATGGTGATAGCAAGACTAAGATTCAGGCAATGAATGAGAGAAAATAGGGAAGTGGGCCAGAGGGTGGGATAGCTCGTTTGAGAGCCAAGACCCTCAGAGAAACAATGACAGGACACTGTGACATTGGAAGGAATGTAGGAGGATGAGCAACACCTGACGTTTCAGCAAGAGGCCAGTTCAAGAGCAAGGTTTCAGTTATAGCACAGAGATGGGGGAGAATGTTTGAGGAAGAGATAGCGGTAGAGGGTATAAAGCCTTTTTTTTTTTTTTTTTTTGCCATCAGTGGGAGTGTCCAGAGGTCCCATTAGAAAGGGAGGAGAGGTAAGAGGGGGACATACATTTTGGATGGTGTCCAAAAATCCGTCCCAACATCCCCTGATGGCTGAGAAGAGTGGGCATTTCAGGCCTCTGAGAGAAGTTGGCCACGGCTTGGATTAAGCGTGTTTCTAAGAATATTGGATATAGGTAGCTCTGGTACTGGGAAGGCTCTGGTACCTTGGTGGCATACCAGACGGTCGGTGCTCTATGCAGACCTTTATGCTCCGTGCTGTCTTTTTTTTTTTTTTTTTTTTAATATTTATTGTATTGTATTTATTTTCTTTATCTTTTTTTTTTTTTTTTTTGGCTGCATCAGGTCTTAATTGTGGCCCGCGGGATCTTCACTGAGTCACGCGGGATCTTTTGTTGCTGCGCGCAGGCTTCCCTAGTTGTGGTGCGCAGGCTTCTCTCTAGTTGTGGCGTGCGGGTTTTCTCTTCTCTAGTTGTGGTGCGCGGGCTCCAGAGTGTGTGGGCTCTGCAGTTTGCGGCACGTGGGCTCTCTTGTTGAGGCATGTGAGCTCAGTAGTTGTGGCACTCAGGCTTATTTGCCCTGCAGCATGTGGGATCTTAGTTCCCCGACTAGGGATTGAACCCACGTCCCCTGCATTAGAAGGTGGATTCTTTACCACTGGACCACCAGGGAAGTCCCCTTGGTGCTGCCTTAAATCTTCTGGTGAGGACTGGTGAAATTAGTATTGAGGTCCTACTGAGCAGAGACTGGTATCTGGCTGAGTAATGAGACATCCCCTGGAGAGACCCATAAGTATGGAAGAGGAGGGATTGGAAATCTGTGGGCAGGACTTTGCAGGGGTTGAGAGCCTGAATTATGTAGTTAATAAGGCCTTGTTTGTATCCACAGGCTGTCAAGGCCCAGGGAAATTTGGGTTAGGTTGCTCACCGGTGCAAACCTACAGAGTGGGCAAAAGAAAATAATCATTTTTCCATCTTTGGTCTTTGTGCCACACTATTGGAGGCAGTGTTGCTTATACCCCAGAATAGTGAAACTACTCTTTTGGTTTTTACTTACAACTCTGTGAAGCAAAACCTGAATTTGGAAGTGGTAGGGCAGGTGGGCAGATAAATCTCAGTGACATATACCAGGCTGGATTCAGAATAACTGGACTACTCTAGGACCTGGAATGTGGGGAAGTAGAAGGGAACATTTATGTCACTTTGGGCTTTCCTACTCGATGGGAAGAACTTGATCTCTCATTAGACCACTCAGTAAGACTGAGGAAGTAAAAGGACTTTTAAAATCTCTGGTGGCCACAGGCTCACATGGCAACACTGAAGAGAGGAAAGGAGAGAAAAGAAGTCCACATTTGAGTGCCTCCTATGGAATGCCAGGCACCGTTAGGCTTTATATTATTGTTTAATCCTCACAGGAGCCCTCAGAAGTAGTACACATTAATCTGTTCATATTGTAGGTGAGGAAACAGAAAGGTTCAGTAACTCGTCCAAAGTCAAAGATCAAGCGAGTCATGGACCCTAGGATTGGACTTCAGATTTGTCTGACTCTGAAGTCTGGGCTTTTCCTTTCTGATGGAGGATGTAGCTTTTTGGGATTGGTGGGATTGGTCCTACTGGCAAAGGGAAACTGAAGCCTTCCGTAAAAATAAGGGAGAAATTAAGGCAGTCTTAGAGAGTAAATAGAGTCTGTCAAAGGGAATGACCCTGAGGTAGGTAGAAAGCAGGTGTAAGAGAAGATACAGCAGAGAGGATGGTTGGTCTTGATTAAGCCTAATTTATCTCTTGACCACTGATAGGAAACGGGGAGAGGGGCAAGTTAGTAAGAGGAAATGGTCCAAGAGCCAAGCTTTCCAGGATATTCTCCCATTTTCCCCTCAGCAGCCACCTCTGGGCAGAGGCTCAGCTTTAGCTTTGTCATCAAATTCTGGGCATAGACAAGCACTTGATTTAGGAAGGCAGGCTGGCTGCCCAGAGCAGCTTTGTCTCATGGAAGGGACATGTGGCTGAGTAGGGGAGTGACCAGCCAGGAGTGAGGAGACCTATGTTTCAGTGCAGCCCATGAGGAAGGGAACAGTAGTGGTAGGTGGAGTGATGCTCATTTATTCATGGAAGGTAAGTATTAAGATTATTTTCTCAGGGGAGCCTGAGAAGCATCCTTAAGGAGAGAGTGGGAACTCAGCCAAAAGAACTGACCTAATTGGAGGTCTCAGCAAGGATCTGGAGCTGTTTCCTGATCCCTTGTGTCCAGGACCCTGTGGCCTGTGACTTGTGTTTTTGTGGTTTAGAGAAACAGGACGGAAAGGCAGAGGTACCAGACCCTTTCTGGGCATTTAACTTCTTCTGTTGGTCTGACGTGGCACTGGACTTTGAAAGAAACAAGGGGTTCAGCTGTGCAAGTTGAAAGTCTTGGATATTTAACTCTTCTGGTTTCTCAGGCTCTTTCCGGAACCTCGTGAACTCTACGTTCATGCTGGTCTTAGGCACTTCATATACAAAGAGAACCTTGTTCTTCAGCTTGTTTTGGATCCAGGGATCAATTGAGGCCAAAAGAATTAATGTTTCTTGTAGCTGCATTGAAACAAAGGCCCTGTGGCTGGCTCACTTCAGGTCAACGCTGGGAGGGGAGGGGGAGCTCTGTCTACAGGCCCTTCTGGCCCCGGGGAATGAGGTCAAGGGGACAGTGTCTATGGGCGTATTCCCCTCTTCTCTGGCATGAAGATAGGTGGGAGAGGCTTGGAGGAAGGGTTGAGAAGAGGAAGAGGTGGGCGGGGATGCCTTACGCTCTTTTTCACAGACGGGCTCTTTTCCACATCCAGCATGTCGAGGACCAAGTGGAGCACTTGTGGGCTGCGGATCCCCAGGACACCCTGGCAGAGGCAGGATGAGGGCGCCTAAATAGTCGGCCCCAGGAAGATGCCCGGTCTACACTCTTCCATTCTAGTGCCCTTGTGATGACCCTGTGCCTGGAGAGGAGATATGGCTTCCCAGCAGAGGTAGCACTTTCCTTGCCTTTTGGGGCCACTTCATTGGGTTCCAGTACAATATTTTCACCAGAAGAGTCAAGATAGTTTCTACATGTAATATATAAGCAATGCCCCTCACACCCTTCTCCTGTCCCTTATACCACCCACCTCCAATCCTGAAGAAAATCTTTTCCTGAACTCCTGATAGGGCTGGGATTCTAAAATAAAAAAGGAAACAAACAACTTCCCCAAACTTTACAGCCCTTTCTTCCCTTCAGTAACTGCTGGACTGCCCGCTCCTCCTGCCATCAAAACATCTGGTCAGAGTAGCGGAGCTGGCCTTACCAAAGAGATGACTGCTTCCTGGCGTGCAGTGGCATTTGAGCTCATCAGTTGCCTGGAGAAGGGAGTGAGCGTGTTGTGGTCCAGTTAAGGGGAGGGGAGGAAGGCTGGCTGCTTCTTACAGTCCAGAGTGAGTCAGGCATAAGGCTGATGTGTGATGTTAATTTTATTAACTTCCTCTTCTTATTTCTTGGGTCAGGAAAGGGGCTGGGAGGGGAAAGGAAGGTACTACAGTTTTCCAGGGGGCACTAAGTGACGATCAGGACTCGCATCTGTCCAGAACATTACCTTTTACAAGTCCCTTTCATGTCCTCACCTTAATCGGAGCTTTATAGCAACCCTGAGTGGTAGGTATCATCAGCCCCTTTTTACAGAAGAAGAAAAGCCCAGAGGTCAGAGAGTGACTTGGCCAAGGGCACAGGCACGTGCGAGCTGAGAACGGGCCGTGGTTCCCAGCTCTCTCTGACCCTCTGTCCCCTTCTCACAGCCTAGGACTTGGCCCTGGCAGTTCCCAGCCCAAGCCACTCACGCCTCCACCAAGTTCATCATTGTGGGCTTCATCTTGAGCTCTTCCACAGTTTCAGCAATAGCCTGCCTCATAGCCTGACGAGGGATTAAGGTGAGACAAGGATTCAGGGGTGTACCCTTAAGTGCTTCTCAAACCTTATTGAATGTTTACTTTGTGCTACATATGTGATCCTTGCCTCGAGGAGCTCATGCTCTGGGGGGGAAAGCAGACAAGTGGAACAGTCAGTCACACTCCTGAACTAAGTGTAGGGGCAATAGGAGGGTCTCCTAGCTCAGTCTGGGTACCAGGAAGACTTCCTGGAGGAAGTGATGCCTCAGCTGAAACCTGAACATGGAACATGAGTTAACCAGGTAGAGGGCTGGGGGCAGATTTCCCGGGCAAGAGGGAGAGCATGTACAGAAGCCTGGAGGCAAGAGAGAGCACAGAGAGGTTAGGGAGCAGAAAACAGTTCAGTTTAGCTAGGTGACCAAACGGACTCTTCAGAGTGGGGCACTCTGAGTAATTACACTGGGACTGCAGGTATAAATCAGGATGGGGTGTTCCTAAGCACAGCTGGTGTGTGGCTCTGAGTGGGAGTGTAGTGGGGCTAGAGAGGCAGGCAGGACCTGGGTGGTGAAGGGCAGTGTAAGCCCTTCTGAGGGCCTGGGGAGCGATTGAGAAGTTCTGTGCAGAGGTGAGCCGCAATCTGATTCACAGTTTAGAGAAATGTCTTCAGCAGTTCTGTGGCTGGTTTTGTAGCAAGCTATAACAAAGATAAAAGCAAGGGAGCACAGAGGAAGGCAGGGTGATTCTGTTGTTGGTGATCTGGGAAAGCTTCCCATAGGAGGAGGTGTTTGGACTGGCTTGGAAGGGACAATCGTATTTTGATAGGCAGAAGGAGAAAGGAGTTGCTTACCAATGGGACTGAAAGCATGCGGCAGTTTTCCACCTTGCAGGGGAGGGAGAGATGACTCAAGGCATTTTAAGCTGAGAGAATGGCCCGCATGAAGGCAAGGTGGCTTGAAAACAGGGGCTGCATTAGGGTGAATGTGATGCTTTGGGGGGCAGCATGGTGAGAACCAAGCCAGGGGAGTCTTTAGAGAAAGGTAGAGAGACAGGTTTGAGCTGCCTGGACTTGGGAGTTTTGGTCTCACTTACGAAGAATGGTTCATTATATGTCTTCCTCCTGAGCAGGTCAAATGTGAGTCCTTCCAGGCCCTGTGCCTGGATCTGTTCCAGCCCAATGATCTTGAGCATCTGGCTGGCTTCAAAACGGTGCTGAGGGCAGGGGTGGGGAAGACATGAAGGACAGACTCCCTTTCTCATCCCCCAGCCCTGTCCTAGTCCTGGAGAAGGAAGGGTACTAGGCAGCCCTAGAGCTTACCTCAAGGACACTGGAATAGCACAGCTGGTCTAGGATGGTCCTGATGACCGTGGCTGAGTGCACACCCATTATCTTGACCAGCATACTGAGTGCCTGTGGAGGTGGGCAGGGCAGGCTGGGGTATACCAGACCAAGAGGCATCTGGATGGCCAAACAGGCTTGAGGGCTAGAACTTGTAGGGAATAGGTGGGGTCCTTTCTCCTTCCTCTTGGCCTCGTGAGTGAGAGCATAAGTTCATGTGCACACACGTGTACATATGTGCATGAACACCCATACACATCGAATGTACACAGACACGTGCACATTTAGCGTCCATACGACCCTGTACTCATATGTATATACATACTGACAAAACACACAGAGACCCTTTGGTGCTCCTTGCGGGAGCTTCTTTTCTCTGGGATAAGGATGACAGGGTCCAGACCCCACCAGTCAGCACCGGTTCCCCAGTCCTCCCCAGGGAGCTCGTCCTCCTGCCCCTCACACCTGCATCTGCTGGGTCTTCGGCCCTTGGTGCAGGCACTGCAGCAAGTACTCTCGGGCTGTGCTGCTACAGGGCCTCAGGAACCCCAAGCACAGGGCCGCCTCCACTGCTGCCTTGTTCCCTGACTTCTTTATCAGCATCTGCAGCACAGGCACCAGCTTCTCTCCATCCTCGACCTGAGTCCTCTGAGAGGGAGATGAGGGAGACGGGTGGTGGGACTATGTCTTCAGCCAGGCTTTGTCAGGAAGGCAATTCATTACTGCTTCCAGACCATTCTCCCTCCTCCTTAAGGTGAATCTCACGTCATGAGATTATTTTACCCACTTCCCTTATTTTTGCTGTCATCTACTTGCTCCTAGGCCGCATCCTTTCATTTCTCTATGACTTTTCTTGTGGATGGATCAATGTTATTCTCTAACACTTCTGCCGTCTTAATTCCTGGCATTTGAAAAAATATACATGTCACTGATCCAACGCCTCTCCTCCAATAACCTTGTCCTCTACTCTGTGTCAGCCACTAATTCCCACAGAGAGACTTTATCATTACCCACTACTCCAACTTCTCTATGACCCCTCCCCCCATCTTTCTGGTTCTCCTCTGATGTCAACAATTGTTGGACTCCACAAAGACTAACAATTCACTGAGCACCTTTTCACTGCTCCTCACTTTCTTCCCTCTTTACCCAGCTTCAGTTCCACGGCCCTGCTCACTCAACACCTTTACCACCTCTTGCTTCGTTGTACTCAACTCTCCACCAACTCTGCGCCTGCACTTCCTGGCGGGAAACAAAGTTATGATGACTAATCTCACTTGAAATGTATGAACACAAACCTCGTGTAGACCCTTAATGCTGCCTAGTGATCAGACTGCTTTTCCCCGGGGAGTTCTCTTTCCCAGCCTTCTAATTCATTCTCTTTCCTCTGGAATCTCTAACACTTCTTCCTCTATTCTCTTAAGTTGATGACCTTGCTTCCTACTTTACTGAGCAAATAAAAGCAACTAGAAAAGAAGTTCCAGAGACACTTACCACCACCTCTGTCCAACTTTCAACACCGGCACCCATATGTTCTTCCTTTCCACGTGTTACAATGGACCGTGACCATCTATCTAAAGTCAGTCTCTCTACTCATGTGTTTGAGCTCATCCCTTCTCATCTGCTCAAGAACATTGCTGCATAATTCTTCCCACCCTCTTCAAGATGATCATTTTCCTAACGACTGGATCATTACACCTCAGCATTGAAACATGCTGTTATTTTTCCTTTTTCTAGTATTTACCCCTGCTGCTGACTACAACTCTTTTCAGCAAAACTTGGAAAGCTGTCCATGCTTGCCAACTCTAACTTCTTTCCTCTCATCCTCTCTTAAACCCACACTATTCAGGCCTTCACTCCCACCTTCCCACTGGAATGGTTCTTTTTAAAAAATATTTATTTATTTATTTATTTGGCTGCGCTGGCTCTTAGTTGTGGCATGCGGAATCTTCACTGTGGCATGTGGAATCTTTTTAGTTGCAGCGTGTGGGATCTTAGTTGCGGCATACGGGATCTTTAGTTGTGGCATGCGGGATCTTCAGTTGCAGCATGCGGGATCTTGAGTTGCGGCATGTGGGATCTAGTTCCCTGTCGAGGGATCGAACCCAGGCCCCCTGCATTGGGAGTGTGGAGTCTTACCCACTGGACCACCAGAGATGTCCCCACAATGGTTCTTGTTAAGATAATCAGTGATTCCCACATTGTTAAATCCATTGGATCGATTCTCAGTCCTTATATTATTTGATATGGTTGATTTATCTCCTTTCCTTGATATATGTTCTTCACTTGATTTTCAGAATGCCGCACTCTTGTTTGTCTTCCTACCTATTGGCCTCTTCTCAGTATTTACTGGTTCTTCCTCTTCTCTCTGACCGCTTAACACTGGGGTGCCCCAAGGCTTGATTCTTGGTTCTTAGTGATCTCATCTAGGTGAATGACATTAAATGCTACTTATATGCTGACAACTCATAGATTTCTTCCTCTAGCTGTATATCTAACTGTTTACTTGCTGTCTCCCTTGGAGGTCCGGTAGACATCTGAAACATAGCTTGTCCAAAATTGGGCTTTTGATATTATAGTACCTCCAAGCCTGTTCCACCTGCAGCTTTCTCCATGTTAGTTGGTAACAACTCCATCCTTTCAGTTTTGAGGCTATGAACCTTGACCTCATCCTTGTTTCCTCACTGTCGTTTTTTAATTTTAATTTTAATTTTTAAAATTTTTGGCTGTGTTGGGTCATTGTTGCTGTGCGCGGGCTTTCTCTAGTTGTGGTGAGTGAGGGCTACTCTTCGTTGTGGTGTGTGGGCTTCTTATTGTTGTGGAGCACGGGCTCTAGGTGCATGGGCTTCAGTAGTTGTGGCATGCAGCCTTCAGTAGCTGTGGCTCGCAGGCTCTAGAGCACAGGCTCAGTAGTTGTGGTACACGGGCTTAGTTGCTCCATGGCACGTGGGATCTTCCCGGACCAGGGATTAAACCCATGTCCCCTGCATTGGCAGGTGGATTCTCAACCACTGCGCCACCAGGGAAGTCCCCCTCACTGTCTTTTTTTTTTTTTTTTTTTTTTTTTTTTTGTTTTTGTTTTTTTTTGTGGTACGCGGGCCTCTCACTGCTGTGGCCTCCCCCGCTGCGGAGCACAGGCTCCGGACGCGCAGGCCCAGCGGCCATGGCCCACGGGCCCAGCCGCTCCGCGGCATATGGGATCCTCCCAGACCGGGGCACGAACCCGCATCCCCCGCACCGGCAGGCGGACTCTCAACCACTGCGCCACCAGGGAGGCCCCTCACTGTCTTTTATAACTCACATTTAACCTGTCAGACTTTTGCTTTAAAAATGTATCCAGAATTGAATAACTTCTTATCAACCACACTGCAACCACCGTGGTCCAAGCCACCATCGTGTCTTACCAGGATTGCTTCAGCAGCCCGTAACTGGTCTCTCTGCTCCCAGTTTTGCCCCCCGCCCCTGCCCATCTTTTTTCAGCATAACAGTAAGAGTGAACCTTTTGAAACATAAGTTAGATTATGTTACTGCTTTGCTCAAATACCTATTCCACTCAGAGTAAAAGCTCAAGTACTTAAAAGTCATCCAGAAGGCCACATATGATCTAGTCTCTTTTAACATCTTTGACCCAGCTTCATTTCCTCCTGGTTTCTCTGTTCCCACTCCACTTCCTTCACATGGCCTCCTTGCTGTTCCTTGACCATGCCAAGTGTGCTCCTGCCTTAGGGCCTTTGCCTGGATTTGTCCTTTTGCCAGGATGCCTTCTCTCAGATATCTGCAAGGCTCACCCCTCACCTTCTTGTCTGTGCTCAGATGACAACTTCCAAATGAGGCCTTCCTTGTCCTCCATGTTTAAAAGTGCAACTCATCCCATCTCCACTCGGCATTCCTGATCACTCTCACCTTGCTACGTAATTTTTCCATTGCACTTGTCACCTCTAACATACTATGTAATTAAATTTATTGGTTATTACATGCCCCCCCCCCACTAGAATGTAAGCTCCACGAAAGCCGGCATCTCTGCCTGATTGGTTTGCTGACATATCCCAAGGGCTTAGGATGGTGTCTCACACACGACAGCTGTTTAATATATGTTTGTTGAGTAAATGGATGAGTGATGAATTCTGTTTCACGTGGAGCAGCGATGGGGTCAAAGTAAGAGGACCCTAAGGGGGAAAAGTCTTGAGTAGTGTCAGCAGACTCTCTTGGTCCCTGTACCCTTTTAGCAGAGGTTTTCCTTTAATAGGTTATTTTAAGGATGATAATAATGCTGATGAGTTATCACTTAAAAAAGAGTATAGGCGTTGAACTAGGTGCTTTACATATATTATCTCATTTAATCTTCTCAACAATGCTATAAGATAACTACTCTATCCATTTTAGAGACGGACAAATGACACCTCCGAAAGCTGGCTTTTCAGAGGTTGTATGACCAGTTAAGTGGCTATGCCAATGCTTCTGTCCAGGGAACCTATTCCACAGGGGACTCCACAAGGACAACGTCCTCCGCCATCAAAGCTAGGAGCTAGGTTACCTTCTCCCTGGCTTAACCCCCTGCCAACACCATCAATTACCTTGTCTTACCTCGCCCCAGTGACTGACTCTCCTCCCAATCACCTGTTCTTTGGGGACAGCAGCCCAGGAGTTCAGAGCCACCCGTAGCGCTGTCAGAGTATCCATCCTTTGTCCCTCATTTTGCCCCTTCAGCTGCTTGATGAGAGCTTGGATCACATGCTTATTCAGGCAACCTGGACAGGGAGGACCTCAGGTCAGGGCAGAGCCTCAGGGCTGCTCCTCTCTGCCAGAATCCATTTGACCCCTGTGCCTTCAAGACAGAAGCTCCAAGTACTCGGTCACAGGGTTGCCCGTCCCCTCAAGACACCAGAGCAGCTGGCTGAGCATGACGGCCGTTCCCAGAGCCTGCTCTCTCCCTCCCTCCAATCTCTTCTCGCTTTTCACCCCACCTTCCTCTCTCTGCCCAACAGTACATCAGACAATTCCCAGACCCTGCCAACGGCTAGGTTGCCGTGAGTGTACAGTCCACTCCCTTCTGTCCTTCCCCAAAGTGCAATGTGGCCGCACTGCTTCCTTCCTCACCTCCCCCCTTCTCCCCACCCAGGGAGAGGACATACTCACCCAGGATGGCCAGGGTTTGACAGGCCTCATACTTCACTTTCTCTGGGCCAGTTTGGGCCTGATTTAAGAGGTGGTGGGTGGGAACATGCCATAAGGTGGTGGAATGTCAGAGCTTTCAGGATCATCTCAGCTTAACTTTTCATTTTACAAATGAGGAAACCGAGGCCTAGAGAGTGACCTGTTTATGCTCAAACACAGGGTACAGGCAGGATGGTACGATGGAAGGAACACGACTTGGCAGTAAGACTTGTTCACATCCCTTTCTGGTATCTGGTAGCTACATGGCCTTGAGCAAGTTACTTGGCCCCTCAGAGCTTTCATTTTCTCGTTAGAAAAATGCAGCTACTACTACCTATTCCTAATATTGGAAGATTTAAATGAGATTCTGTGTAAGAACACAGACCCCCCATTATAAATTGGCATATAGGCACAGGCATTGGCTCAGTTGAGGTAGAGAATGAACTCAGTCCCAGTTTTCTCCTGGTTTTTTAGTTGCTCCTCTTTCCTGTTAGACAAAGGGGATCTTCAGATTCCCCCTTTCCCATCCCTTTAGATCAAGCTGCCCTTTAAATAAGCCAAGGGCATGAGATGGGGACATGCCACACAAGGCAGCTCTCTCCTCCTTGGATCTGACCCATAGTCCTTGAGCCTGGCGAGCCTTGTCAGTGCCCATGTGCCAATGCTCTACACACCTCAGGCTCTGTTTCCTCCTCTCCTGAACTCTGTGCAGCCCCAGACTCACCACCTGCCATAGTGCTTCCATGATAAACTTGTCTCTGACGCCCAGGCACCCCAGAGCCTGCAGGAACAGGGTTAGAGGAAAGGGAAGAGACTTTGGACACCACGGCCGGGAATTTCCATCCTCTGGCCACAGCTGGAGTTTATTCTTGGAACATCAGTCTACCCTTGCCCTCCACCTCAAGCATCTTTCTACTCCTCAGCTCAGGCAACTCCTGCCTGTAACCATGCCCCTCCACCCTTGCCACTTCTCACCTGTGCAGCATAGAGCTGCTCATCCTCTCTGGGAGACTTCAGGCTTTCTGCGAGTTCCTGCCCATCAAAGGGAGCCAGTGGAAGGGAAGAAAGGGATAAATTGAGTTCTACAACTATACTTTCAAACTGGAAGGAGCTCATCCAATCCAATCCCCTCTCCTCCCCTCCCTCCGTCTTGCAGGCAGCAGGCAGGGACCGAGGGCAGGAGGATGGTGTGAGCCCCAGGTAAGGGCACCCACAGAAAGAGAGTCTCTCCATTCTCCCCCCAGCCGTGGTCCCTGACCTTTAATCTTTGCCACTTCAGCGGGTCCCCAGTAGGGTCTAAGGGCTTGGATTCCATCTGAGGTTTTGTAATCAGCTTGCTCATTGGGAGATGGAGTTTTTGGATGAGGGTACCCTCTTTGAGGTACCTGTGTGAGAAATTGCACAGGTAGCCCTGGTCCTCTTGTTCCCTCCCTCCTTACTTCACAAACTCTTCTCTGCCTCTGGTTCTCAGCCCAGCTCAGAGGTGAGACCAGAGGAAGAAAGATGAGCCTCCTTCTACCCCAGGGTCTCCTCTGGGATGTGGAGGCTGACTTGCACCACGCCCAGCCCCACTCCAACCCTTTCTTCTCTTTCTTTCCTTTCCTAGAAGATGTGGAGGGCGTGGAGAAGAGGAAGGGGCCCAACACACCTAGGGTGATCTCTCATTTTCCACAGTATCGTCTGGGCATCCCGTTCCTTTTGATAATTATACAGGGTGTGCCAGTGCGTGTAGATCTCAGGCTGCTTGGAGTAGCAGTAAGGTACGGAGCTTGGCTTGCTCGGGTGCTGCCTCCAGCACTCCGGACTTGGGGGAAACTCCTCCTTTGGCATCTGGGGGGTGTGAGTGGCAGAGCTGTCACAGGGGGCATTCCTCAGCCAGGAAAAGGGCCAGGGTGAGAAGGGACTAGATGAGGGAAACAGCCCTTCAGCCTGTCATCTGAGCTGACGTCACAGCCACCTCCTAACCCACTGTGTGACTCGGGCAAGTTACTTCACCCCACCAAGATCTCAGTCTTCTCATCTGCAAATTGGAGCTAATAATCCTTGTTCTGTACCCCTCCCAGAGTGGTTGTGAAGAACAAATGACATAAAGATTGTGAAGCCATTGCTGATCTGCAAATTGATCTGAGTACAGTTGGCCCTCTGTATCCACAGGTTCCACATCCACAGATTCAACCAACCACAGATTGAAAGTATTTGGAAAATAAAAATTCCAGGAAGTTCCAAAAAACCAAAACTTGAATTTGCCACGTACCCAGCAACTCTCTACATACCATTTACATTGTATCAGGTATTATAAGTAATCTAGGGAGGATGTGTGTAGGTTACATGCAAATACCGCGCCACTTTATACAAGAGACTTGAATATCCATGGATTTTGGTATCCGCAGGAGTCCTGGAACCAATCCCCTGTGGATACCGAGGGACAACTGTACACAGTTTGGTTAGTTGAGCATCTCAGAGTACTTTGAAAAAGCTTCGGGCAAGGAGATGAAAAGGCAGGGGGCAAGGGAGATGTGGAGTAAAGAGGGAGGGCGGAAATTCAGGCTGCAGCTCCTTCATTCAGGCATTCAACAGATACTTAGTGAGCACTTACCATATGCCAAGCACTAGGTGCTGGGGATACAGTTATCAGCCCTGCCCTCATGGAACTTAATAGTTTTGTTGGAAAAGCAGGATTTCTTCAAATAATCTATCTCTTATACAATTGTGAAACTGTAGCTCTGGTTGCAGTGGAGGGTTTTGGATGGGTTAGAGGCTTTCTCGGAAGGTTTGGCTAGGATTCATTCCTGTCTCTTCTCAAGCCTTCCTGTCTCTACAACAGATCTCTGAGCAACAAGGAAGAGGGGCTTCAGCCAGTGGTTCCCAGTGTGGTGACTGAGAAGATCATCATAAGAGTTCTCGGGTGATTGTCGTGACTTCAGAAAATGGGGCATTGACTCAGTATGAGTAGGGTTGTCAGATTTAGTAAAAACCAAGCAAATAAAAAACGGGATGTCCTGTTGAATTTTGATTCCAGGTAATAAAGGCAATATTTAGGACATATTCATACTAAAAAATCTTCATTGTTTAGCTGAAATTTAGATTTAATCAGGCATCCCATTTTATCTGGCACCTCTAATGAGGAAGATCCCTGTGTTAATAAAAATGACTCATTATTAAGCCCTGCCTGCATAGCCTAAGCCTTACAGATATTGTCTCATAGCAACTTGATAAAGGGAGATGGGCAGGGGTTGGCTTGTGACAGAGGATACTCCTGAGGCTCAGGGAGGGAAAGTGACTTGTCCAAGGTCACACATAGTTAGTGGCAGCCCCAGGGGTGAGTGTCAGGGTTCTATGAACTAGCCTTAATGGGAAAGGATAGTCTGCTACCCCTCCTACTTCAACAAAGCTCCCAGGGTGGCAGAAGTTAGGGGTCTTACCTGGTGGCAGGACAAGGGCAGGAGAACAGGAACTGTGGCTCTTCTGAGTTCTATGGTACAAATGGGATGGCAATGACAAGGGTGGATTGAAGAGTCATCCTTCCAGTCTTTCATTTATTTAGCATTAGCATTTAATGAACGCTGTAGCAGGCACTGGGAGGTAAATAAGGCATAATTCCTGTTGTTCAGGGACTCATACTTTCCTGGTATCTTGGTCTGTGGAACAGTAAGATTGCCATAGCCTGGGAGCTTCTCAGAAATGCAGAGCCCCAGGCTCCACCCCAGACCTACTGAGTCAGGATCTTCATTTGAGCAGGATTCCTATGCACGTTGAAATTGGAGAAACACTGATCTAGCAGAGTGGTTCTCAACCCTGGCTGGGTATTAGAATTATTTGAGGGAATTTTTAACATGCCTCAGTCCTACATCAGACTAATTGAATCAGATTCTCTGAGGAAGGGGCCCAGGCACTTTAGAAAGTTCCCCTGAGGATTCTAATATGTAGCTAATGGTGAAAACCACTGGTCTCATTCAGTGGTTCTCAAACTTGAGTGTGCATTAGAAAGAACTGGAGAGCTTGTTAAAACACAGATTTCCTTATCCCCAGATGAAGACTCATCCCAGAGTGTTGATTCAGTCAATCTGGGGTGTGGTCTGAGAATTTGCTTTTCTAACAAGATACTGAGGCTGCTGGTCCTGGGAACATACTTTGGGAACCACTGCTCTAGCTGGTGAAACAGAACTGTTTACTGGTGATTAACAGAGGGAAACAAATGTGAAGATGGATAAAGGCACGTGTGGTCCAGATGAGGGTTTCCCAGAGGAGATTATACACAAGCCGAGTCTTCAGAGCAAGTAGGAGGTAGCCAGACAAATGAGGGGGAAGAGCAGTGGGCA
This sequence comes from Hyperoodon ampullatus, assembly GCF_949752795.1. Classification (NCBI taxonomy): domain Eukaryota; kingdom Metazoa; phylum Chordata; class Mammalia; order Artiodactyla; family Ziphiidae; genus Hyperoodon; species Hyperoodon ampullatus. The sequence goes on from NC_136932.1 coordinate 51,006,763, forward strand.
CGAGGAATACCTGCAAATCTCGGAGTTGTAAGAATGGGGTGCAGATGAGGGGGCAGCAGCTGGGGAGACACAGAGACGTCCCATCTTAGAGGGCGCTGGAGACTTACCCTGAGGGCTGTGGGGGGCCTTGAAAGTATCCAGGGGTCTGCCCTGCCTCTTCCCATGGATCTGCTGACATCACCCAGACCCCTGCCCGGGAGTGGGTGCCAGGGAGCTTTCCTTTTCAGGTCCCTATCCCTGACTCCACTCCTGTCCATTTCAGCCTCACCTTTGGTCCTTTCTGGATATTCCAGCCATGGGCACTTGAACATTGACCTGTTGATGTCAGAGATGTCGACTGATTTTTCATAGGCCATCCTCTACTCCTGGGGGAACCAGAGAGCACCTGGGTTGGGGAGGGGACTACAGGGACTACTCCCTTGTGGGAGCAAGGTCACAGCTCAGGGAGACCTGTCCTCTGTGACACAAGAGGGACTAGTGAGGTGTCTGAGCTTCTGGAGGTGGAAGCCTCCAAGTGCTGGGCAACCAGATCGCCTAGGTAAATAGAACACTCCGGTTCCATTCTGGAGTCCCAGCCTTGGCATCTACTTGCCTGTGGATTGAGCTAGTCACTTTCTCTCTGGGAGCTTCACTTACCTCATCTGAAAAGTGGGAAAGCCATGCTTGTCTGGCTAGGTAGAGGGGCAGTGGTGAGGCATAAATTCAAAAAGAAAGTCGAAGCGTTTAGTGAACTTCAAGCTCACGTAGCCCACGTTAGGAGCAGGGATTGTCCTTACGATCAGTCATCAGGAAAATGGCAAAAAAAATGGGAAAGCCCTATTCATACACACGCCTCCTTCCTTGGCAGCAAGAGATGTAACTCTTTTTTTTCTGTTGATCACTGAGCACATTTATTTTATTTCATTTTAGAAAAAAAAAATCTGAGTTTTAAAAAATATGTGGGGATTTCCCTGGCAGTCCAGTGGTTAAGACTCTGCACTTCCACTGCAGGGGGCCTGGGTTCAATCCCTGGTTGGGGAGCTAAGATCCCACATGCTGCCCACATGCTGTGAGGTGCTGCCAAAACTAAAAAAAATAAAAATAAAAGAAACTCTGGAATTATTAAAACAAAATATATAAGAACAGCAATAATAAAAAAGTGCAAATGTGGATAGTCACATATATTGACATGGAAAAGTAGAAATGCCATCCCTTTACAGATTTTATCTCAGAGTCTATCAGCTGTACATCAGCTTCCATTGCCACCAACAGCTGACTGTCATAGAGTCCTCGTGCTCGCTGAGCCACTGCTTCTGTCGAAGGTTTCATGTCATGTGTACTACACAGAATTCCTTTCATTGCTTGCAGTGATTGCTACACTGCAACCTCGACACCTAGCATAGTGCCTGGCACACAGCAGGCAGCTCGCTGTAGTGAGAAAACACAGGCCACCAAGTCCTCCGACTGGACCATCACTTCCAATAAACTGACATGCTGCACTGAGAAAGACAGCGTCACCATGTGGTTTTCCTGCCTAGAATGTTCAACCTGAATCTAAGTATGAGGAAACAATAGGCAAACCCACCTTAGGAAATATTCTACAAAAATCCCATCTGAACTCCAGATATCAATATATCTTAAGGACAAAGAAAGTCTGTTAAAGGACACTAAAAAGACCCGACAGCTAAATTCAGTATGTGCCTGTAATTGGAGCCTGATTTTAAAAAATAGCTATAGAGGACATAATTGGGACAATTGTGGGGATTTGATCATGGACTCTATGTTAGAAAATAATATCGTGTCAGTGTTAAATGCTACTCATTCTGTGGCTACGCAGAATGTCCTTGTTATTAGGAGATACACGCTAAAACTGCCGGGGGGAAGTGATATCACATCTGCAACTTTCATTTCAGAAAAAAATGTACATACCAACCATCTGTATAATATACATGTGTGTATATACACACACACGTATATGCACATAGATAAAGCAAATGTGGTTAAACATTAATATTTGAATCTAGATGAAGGGTATATAGGTGTATTCTTGCAAATTTCACTAGGTTTGAAATTTTTCAGATTAAAGATGGAAAAAAAAAAAAGCAGCAGCTTTGGCATTGGACCTTGGACCTGGTGCGTCTAAATGTTAATTGTACCACCTTCCACCCCACCTCCCCTGTTTTTTTGGTTTGTTTGTTTGTTTTTTATTTTTGTTTTGCTTTGGGGCTTTGGGCAAGTTATTTCCATCTCTTGCCAAGGGTTTTCCCCCATTGTAAACAGGGTTAATAATACTCCACGCCCCAAAGGGTTATGAAGATGAAGGATGGTGGATGCAGGGAGCTGACAATGCCTGGCACAGAGTGATCGTGCAGTTAACGCCGGCTCTAATTATGTGGATATATTTGCTAAGACAGGTTCACAGGAAGGAACACATCGATGGGAAAGTTGGAATACTCCCACCTGAAAAGTGCTGGTGCCGTGGTAGAAAACCACAAAATCCCTCCTTCCCTTTATTTGAAAGAACTGAGGTGTTTTGGGAGTGCCATGAAATCCCATTCCAGGGGCACGAGTGGTGTGTCAAAGAAACCCACTGCTGATAAGGGGTAGGGTGGGCTAGGGTGGAAGCCAGCAGAGTAGGCGGAAGGGCCAACCATGGTCTGAGGAAGCAAGGAGGTGTGTGGCGGGAAGTGAGAGAAACTCTTGGGGCCTGGGGGCTGGGAGGTAGTGACTGTTGTCTCCCTTCAGAGTGGATGAGCCACTGGTCCCTTTACCTGCTCTGTCCTGCCCAGGCCCCTTCTCAGAGAGCCTGTGCCCCCGGGCCTGCTCACTGCATAGGGCCACAACCCCCAAATCCAGGGTGGACACCAGATGTGACCAGCCCTGGATCCAGTGCTTTATGCTCACGAGGAAGGGGGGTTCCCGACAGGAAGTCAAACCAGCAGCCTGCTTTGTAATTGCATTGAGAATTTTAATGAAACTCTGATTTCTTACATTTGCCAGTCAGCCCTTCCCAGTGAGGGGCTGAGATGGGCGCTTTGGTCATGGGGCATGACTGTAGGAGCCCAGCCTCCCTCCCTCCTTCACCTCCAGAGGTGCTGACATCCTTCCTGGCTGCAGAGCGGTGGCTGGACGAGGGCTCTGAGCTCGGAGCCTAGAGACCTCCTGTGCACAAGGCAGAGCCCCAGGAGCCCTGGGAGGCTTTTACAGCAGCTGCTGCGGGTGGTGGAATCTGTGCCTTCCAAGGAGCGGGTGGGAGGAGGGCACTGGGGGGAAACCTCCCAAGCTGGTTAGGACAAGAGCAAGAAGCAAAGTTTGCACAAGTTCAGGTTCAAGGCGTCCTTTATCCTAGCTCAACTCTAAAGCGTTGATGTACTCCCGCACCCATTTCTTCTCTGGGTTGGCGCACACCTGGCGATTCTTTCTGGTGATAAAGCTGTGGGAGAGAAGAGGGTGAGACCTGGTCAGTGCTGGGAGCACCAGTTTTGGAGATGAGGTGGATTGAGGCAGGGGGGAAATGATACTGGGTGGGTTAGTTTTGGAGTTCCATACGATTGTATGGCGTTCAAGGAAAGAACATTTTCTCTTCTGTTGGGTCAAAGGGCTCCAAGCCAGAAGCAGTCCTGTGTGCATTTTAACCCCCTGCCCCCCAAGCCGCAAAAACACATGCAGCCTGGAGATCTAAGGGGATACGGGGCCCTAGGAGCCCAGGCTTGAGCTGGTCAACCACTTCTCAGCACTTCCTGTTTCAGACCCTGTGCTGGGTGCTGAAGATGCAGAGAAAAAGAGGTGTCTTCCAGGAACTGAGTCATGGCTGAGTAAGTGGGAGACGAGGTGGTGAAACAAATGTGTGATCTGGCCTTAGATAACACAGTGCCTTAGACACTCGACAGAGGAACCCATCTGTGTGTGCCTGGGTGAACAGAAGAAGGACATGAACTTGAGTCTTGATTTCACCACTTACTAGTTAGATTATCTTGGGCAAATCACTTAGGGCCTCTGAGTCTATACGTTTACCTCTAAAATGTGGAGAGAAATAATTCCTAGTTAGCACAATTGTTGTGAAGCTCAGATGAGATAGTACATATAAATTAGTTTTGAAAAATACCATGCATGTGTTGTTATTGGGGTGCTGCGGGACCTCTACTTTAGGGTGGATCAGAGCAACATGGGCCCAAAGGTCCCGGTACTGGACACCGTGGCTCGGAGAGGTTGAGGACCCTGAGATACTGGCAGATGTCAAAGCATTTCTACCAATTAACCGGCCAGAATGTGGAGGCCGGTGAGGGCAGGAGGCCTTATCTCTACAGGTGTTGATGGTGTAAGCTGGAAGGCTCACAGGCCGGGGATCATGCGCTACGTCCAGCTGCCTGCCTCACCTGTTTGCTGGGAGACTGGTTCTCTCTCAGGGACACCCTGGGTCTGGCCAGCAGTGCTACCCATTAACGTGTTACTGTGGAGCTAGTCCTGCCTATGGGGACCGTTCTCATTTTGGCTTCTCCTTCAGGATGCTTTCCTGCACCTTTTTGAGATGTTTCCAGACAAAGTGAAGGCTTAGGTTATCTGAAGAGAATGAGGATTTCTTGGCCCCTTTTCGTGCTCTATCATGGAGAGCGTTTTTTCTTAGGGAAGCTGCTTCCCCTTTTCTGAGCCTCACTCCGAGCCACCTGACCACCTCTCTTTCTCCCCTGCCTGGCGTGCAGAGAAGAGAAAGGGAGCAGAAGGGGTGTACTGGGCTCTGGTGCCTCCTAGTATTTGTCTTCTTGTTTGGGGTGGTGAGGGAGCTTCCGATGCAGACCCTGCCCTGGGCAAGCCAGGTGTCATACAGGAGAGCCTTCAGACTCACTGTCCTCTTTCCTCAGCCCCCTTGGCCTGAGGCCAGGAAGTTGAAAGGCCAGGAAGCCGACATCTGGGGGGAGGGTTGCCCAGGCTTCCTGCTGCTGCTCCCTGCTGAATGTGATACCGGCTAGCGCCCCCCCTTGCCAAGCCTTCTCTCCCTGCCCGCTCTGTGGGGAGCCTCTCCTGGCCTGACCTCCCTCCACCTTCACCTGCCCCTTGACAGCAGGTGTGCTCAACATGGCTGCTCTTCTCTTCTGTGCGCTTCGCAAGTCTCTGGCACTGGGTCTGGCGCACCGTAGGTGCTTCATGGATATTTATTGAATGAGTTAGTGACTGAGTGTTTTGCATTCACTCATCAAGTTTCACTTGTCATTTCTATGTATATAATAATACATTTAGAGGGGGAGAAGGATGATGATATAAGTTAACAACTTATCGGGCACCTAACTGTGTGCCAGGAAATATTCTAATTTTATCTTTTTATTATCCTCACTTTGACCCAGTGAGGGAAATACCTCTATTTTACTGCACTTTGCAGATGAAGAAATTGAGGCTCAGAGAGGTTAAGTGATGGGCCCAAGCTCATGCAGCTACTAACTGGCAGAGCTGGGATTTTAATCAAGACAGACTAGCCGGAACAGCCAAGACTGCTGTATTCCTGCCACTGTGACATTGGGAGACCCCTTCCTGCTATAAAAAAAATGTCACATCTCCGGCCCCAGCACCCTTTCCTCGGCTACAAACCCTTCACCTTACATTCCCTGCTGGACCTTCCATACAGTTGTTGTGCTGGCACCTTGGTCCTTTCCCTTTGAAACAGCTCTTCCTCAGGACTTCACGGGGCTCCACCTTCACCCTTCTCCAAGTCTGGGTTGAAACCTCAGCGTCACAATCAACCCCTCTCTCTTCCTTGCTACCGACCTCACAGCGCTTGCCAGGGCTTGCTGATTCCGCCTCAGAAGCTTCCTCACCCCGTCTCTCCTTCGCTTCAGGTCCTGTTCAGCCTCAGTACCAATCATGTGGACCACAGCAGCCTCTCCACTGGACCTCTCCTGCCTAGACTTTCCCCATTCCAACTCATTTCACACTTTTGCTTCATTGTGCTGACACTCAAGGCCCTCAGTGCTTTCCTATACGGAGACTCTACAAAAACCAGAGGAGAGTCTTGGCGACATCCCCTCTGCCTCATACACCCCGTCCCTCAGACCAATCCCAAGTCAAACAGCACTTTTTGCAGCAGACTTTGCCTAAATCCCTTCTCTTAGCTAAGCCCCGAGTCGCGGTGTGTTCCCTCTTACCTTTTGTAACATTCTTAGGCAGGTTGCCCTGGTCATTGCTACATCTGTCTTAGACTCTGAGCCCCAGAGGGCAGGGATGGTGGTTTACCCCACTCTGCCTGCCCATAATAGGTGCTCAAAGAAGGAATTGTTTTCCTTTTGAAAAATACTTGTTTTCAGAGATAAAATTAGTAGTGCTACATTTTTTTTTGGCTGTACCACGTGCCATGTAGGATCTTAGTTCCCCGACCAGGGATGGAACCCGCACTCGGAGTCTTAACCACTGGACTGCCAGGGAAGTCCCAGTAGTGCTAAATATTATTGCTATACTTCGAAAGATTCATCAGGACCAAAGGCCAAATCTGAATACCTGTAACTTTGCCAGTGTCACAGAAATTTTTGGATTAAAAAACTTCATCGTTATATGGAAAACTTCGTGATTGCCCCATTTTCATTCTTTAAGTCTCTATCATCTTAAACTTCTTAAGCCACTATCACTAATGACCTTGCTAGAGTAGAAAGAGGAGGCTCCAGAAACAGGCTCCATCCCTCTCTCACTTACTGTACAACCTTGGGCAAGTCACCAAACCTCTCTGGGTCTCACTTTCATTATCTGAAACATGGAGAAAATTATGCATACCTGTCAGGGATGTTATGATAAAATGTAGAGATAATGCATGTAAGACATGTGACACACAGTAGGCACTTCCTAGGTAGCAAGGATTATTATTTTTCTAAATGTGGTAGCTTACGTATTTAAAGGAGAATCTCATTTCATTATTTCTTCATCAATCAATAACTTATTTTTTTAACACGCTTGACTGCAACTAGGGCCTTGACCTCTGACCTCTCCTCTTTAGTTCCTTTTGAAGTTGCAGGTGGATTTGATTGGGTGTCGGATATGAGGGACTGCGGGGTTCTTAACTGGAAAGGGATGACTGAGTCGATCTTCTCCACCCAGGGGCATGGCAGACCAGGTTCAAGAAACAGTCACATCCGTAAAGATCAGAGATCTAACCTAGCCCATCAGAGTGGGGAGGATCCTTCAGGAACACCTTGTCTAGCCTTTTTCCACGATAGCTGGGGGATCTGAAGCTAGAGAGGGCGGAACCATGGCTATTTGAGCAGCCAGAGGATGGGTGGGAGTGGATGGGGTACCATCTCTGAGGGCTCATGGCCAGGGAACTGGCTCTGGGGCAAAAGGTGTCCCTCCCTCACCCCCTGGAGGGTTCCACAGGGCTGAGACTCACACGACTGCTGCCATGGAGCACTTGCTGCTGGTGTAGAAATATTCCCGGAGGTGGGCACGGGGCAGCGGGCGGGCGAGGTAGGCAAAGCAGCAGGGTGTGGTGTCCGAGGCATCTGGGAGAGGGAAGAAAGAAGAATCCTGGATTCATTGCCAGCGCACACTGGGTATTGTGCTGGGTGCTTTATATGAATTATCTTTTTTAAAGTTTTTTGTTTTTTTCGTTTTTAAAATATTTATTTATTTATTTGGCTGCACCGGGTCTTAGTTGCAGCACGTGGGATCTTTGTTGCCTCATGCGAAATCTTAGTTGCAGCATGTGGGATCTAGTTCCCCGACCAGGGATCAAACCCGGGCCCCCGGCATTGGGAGCATGGAGTCTTAGCCACCGGACCATCAGGGAAGTCCCTATATGATTTATCTTGAACAGACTATTATCCTCCTTTGGCTGAAACTGAGGCTCAGAGAGGTAAAGTCACTTGGCCATGGACACACAGTGCCAGACTGGGGATTCCCTCACCTAATCCTTGAGCCTTCCCTCTATACCACGACCCCATGCCTTTGGCTCTGAGGGCATCCTGCGTTTCCTGCGGGCCTGTCTTAGGTCTTCTGCCCTTATTCTTGCTCTCCTAGGATCCTCAGTGGGTTCAAAACTTGGTTTCTTTGAGACCTAGGGTGGGTTGCGGGGAGGCTTCCAAAACTCAGACTTCATGACTGAGCCAGGACCCCTAAGAGAGGCCTGAAGATGCATATTTTATCCTGTGACCCTCTGGCTGAGGCATACTGAGAAGGGCTCTGAACAGAGAAGGAGGACTTTTTGTTGGTCAGTTAATTTAGGATGGCCCTGGGAAGTGTCAGTTGCCATTTCCCAGCAGAGTAGTAGTGTTTCAGAGCCAAACAGAGCTGGGTTTGAACACTGCTTTCCTTACTTCCTAGTTGCGTGAACTTGGACAAGTTACTTAACCTCTCCGGCGTTCTATAAGTCGAGGACAGCTACTCAAAGAGTAGATGTGAGCATTAAATAAGGTGATATTTGCAAAGCGATCAGCACAGTGCTTGACCCAGAGTGGGCATTTAATTAGATTCAAGTCCCATTTTTTTCCATCTGTGAAATGGAGGGAATATGACTGTCCCAGGAGAGTTTTACTTAAGTGCTTAGAAGCTTCTTAGAAACCCTGCTGCTGCTAGACATGAGTTAGTCATGTTTGGAGATCAGCTCAAGCTGCCCCTGCCTGCTAGTATCCCCAGCATCAGTCCACACTCAGCGAGCACCTGTAGGGCTTGGGGTGTAGACCCTGATGACACATACAAGTTGTTCAGAGGGTCCCTGCCATGAAGTGGCTTTGAGATCTATCAGGGACAACTGGACATCTGGGTAAAGCAGTACAGGGGAATGTAAGTCGTAGGGTTCAGATGGTATAAATGCTACAGTTGAAAAGAGGGCAAGGTCTGGGCCAGTCTAAGGGTCGGACCCTGGGGGCTGTGGTGGTCAGGACCTGGACTTACATGGGGAGGCAGACGCAGGAGCGCAGAGGGCAGCCATGGCGAGGATGACAGTGAGGGCGGCGGCGGAGACCTTCATGGTAGCTGTGAGCAGAGGCTGTGGGAGATCCACGTGCTGTCTCAGGATCCTCTGCGGGGATTCTCTGCAGCTCAGGCTGGCCCTTTATAGGGAGCCCGGCCAGCAGAGGGGGCGCCCTCACTAGGGGAGTTTCCAAAAGAGCAGCCACACACTGGCTGATATCATAAGTGAAATTGCACAAAACAGAAAAGAAAACTGAAATAGCCTCCGGAAATGTGAGTCTCTCTCTCTCCCTCGCTCCTCTCTTCACTGCCCTCCAATCCAGAGTGAGCTCATCACTTCCCTCTTTGCCCTTGAGAAGAACCAGCACAAGCAGTGGCGGTGGAAAAATCTCTTCCTCTGCTGGCATCCTCAGCTTCGTCTGCCAGGGCAGGGGTCCTCCCAGAGGTCAGGAAGCTGCTTCCCTGGGGACAGGAGGAAGGGCAGTACGACGAGATCAGAGTCCAGGTGCCCTGGCTCTCGCTGCAGTGCTCGGTCCGCTAAGTACTGCTCACCATGAAAGGGTTCATGGTTGGGCTTCCCTGGTGGCGCAGTGGTTGGGAGCCCGCCTGCCGATGCAGGGGACAGAGGTTCGTGCCCCAGTCCGGGAGGATCCCACGTGCCGCGGAGCGGCTGGGCCCGTGAGCCATGGCCGCTGGGCCTGCGCGTCCGGAGCCTGTGCTCCGCAACGGGAGGGGCCGCAACAGTGAGAGGCCCGCGTACCGCAAAAAAAAAAAAAAAAAGGTTCATGGTTGGGACATCCTTGAAACTGGATGAAGTGGTGGTCTGGATTACAGCCGGGGTCCCTCCTCCATTCCAAAGAATTGGATACAGTCAATCTTCATCAATTCCTATTTGGATAATTCAGAATTAGTGACAGTTTGGCCTGGGTTGGACTGAAGTTGACTTCTGAATTACCTAAAAGTGTCTATTGACAGTAACAAAGGCAAACACATTAAAAAAAGCATAATTTAAGAAAAAGTAATCTTACACCAAGGATGTTTTTTGCTAGCTATTGTCACATATGTAACTTGGTGGCTGAGGGCGACTGAATCACCCAGAATGGGGAGAACTTGTCTCATTTCTTCCACCCGAAGACTTTGAGACAGGATGGTTATTATTCTCCTTTTATAAAAGTGGAAACCGTGCCTCAGAAGAGGTCATTAAGGTCCTCGAGGTCACACAGCAATAAGTGGGATTTGAACCCAAGTATTTTTTTTTTTCAGATTGACTTAAAAAAAGAAATTGAACCATAGTTGACTTACAGATTGTGTTAGTTTTAGGTATACAGCAAAGTGATTCAGATATATGTATATGTATAGATACATATATATCTATATATATATATACGTATTCTTTTTCAGATTCTTTTCCATTGTAGGTTATTACAAGCTATTGAATATAGTTCCCTGTGCTATGCAGTAGTTCCTTGTTGTTTATCTATTTTATATATGGTAGTGTGTATCTGTTAATCCCAAACTCCTAATTTATCCCTCCCCCACCCCTTTCCCTTTGGTAACCATAAATTTGTTTTCTATGTCTGTCAGTCTGTTTCTGTTTTGCCAATAAGTTCATTTGTATCATTTTTTAGATTCCGCATATAATTGATATCATATAATATTTATCTTTCTCTGACTTAGTATGATAATCTGTGATGTCTGACTTACTTCACTTAGTATGATAATCTTTAGGTCCATCCATATTGCTGCAAAATGGCAATATTTCATTCTTTTTTATGTTTGAGTAATATTCCATTGCATATATACAGCATCTTTATCCATTCATCTGTCGATGGACACTTAGGTTACTTCCATGTCTTGGCTATTGTAAATAGTGCTGTTATGAACAACAGGGTGCGTGTATCTTTTCAAATTAGAGTTTTTGTCTTTTCTGGATACATGCCCAGGAGTGAGATTGCTGGATCGTATGGTAACTCTATTTTCAGTTTTTTAAGGAACTTCCATACTGTTCTCCCTAGTGACTGTACCAATTTATGAACCCAAGTGCTCTGATGACCAGGCTCAAGCTCTTTCCACTGACCCACATTGTTCAGGCAGTTAAGCTGTTCTTCACCCTCTCTAGGTGCCAGGTGCTGTTCTAAACTTGTCATAAGAATCCTCTCATTCCCTCCTGACTCGTTAAACAATTACCAATAGAAGCACAGTTTTGGAAACCATGGCCCATCTCATTTAAAGAAATAAATTGTAAGCACTTAAGAAACATCCAACCATCTACACAAAAATGATCTGCCTGTTTGAATTGTTCCCTTCATGTAATCCTCTTAGTCAGCAAACGTGGGAGGCTGTGCTGCCTAGTGGTTAAGAGCAGGGGCTTTGATGTTTCATTTACAAGCCAGGTGGCCTCCTACAAGTTACTTCATCTCTCTGGTCTCATTTTTCTCATCTATAAATCAGCGATAATAATAGTGGCCCCTCCCAGAGCTGTTGAGATAATTAAATTGCCATAAATGTGCTCATGCTTGTAAAGCTCTTAAGTACAATGCCTGACACTGTTAAGTACTTAATAACATTAGCTTTTATTATCATGTTATTATTGAGTAAGAAAATGGCAGTCCCTTTAAGGATATTCTATACTGTAGGTTTTTCGGCAATCTAGACAGCCCCTCGCCACCCGCCCCAGACCCCAGTTGATGTGGATTCGTAAACTCTATTACGAAGACTATTTTTAAGCAGGTGGGTCAGTTGGGGCTTAGAGAGGTTAAATGACTTGCTTAAGCTCACATTTCCTAAAGTGATAAGAATTCAACATGGAACCCAAGTCTGTCTTGGTTCCTAGCTTCCTACCACACTGCATAGTTTCTAGAAAAATCCAGAAACTTTTGCTAAGGCTGTTTTTCCTTGTGAGCTCTATTTCTGTTGCCTTTCCTTGATCTCAGTTTCCTTCTTTAAGGAAGAAAGGAAAGTCCTTTTCTGGATACCAAATACGCTGAGTTGGGACACGAGCTGAGGACAGAGCTGAGGGAACCACAGACGACCAACCTCATCCCCATCTTTAAATCCCAGTGAACGATTCTGCTGTGTGTAAGTGTGTGTGCATGTCTGTGTATAAATGGTAGTGGGAATAGGGAGGGGTAGGATGTCAGGGTGGCTAAGCAGGAATAGGCAGTGGGTACATCAGGAGTATTTTTCTTCCCTTTTGGTGGTTCCAGGGGATTATGGGTGTGCAGAGGAGAGAGAAGAACCTGACTGTAATTCCATTTCTGCCACTCACTTTCTCCTGTGCAAAATCGGAGTTCAGATCCACGGAATCAGTATATTCTCTGGCTCTAAAGCACTGATTCCATGAGGAAATCAGAGCACCTGTGTAAACAGTACAGTACCTGGTACAGGGTGGGTGTCCAATGAATGGCAACTGTCATTATGATTTACCTGGCATTCTGTGTTCCTGAAAACCAGGAACGCCTGCCGTCTGACTCGCCCCACTGGCGGTCGAGAGGATCAAGGGAAGTGATGACAGCGGACGTGCTTAGGAGACCGTCAGGTGAGGTGAAAACGTCACGAAGCTGTCTCTGTCTTCCCTATCCTGCCAGTGTGGTTGGCCTACAACGCTCCATCCTTCCTTGCTGCCTCCGCAAATTGTCACTGAGAATTGCTGTGACCCAGGCAGCCCTCTAGGCGCTGAGGACACCATGTGAGCCAAAGACCTGCTCTCTGGAGTGTCTGTTTGTGGGGGGGGGGCAGGAAGAGCTCGCCCAGAACAAGGGAAAACATACTCCTTTACTGTGAGTCAACTTTTCACTGGTCTTGTCTTAACTCCCTGAACACAGTAACGATGTCCTATGCTTTTTTTTTCTATTTGTTTTTTTGTATTCTCCCCCTGCATTCCAACAAATGTCTTGGACATGATAGATGCTAAATTAATGCTGCTTTAGTCTTGATAACTTCTTACAGCATCTTGATTAAGTTCACGGGCTCTCTAGCAGACGTCTGACTCCTGGGTTCAAAACCCAGCTGTATGATTAATTCTGGCTTGGAGCAAGTTGCTTACTTTCTCTGGGACTAAGTTTCTTCATCTGTCGAGTGAGAGATTGATTCTAACCTGTTTTGGGGAATGGAGCCCTTTAAGAATCTGAGGAAAGCTGTGAACACTTTCCACAAACATGTGGAGACCTCCCCAAACACTCACGCATGTAAGTTTTGCATATAAGAGGTTCATCGACCCAGCAGGCTCACTGATGGGCCTCTCGAGTTCAGAGGGCTGCTTCTCATCACCCTTCCTCCGTCCTGCACCCCTTTTCCTAGCACATCCCGTGCTGAAGCCAGACGCACACTCCGCCCCAGCCCACTGCAGCTCCTCCCCTGCCCTCCTGGCCCAGTCTTCCTTTCTCCTCTTTCCCTTCATTTCCTAAGCGAAGCTGGCTGCCTGCTCAGCCTCCCACTGTGATGTTAGGAAACCAAAAGCAGGCAAAGAAAGTGAAACCTCATCCTATCTGGATTCTGAAGCTTTGCTCTGACCTGGAGTTCCCCCCATGACTGTGTGGGGAGCAGCTCTGGCTTTTTTGGCTGCTTTAAAAAAAAAAAAATGTCCAAAGAAGGGAAATTCCCTCCATCCTCTAGGGATCCCAGTCTGGGCCCCAGGGGAAGCCTGAGGCAAAGTCCTTTCCTCCTGATGAGCCATAATTTTCTCCATTCACAAATTGGAGATTTGCTCTCTGGTTGTGTCCCTCCTCTGCCCTTGTTAACATGTGTCCCACCTGAGCCAGTGAGCTGCCGTCTCCCCCTTCCTTGTGCCTACAGGGCCCTGCTTGGGGTAGGTGCTCCGTTAGTGCTGGCGGAGGTCTGTAGGGAGTGGCAGTGTAAAGGTGCAAGGGGAGGCCTCCCAGCAGGCTCAGGGGATCTGCCCAGGTGGGAACAGGATTTGAACCCCTCTTCAAGACTTTTCCCGCTACAGCCTGCCCTTGCCTTTTGGTCCAGCTCTGGTTTGTTCATCCTATGTCATGCTATTCTGCGCCTCCCTTCCCTTCCCCATCCCCTGCTACATTTCACTGTGTCAGGGTACCAACCGTGACGACCGTTCTCCTGTTCAAACACAGTCAGGCTGGAGGGCTGCAGCTTGGCCCCCCCTGGCCTCTCGCACCTTCACCACACAGTTCAGGGGCTGTGTACACCCCACTTGTTTTCTGCAGCTTGGAGACCACAGGCGGTGTGTTTGCTGATGTGCTCACTTGCTTCGGGGGACTGGAGGAGCACACTGCAAGACACCCTGGCGGGGTGGGGGCAGCTGTGGGAGCGAGGCCCAGGCAGAAGCATCAGTTCTTCCAAAACTGCTGGGGGTGGGGGTGGGTGGGTAAGGTGGGCAGACGATTTCAGGGCCTCCTCCTCCTCACATTTCGGAGTCTGTTTTTTGTTTTTGTTTTCCTCTGTGTGTTTGTCGGTGGCTTCCCCTTTCTCTGTGCATACATTCAGAGGACGGCAGCCCCTCCCTTCTGCTGTCCCCAGCCCCCAGGAGAAAGGCCGGTGAAGGAGGACACACTTGGGGCCGAACTCAGACACATCACTTACTCTCTGTGTGTCTTTGGTCACGTTATGAACTAGTCTACACTTTGGCTTCCTTTCTAGAAATAGGGCAGAGAATCCTAGCTCCTGGGACACCACAGAGGATGAAATGAGGCAACCAGTAGACTGCTTGGCACCATTCCTGGCACAAGTACATACTCAGAAGATGACGCCTTCTCTTTCTCTCCCCAGATGTCCAGGCTCTAGCATTTCTTCCCTCAGTGTTCCCCCCTCCGCCCAGGACAGGTGTTCCTCTCAGCTCAGTGTCAGGAGGCATGAGGGCAGGCTAGGGGAGTTGACGGTGATTTCCCACTAGCTATTAGGCAGCTGCGCTAGATATTTTAGGCATGACTTCACTGATTAGGAAGAAAACGCATAGAAAACAATGATGACTCAGGCCTGCCTTGAGCTCTCCTGTCCTCTGTGCGGCAGGCTTCAGAGACTCAGGCCCTGTGCTCTGCCCTTCTCTGGATTTCTCTCTCTCTGAGCCTGGCCATGGGACGAGACATGGTCCCCTCTTCCCCCTTCCTGGCTGTCCCTGCAGGTCAGCACGCAGACCCTTTTTCAAAGAGTTTCACAGACAGGCTTCCAAAGGAAGTGACACAAGTTTCAGAATCTTACAGGATTCTTGTGGCTGTGATCTGGATTCTGCCCCTTTTTTGAGCTGGTCCCGAGAAGCCCCCTGGATTCTTGGCTGTTGCGTCCATTCCCGGGGCTGGGGGTCTGCAGTCTCTCGCCTTGCCTCCCCTGTGCATCCCCCCACCGCAGATCATTCAGGCCACAACAGGATGGACCTTAGCACCTCCTGAGCCATTTGCGTTTTTTAGGACCTTCAGCCTAGGAGAGGAAACCCCCTTGGGGAGTTTCCTCAAAATGGGATTTGGAAATTCTGCACCTTAGTCATTCCTAACAGAGGCAGCTTTGGGCAGTGAAAAGAGCAAGGGACGGGGAATTAGGAGACCTGAGCTCTAGTCCCAGTTCAGCGCCAAACCTAGTTGTGAGATTTTGGCAAACCTCTTGCCTTTTGTGGCTATCAGTTTCCTCATCTAGGAAATGGAGGTTTGACAGTATTATTTCTGAGGCCATTCTCAGTTGAAAGATACAAAACTAGAGGATCTGTAGTGTCCTGGAGGAGAGCTGGGGATAGGTGTCTTATTGCCCCTAAAATTGGTTCGTATCACTCCTCCTGCAGGTAAGGCTGAGGGGTTATCATTATTATCCCTTCTTACCTCCCGTCTTTCCAAGGCTTGGGACTCACCTTACCACTTAGCTCATGAAGTCCTTCCACGGGCAGTACTGCATTCGTCCACATGCTCACTGCTCGGCCCTTTCACTTCGCTCGCTCCTTCACTCCTTCCATTCCTCCACCCATCCACCCATACCTTCATCTCTACATCTGTGTCATTTAAGATTCTTTGCTTATAAGTGCAGAAAACAACTCTGGCTAGCTTAAGCAGGAGGGTAATGTACTGGGGGTAATGCTGAGTAGCTACTAGAATGGATAGAGCATTGGAGAACCTGACTTAGAAAAAGGACAGGTGAGAGACTATCTGGGTGTTTGGGTAGCAGCTACCGTTTGACAGTCTCATCAGGCCACCACTGTTGAAATAAATGTACTCCGGCCATTTTTCCTATCCATATCTCAATCTATTAAGGATTCAGAGTCCTAGGGAGGGAGGATAACCAGCCAAGCTGGTGTCATTTGCTTGCTTCTTGGCTGGGAGAGGATCGAGCACCTGATGTGCAGTACCACCGAGACTGTATACCCTGGGGGAGAAGTACTTCCACCAAAGGATGTCAAGGCAATACTTGGAAGGGGGAATGGATGCCGTGTAAGAAAATTTAAAAAATGAACAAAATAAAGAAATAAATTAAACCAGTACTCCACCCACCCATCCACCCATCCATCCACCCATCCATTCATCTATCCAGCCTCTCAGCCAACCAGGAAACACATTTTTATTGAGCACCCATCATGTTGCAGAGGCCACACCAGACACGTAGATACAGTACACATCCAGCCATCCCAAGAGTCTCCTCACAAAGGATGTATCTCTGGAGCTGAAACAAAGATGAGGACCCAGAGAAAGGAATTCTTGTATATCCATGCATTGGAGGGTCCCAAACAACATTTCTAGGGACAGGGTGACTCATCCTGGATGTGGGCAGATAAGGGGGGTTTCTGTGGACATATATCACAGGAGATTGCTTACATAGATGCACAACAGGATGTGGCCAGGATTAGGCACCAGAAACCCTAGGTCTGCCTCTAGTCTCTTTTCCTCTCTAGCAATGGGCAAGTCGTACTTTATTTTTAAAATCTATAAAACAGGAGAAATGAATATAAGGATCCCTACCCTGTGTAACTCAGAGAACTGCTGTGGAGGTGGAATGAGTTAGTAGATGTGAAGGTACTTTCCAAGTACAAAGATAGAGAACTGTTTTCGCCATGCTTACTTCTGTTTCCAGAGTGGCTGATGAGAACACCCATGGCTCACGTGTTACTCTCACTTCTTTCCTGTCCTCAATGCCCACCGCCCAGCAGTAACCATGGAGAGGGTCTGTTGAGACTTTTTGTTCTTTAGGCTGGTGGATGAATGTCCAGGGTAATCACTGCTACCCACCTCAGAGCTGTGGATGGTAAGGAATCTGTGGGCTCCAAGTAGGCTGGAAACAGCAGCTGGGTGAGTGTGTATGTATGGGAGCAGGTCCTGGTTTCTGGGTGAGGCATGTCAACTCTCAGGGCCTGTTTTCTCATCTGTGAAATGGGTGGTTTGCTTGCAGGGAGCAGCCTGTTGGTGGTGCTGGCTCATCTTTGTCACTTGCCCTAGGACGAATGTCTGGCTAGTCACAGGCCTGCCTGTCTGCCCCCATCTTGTCTCTGCCAGCTAAAGGTCTTTCCTCATATAGAAAGCACTCCCTGTGCTGCCTTTCATTGTTGGTGGGCTACACATTGCTGCAACCTCTATGGAGGGCAGTTTGGCAAAATCCATTTGAATTTTTAAAGCATATATTGTATTTAATAAGCACTAGCAATTCTACCTCTAGGAATTTATCTTACATACATATGCACACAGGCACGACCTAATATATACAAGATATTCATGGTTTGTAATAATGAAGGCTGGAGACTGTCTATCAGTAAGGGACTGATTAACTAATTTGGCACTTCCATGCAATGGAATGTCAGGCAGCTGCTAAAAAGAATGATGTAGCTCCCTACGCGCAGATATGGAATGATCTCTAAGATACAAGAAGTAAGAAACAGAATAGGGACTTCCCTGGTGGCCCAGTGGCTAAGACTCCATGCTCCCAATGCAGGGGGCCCGGGTTCGATCCCTGGTCAGGGAACTAGATTCCACAGGCTGCAACTAAGGCTTTGCATGCCGCAACTAAAAGATCCTGCACGCCACAATGAAGGTCTCGCGTGCTGCAACTAAGACCTGGCGCAGCCAAGTAAATAAATATTAAAAAAAAAAAAAAAAAAAGAAACAGAATAGTCTATGTAGTGTGCTACATGTGTGAAAAAAAAAAAAAGGACTCATATGTATAGATTCTCTTTTGGAGGCTTGTAAGAAACTGGTAACAATTACCTTCCCTTCCTATTAGGAAGGGGAATAGGAGGGAGGCCTGGGAACAGGGAGGGGTAGGAGGGATACTATTTCTTTAAAGCTTTTAGACATTTAAAATGTCAGTTTACTTAGGACAAAAAATATATTTTGAAAAATTGATATATATCATTCTAACCAATATAACTGTTCAAAATTAGTATATATTTTCAGTTTCTGGTAAAAAAAATATATATACATATATTTTTTACATGAATCTTTCACCCAGATCCCATTTAGCTTGCTTGATTTTTTTTCTTTTTTGAAAATTTTTATTTTATATTGGAGTATAGTTGTTTAACAATATTGTGTTAGTTTCAGGTGTACAGCAAAGTGATTCAATTATACATACGCATGTATCTATTCTTTTTCAAATTCTTTTCCTATTTAGGTTATTACAGAATATCGAGCTGAGTCCCCTGTGCTATCAGTAGGTCCTTGTTGATTATCTATTTTAAATATAGTAGGGTGTATATGTCGATCCCAAAGTCCCAATTTATCCCTCCTCCCCCAGGGGGATACTATTTTGCATCTTCAGAATTTGTATCATGTGCGTGTTTGGTTTATTTATAAAGAGTCACCTGCAGGATGTGCCCAGGTGTCCAGGAGGAATTCCCTTGGCGTTTCTCAGTCTCAGAACCTCTTTTATCCCTGAGTCCAGTGAGAGACCCAGGTCCTCTCAGTGGGATTCTCCGAGGCGGGACGACTCACCCAGTGGCTCATCCTTGCTACCGCCTCTCACCCCACCCCTCGTCCCATCAGGTGACTGGCCTTTTAGAATCACACTTTAACACCAAAAACACAGCCTTATGTGCCTTCCCCTAAAAGAAGACTGATGGTTGGACCCAGGGAAGGAGAGGCAGATCACTATCTATCTCCTCCGACAGAGGATGTTGAAGTGGAAACATCACAGGCTTCAGAGTAGCACAGGCTTTGGTTCAAATGTCAACTTCTGCTGCTGAAGCTGCAAAAACTCAAGAAACTGCCATGATCTTGCTAGATGGTTTGCTTATCTCTAAAATGGGCCAACTATTGGGTTGGCCAAAATGTTCGTTCGGGTTTTTCCGTAAGATGTTACGGAAAAATTCGAACAAACTTTTTGGCCAACCCAATACTACTGAGCCCTGGGACTGGAAAGATGAGAGGAGGTCATTGTGTACAAGGCCTGGCACACAGCAGACGCTCAGTGAATGGTCACAGCTGTGCACATTGTCGCGAAGTCAGGGCCTCCTGCTGGGGCCCTTTCTCATGAGGGAGGGAAGAAACAGTCTTGGTTGGAAATGAGGGCCTCCTGGGCTTGGTCCCTTTCCCCAGTAGAGGTGAAAGAGGCATGGTGCCTGCCCACCAGGGGTGCACGCTGATTAGATGGTCTGGGAGAGCCTCGAGTTTGCAGCTTCCTCTCTGTAGCTCTGAGGTCTAGAGACGGTATGGTCGGCCCCAAGGTGACTGTTTGCAGGATGGGACTTGCCCTGGTGTTCACAGTGGTGACTCTCTGGCCAGGGGAGAGGCTGACTCAGGAAGTTCTGGGAGCTGCTCCGTGAAGATGGGGTGTCAGGACTGTAGGGGAGCAGCCTCCCCCAGCGTCAGGGGTTCTTATCTCCTGGCTCCACAGATGACCCTGCAGCATACTGGCCTTTCCTGCCGCATGGGAATTGTTCTGAAAATGGGGTTCTCCTCCCAGCTGCAGAAACATAGCTCCTCCCAGGATGGGCAGTGGTGGAGAGCACGGCGTTTAGAGTAAGGCAGACCTGGGTTTGAGTTCTTGCCTGGCTGTTGATTCACTCAGTGGCTGTATTCTTTCACTTTGCTGAGCCTCGGTTTCCTTGTCTGTGAAATGGGGATAATAACATTGCCTACTTTTTCACTGTGAGGATTCAAAGAAATGTATGAGGCAGTACAAAAATGTTGTTTTAGTAGAGCTGGTTAAAGTTGAGCTGACTGATCTAAAATGAGGGCAAAAATCTTAGGGGGGGGAATTACTCTTGGGCTTAGGGGAAAAAATGCATAATGGACATGTTCGATAATAAAGGGGGAGACCCCCTACCTTATCCCACCCCTACCTATATTGCCTAGAGAGGGCTAATTGTTCTGCAAAAGAAAGAACTAGGATTGGGAGTCTTTAATGGTCAGTGTGAGAGTTGGTGTGGGGTTGTGAGGGAGAAGAGGGGAGATGGGCAGGGGTCCCAGGTGTTGGGAAGGAAGTCAGGCCAGGGAGAGGTTAATTCTTTCTGGCAGGGAATGGCCAGTGGATTTCTAAGGCAGGGATTTTTATGGTTAATATCCAATTTCAAGTTCTCACTCGAATCATTCTGTGCTACATTCAGAACCTATCTTATGCCCAAATTTCCAGTAAACATCTGTTAACACCCAATAGCTCACACCAGGGTTGTTTTGAGGGAATGGGGGCCCTGACCCGTGGTGGGTGAAGCAGCATGTGAAGAAAGAGAGAATTCAGTAGAAGCTGGGAATTGGAGGGAGAGGTGCCAGGATCCAGCACCAGCCTTTAGTTCTCCTGGGGGATGTGGATGGGCTGAGACTCCTGACTGCCCGCAGTCTCTGAGATGCAGTATGGAACGAGTTTGGGGATATTTTGGTGAGGCTCCGGATGACCCTAGAGCAGAGGCTGCCAAGTGGGTGACTTAAAAAGGAGGGAGGATGTGCTGAGACTCAGGTCAATGAGAACATGGTGGGGCAGAGGCAGCAAGTGAGGGACCAGGGGCCCTGGCCACAACCAGTGAGCAGACCATGAGTCCCCCGGCTGCAGCAGTGTGGCAGCCAGGAGGGTTCAGAACAAGGCGAGAGGAGCCACACCTCAATGCGGCGTTAACGAGAGCCAGCAGGATGAGAGCCATGTCCCTCACCCCGAGCCAGGGCCTCGAGGCTGCTTAAGTGCCCCCTGCATCCTGAGGCCATCTTGGAGAGGGTTTCCCATCTTCTTCCATCATTGGTGGGAATGGATCTTCCAGTGTGAGACCAGTCACTGAAAATAAAGAGAACAACCCTTTTGGGGGTATATCTAAGTGGTGATGTGTACATTTTTGACACTGCCACATGATGCATGGTTAAGAATCACCCCCGCTGTCACAGTTGCACACAACCCTTCAGCCACAAAACCACCCTCCCATGTTGCAGACACATAGGCTGCTCTCCTTCCTCAGCGCTGCAGATGCTCAGACCACCGGCATTTCTCTCTCCAAAGCCCTGCTGGTGCTGCTGAAAGCACGAGGGTTTTTATGTCATGTGGCTGTCCTTTGACATGTAGCTTCAGTCCTCTTTCAGAGGCTTAATTCCCTAAACTCCCTGCTCCTGCCACCCCCGGGACCAGGCAGGAAATGCTCAGAAAGTAGGATGTGGAACTGTTTTGTTAAAAAATAGAAGAGAGAGAGAGAGAGAGAGAGAGAGAGAGAGAGAGAGAGAGAGAGAGAGAGAGAGAGAGAGAGAGAGAAGAAAAAGAAAGAAAGAAAGAAAGAGAAAGAAAGATAAAAAGAAATGGAAAACAGCAGCTGAATCACAGGGAGGTGGGGCTGGACCCAGGCCACCGGGATGTCAAGTGGGCTGGATTGTCTCTTCACTGTTCTGTTGAGCTTGTCCTTCCCCCCGCTTCTGTTAAATGTGGGATAATTTTAGACAATTCTTTCCTCAAGGCTTTTGGCAAGATGAGATGACGTGAAGAATTGAACAGGGCTGTAAGCACTCACTGCAAAATAGCTGTTATTATCTCATTTATTCTCTCCCACCCTCCGTACTTTTGGTCTCTCTCTCTCTCTCTCTCTTTTCTTTCTCTCTTGCCTCCACTTTCTCCGTCAGTGAAAAGGTGGATGGTAGCACCATTAAAGATCTCTACGGTGAGGAAAGGAGAACCTTCCTGCTGGGAGTGAGGGGCTGGCTAGTGGAAATAGGGGTCCTCTTGATCCCACGTTTTGAGCAGCCAAGCCAAAGCAGGGTGGACTTACTCCCTCCCTCACCTCCAGATCCTTGAAAACCAGTTCCACCACTTACTAGCTGTCTGACTCTGGGCAAAGGCTTGAACTTTCCTGAGCCTGTTTCCTTACTGGTAATATGGGGATGATCCTGTACACTGCACACTGCGGCTGGGATAGTTAATTGGCAAACTCTATGTCACAGGCCCAGCCAGATGCACATGGCATATGCTCAGGATATGTAGTTACTTAAGCTAAGATGATGAAGCTCTACTGGTCAGGCCAACAACCTAGGAGTCATCCTTGACTTTTCTTTCTCTCACACCTTTGAGATTGGGCTGCCCTGGAAGCAGACCACGAGATAAGGATTTGAGTGCAAGTACTTCACTGGGAGGTGATGCCGAGAATTTCCAGGAGGGAAACAGAGAAATGAAGCATAAAAAAGAAGGACGCCCCTGCAGGGTTCTTTACTGAGCAGATTACCATTGTGATGGGGCACCTTGGACTCAGCTCCTCTGGGGACCTCTGGGCACTCTGAGTATTCCCCCAGGGGCGAGAAGCTGAGTGAGTTGCTCCCCACTGCGTGTCTATCATTGATCGAGGGCTACTTCAGGGTGAATTCCCCAGCGTTCCCATCTTGCTGGGTGTGGGCTCTGGGGCAGAGTTGCAGGTGCTTGTGGTAGAGGGACTGCCCGCTGTTGTGTGGCCTGGATTAAAAGGATGAGCTGGACCGAAAAGATTCCTCTGTTGGGGCCTTGGAAATGGAGAAACAGACTGGGCAGTGGAGGCATAAGAACTTCCTCAGCTAGTACCCCTGGACACTGAGCTGGGAGGGTAGATTCTATGACGATGGACCCTAGAGACCACGGGGGCGGCGGGTCAGGCACTGACTGGTCCCATCTGGGAACCTTGGAGTCAGACAGACATAGATGTGAATTTTGGCTTGGTCACTGACTAGCTGTGTGAATTGGAGCAAGTTGCTTAACTCTCTGAATTCTCCACAGTTTTCTCACATGTCCTACAGCTAATCCCCGCCCTGCAGGGTAGATATTAGGATTAAGTGACATGTGTAAAGTGCCTGAGATAAAAAGATGGCCACTGAGTGTTATTTTTCTCTTCGTTTCCTACTGCCCTGCCTCTTGCTTCTTGAAGCTGGGCTGTGACAGGGTTGCAGGGTTGGAAATGGGTTTGGAAACAGATGCTTCTTAGGAAGTGACGGGGAGAACACCAGCTAGCAAAGGGGAAGAGGAGGCACTTTCATGACGCAGAATTTCCATTTCAGGCTCCCAGGCAGGATTGGGAGGACGGTCCCCTGCGGTTGTGAGGGGTAAGCACAAGACCAAGCAAAGCCAGGGCTGCTTAGGCAGAGGGGGATTTCTGGAGCTTGGCTGGAGAGGAACGGGCCCTCCCCCTCCCCCCTCTGCCCCCGGGGGCCGGGGGGAAGGTGGGGCGGTGGTGCTGACAGGGACTCTGTCTGTAGGAAGGCAGCTGGGAAGGCACCCTGCCAGTCCTGCGGCCAGGAGCCACAGGCTGCTCTTTGAGCCCAGGGGGGAGGCAGCCAGAGGTCCCACTGTGGTTCAGCCTCAGGTTGAAGGGTCAAGGGAGTCTGTGGTCACACCAAAGTGGCAAGGAGGCCACAGTGGGAGCACCCTCAGCGGACTCCTTCCTCGTGGGTCTCCATGCCAGAGACACAGGGTAACAAAAGTTAATGAAAATTATGCAAGTAAAACACAAACATAGAAGAGATTCAGATCATCAAAACAGATTCAAATAATGCAGAAGTACCTAGAGTTGTAGCTGGACTCTAAGTCCACGGACTCGGGTTTATAGGAAAGAAAACTTTACCACTATAACCTAGTCTGATGTGTATTTTTAGCCTGCCTTTTTGCTGGCCTGGTGGGACACTTTAACCTCAGCCTTTCTGGGGTGTTCCAGGCATTGTGGGGCCCATATGATGATCTGTCCCCACCAGTTCCTGCTGAGTCATCCTCCCTGGAGTTAGTGGGGGTCTGGTGGAGTTCCGATAATTTGGGGTCACACTTGAGGACACGGAGACCTGCCCTAGGGCTGCTGTGGCCCGTCTGCCTGGATGTTCTCCACAACCCTTCTTCTTTGGGTCTCCCTGTGTCGACTTCAAGAAAAACACACAGTGTTAAGTGTTGTGAGTTTGGGCTCCCCTGGTGGTGCAGTGGTTAAGAATCCGCCTGCCAATGCAGGGGACATGGGTTCGAGCCCTGGTCCGGGAAGGTCCCACATGCCATGGAGCAACTAAGCCTGTGCGCCACAACTACTGAGCCTGTGCTCTAGTGCCCACGAGCCACAACTACTGAGCCCGTGTGCCACAACTACTGAAGCCTGCGTGCCTACAGCCCGTGCTCTGCAACAAGAGAAGCCACCGCAATGAGAAGCCCAAGGACGGCAGTGAAGAGCAGCCCCCTCTCGCCGCAACTAGAGAAAGCCCCGCGTGCAGCAACGAAGACCCAATGCAGCCAAAAATAAAAATAAATAAATCTTTTAAAAAATTTTAAAAATAAATAATAAAATAAAATAACTTAAAAAAAAAGACCCAATGCAGCCAAAAAAAAAAAAAAAAAAAGTTGTGAGTTCAAGTTTCATTCCAGGACTTTTCACAAAGAACAGGTATCTCAAGTTAATGATTCTAGTGCTTTTCTGTGTATGGGAAGATGTGAGAATCTGGGTTCATTAACCTTCTTCCTGAGATAAATATCTAGCTAACAAAGGGGCCTGCTTGTCCGAAGCACAGAGTGCGTCATCCTGCTGTCTTAATTTCCTCTCAGAGTGTGCTGTCAGCCAGTGACTGCTGTGGGTTATGACCTAATCCTTGTAGAACTGGGTGGTGAGCAGTGCTCTTTGTTTATCTTTATTTACACCTGCTTCCTGGCAGTGACGTTGGAATGCCCAGGCTGCACCTGCCTCCCTCCAGCCCAAACCAAGACTCTCTTTTTTTTTTTGGCCACTCTGCGTGTCTTGCGGGATCTTAGTTCCCTGACCAGGGATTGAACCTGGGTCACTGGCAGTGAAAGCCTGGAATCCTAACCACTGGACCGGCAGGGAAGTCCCTGTTTTTCGTTTTCTTTTTTAAAGAGCGTTTCATTATCTTTTTTTTTAACTTGAAATATCGTTGAGTTACAGCATTGTGTTAATTTCTGCTGTACAGCAAAGTGACTCAGTTATACACATATACACATTCTTTTTTATATTCTTTTCCATTATGGTTTATCCCAGGAGATTGGATATAGTTCCCTGTGCTACACAGTCGGACCTTGTTGTTTATCCATTCTATTATTTTTGACTGCTCCGCGCGGCATGTGGGATCTTAGTTCCCCAACCAGGGATCAAACCCACATGCCCCTGCAGTGGAAGCGTGGAGTCCTAACCACTACACAACCAGGGAAATCCCTGTTTATCCATTCTAAATGTAATAGTTTGCATCTACTAACCCCAAACTCCCAGCAGGTCTCTCTTTTCATCCTGGAAGAAATCCATACTCTTTAATAATTCTGGTGAAGACATTAAGGAAATATGCTTTGAATCTTGTGGGTTTTTTTTTTTTTTTTTTGCGGTACTTGGGCCTCTCACTGTTCTGGCGTCTCCCGTTGAGGAGCACAGGCTCCGGACGCGCAGGCTCAGCAGCCATGGCTCACGGGCCCAGCCGCTCCACGGCATGTGGGATCTTCCTGGACCGGGGCACGAACCCGTGTCCCCTGCATCGGCAGGCGGACTCTCAACCACTGCACCACCAGGGAAGCCCTGAATCTTGTCTTATTCTTTGTGCAGGGGGCTTAAGCTTTTAGAACACACAGGCCAAAGAGACCTTCAGTTTTGCTCTCTGCCCTGCCTTCTCTCTCCCCTGAGAGGGATGCAGGAGCTGCATGGTGCAGACTATCTGCTTGAATGAGGGAAGGGAAGAGGGGATAACAATAGGAAAATACCCCCAAATATCCTGTCAGGATAAATAAAATGTGGAAGCCTCCCTTCCAATAGGGCTCCCTTCCCCACTGTTAACTCCCATGCGTGGTGTGTCCTGCATTTGCATGTGTGTAGATTTGGTAACCTGGGTTAGTCCCTAAGAGGGTCATGCCCCTCTATAGCCAGGGGCATTTCTCCATCTCCTCCCCATACCCCCTTTCCCATTTAAAAATGCCATGTAAAGTACAGTGTAGAATATACTACAGGGAGCCGTAGAATGTGGCCGGACAGTCACGTGTGGGTACATCAGCGCCCTCTGCACAACCCCAGCTGTTTTTATCTTGCTAGATGTGCAGCTCCCCAGGGAGCAGAGTCCAAAGCTGCCGTCTCTGCTTTACCACTCCCCCAACTCCTCAGTAAAGAGATTATTGAGGTGTAACTTGCAGAGAGCAAAGTGCATAAATCTTACCGCTTGATGAATTTTGGCACGTGGCTATATCAATACTTGTGTAGCCATCACCCAGACTCATTTTCAGCGTCCCAGAAGTTTCTCTCATGTTCTCACTCTCTCTTTTTTTTTTTTTTTTTTTTTTTTGGCCACGCCACAGAGCTTGTGGGATCTTAGTTCCCTGAACTGGGCCCCCGGCAGTAGAAGTGCAGAGTCCTAACCACTGGACCACCAGGGAATTCCCTCCCTCACGTTCTCTTGTAGGGAATATCCATCCCCTAAAGGTAAGCACTATTTGATGTCTGTGACTGTTTTGACTGTCCTTGAATTTCATGTAAATGGACACATAGTATTCACTCTTATGGGTCTGACCCTTTTGCTCCAAATCACATCTGTGAAATCCATTCATATTGCATTTATCAGTAGTTTGCTGTGTAGTATCCCATTGTATGGATGCACCACCATGACTAAGGCTGGACACAAGGTTCTCTGAATTCAGGTTTCCCTCCAGCCTCTGGTCTGAAGGGAGGATTTCATGACACACTGTTCTCTGGTTGTTTGTCTTGAGCTCTCACCCTCTACTCTGCCACTCCTCTTGGGGTGGAAGGGGCAGGGTTTCTAGGTTCTCCGCCTGTCTCTACATCATGCCTTCCTCCTGAGGAGGCACTGGCCCTGCCTTATTTCTTGGGCAGGGAGAGAAACTGGTTTACCAAGGAGGAGATCCAGCAAGGTGATACCTGCTGCTGAGCTTGTGGAGCTTGTGTGGGACTCCTGATTGGGGAGGGAGATTGGGGAGGGAGAAAACGGGCCAAAGGAACAGAAGGAAATCTTGGCAGTGGAGGGAGGGTCCTGGACTTCCACAAGGCTGTGGCATTGGGGTTGCACCAAGTTTTTTTTTTTTTTTTTTGCGGTACACGGGCCTCTCACTGTTGTGGCCTCTCCCATTGCGGAGCACAGGCTCCGGACGCGCAGGCTCAGCGGCCATGGCTCACGGGCCCAGCCGCTCCGCGGCATGTGGGATCCTCCTGGACCGGGGCACGAACCCGTGTCCCCTGCATCGGCAGGCGGACTCTCAACCACTGCGCCACCAGGGAAGCCCCTGGGTTGCACCAAGTTTAATCAGCTCTCCCAGCGGCTGGGGACCTTAAGCTGGAGTCTTTTTGCGTACAAGGATGCCCAAGGACAGGGGTCACCTTGGTTCCTAGCCTGTCAAAGCAGGGCAAGGAGAACTGACTCAGAAAGGACTTGGAAAAGGCTGGCAGGACTGAGCTGGGGAAGCGGGCTATGGCTGCTGGATGAGAGAACAGGTCTTCACTTGGGAGATCCCTGTCCCCAGGAGGCCCTAGCCAAAGGCTAGGATGGCCTTCTGGGGGCATTAGAGAGCTTCTGAGCAGACGACTATTTCTGGACCCCAGTGAACAGTAGGACACATCCCACTGATACCCCCCAGGCAACACTGGGAAGGGATGAGTTTGTCTGCAGAGATCAGGATGAGAACTGGACTGTGGCAGATATGGATACCTCTCCCTCGGAAGCTTTCTGTTTCCAGGAACCCTCATTTAAATGCCTAATTTAAGCCTGGCCTCTCCAGGGAATCCCCCATAATCCATAATTACTCTCACTTCCTATTTTCCAAAACTTTCCATCTCTAAGCATGGTGTGAATGGACAGCACCAGCAGGGGTATTCGTTTCCTAAAGGTGCTAGCATTTAAAAACAGTACACCTGGCCCCCAAATTGAAGTGCCAATAGATGGATGACAGGCACATGACAAGTCAGTATGATCCTGGTGAGGGATGGGCATGGGGCTCCTCAACATGACTTCAACTTCCATGCCAACCCCCCTTCTCCCAGGCAATCCTGCTGCCGCCCAGATTATACCATTACACTGTAACCCAGCTCACAATTTGCCTGAGCAATGATTCAGCCTTGCCAATTCCTAGTCAAACTTTTTTCTTTCTAAGTTAACCTTCCTACAGTGGATTTGGGAAAAGTGGTCTGTCCTTCCTCTGCTTTTGTGTCACCTTCAAGTGCAGCTGCATCTCTGTCCTTTTGGGAATGCGAAGGGCCACCATTCACTCTGCTGCTGGTCCAGTTTGTGATTCTTTGCCTCCTTCTCTCTCATGAGGATCCTCCTACCTCTACCTGGGCATCAGTGGAGGAGTTATTAATTTTTGATTTAAAGTGGCAGAAATCTAGTATAAATGAGCTTAATCAAAAAGGAAACTTAATGACTCATGGAAGTGCAAAGTGCAAGAATTTCCAGGCTTCAGGTCTGGCTTGATCCATAGGCTCAATGCCATCAGGGGTTTCTTGCACTCCACTTTTCATCTCTGCTTCTTCTGCATGTCGCCCAATTTTCTTCTCCTGAAGATGGGCTTCCTTTACGGAGGGATGGGAGAAAGGGACAAAGCCATACGTTGTTTGAGCCTTTTGTCATTCTAGCTCAGCCAACCCCAGAAAAGAGCAAGCTTCTTTTTCCAAGTATTCATTACCAATCTCTGGTGGGGGGAGGGACTTGGTCTGGCCCTGTGTGGGTTGTATGTCTACCTCGTGGACCAATCTTTATGGTTAGGTGTGAGAGGGACCCTGGAGACAGACAATGCCATTAGGACCACGTGGTGGGCAGACACAGAACTGTCCATCTTTACTGTCAGGAGTGAAAGTAGGGTAGGACACACTTTACTATCCTGACTCTTTACTTCCCATAATACTACCAGCAAGGGTGTAGGGACATATCAGACTTCCCTGAAAGTTTTGGGGAGTTGTTTACATTGCAGCAATGCAAACAACCTAGAATGGAATAGACATCCTCGGTCTTAGGTGTCCTCTGGTCTCCCTGTCGCTTAGATTTTCTTTCTGCTAATCAGTCTCCTTCTATGCTGTCTGATCTTTTCTCTCCTCTTTTCTCTCCCTCAACTTCCTGTCCACTTTGTATGTAGAACAGCTTAGCTTTCACTTTTGTGTCGTTTCTCCCTTCCAGCCCATGTGCAATGATTCCCACCTTCCTTCCATTCACTCTTTAATTGACTTTTCAAGGTAATTTCCTAAACAAAAGCAATTCCTTTTTAAAGAACAACTCTGGTGCCAGCCGACAGGATAATTGGCGTTTTCATTTTACTGTATCACCTTCAGATGAGGCCAGTCCTAGGCCAGAACCTGGATCAGTGGGGATTCTGTGGGCAGACTTGCTGTGAGTTAATGGAATTCACTGGGGAGAAGGAGCTGGTTGCATTTTAATTTATTACGATGTGTCAAAGCTCCAGCGGCTCCAGAGAGGAGCTGGCTGAGTGTCAACACTGGTTGTATCCACTGCTCATGCTGGTCTCCTTCTCGCCTCTGTGCTCCAGCCACACTGTCCCCTGGGCCAAGCTGGCTCCTGCCTAGGGCTTTTGCACTGGTTATGCCTTCTGCCTGGAAAGTTTTCTTCCCATCAGTCCTCACATGGCTGATTTGCTCTGGTCATTTAGCTCTCAGGGAGCATGTCACCCCCAAAGTAAGGCCTTTCCTCACCACCCCACCTAAAGTAGCCATCCAGTCATGTCCCTGGATCTTGAGAGCTGCTTGGGAGTCTTTCCACTTCTCCAGTTCTTACAGTCTAGAGGAATCCAAAGCTTCCACAAGACTTCTGTGAATCCCCAATGACTTACTTCACATTTTCCCATCTCTGGTCTAGAGGTGCTGGCCCCGTCTCACACCTCTGGCTTTCAAAGGCAAAACAGTCACTTTTCTTGGTTCACTCAGAGCAATTTCATCCCTTACCCTGAAATCTTGGTCCCAGTCTATGTCCTGGGAGAGTTTCCTGCCTTCACTGGGATTACAGACACATTTTCTAAACAATGGGTGTTTCCTCCACGAGAGAGAGGGATTCTTGTTCTATCTGCTAAGAGACTAACAGCATTTTACTGTCACGGTAAGAGGCAGGGTTGGGATCTGAACCTGGATTTGTCTGCTGAGTGTGGAGCCAATGCTTTTAAACCATTGCATCAACCGTGTCCCCCATATGCTCATTGAGGCTGCCGGTGACTTTCAGTGGTTACTCACATACAGGTGCAGGCACACGTGTGTTTTCTACAGGAGAAATGCTTGCTCGTCTGGCCCGTCTCAGGAGGCTGCTCCGAAGGCCGAATAGCATTTCTTACAGGCCAGCCAGAGCTAACCGCGGGACATCTGGTTGTCCTGTGCAAGTCCTCCCTTGCACTAGATGGATGCACGAGAGGGGGCGTGCGGCCAGACCTCTCGGTGCCAGGTAAAATGCTCTTTGTACTGCCCAGAGCTGCTTCCTCACTTTCTTCCCTTCCTGTCCCACGCACTGTTTCCTCATGTTGCTATGTGTGGCCTTCACCCCTTTCTCTGACGAAGGAGTGGAAACCCCACTATTCCAGGCCTTATTGTCCACCCCCTTCCAGTCGATCACCTTCATCCACAAGGCTGACAGTCATGTAAGCTGTCTGGGCATAGGTTAATGTGGGTGAGGTCTTCAATGTAGGATGCTCAGGGCTGGGAGACCCCTGTGTGTCAGAATGAGGAGGTCCTTCCTGTGTGTGTGTCTGTGTTCATGCACGTGAATGTTTAAAGCCAGGCATTTATCTACCTTGAAAAGCCTAGGAATAGCCCTCTTTAAAAACAATTGAGGGACTTCCCTGGTGGTCCGGTGGTTAAGACTCTGTGCTTCCACTGCAGGGGGCACAGGTTCGATCCCGGGTGGGGGAACTAAGATCCCACATGCAGAGCGGAGTGGCCAAAAAATAAAAACAAACAAAAAAAACCCAACAAAAAACAATTGAATGCACCTGAGATAAGTACTTTTGGTCCTGAACTATTAGGAGTTTCTGGCAAGCTTTATATTATGTGCTAGGATAAGAATTTGACTTTGTATATAGATTTTCAATTAGGTTTTTGGACTGACATCTCAACCCTGAACTCCTCTGAAAGACAAAAAAAAAAAAAAAAAAAAAAGAAAGAAAAAAGACAAATAATGACATTTCTGTTCCAGCTTGCCAGAATCCTGATCCTGGCCTTTGCTTCTTGTTTTCAGCCTCAGTTTGTCCCTAAGCCCTTTGAACTCGGGTTCCCTGATTTTGACCCTCGCGCTGGCTAAGGACTTTGAAACCTCCTGCTTGGGTGTACACACTGAACTTAGTCTGGCTCCTGTGTCAGTCCAAGCCCTGCCACCCCTCTATGTTCACTCTGGCCCCTGCGAGCAAAGGTCCAGCCTGGCTATGTTGTATTTGTTGGTGATTCTGTCATCCCTGGGATGTGAGCTCCTGGAGGATGTTTGGTCACAGTCAGCTGTAAGCTCTCAGCTTTGATCGCAGGGAGGGTGGAGAGAAATCCCTGGATATAGGAGCAGCTCACAGCCTGGGGGGGATTAGAGCAGGTAGCACTGACCCCTGTGGGGGAACAAGGGGAAGGCCAGAGCCTTGGTCCCTTACCTACCCCGAGCCCCTGCCTGGCCAGCGTGGTGATTGACAGGTCACTGCACAAGTTAAAGTGATTTTGGCACAAGTAACAGAACCCAAGACCTGCTAACTCTGGCTCATGTAAAGAAAAGGGGGTACTCAGATACCTGTGGACAGATTAATGAATGAACAAAACAGGGTAGATACATACAATGAAATACTATTCAGGCCTAGAAAGGAATGAAATCCTGACAACATGGTTACATTTGGAAAACATTATGCTAAGTGAAATAAGCCAGTCACAAAGCGTCAAATACTGTATGATTCCACTTATATGAGGTACCTAGAGCAGTCAAGTTCATAGAGATGGAAAGTAGAATAGTGGTTCCTGAGGGCTGTGGGGAGGGAGGAGTGCGAAGTTGTTGTTTACTGGTACAGAGTTTCAGCTTGGGGTGACGAAAACGTTCCGGAGATGGATAGTGGTGATGGTTGCACAGCAGTGTGAAAGTACTTAGTGCCACTGAGTTGTACGCTTAAACATGGTAAAAATGTTGTGTATGTTTTAACACACACAAACCAGAACGGACCTAAACCAACGAAAAGTTATTCCGGAGGTGCTAAATGCCACCATGGCCCTTTAGGAATTAAAACAAAACAGGAATAGTGGGAAGAATGCTGGGGCATCTCATGGAACTGAGATTCACCAAACCTCCAAGCCCGGAAGTGGGAACAGGAAGTAGGTCAGCTCCAGGGGCTTCAGTGGATGAGTTCACAGGGACAGTGAACTTCCCTCGGGACGATGCTCGAACAGCAACCAGTACTCGTTTCTCTGGTCCAAATTTCATCTTTCTAAGAGAGAGTCTCATTGGCCATCTGGAGTCAGGTGGCCATCTGGATCGATTAGCTTCAGTTGTGGTGGGGAGGCAGGGAGGCAGGATGATGCAGTACCACTGGGGGCCACTGGGGGCAGGCATGGGTCAGTTTATCAGAATCCAAGTCATTGGATGGCCAGTCTTCAGAATGATCACTTCAGCAAATTTATTTGTTTCTCTAATTAAATAGCTTTAGTTGCCTGATTTTGCTTTGCCTGCATAACACCATTTTGGGGGAATGTTGGATTTTGTCTGAGTCCACTCCCTGTTGTTGAGCTGGGGACAGAGGGGTAGGGAGAAGGGGAGATTGAGTATATATGTCTGGCCTTGGTACCATGTAAACTTCCCAGTCCCCCAAATTGACAAATTTCTCAGGGGAATGTGGAGAAGCCCCTGAAAAAACTGTGATCAAGTTTCTGCCACCCTAGCAGAAAGCAGGCAGGAAATTAGAAATCAAGTTGGCAATAAAGCAAATTTTATTTATTGAATGGTTGCGTTTTAGATCAAGATTTTTTTATCCCCAACCTGGTCTAAGGCCCTTCCCTTGCCATGCAAAGCTTAGAGTGGGAGCTAGGGATTCACATCTCCTTTTCTGTTTTGGCACTGTCTGTACACACGTCACCCTGGGGTAGACCCAATATCAGGGGATCCAGCAAAACCTCTGCAACAGGGACAAAAATCACTAGTATTTGAATATTCCCACCCTGGTCTGCTAAGAAAAAAGTTATGTTTTCAAAGAAAAGATAATAGAAGAAAAAAGAGACCTAGAAAAGGGATAAGGGTGGACAGGAAAAGTCTAGAGTCCTCTGGGTCTCCATAAGTGAGAGGCCAGAGGTGGTCTGATCATTTAGAATGGCTGGAGTGATGTGAGGACCTGAAAGCAGAGCAAGGAAGAGGATGTGAAAGATGCTTTTCTGTGCGTTAAGAATGTATCCCTGCTCTCCTCCCTTAACTTTGGCATTTCCTCCAGAGACTGAGAATATATTTGAAACACTTTACTTTGTGGGATCACTGGCCTGCTTCTCTGAATGTAACTCTGTCCTTCAGACCACAAGGCTGCCTGCGTTTTCACAGGGTTGCACCTTTTTTCCCCCAAACTTGGGCTCCCACTGAGGCCTGGCCACCATGGGGAGTTGAGGATCTGGGGCTGACCTTTCTCAGATCGAATAATGTTAACCTAGACCGACCTCCTGGAAGGATGCAAAGATAGTCTGGGATCCTTGATGTATTCTTGGACCCATTCGTTATTGGGGTTGGTACAGATCTCTCGTTTCCTTCTGGTGATGAAGCTGTGGAGGCAGAGTTAGACTGTCATGGGTCATGGAGTATGTTGGGGGTCTAGTCCACACTCCCCCATTTCTAGCTCACAGCGGGCTTGCCTCATGCCCTGGACCACCTCCCTAGGCCTCCCCCACCTGGGTCCCCTTGGAAGACCTCCCTCTCTGGCCTCTAGACCTCATCATCTCTTCATTCAGCCCCTTCCCCACTCAGCCTAGACCCTCAGGCTTGGATTTCATTATGGCCACCATTTCTTGGGCCACACAACTATAAGTGGCAAAAGTCAAGAACAAAACCCAGGCCTGTCCCGTGAGAGTCAAAGCCCAGGCCCTTAACCACTGTTCCCCTGTTCTAGCATGGAGACTTGGTTCTGTGCACCCCATTCCAGCCTTGGGCTTCCCTTCCCTCTCCATAGAAATGTCTGCAGAGCGGTGCTTACATGATTGCGGGCAGGTAACAGTTGAGGGCCTTTCTGTATCTCACCACCACTTTTCTTGGCAATACTTTCTCATGATACTTCAGGCAGCAGGTGGGTGGAGGGTTCACCGACTCAGGAATTTCTGAGGGAATGACATTGAATGCTGAGCCAAGGAGGTAGAGAGGGAGACCATGGCTGCCCACTTCCATGTCCCATCTCTTGCATTCCGTTTTTCTGATGGCAAAGCCATTGATCAGCAGGGACTGATGGTAGCTTGATGGATAATGGAGAAAGTGAAAAAGATGAACCTTCTGTAGAACCTTCAGCCTCTGGACTGAGTGTCACCAAGTACAGAGGACTGGGGTGATCACATTTGCTGATGAACTTGACTTGGCAAACACATATTGAGCTCCTATTACATGCCAGGCTCTATGGGGTTCAGAACATGAGGAAGACACAGTCACTACTCTTGTGTACCTTACAGACCAGTCTGGGTAAAAGAGAAAATGAAAAGATAAACGCTACAATAGAACATGGTCTGGGATAGAGTAGAATTTGACACAAGATGCTATGGGAACAGAATGAGGGGTACCTAACCCAGCCTGGGTGGTTGAGGAAGAAGTCCCACAGCAGGTGGTGCCTGAGTTGATTCCTGAAGGATGAGTAGGATTTAGGCAGACAGAGGGGTTGTGGGATCTGGAAAAAAGAAATGCATGGAGGCCTGAGGTGGGGGAAGCCCAGTGTGTCTGGGGGGACGGAACAGTTCCAGGAGGCTGCAATGCAAGGTGGGAAGGAAGATGTAGGAAGAGAGGATATTAAAGAGGGAGGGGAGGGCCACACCTCTTCTGAGCTGTGATAGGGAGCCTGGATTCTGTGCTAGAGGCACCAGAGAGGCTGAGGTCAGGGAGGAGGCTGAGATGGGGAGATGAGCAGGAGAAGTCAGGGCAGGAGGAAGAGGCTTATATTTAGGCTTCAGAGTCAGACAGCTTGGGTTGGAGTCTCGACTAAGTAACGTGAATCATGGGCAAATTTCTTAATCTCTCTGGGTGTCTTTACCCGTTAAACGAGAGTAAAAAATTACATCCTAGGTTCGTGGTGAGGATTAGTTGAGAGAATGCTTGTAAAGCCCTTAACTCAGAGTCTGGCACAGAAAGACACAGCACTTGCTGTAATTAAGAGCTAATGGTTGTGATGGCCACTCTTCTGGCCTGGAAATGGCTCTTTCCCCCTCTCTTTGACACTCGCAGGATAAGAGACTCGGCTGGGTTATCACTGTGTCTCCCTTGGGCTCCCCTGACTGCTCATCAGTTGGGGATATCACCTCACCCGGCGCCCAAACCTGCAGAGTGCAAATCCCTGACCCTTGCTTCCAGCTGGTGGCAAAGCCTGAGACTTCTCGAGAGAACCATTTGGCGGATCCGTGCTTCGGGTGGGCCTTTTTCTCTTCCTGCTTGACCTTCCCAAAGGGCACTGTTGCCCCATCCCACCCACCAGAGGCACCTCTACCCACAGTGACCCTGGTTCTCAAGGCAATGTTTCCAAAGACCAGGGGCACCCTGAGAGCGTGTGGGCAGATTACATGGTGTGTGTGACCCTCGCTCCCCTGAGTGTTTACACAGGCAGAATCGGGCCAGGCTATATGCCAAGGGCAGCCTTAGGGACAAAGAAAGGGCTGGGGCAGTTGGAGGCGGGTATGTAGAAGGCCTGAGTGTCTTGGTCCCTTCCCTGCCACCAGCCTCATAAATGATGGTAGAGGCAGAGGTAGGGAGTGGGCAAAAGAAACCCCGTTCTCCATAGGTCCCAAGCATCCCATAGTTCCAAAACCTCAACTTCCTTCAACCACTTTTCTCTTTTCTACAGACTTTATTTAGTCCTAGGCTGGGGGATGGAGATGGGAGCCCAGAAATCCGCAAATGGTACACGTGGGCATCCCACCAGGACTTCTTTTGGCTGCCGTGATAGTCCCAGCAAACTACAACAGACACTGCGAGCAAGGGGTGTCTAGGTTCAGACTCCCCGTTCCTGGGCTTAGCCCCAAACATCACTCATCCCTGACTCCCTTCATCCTGCCCTCCCAGAGGATCTATGGCTTTTTTCATCCACTTGCCTTGCCTTCCTCCTCATTGCATACATTTATTATTATCTCTTCTGCTTCTTCCTTGGCTCTTCCTCCTAAATGATCATTCCTGCTGTCTGTCTTTGGGATTCCTGATGTAACCTTGACCCAGCTTCCTGAGACTGCCCAACCCCAGAAGGATCTGGATCACAGCTCAGCTCTACTTACAAAGGGAAGAGTTTGAAGACAGCAGCTCTGTGTGCAGGAGGGAAGAGGCCCCAGGGCTGATGACAGAGACCTGACAGCACTCTTAGCATCACCTCGCTGCCTGCTGCCCCGTTCCCTTTTCTCACTGCCGCCCTACAGGGACAGGTGGACTCACTTGGCTGGCTGTGAACAGCAGAAGTAATGGTGAGGATGAGGATGAGGAGAGAGAGGGCCGCCACGGAGACCTTCATCCTCTCAGTGGGGCAGTTAGGCTTCGGAGGCTGAACGGAGACAGTCTCCTTCCTGGTCATCCACGCTGGGCCCTCAGCTCTCTGGACTCTGACCACTTCAGTGGACGGAGGAGGAGAGACAACGGACCCTCCCTCGGTGTTTGCTGAAGGGGAGGGCGGTGGAGGGCGGGGTCTGGAGCAGAGTTGAATTCGGTAAGGTTTGAATCCGTGTGAAGGAAAAAAGAGCGAAAGGGAAAGTGTGGAGAACGTGCTGTGTGTCAGCACCTTGCATGCCCCACTTCACTTAATCCTCCCAGCGGGGAGTAGAGATTTTCACTCCCATTTTGCACATGAGGCCACTGAGGCTTAGAGAGGTTAAATAAATTGTCCAAGGTCACATGGGTAGGAGGCAGATAGGCAGTCCTGAAAACCAGATCCGTGTGGTTTCACCATGTTCCCTGCACCCCATCTCTATGTTGGGGAAAGAGGAGGGAGGAGGGTTGAACCGACTATTTCCCCAGGTGATCGGTCTTTGGGAGGGCAAACAGAAAGCAGGATTAGAGAGAACACAGACCGAGGCAAAGGTAGGGTTAGTGCCCTCGGAAAAGGATGTGTGTCCACTCCCCCACCAAGGACACATGATTGAGCTCACACTCTTTCTTGTCACAGATTATGCTACAAATATCCACCCCCCCCACCAGCCCCCAAAGTGCCTGATCCTTGAGTCCCTGTTTGTTGCTGAAATGTTTGGCTTATTTGTCAATGTTCTCATTTATCTCTTTGGACCTTGGACTTGGAACCAGTTTTACGTCTAATTGGCTGATCCCTTCTTGAGTGCCCTCAGTGTGGGTTAATCCAATCTGCCACCATGGCCAATCATGGCCAGCAGAGGGCATCCCAACATCATGTACCTGACAACCTGCTTCTGGGTCCGGACTTCCAGCTGCGGCCCACCCCCACCTTTGGCTAAGCCTGGACCTGCCCCTCAGCATCTTAGCTCTTCAGACTGCCTCAGAACCCTGTTCCAGGCTGAAGGCAGCGTTCAGAGAAGAAATGAAAGATAGAGGGGATTTTGCCTTTGATGGACTCTGAGTTTTAGAGACGTGAGGGAGTGTTTCAGGAGATGGGGGTAGAGGGAGGCAGGGGAAAAACAAGGACTATGAAGATACCTGTGGGTCTTGCTGTTCGGCATGACTGCTTATAAACAGGAAAAAAACGTACAATGCAATTAGTCCTGGTGTGTTCAAGGCAGTCAGTGGTGGTGAAGCTGTGGCTTTTTATGAAGCTAGGGAGGGTACGTATGTGAGATACCCCACTGACCTCTGTTTATGGAGGAGAGAAGGTCTGAGGAAGTCTGCTCTACCTTTAGTGTGCAGGCACCCTCTTGGCCCTTGTCTGTGGAGGGCTGGAGGCCAGGAAGGGTGGTCATAGTGCCTACACTGGATGTGCTCTTCCTCTTTGTATGCAGAGCTCCTTCTTGAACCTGGAAGATGGGGGCACCCCCCACTTTGGGGGCAGCTGGGTGTTATTCCTGGAGCATAAGCTTCCTCTTGACTCCTGAATCGTTCCATCTATCCATGCATCCATCCATCTACCCATCCATCCACCCATCCATCCACCATCCATTCATCCATCCATCCATTCATCCATCCATCCATCCATCTATCCACCCACCCATCCATCCTTCTACCCATCTGTCTATCCATCCATCCACCATCCATCCATCCATTTCCTGAGCACCTGGTGTGGGTCAGGCTTTTTGCTATGCCTTGTGCAGGACACAAAACTGAGTAAAACAATAGAGTGCAACCTGATGTATGTAAGTGGGTGGGGAAGAATTGGATAAAATATGTCCATGAGTCGTTCCTATCCCAGTCAGCAGGGAACAGAGGCCTTGAGACCAGCCCAGAAAAAGACTATGGAGTTTGCTATAGAGAGGCCTTTATGAAGATTTACCTGCAAAATCAGGTGATAATTCTTAGCTTTACACTTGTGAAGCTTAAATAAGATAATGCACATAAACTGCTTAGCAGAGTACTTAGAATATAGAAGGCGCTACAAAAATGGTATCTGTTATGATTGTGGTTATTATTGTGTAAAGGTAGCTTTTACACTGTCTTCCTCATTTTCTGCTCAGTTTTCCTCTACCTCCATCGCAGGCCTGACCCATTTTTTGGCACCAGGCTCTGGCCAAACTTTTGCAGAGTGATGCTTGAGGCTGAGAGTGCCACCCTGTGCTGGGCTTACCAGTGTCCTCAAGTCTACTGCCAATGGGCAATCTAGTAGAAATGAATGAGGGCAGGGAAGGGCATGAGGGTCTTTAATTCAAGGCAGGGCAGCTCCCAGGAGGTGTCTGGGGCTAAGCTGGGAGAGGGGTTCAGCCCCGTCTCTTTAAATTCTGAGCTTTGTCCTTCTCCGCTACTTCTGGGTCACTCAGATCCCCTCCAGTTCCTTTGATATAGTGCTGGACCCAGTCATCGCTGGGGTTGGCACAGATGTGATGGCCTTTTTTGGTGATGAAGCTGTGGAACAAGAGGGGAGAAGGATGACAAACCGAGGGTCCGGCAGCCAGGAAGCAAGAGCCCAGCCTCCCTTCCTCACAAATGCCTCATCCAACCCAGACTGGTTCTCCTTCCTTCGTGAGAGGTAGCCCAGGGCCAGCGTCCTTTCTGAGGCAGGCCCTTCAGCCCCTCAGGGCCCCTGGACCCATCTAGTCTCGGTGTCCCCACCCAGGAAGTGCCCCTTGCCTCCCCTTCCCCTCCCCAACACCTCCCCATCCATGGCACCAGCTTCCTCCTGGCCCCAGCGGGCCCCAGACAGCCCAGAAGCCCCCAGGTTGCCTCCTGGCTGCCTCTCCCTGCGTGGACATTCCTGAGAAGCACCCTGGGGAGCCCCCATTCTGTGTTCTCCCTGCCCCCTCTCCCCTACCCGGGCCCTGCTGGCTCCCCCTCCTCCAGTGTGGTGTATGGGTGCCACCTACACAATTCCAGGCTTGGAGCACTGGCTGCTGGTCTCATAATAGCCTGAAATCCACTGCCGCCTGACTGCCCGGGTCACGTAGCTGAAGCAGCACTCGGTGGGGTGGTAAGGTCCTCCTGAGGAGAAAGCATGAGGGGGAAGCTGAGATCAGGGCACTGGTTTGTTTGTTTTTTTAATACACTTATTTATTTTTTGCTGCGTTGGGTCTTCACAACGCGAAGAAAGAGAGACTAGAGAAAGCTGCACGCGGGCTTTCTCTAGTTGCGGCGACGGGGGGCTACTCTTCGTTGCGGTGCGCGGGCTTCTCATTGCGGTGGCTTCTCTTGTTGCGGAGCACGGGATCTAGGTGCGCGGGCTTCAGTAGTTGTGGCTCACGGGCTCTAGAGCACAGGCTCAGTAGTTGTGGCACACGGGCTTAGTTTCTCCACGTCATGTGGGATCCTCCCAGGCCAGGGCTCGAACCCGTGTCCCCTGCACTGGCAGACGGATTCTTAACCACTTCGCCACCACCAGGGAAGTCCCAGATCAGGACACTTGTTAAAGGTGACGGCTGCTGGCTGCCTCTGCCCCCGAGCCGGTGGAAGAGGGAAGGAAGGAGGGGACAGCCCCCAGAATTCCAAGAGAGGGCTGTAGAAAGAACTCAGTCTTCTGGTCTCCCTTTCAGACTCTTCCCGGGGCTCCCCTTTTCCTCTTCCTCCATTAGTGATCACTCTGCTTTCCATTCTCCACCCCCACATCCCCACCCCAGAAGGACTGGCTGATGACTTTGAACTCCAGATGGAAGAGCAGCAAAGCCCAGATCTCAGTGAGCACACGCCATCCCTGGGGGCAGCTGGCAGAGGTGCTCCAAAAAGGAGGGATATGGGAAGAAATCCCAATAGGGATTGGGATGCATGCCATTTGGGAATGCAGACCCTGCCCCTCCCAGTGTCCCCATCCTGCCCGTGCACTGCAAAGAGGGCAGGATGCCCATACCAAGCCCCAAGGACAATGGCCCGGGAGCCAGGACACCCAGATCTGCAGGACACCCCACCTCGCCTCTGCGGGCTTTGCACCCATCACCCCTCATTCCCTCCTCGGTCTCCTCATCTGTGAAGAGGCAGTTAACTGGATTGGTTGTCGTTACATGAAGTTTCCTGGAGGCACTGATGCACTTGAGAGTTCAGTCTTGGGTATAAGACCCCATCAGCCTTTTTGTCTGTTTTACATTTTGGGCCTCCTGTGTAAGATTTTGCTTGAAGAGAAGGTTTCCTGATCTAAAATACTTTTTAAAAAATCACTATTTTTCGGTTATTTTTTGATTCTGAAATTTCATGGCTCTTACAGGAGGTGCAAGGGGCTGACAGCAAAGTCACACCAAGATTGAATTATGGGGGTAGCAGGGCCCTGCAGTTATCGGGCGCGGTGATTGGGGC
Organism: Hyperoodon ampullatus; assembly: GCF_949752795.1. Classification (NCBI taxonomy): domain Eukaryota; kingdom Metazoa; phylum Chordata; class Mammalia; order Artiodactyla; family Ziphiidae; genus Hyperoodon; species Hyperoodon ampullatus. Next base: position 51,047,940 of record NC_136932.1, read on the forward strand.
TGTGCGTGTTATGTGACCAACCTGGACAGACATGTGGGTGTGCACAGCGATGATCTCGGGGTCACCGACGGTGACCGGCTGCTTGGGTGGAAAGGGAAGGGCTGGTCCTCTTATCCAGCACCATTGCCAGCAGCATCCTCACTCCCCAAAGAGCGAAATAAGGGACCCGCTGGTCCCCGGGAACCACTGCCACTGCATTCCTCTGAGCTGTCTGAGTGAATTCTCAGAGAGGCAAATCAAACTGTCCAGATTCTGTCAACTTTAGTCAGGTTTATTTCAACAACTTTCTATGTTTCCCTTCAGTTTCTGAAAAGGAAATAAAGTAAAATTGCAGAGTGAGGAATAGTTTTGGCTGTCTGTAAAGGCAGCTCATCCTAAGAAATAAGCTGAAAAAAGGTGGCCTGGGGACGCCCCCAACTGTTGCATTTCCCCCTACCACATAACTAAGCGATGCTGCACTCATGGGGTAGGGCGGACCCTGAAAGCAGCCTGGGTCCAAATCCCAGGAGGTAAATGGACATAGTGGCCTCGAGAGGCTCCAAATACTGTTCCCCAGTCTCCCTGGGGATAATGACCCCAAATGGGATGGGCCAGTCTTTTGCTTAATGGTGAAGAGAGGTGAACTGAGGGAGTGAAGAGATAGCCTGGCCTCACTGCAAGGCATTGACAGGAAGGGGACTCATCCCGGGCAGGGTGAGGATGAAACCAGTTTAATAAGACACCAGACCTCATATACATACAATGGAATACTACTCAGCCATAAAAAAGAATGAAAATTTGACATTTGCAGCAACATGGATGGACTTGGAGGGCATTACGCTAAGCGAAGTAAGTCAGACAGAGAAAGACAAATAACTGTAGGATATCCCTTATATGTGGACTCTAAAAAATATAACAAACTAGTAAATATAACAAAAAAGAAGCAGACTCACAGATATAGAGAGCAAACTAGTGGTTACCAGTGGGGAGAGAGAAGTGGGTGGGGGAAAAGTAGAGGTAGGGGGTCAAGAGGTACAAACTATTAGGTATAAGACAAGCTACAAGGATATATTGCACAACATGGGGAATACAGTCAATATTTTGTAACTATAAATGGAGTATAACCTTTAAAAATTGTGAATCACTCTATCGTACACCTGTAAGTTATATAACATTGTACAGCAACTATACTTCAATAACACAAAAAAGATACCAGACCTCCTTCTAGAGCCCCTTTCTCCTTGTATCCCCGGCAACCCTACTCGTGCTTGTTTCCCCACAAGAACCAGGTTGGAAGGTGTTGCACTCACCTGAATAGGATTCAGTCTTGGACCCCAGGGCGATGGTGATGACGACGAGGAGGAGGGGGAGGCATGTGGCTGCCATTGAGACTTTCATCCTCCTGTGAAGGGAGTGGCTGCAGGAGGAGAGCTGACCTGGTAGGGGCTTCGGAGGCTCCTGGGCTGAGGAAGTTTTGAGAAATGTTCATTGAGGCAAAATATTTTTTTAAAATAAGGGAACTAAGATTTCAAAGGGAAGTAGGAAGCAGTAGACTCCTCAGCAATTTCATATCCTGCACATTTGTTGAGGGTGGAGTGAAGGAAACACAGAGAGCCGAGATTTCAGGGAGGAAATTGACCTCCATCCCCAGTGGGAATACGTTTAACCCTTTGATATAAGCTCTTCCTTAGTCGTAGGACGACCATGAGCACAGTGGTAGAGGAGACGGTCTCAGATTCAGTGAAAGATCTCCAAGGCTGGGATGTGTCCTGTGCCCAATTCTGGTTCCTGGCCTCAGAGCAAGGCCGTATGGGGGCTGGAGATTGGAGGGGATTTGGGGTAACAGGATGAGGCCTGGAGCCCCCACATCAGGTCTAAGAAATCCTCACTTAAGCTCTTCAGCAGAACCTTTGGCTCCCTACCTCATCCCCGGCCTTTCACTGTCTCCTGGGGTGAAGGAGTGTCATGGTGCTCAGCAGATAATTTATTTAACAAGCATTATACTTTAAGGGTTGCTATACACAATAGCTGCTGTCCCAAACGCTTCATGAATATTAGCCCTTTTAAGCCTTTTATCAGTAGTTGAGGAAACTGAGGCACAAAAAGCATCCATTACTCCCCCAAGATTTGACAGTTGATAAGTGGAATCGGGCTTCAAACTCAGGCAGTCTGGCTCCCAAGTCTGTGTCCTTAATCACTCTGCTGTGGAGAAGAAACACGGGAGCCCCCAACGAGCTGTCTCTAAAACTGTCCTGCCTGGCGTGGCTTCTCTAGAAAACCTTTATTCTGAGACCTTTCTGAGTTCAGAGAGTGGATCCCTTTGGGACCTTCTCCCAGTTTCTGACTTTCATTACAGAAAAGCTTGATGGGAACCTAGAAAATGCTTCATTCAGGGATGGCTAGCAGGTCTCATTGATTAGTGGTGGACTGGCGCTCAGTGTTGGAAATGGTTCTGAGGCCATGTCCATGCGTCATGTGACTGATGTGCCTTCTGTGAAGGTGCAGCTTGCGTCCTCCTTAGATTTGTCTAAACAGGCTATTTACTGAGGAGGAATTAGAGCTCAGGAAGGGCCAGAGACTTGCTCATGTTCACGAAATGATTTGGACGCAGGACAGACCCACCTCTTCACACTCTCCGTCCGGTGGCCTTGACCGTGCTCTTCCTGGGGAAACTTGCCCTATTCTTGCTGTTGTGGTTAGAAGGCTGTTTCCATCTTCTCTCCTCCACTCATCAGGGGAGGGCAGGCCTAGCAGATAGCAAGTGATCTGTAAGTATATGTTTTAGAAGGATGAATTGAGCTGGTCTAAGTATGTATATCTCACAGGAAACAGCTGAATTCTCATGCTTAGGTGCCAAGACAGTAATTTATTCAAAATGTTCTGTGTTTGTTATCAATAATAACACTATTTAAACTCCTCAAGTCAAGTGATAGCAATTGTCGTTAGGAACAATCTAAGGAAACAAGATGTTTCTGGGAAGAATATGAGTTGGGAAGAAATAATGATTATTTTGTTTTTGTGGAGACTAGCCTACTTGCCAAGTTGTTGCTGGGATCTTTACAGGAAAGTCCTTTATTTTTCAAGCAGTTATTGAATTCCTACCCACATTAGTCTGGTTACACTTATTGCTATAATGAACAACCCCTAAATCTCAGGGGATTCGTTACATGAAGGTTTATTTCTGGCTCATGTCACAGTCCAGTGTGGGCCAGCAGTGGGATGAGTGTGCGTTGAGTGTGTGTTGGAGAAGGCTGTTTCATGCACCCATTCAGGGACCAAGTCTTCTTCTATCTTGTAATGCCGCCATTTTCCACAAGAGGCCTCCAAGTTTACTACAAAAGGGGAGAAGCAGAGAGGGATGGGCAGATTTTTATGGCCCAGTTCTGGAAATAGTATAAATTACTTTCACTTACGCTCCATGGGCAAAATGAAGTCACCTGGCTCCAACTTAATGGCAAAGGTAAGGAAAATATAGATCATCTGTGTGCCCAGGGAGAAGAGAGAATGGGTTTAGTGACCACATCACTTCTTTGCCATAATATCATGGGCTAGGCTTGGAGGTGACCCTGACCTCAGAGGACTCATAGCTTGAAGAGGGACTCAAAAAAGTAAATGAAAATTGCAAAACAGTGGGATGAATGGACTTCGGTGGCAACATAATCAGAGACCTTAAAGGTTCTCCTGTTGCCCATTGGTGAGTATGCAGTGCCTGTTTAAAAAATGTTAAAAATATCGGACTTCCCTGGTGGCGCAGTGGTTAAGATCCTGCCTGCCAATGCAGGGGACACGGGTTCAAGCCCTGGACCGTGAAGATCCCACATGCCGCGGAGCAACTAAGCCCGTGCACCACAACTACTGAGCCTGTGCTGTAGAGCCCACGAGCCACAACTACTGAGCCCACACACCACAACTACTGAAGCCCTTGTGTCCAGAACCCGTGCTCCACAACAAGAGAAGCCACTGCAATGAGAAGCCCGCACACTGCAATGAAGAGTAGCCCCCGCTCGCCGCAACTAGAGAAAGCCCGCACGCAGCAACGCAGACCCAATGCAGCCAAAAATAAATAAATAAAATTATTTTTTTAAATGTTAAAAATGTTTTTCAAAGCAACATATATGCACTGATTTAAAAAAATTGAATAATATAGAAATGGTGGGTGGGACCCTTAATATGTTTACTTCTTTGCTTCATTGCCTGTGTGTGAGAAGTCTTCCAGCTCCACTGGCCTCAACCAAGTGGGTCATGCCCTCTGTCCAAGCACTGGCTCACACCAAGAGAAAAGGGAATGAGCTATATTACTTTTAAAATCTTTTTTTTCCTTTACTTTAAAAATCTTGTCTGTGGTTCTAAAAGTGAAATAGTAAAAATATGGATTTGTTTTTTTACAGCTTTAAAGCACATATTTTTCTAGCTATTTTGCCCTTCTAAGATTTTTACTTTTAAAAATTCAAAATTGGTTGTCAGACTTATTTAGCCATATTTAAACTTTTCCCAATTGTATATTTCTTTTATAATTAAGTAGCTTTGATAACTTCATCATGAAAAAAATCAAGAATTAACACAAGTCAAAAGCCTGCCCATTTTGTTGTTTGTCCTGGAAAAAACAATGAAGATTCATTTTTTTTCAATTCTTTGAAATTATTTTTTGGTTACTAAAGAAATATGTGCTTTATATAAAAGTTGCAAACAATGCTGAAGTTACATAGTTGAGAGTGAGAGTTCCTCTTCAAATTTCCACTCCACCCTGCAGCATCAGCATTACCTGGGAACTTGGTGGAAATGCTGATTCTTTGCCCCACCTAGTCCTACTGAGTCAGAATTTCTGTGTTTTTGTCTGTTTGTTTTTGTGGTACGCGGGTCTCTCCCGTTGCGGAACACAGGCTCCGGACGCGTAGGCTCAGCGGCCATGGCTCACGGGCCCAGCCGCTCCGCGGCATGTGGAATACTCCCAGACCGGGGCACGAACCCGTGTCCCCTGCATCGGCAGGCAGACTCTCAACCGCTGCGCCACCAGGGAAGCCCAGAATTTCTGGGTTTTAACAAGCCCTCCAGGTGATTCTTTTTTTTGCGGTACGCGGGCCTCCCACTGCTGTGGCCTCTCCCGTTGCGGAGCACAGGCTCCGGACGCACCGGCCCAGCGGCCATGGCTCACGGGCCCAGCCGCTCGGCGGCATGCGGGATCTTCCCGGACCGGAGCACGAACCCGCGTCCCCTGCATCGGCAGGCGGACTCTCAACCACTGCGCCACCAGGGAAGCCCAGGTGATTCTTATGCATGAAAAATTTCAGAAGCCCCGAACTATAGCACAGCTTCCTAACTGGTGTTCTTTACTGTACTGGTCTCTTCAGCCTTTGGGCCTCCTGACTGGGGCGGGGTAGGCCAGAGTCCCAGGCTGGTTGCCCCCAGTACAAAAAAACTCATCATTGTAATTCAGTGTTGCATAATAATTTAGAGATTTAGTGATGAATTAGATATGATTTTTGCACACAGATGTCATACCTTAGTCTTATTTTCAGTCTTCTCTATACCCTGAAATAGTCTTTTTTTTTTTTTTTACTTTGTTCATGGAATTTTATTAAAGTCATTGAATAAGTCATTGGACAAAGGGGGTTAATGACAGTTGAATAACACTGAAAGCTCACGCAAGACAGCGATTTTGTCCTTTTCACCATACATTTCCCCAGTGCCTAAAAGAGTACTTGACATATAACAGGAGTTCAGAACCAATTTCTGAATAAATATTCTAACTTTATGAAAGTCACTGTATCATATTCTCCTCTTATACACTGAAATATACTTGAAGGGCAGGAATGTGGTTTGTTTTGGTCTCATGGTTTTCCTAATGCCTACCATAAAGTATAACATAAAGTAGTCACTCCATCATTATCTGTTTGAGTGATGATAAATATCTGTTTCAGGATTCCAGAGAAAGGGAGAGAGATGCTCTGGCTGGGATAGTGGGGGAAGGTTTTATGGTGGCATCTAAATTGAACCATGCAGGATGGGTTGAATTTTTCAGAGAAGGTTGACAGGAGAGGCATTTCTGGCAGAAGCACCACAGAAATCAAGGAAGCAAAAGAGAACATTGTTTTTTGAGGAACTCTGAAAAGAGAGTATTACATAATTGACCTAACATAACATGCCATTTTCTCCTCAAAGAGCTCAGAGAACTGTTGTGATTGACCAGATGCTTGGTCAGAAAGGAAATTCTCAGTTTCCACCCCTTATTTCTTTCCAGCTGCTAGAGTCCTGACCAAAAGCCTTGATCAGGAGATACCTGGCCCTCTGCTATCCACACTGCTCAGGTGGTCTGGGCTCGCCATTCATTCTGCTGAGCTAATAACTCGACCAAAGAAACCACACACATTGCCCTTAGGCCTAGCATTTTTTAATCCAGTAACTCTTTGAGATCTTCAAGCCTCTGATAAAGTAAAGTAATTAAAGTAATTATTGATATGTATCTTCTTTTTTTTTTACATCTTTATTGGAGTATAATTGCTTTACAATGGTGTGTTAGTTTCTGCTTTATAACAAAGTGAATCAGTTATACATATACGTATGTTCCCATATCTCTTCCCTCTTGCCGTCTCCCTCCCTCCCACCCTCCCTATCCCACCCCTCCAGGCGGTCACAAAGCACTGAGCTGATCTCCCTGTGCTATGCGGCTGCTTCCCACTATCTATCTACCTTACGTTTGGCAGTGTATATATGTCCATGCCTCTCTCTCGCTTTGTCACAGCTTACGCTTCCCCCTCCCCATATCCTCAAAGTCCATTCTCTAGTAGGTCTGTGTCTTTATTCCTGTCTTACCCCTAGGTTCTTCATGACATTTTTTTTTCTTAGATTCCATATATATGTTAGCATATGGTATTTGTTTTTCTCTTTCTGACTTACTTCACTCTGTATGACAGACTAGGCCCATCCACCTCACTACAAATAACTCAATTTCGTTTCTTTTTATGGCTGAGTAATATTCCATTGTATATATGTGCCACATCTTCTTTATCCATTCATCCAAATATGGACACTCAGGTTGTTTCCATCTCCTGGCTATTGTAAATAGAGCTGCAGTGAACATTGTGGTACATGACTCTTTTTGAATTATGGTTTTCTCAGGGTATATGCCTAGTAGTGGGATTGCTGGGTCATATGGTAGTTCTATTTGTAGTTTTTTAAGGAACCTCCATACTGTTCTCCATAGTGGCTGTACCAATACACATTCCCACCAGCAGTGCAAGAGTGTTCCCTTTTCTCCACACCCTCTCCAGCATTTATTGTTTGTAGATTTTTTGATGGTGGCCATTCTGACCAGTGTGAGATGATATCTCATTGTAGTTTTGATTTGCATTTCCCTAATGATTAATGATGTTGAGCATTCTTTCATGTGTTTGCTGGCAGTCTGTATATCTTCTTTGGAGAAATGTCTGTTTAGGTCTTCTGCCCGTTTTTGGATTGGGTTGTTTGTTTTTTTGTTATTGAGCTGCATGAGCTGCTTGTAAATTTTGGAGATTAATCCTTTGTCAGTTGCTTCATTTGCAAATATTTTCTCCCATTCTGAGGGTTGTCTTTTGGTCTTGTTTATGGTTTCCTTTGCTGTGCAAAAGCTTTGAAGTTTCATTAGGTCCCATTTGTTTATTTTTGTTTTTATTTCCATTTCTCTAGGAGGTGGGTCAAAAAGGATCTTGCTGTGATTTATGTCATAGAGTGTTCTGCCTATGTTTTCCTCTAAGAGTTTGATAGTTTCTGGCCTTACATTTAGGTCTTTAATCCATTTTGAGCTTATTTTTGTGTATGGTGTTAGGGAGTGTTCTAATCTCATACTTTTACATGTACCTGTCCCGTTTTCCCAGCACCACTTATTGAAGAGGCTGTCCTTTCTCCACTGTACATTCCTGCCTCCTTTATCAAAGATAAGGTGACCATATGTGCATGGGTTTATCTCTGGGCTTTCTATCCTGTTCCATTGATCTATATTTCTGTTTTTGTGCCAGTACCATACTGTCTTGATTACTGTAGCTTTGTAGTATAGTCTGAACTCAGGGAGCCTGATTCCTCCAGCTCCGTTTTTCGCTCTCAAGATTGCTTTGGCTATTCGGGGTCTTTTGTGTTTCCATACAAATTGTGAAATTTTTTGTTCTAGTTCTGTGAAAAATGCCAGTGGTAGTTTGATAGGGATTGCATTGAATCTGTAGATTGCTTTGGGTAGTAGAGTCATTTTCACAATGTTGACTTTTCCAATCCAAGAACATGGTATATCTCTCCATCTATTTGTATCATCTTTAATTTCTTTCATCAGTGTCTTATAATTTTCTGCATACAGGTCTTTTGTCTCCTTAGGTAGGTTTATTCCTAGATATTTTATTCTTTTTGTTGCAATGGTAAATGGGAGTGTTTTCTTGATTTCACTTTCAGATTTTTCATCATTAGTGTATAGGAATGCCAGAGCTTTCTGTGCGTTAATTTTGTATCCTGCTACTTTACCAAATTCATTGATTAGCTCTAGTAGTTTTCTGGTAGCATCTTTAGGATTCTCTATGTATTTGTATATGTATATGTATTATTTCCATTTTGTTTATTGTTTTGGGGTTGTTTTGTTGGTCTTTTTTGTTCCTTTCTTCTTGTTTTGTTCTCTTTCCTTGTGATTTGATGGCTATCTTTATTGTTATGTTTGGATTCCTTTTTCATTTGTGTGTATGTATACTTATTACAGATTTTTGGTTTGTGGTTACTATGAGGTTTTTGTATAGCAATGTATATATGTATACATGATTGTTTTATGTTGCTGATCTCTCATTGCAAATGCATTTTAACAACCCTGCATTTGTACTCTCCACCCCTCATGATTACTGATTTTGATATCATATTTTACATCTAACTGTTTTGTTTATCCCTTAACTGCTAGTTGTAGATATAGATGATTTTACTACTTTTGTCTTTTAACCTTCCTACTAGTTTTGTACATGGTTGATTCTTTACTATATATTTGCATTTACTGATGACTATTTCCTTTCATAATTTTCATGTTTCTAATTGCGGCCTTTTCTTTTTCACTTGGAAATGTCCCTTTAACAGTTCTTGTAAAGGTGGTTTGGTGGTGCTGAACTCTTTTAGTTTTTGCTTGTCTGTAAACGTACTGGTCTTTCCGTCAAATCTGAATGAGAATATTTCTGGGTAGAGTATTCTTGTTCGTAAGTATTTCCCTTTCATTACTTTAAATATATTGTGTCACTCCCTTCTGGCCTGTAGAGTGTCTGCTGAAAAGTCAGCGAATAGCCTTATGGGAGCTCCCTTGTATGTCGTTTGTTGCTTTTCCTTTGCTGTCTTTATTTTTTTTAATATATTTTTCAAGTTTATTTTCATGATGTTTATTTTGTTTTTGTAATTTTCAGGTGTCAATTTATTTCTCCCTGAACATCCTGGTTGAAATTCCACCCTTGACTATTCCAATGCACTCTCTCTCTTTTTTTTTTGGCCGCACCGTGCAGCATGCGGGATCTTAGTTCCCTGACCAGGGATCAAACCTGCTCCCCCTGCAGTGGAAGAGTGGAGTCTTAACCCCTGGACTGCCAGAGAAGTCCCCCTTTGCTGCTTTGAATATTCTCTCTTTATCTTTAAATTTTAATTATTGATACAATGTGTCTTGGTGTGTTCCTCTTTGGTTAATCCTGTGTGGGACTCTCTGTGCTTCCTGGACTTGGGTATTTGTTTCCTTTCCCAGGTTAGGGACATTTTCAGCTATTATGTCTTCAAATAAGTTCTCAGCCCCTTTCTCTTGCATTTCTGCTTCTGGGACCCCTGTAATGTGAATATTTGTGTGTTTGATATTGTCCCAGAGTTCTCTTAAACTGTCCTCATTTCTCTAATTCTTTTTTCTTTTTTCTGTTTGGCATCAGTTATTTCCACTACTCTCTTCCAGCTGGCTGATCCATTCCTCTGTACCATTTAGTCTACTGTTGACTCCTTCTAGTGTGTTTTTCATTTCCGTTGTTGTATTCTTCATCTCTTTTTGGGTTTACTTTATATTTTCTAACCCTTTGTGAAAGACTTCTCACTTTTTTTTTTTTTTTTGCGGTACGTGGGCCTCTCACTGTTGTGGCCTTTCCCATTGCGGAGCACAGGCTCTGGACGCACAGGCTCAGTGGCCATGGCTCACGGGCCCAGCCACTCCGCAGCATGTGGAATCTTCCCAGACGGGGGCACAAGCCCGTGTCCCCTGCATCAGCAGGCGGACTCTCAACCACTGCGCCACCAGGGAAGCCCGACTTCTCACTTCTTGCTCTGTGCATCCATTCTTCTCCCAAGTTCTTTGGTCATCTTTACAGTTGCTACCCTGAACTCTTTCTTGGGTAGGTTGCCTATCTCCACTTCACTTAGTTCTTCTTCTGAGGTTTAATCTTGTTGCTTTGTCTGGTGCATCTTCCTCTGTCACCTCATTTTGCCTAAGTTGCTCTTTGTATTTTTATGTATCTGGTACATGAATTATATTTCTTAACCTTGGAGAAGTGGCCTTCTGCAGGAGACGTCCTGTGCATCCCAGCAGTACATGCCCCTCTCATCATCCAAGCTGTATGCTCTAGAGGTTCCCCCTATGAGGGCTGTGTGGTTCCTTCTGTTGTGGCGGCTATGTGGGTGTCTGATAGGCTTAGTTGACCCTGGTCTGTTTGTTTGCCAGGTTCTGCCTTGTATGGAGCTGTTGGCTGCTGGTTAGTAGGGCCTGGTCCCAAGGCTGCTGACTGCAGAACTCCAGGGAGCCCCAGGGCTAGTGCTGGCTCACTGGTGGGCAGAGTCAGGATCTAGAAGACTCCAGGGTGTTATCTGCCTACTGGTGGGTGAAGCCAGGTCTTGGGGTTAGTGCCAGACTACTGGCAGGCAGAGCCGGATCCTGGAGTCTGGTTGCAGGGCTCAGGGATCCCAGAACTGGTGTCAGATCACTGGTGGTGGGGGTGAGCAGTTCCTGATACAATTGGCTATGATGATGTCCGGGTTGTCCCAAAGCTTGTGTTGGCCTGCTAGTGGGCAAGGTTGAGGCCCAGCTGGTCCCAAGGTAGGATCTGGCCTGCTGATGGGCAGGCTGGTTTTGTAGGCTGCGGGATTGTGGTTTTCTTGCATGTGGTATCTGCCCCCTGGTGGGTGAGGCTTGTCCAGAGGCTGAAGCAGGCTTCCTGTAGGGCAGAGCTGGGGACCTGAGGATTCTGGGGCTGGTGCCTGCCCACTGGTAAGTGGAGCTGGGTTCTGGAACTCTGGTGGGCCATGTCCAGAGGTGGCTGTAGGCTCAGGGGGTCTTAAGGCAGCCTGTCTGCTGATGGTGAGGCTGTGTTCCCACCCAGCGACTTGCTTGGCCTGAGATGTCCCAGCAGTGGTGCCTACAAGCTGTGGGCCAGGGCAGGGCTGGATCCTGGAGCAATAAGCTAGAGGGAAGATTCCACAGTGGTGCCTCCCAGCGCCAGTGTCCACGTGGTAGAAGGAGCTCCCAAGGATAGCTGATGCCAGTGTCTATGTCCCCAGGGTGAGCTGCAGTTGCCTCCTGCCTCTCTGGGAGACTCCCCAAGATCAGCAGGTGGGTCTGACCCAGGCTCCTATCAAATGTTTGCTTTTGCTCTGGGTCCTAAGGCCTGTGAGATTTTGTGTGTGCCCTTAAAGAGTAAAGTCTCTATTTCCCCCAGTTCTCTGGGACTGCCAAAATTAAGCCCTGCTGGCCTTCAAAACCAAATGCTCTGGGGGCTTGTCTTCCTGGTTCAGGACCCCTGGGCTGGGGAGCCTGATGTGGGGCTCAGTCCTCTCACTCTTGTGGGAGAACCTCTGCAATGGAATTATTTTCCAGTCTGTGGGTCACCTACCAGGGAGTATGGGACTTGACTATATCATAAGTCTGCCCCCCTACACGTCTTATTGTGGTTCCTTCTTTATGTCTTGTAACTTGTAGCTTTTTACCAAGCACAGATGCAAGGGATTTTTGTCTAGTAGAAAAGATAATCCCCAAAGTTACAGATTTATTGCCCTATAGCAGCGGTCCCCAACCTTTTTGGCACCATGGGCCAGTTTTGTGGAAGGCAATTTTTCCACAGATGGGGTGCAGGGGAGATGGTTCAGGTGGCAATGTGAGCACTGGGGAGCGATGGGGAGCGGCAGAAGCTTCGCTCTCTCACTCACCTGCCACTTGCCTCCTGCTGTGCAGCCAGGTTCCTAACAGGCTGCGGACTGGTACTGGTCCACGGCCCAGGAGTTGGGGACCCCTGCCCTATAGGATATTCATTTGTTTTTCTCTAACTTAACATTTCAGAATGCCATCCCCAATAACTATATAAACCTCTGTTCCTCAGATGATCTTTGAATCAGTTTAATTGTTCCTTCATTAATGAGTTAAATACATCTTTGACACATATTCAATCTATATTTGAGTGTCATGTTTTTAGCTTTTAAAAAGCTCTACTATGATGTCTGTTTTGACAGAAACGCAAATCCAAAGTTCAGCAATTCCGACAGATTCCTTTTCCTCTTAAAGTTAAAGTTAAATTGGATACTCTTTATTGATGCACCGCTCTTTGTAACCAGAACAGAACAGAACAGTAATTGTTGCTTTTTAAAAAATAATTCAGGCCAGGGCCCACCTAGGAGGTCGTCAGGGCAAGAGAGATAGAGGTGAGGGGGCCGACTTCAAGTATCCCTTCTCAAGAGATAGTGTTCTCAGGTCCTTGATCACTGATCTTAGCTTCAGGTGCAACATGCATTTCTGAACTTGCTCATCTTTGGGGTTAGCACAGACCTGCTGCCCCTTCTTGGTGATGAAGCTGGGGAGCAAAGGGGGGAAAGGTTACAAACAGAGGAGGGTTCAACAAATGGGGATGGGGAGGCCCATCCTCCCTGCCCCTCAGATTCCCCACTGGGCCCAGCCTGTTCTTTCCTTTCTCTGCTGCAGGAGCTCAGAGTGGCCCCTCTCTGAGACCCTCCCTCTGGCTCCAAGACTCCCTTAGTGACTCATGGAGTTTCCTTGGGCAGCGTCGCTCCTGCTCTCTCCTTCCTTCCCTAGCTTCCCTCTTCCCTGGGAACATCTCATACCTGATGGATCCTAATGAGGACATAAGCCTCAGCTGACCTGGCAGGATCCAGAGGGTGGGACTTTTCTGGACATCCATCCATCAGATGCCCCCCTCCACACCCCCAGACATGGCCAGTGAACTTGGCACTTACATGACAGCAGGCTGGGAACATGCAGTGGTCGTTTCTACATAATCTTTCATGAATACACATCGGATTTTTCGTAGGGTGTAAGAGAAGCAGCAGTCAGTGGGACGGTGAAAGCCTACAGCAAGAGAAAGGGTCACTTAAGGACTGAGTCTGAGGAAAACTAGATCCTTTCCCCCTTTCCTCCTGAGTACTGGGAAGGGTAAGAAGGTGCAGGACTCGAAAGGGATGTTTTCCTTCTCTGCCAGCACTTGCTGGTGTCTCCTTGCTTCACTCTCCCCAGGGTTGAGCTGTGTGTCTGAGGGCATCCAGGCAGGGCCACAACAGAGCGGGACCATTCCTCCCAAAAGAGGAAGGGTCTGAGGCCTGCAGGGGGCGTCACAGAGTACCCCTCCCCCCTCCCCCAGATGAGCCAGCTCTTGGGACAGCCAGGTGGAATAGAAGTCATCTACGGAAGAGGCCACCTATGGACCCATGGCCCATCCTGAAATTCCTTGGAGATGTTCACCACCCATAGGACCCTCCTCTCCCCCCAGGCCCTGTCAACGAGGTAGACTGAAGCCATTGAGCAGATATATATATATACTGTAACAAAACTTTACCTCCTTGAGACATCGAGTGTTGTTCATTCTTCAGGTTCAGCATCAGGTGTTCTATTTGAGAGAAACAGTAGAGAAGGGAAGAAAAATTACTGGGAAGCAGTTGTTTCAACCTCTCCATCTATCTCATTCCTCAACCCCATCCCCTGGTAGGGAGACAAGGATGCTGGACCACTGGACCAGACCTGCCTCCAGGCCCATTTTCTCTATCAAGGCCCTGAGATTTTTCAGGGAACTTTTGAAAAAGTTTGAGACATGAAAACATTCTATTGACTGACTGGAATACAAAAAGCAAATTGAAAATCCAACACAAATAAATCAGTTGATTAGCTACATAATGTGATACAGTCCATAATGTTTTCTACACATTTTTGGAATTCACAGGACTCTGGAAGCAGACAAATTTTTCATTAAATGATTTGGTGGCTCAATGTCACCCAAAGTGAAGTGAGGCTATCTACAGGCTTTATTTACTCCTTTAACATAGGAGTAAATGTGTTTGCTGCAGAAATATTACTGTGTTTGGTTAATGTGTCTCTCAGACTCTGTCAGGGATGTTAAGTAATGTCCAGGTATGTGTTACCTTTTTAAAAATACATATTTTTAGAATGTGATAAAATGTACATAATATAAAGTATACAATTTTAATCATCTCTCAGTGTACAGTTCAGTAACATTAAGTACCTTCACATATTGTACAACTCATCACAATCCATCCATGGAACTTTTTTCATCTTGCAAAACTGAAACTCTGTACCCGTTAAACAATAACTCCCCATTGCCCCCTACCCCATCCCCTGGGCCACCGCCATTCTGCTTTCTGTCTCTGAATTTAACTACTTGAAGTACCGCATATGAGTGGAATTATACTATTTGTCCTTTTGTGACTGGCTTATCTCACTTATCATTATGTCTTCAATATTCATCCATGTTGTAGCATGTATCAGAATTTCCTTATTTTTTCAGGCTGAATAATATTCCATTGTATATATATACCCTGTTTTTCAATCCATTTTTTTGTCAATGGACACTTGGGTTGCTTCCCCCTTTTGGTGATTAAAATTCATGCTGCTGTTAGCATGGTTGTACAGGTATCTCTTCATGTATCTGTTCTCAGTTTTTTGGGTATATCAAGAAAAGGAATTGCTGGGTCATATTTTATTATCTTTTTAAAACCTGAAAAATTCTGCATTCCAAAATACATCTAGCCCCAGAGGTTTTGATAAGGGGTTGTAGACCTGTACTATACTAATTAGGCAAACACAACTAAACTTTTAGCTCATTTCTTATATAGTTACATATAAATTATATTACATGAGGCATGTGCACACACTTCAACATGCTTGATATGATGTGTGTGGGGCTTGCAAAATAAAGTCTTAAATGACATGTCTTTCCATAACAGCTTGCTAACTAGCTTGTGTCCTAATGCCACCACTTATGGCTGTGTGATCTTGAGCAAGTTACCTACGGTTTCTATGCCTCAGCTTTCTCATGTGTAAAATGAGAATAATAATAATAATAATAAGCAAAACCATATAATTTGCTGATAGTCTACCCCACAGCATTGTTAGGGGGATCCAATGTATTAATATCTGTAAGACACTTAGAACAGTGCCTGCTTTCATATAGGAAGTACTACATATTTATTTGTTAAATAAATAAATAAATGTGATTAAGTAGACTTGGGTGAGTCACTCGCCTGGCTTGTCCAATTTCCTCCCTGAAATGATAGTTTTACACCAGAGGGTATATAATAGCTCTAACATCATAGAATTCTATACCTCTTTCTACAGATTTACAAGTTTACTACAGTTCTCTTGATCTAGCCCATAATGGTCCTATATCAGCTAAGAGAAAGTGTCAGATAATTACGGCTATGAAAGGGAGAGAATTGTTTCCCCAGGTGGGACCAGTCACCTGTATACAGTTTTCCCCAGGGATCGAAGGCTGCAGGGAGAGGTCTATACCTACTGCTGCTGCTTTTAACCAAGTATCACATCCCTATTGGGACAAAGGTGTCCCTCTGCGTCTCCTCCCTGGACTGAGAGTCACCATCAACCTGCCCACCTGTGAGAAGGCTCACTGAACTCACCAGCTGCAGCCTGGGCAGCAAGGATGAGGCAGGAGAGGGCAGCTACTGAGGTCTTCATCTTCCCCGTGCACAGCCAGGACCAGCCTGAGGACTCCTGGGCTCTCTGCTCTCTGACTCCCCCAGACCCCAGCTCTGCCCTTGTATTTATAAGAAGAGGGGGACCAGGAAGTCACAGGGCAGAGGTCAGAATGCTGTTCTTTGGCTGAATAACAGACAACACACTATTTCTAAAAAAGGGAACGAGGCTGGGAAGGCAACAGGAAGTAGAGGGCAAGGATGACTTGAGGCTTTCCCAACTGCCCAACGGATACAGGCAAAGGGAGGGACTAGTTTATGAAGGATACTTCCTCTAGGAGGGTCACTGAATACTTTAATCAGAATTTTTTCCTCGGGAGTTAACCCCATTCAAGGGCACGAGCAGCCTGTTATCAGGGGTGACCAGAGAGGATGCTCTAACGTGTGAACCCGGTCATGTGACCCCTCACTTTGTTTCACCCCCACATCCAATCCATTAATAAATACTATTGGGTCTACTTTCAAAAATGTGGCCAGAATCTTATTATTTGTCACCACATCTACCCTCTCCATCTTGTCCAAGCCAACCTTATCTCTCACCAGGATTCTTGCAAAAACCTCCTAATTTGTCTCCTTCCTCTGCCCTTGCCCTGTTCCACTTCATTCTCAACATTGCAGCCAGAGTGATCCTGTTAAAATATAACTCAGATCAAGCCAATCCTGTCTAAACCCCGCCGATGGCTTTTTAATCTCCCCAGTGTAAAGCCCAATCCTTCTAATAGCCTACAAGCCCCTATGTGCTCTGGTCCCTGTTTTCTCTCTGTTTTCAGGCCCTATTACTTCCCCTCACTCATTCTGCTTCAGTTATACAGGCTGGTTCAGAGACTTTTGTTCCCTCTGCCTTCGTTACTCTTCCCTTAAATTACTGTATTACTTTCTCCCTAACTTCTTTCAGCTCCTTACTCAAATGTTATTTTTCTGGTTAGTCTTTCTGGGACACTCTATCTAAAATTATAATCTCCCTCTGCCCAAATGTCTTGTCTTAATTTTTTCTCCTGTGCACTTAACATTATCTAACATACTATATACTTTTCTTGTAAATCTTTTATATCTGTCTCTTTTTCTAGAACATAAACTCCATGAGAGCAGGGATTTTTGTATCTTTGTTCCTAGTTTAAATTCCCCTGAAAGCAGAGCATGAGAACTATGGGGTGAAGCTCAATAACTTGGGAAGTATTCCTAGGAGCAGGAATGAGAGCCTAGACCAGTTGGTGGGGATTAGCGTTTGATTCTGCTGGGACTTTTTTTTTTTTTTTTTTTGCGGTACGCGGGCCTCTCACTGTTGTAGCCTCTCCCGTTGTGGAGCACAGGCTCCGGATGCGCATGCTCAGCGGCCATGGCTCACGGGCCCAGCCGCTCCGCGGCATGCGGGATCCTGCCAGACCGGGGCACGAACCTGCGTCCCCTGCATCGGCAGGCGGACTCTTCAACCACTGCGCCACCAGGGAAGCCCTGGGAAGCCCTCTGCTGGGACTTTTTGAAGTGCCTTATGACTGCATTGCAGAATATTTTGCCTGGAGGAAGAAAGGAGAAACATTTATCTCCTGGCTTTCATCCCTGTGGCATTTAAAAATATGGCCACAAATTCGTTGACATGCTTCTCATCAAACAGTGGGGTCTATGTTTTCTCACCTTGAAGCAGAGAGGTCTTGTGACTGGTTCCATCAATGGAGCATGCCATGTGACCTCTGAAGCTAGGGTGTGAAAAACCATGGGGTTTGAACCTTGATCACTGGGGACACTTACTCTTGGGGCCCTGAGCCACCATTTAAGAAGAGTGATTAGCTTGAGGCTGCCATGCTGTGAGGAAGCCCAAACTACGTGTAGGTGTTCTGGCTGACAGTCCCAAATGAGCATAGCCTTCAAGTCGTCCCAGCCTAAGTGCCAGACATGGGAGTGAGGAAGCCTGTAGATCTGCACTGCCCGATATAGCAACTACTAGCCACATGTGGCTACTGAGCACTTTAAATGGGGCTAATCTAAATTGAGATATTCTGAAAGTATAAACTATGCACTGGGTTTCAAAGACTTCGTACCCCCCAAAATGTAAAAAATCTCAATAATTTTTTATATTGATTACATGTGGAAATGATAAGCTTTGGGATATATTGGATTAAAGAAAATACATTATGAAAATTATTTCATCTGATTTACTTTAAAAAAAAAATTTTTTTTTAAGCCATGCCACGTGGCTTGTGGGATCTTAATACCCCAACCAGGGATTGAACCTGGGCCAAGGTAGTGAAAGTGCCGAGTCCTAACCACTGGACCGCCAGGGAATTCCCCTGTTTTACTTTTTTAATATGGCCACTAAAAAATTTAAAATTACATATGTGACTTGCATTGTATTTTTATTGGACAACACTGCTCTAGATGGTTCCCCATCCCTTTGAGTCATTTCTTGCTAATTGTGTCTTCCCAAGCATGCCCCAGGCATCATCAGCAGAGATAAGCCGTCTGGGCTGTGCCCTGTATGAATTTCTGACCCATAGAATTTGTGAGTAGAATACAATCATGGTCATTTTATACCACTAAACTTTGGGTGGTTTGTTACACAGCAATAGATGGTGGGGACTGTGGTCACTGGCCAGTGGTGGATCACAAATATTAAATTCCTCACACTTCTGGTTTGCTAATGCATGTGTGTTATATTCTATCATGATTTCCACAGCTCAGGATCAGAGGAGCCCCAGGGCAGGAAGCTGGAGTTATGAGGCAGGAGACCTGCATGAAATTTGTGTAAATCTAAGAAAAGTGATGACTGAGCAGTCGCTGAGTTAAAGGGTGAGGTTGCAAGGATGTGAAGTAATACACAATACGGTCCACCCTTTGCTTCCCTCCAATGTGTTTGTGCCTTTATTACGTCTAATCCATCACAAAGCCTCCTTCAAGATGGTTGTATTAGTTCTTTCAGGTTCAAAAGAACCCATACTGTGTACTCATACTAGTACATCTCTACTACCCACCCCTGCCTTCTCCCCAGGAATCCAGCAGAGCCTAATGTTGCAGGGTTGGGAACCACAAATAGATGACTGGGAATTATGGAGAGAGGGGCCAACCCCTTGGTTCCTGAGTGTTTTAGCCACTGGCGACATATCATCTGACAGCCTTTGATTCAGTGCATATACTGCATTCTGGGAAGGTCCCAACCCTGAAGTTTGTTGTTGCCTCAGCTAAATTATTAACAGCCCACCATTCTCTTGATCTGGCTGCTTCTGGGTGATTAAGTATATGCTAATACCAGTGGATCCCATATACCCACTGACTCACACCATTTGCTATAAAATGGATCCCTTGACTTGAGCCATGGTACAAATACCATACTGAGTGATCAGACATTCTGTAAGTCCTTGGACCATTGGCAGAGGTACTGCTGGTAGGGAAAAAAAACCCACCTCTGGAGCACGTGTCAGTCCTGCAAAGGTTGGATTGTTCTCCCTTGCAGGGTGGCAGAGGTCCAAGATAATCAACAGGTCACCATATGGCTGTATTTTCTCCTTGGAGGTGGGTGCCATATTGAGACTTGACATCTATTTCTGCTGCTGGAAGGTTAGGCATTCAGCAGTGGCAATAGTTAAATTGGCCTTGATGAGAGAGAGCCCACACTGTTGGGCCCACGCATAGCCGCCATCCCTGCCACCATAGCCAAGGGCTTGTTGCACTAGCACTGTCATGGCTGAGGGAAGAGGCTGGCTGGCTTCCATGGGACAAGTCATTCTATCCACTCGCTGACTTTCTCCTTTGTTGTGGATGTTACCCAGTGACTTCCAAGTCCCTGTAGTCATGAGTCCTTGTCCAGTACCTCCAAGTTGCATGTTCCTGAGTACCGAACAGATTCCTTCAGGTTCTCTATGTCAGCATCAGAGAGTCCCTGATACAGGAAAATAGGGGTATGCGTGATGGCAAGGTGAGGTGCTGTCAGATTATACCTATGTGGAGCTGGACAAGGCCTGTGCAGGACTGGTTGCTGTAGTGGTGCCCAGAGTAAGAGATGGCACTGACGGACTAAAAGTGGTGTGTACAGAGGTGTCTGACACAGTACCGAATGCATGTTTGTTCAGCAAAAGAAACAATGAAGGCGCAAATGTCCAATTTCACAATATACTGCCGTTTCTTGACCTCCCTGGTATAGAAAACATTTTGTGAGTGGTTTTTGTGTACTTCCTGAGTCTTTTATTGATTTTCCTCCCCTCCACCACCAAGCATCATTGGTGACATTTAAGAATCACACATCAGCTCTATTTGCTACTTAGCTTGGCATAACCGAGGGAGCAGGCTGTGCATCTCCGCATAAGCTGCTCCAGCCTCAGCGGTCTTCCAGAGCTGATGATAACAACAGCCAATGCTTCTTGAACACTTACTACGCTCCAGGAACTGCGCTTTGGGCAGTTCCTTTGAGACGAGGTGTTTGCTACATGAAGCACTTACTATCATTATTTCATAATACTGCTTAGGACACCCGCTATCTTCTTCCCTTAGAGATACCAGATATCCTGTCATCTCTGCCTGTAAACACTGCTCTTGCCACATTCCAGGATCTGGGCTTGCACAACACGTTTGTCTAGCATAAGCTGAGCTGCCCTATCCTATTACAAAGTTAGCATATTTGAGCTAAGATGTCCCCTCGCTGGGGTAGCTCATCTTCTTTCTCAGACCTGCACTTAGTCTACGGGAATTTTCTGCTGTTACTTTCAACTTTCCCCTCACTCCTTTCTCATCACTCCATGTGTTATGTGTTTGCATGCTGGGCAGGTCTTGAAATCTGGATGGTGTTCCATGCACAGGTCCCTTTTCAGGAGAGAGGGCTGAAGTTGTGGTTCTTCCCTGCATTGGTTGCTGTTCCTTGAGTTTCCAAGTGAAACCATCCCAGGTGTCTGGCCTCATCTGATGGATGTGTGGTGAGTAAGGAAGGTCCCTTGAGTTCAGGTTGTTGTCCCAAGCAAAGGTGAGGTAGTGATCTAGTTCTCTCTCAGGCCAGGTGCGCATCCCACTGGGAAAGGCATTCTGGGGTATGCGATCTTTCAACACCTTCAGGGCCACAGAAGAGAGGCCTTGGGGCTGGAACACTTCCTTCCCAAGAGATAAAGTGCTGCACAGCTGTGCTGGGTTTATTGCCTTATGTGGGATTATCTTTCTGTGTTCTGGACTCAACCCGTGCTCCTTTGTTTTGCCTAAGCCTCTACGACATAGGGCAGCAGGCCAACCCTTCTACCACCTGTTCCTAGTGGGGAGGGAATGGGACTCTTCACTTGTAGCCCAAGAGAGGTTGCAGATTGTTCTCCTAAGTTGGCTGCAAGATGGTAGCCACTGCCTGTGGGGAGGAACGACACTCACTGGTGAAGCTGATCTTGCTCCGTCTCTTCTCTACGTGAGTGAAGTATTCCATCCAGCACCTGTGTAAGTTGTGTCCTTTGTGGCAACTCTGGCACAAACCATGCCATAGGTTGACATCCTGGGACAGCTGCTCCTGGTGGCAGACAACAGTTATCACCTGCCTAACACATCCCGACTTTCAAAGTGCCAGGACTGGTACTCCTTTAAGACCCAGACAGGAGGGGACTATGCCTGGACCCCATGCTTTGGAGCATTCTTCGTATTGCAAACACACACTAAATAAATTCATCAGAGAACACAAAGGAACGTCCGTCTCTTGGGATGTGGTACTCAGGGCTGGCCTGGCATGACCTTCAATACTAAACATCCACTCTTGTGACAAACACAGTTCATGCCTCAAGGGAAAATGCTTTTCCACCTCTCCTGCCGTATGTCTTTGAAAGGCTGTGAGTCCAAAGGCTGTGAAGGCTGATGTGTTGCCACTGCCAGCACTGGAGGCCGACACCCCTTTGGACCGCGGGGAAGATTTGAACCACAGAAGCCTTTAGGTAAGAGAAAAGATAAGCCAGCTAGCTCGTCAAAATCTTTCCTCACAGATGGTATGAACACCATACATTCTTGCAAAACAAGCAGTTCTTCTCTGGCGGTGCTCCATGTTCATTTTCTTGCTCGTTTTTGTGCTCCGGTCTGTGGCGATGCACTCCCAAACTAGGGCTGTATATGCAGTAGTTTCACAGGGCTGCAATATTAAGCAATTTGTTGTACTTTTAAATGTTTGTTTGCTCTTTTATAAAGTTCAAATATTGGCACACCTGACATGGAGGCCTCCTTATGGATTCTTACCCTGGGTCCTGTAAATGTTAGGGCAGGCCTGACCAGTACCCACAGAGACGGGTAGCTGACTCCTGGTCTACACCACTTCCTCCGTGTCCTTACTGTAAATATCTGTGTTTAGAAATAATCTGTGTGTACCTCTTCCATCCTTGTGTATGATCTTAAACAGCCTCACTATTGTACATGGGAAAGCCTTTCCTTTTAAGTACTAAGGGGAATAAAAGATCCAACCCACACGTCTTCTTGTTTCTCCTGATGTCTACAAGACTGGGCCCACGCCCTCCTTAGAGAAACACAACAAATCCGAAGAATAGCATTCCATTCAAGAGTCCACAGCTTGGGCTTCCCTGGTGGCACAATGGTTGGGAATCCGCTTGCCAACGCAGGGGACACGGGTTCGATCCCTGATCTGGGAAGATCCCACATGCCGCGGAGCAACTAAGCCCGTGTGCCACAGCTACTGAGCCTGTGCTCTAGATCCCGTGAGCCACAACTACTGAGCCTGCGTGCCACAACTACTGAAGCCCGCGTGCCTAGAGCCAGTGCTCCGACAAGAGAAGCCACCGCAATGAGAAGCCTGCACACCGCAATGAAGAGTAGGCCCTGCTTGCTGCAACTAGAGAAAGCCCACGCACAGCAATGAAGACCCAATGCAGCCAAAAATAAATAAACAAAAAAATGAGAAAAAAAAAAGAGTCCACAGCTGAAGTCTGTTCTATAATGTAGAACTGAAACTGCTCTGTGGTCACACATGGATAGGGGTCCTCAGATATCTTCTGACCATTTCCTGTATGCCTTGGTGATATCAAGTCAAATAAAGAGATTTCCATTTTGTACCAAGCACTTCTCCTAACTCTAGCTTGGCTATTAGAGATTAGGTCTTGGTTTAAATATTTGACTTCTTCCTTCCTTTGGTAGTTTATGTACAAAAATGGCTGCAATAAATCCCCCCACCCCATATGCATACCCTTGGGAAGTTGTTTCCCATACTGACTCTGGTCTTGGCTATGTGACTTACTTTGGCAAATGAGACAGTAGAATGTGTGATGCAAACAGAGACTTGAAAAGTGCTAGCCCATTGAGACTTGTGCTAGTTTTCTGCTGGGAACCTTTATGCAATTATGTGTACCAGCCCATAGTAGCCTCTTGAAGGTTAAGCAACCACATGGAGAGCTGTCCCAGCTGAGAGGTCATCCTAGACCATTGAACCCCAGCTGAGTTGCCTCAGACCAGGAGAACCATCCGTTCCCACAGAATTGTGAGAAATAATAAATGCTGGCACTTAAAAGCAGTTTTAGATTCATAGCAAAACTGAGGGGAGGTATAGGGGTTTCCCTTATACCCCATACCCCCAAAAAGCACAGCCTCCGCCATTATCAATAGTCCCCACCAGAGTGGTACATTTGATACAATTGGTGAACCTAACATTGACACATCATAATCACCCAAAGACCATAGTTTACATTACAGTTCACTCTGGTGTTGTACATTCTATGGGTTTGGACTAATGTATAGTTATGTGTATCCATCATTATGGTATCATAGACTATTTTCACTGCCCTAAAAATCCTCTGTGCTCTGCCTGCTCATCTCCCCTACCACCCACCTACCCCCAACCCGGCAATCACTGATTTTTTACTGTCTCCATAGTTTTGCCTTTTCCAGAATGTCATAGAGTTGGAATAATGCAGTATGCAACATTTTCAGAGTGGCTTCCTTCACTTACTAATATGCTTGTAAGATTCCTCCCTGTCTTTTCACGGCTTGATAGCTCATTTGCTTTAGCACTGTCTGGAGGTACCATAGTTTATTTACCTGTTCACCTACTAAGGGACATCTTGGTTGCTTCTAAGTTTTGGCAATTATGAATAAAGCTACTATAAACATCTGTGTGCTGGTTTTTGTGTGGACATAAGTTTTCAACTCCTTTGGGTAAATACCAAGGAGCGTGATTGCTGGATCATTTGGTAAGAGTATGTTTAGTTTCGTAAGAAACCTCCAAGTTGTCTTCCAAAGTGGCTGTACCATTTTGCATCCCCACCAGCAATGAATGGGAGTTTCTGCTGTTCCACATCCTTGCCAGCCTTTGATGTTGTTATTTTTCCAGATTTTGGCCATTCTAGTAGGTGTGCAGAAGTATCTTGTTGTTAATGCTTGTTTTTTTTTTCCTGTAAAGATTTTTTTGATGTGGACCATTTTTTTAAGAGTCTTTATTGAATTTGTTACAATATTGCTGCTGTTTTATGATTTGGTGGGTTTTTTTTTTTTTTTTTTTTTTGGCTGTGAGGCATGTGGGATCTTAGCTCCCTCACCAGGGATCGAACCCGCACCCCCTGCACTGGAAGGTGAAGTCTCAACCACTGGACCGCCCGGGAAGTCCCAATGCTTGTTTTAATCTACTAAATTTCAGGGTGATTTGTTTTGAGTAAAAGCTAACTGATAATTTCCTCTTTGGGCAATGAAGATTGACTAATCTGTATAAGTTTGCTGAAAGCAAAATACTTCCTCATTCAAGAGGAGGCTTATTGCTTTTTGTTGTTACAGAAGTAAAACAAATAATATTAACTGTTAATCCTTTTTAAAATGTGCAATTTAGTGGCATTTAATACATTCACAGTTTGTGTAACCATCACCTCTGTCTACTTCCAGAAGATTTTCACCACCCCAAAAGGTATTTCCTACACCGAGTAAATAGTCACTTTCTTTCTCCCCTCCCCCAGCCCCTGGCAACCACTAGTCTGCATTCTGTCTCTATGGATTTGCCTATTCTGCATGCTTCATATATAAATGCAATAATAATATATGTTGCCTTTTGTGTTTGGATCCTTTCATTTAATGTTTAATTTCATGTTTTTAAGGTTCATCCAGGTTGTAACAGGGATCAGTACTTAATTCTTTTTATGACTGAATAATATTCCATTGTATGGCTATATCTCATATATTTTTTTATTTTTATTTTATTTTATTTTATTTTATTTATTTATTTTTGGCTGCATTGGGTCTTTGCTGCTGCACGCGGGCTTTCTCTAGTTGCAGTGAGTGGGGGCTACTCTTTGTTGTAGTGCGTGGGCTTCTCATTGTGGTGGCTTCTCTTGTTGCAGAGCACAGGCTCTAGGCGTGGAGGCTTCAGTAGTTGCAGCACACAGGCTCAGTAGTTGTGGCTCACGGGCTCTAGAGTGCAGGCTCAGTAATTGTGGCACACGGGCTTTGTTGCCCCGCGGCATGTGGGATCTTCCCGGGCCAGGGATCAAACCTGTGTCCCCTGCATTGGCAGGCGGATTCTTAACCACTGCGCCACCAGGGAAGTCTCTCATATTGTTTATCCATTCATCATTTGATGGACATTTGGGTTGTTTCATAATTTGTGGATATTATGAATAGTGCTGCTATAAACATTATGTACACATATTTATGTGAAAATATGTTCATAGATCAGGGTAATGCTGACTTCATGGAGTGAGTTAGGAAGTATTCCTTCCTCTTTTATTTTTTGGAAGAGTTTGACATGTTAATTCTTCTTTAAGTGTTTGGTGGATTTCACCAGTGAAGCTATGTGGTCCAGAGTTTTTCTTTGTTGGGAGATTTAGGCTTATTTCTTTTAATTAAGCTAGTACTTGTTAAGAAGGCCTACTATAAGTATGAGTAAAGATGGTTTTATTCTAGTTGGGGTGGAGATGAACAGGACTGAGGAAGTCCCTGCCATCTAGAGCTGTGAGGCCTTAGGGCCCAGTGAGGATTTCAGAGGAAGGCAAGAGAGATTCCTTGATTAGAAGGAGGAGAAAAATTCATGAAAGGGATGGCATTTGAACTGAGTCTCAAACATTGGACTGAGACTGTATCTAATTTTAAAAGGCAAAGAAAGAAGGAAGAACGTTCTAGTCAGAGGTAACTGCAAATAGTGGTAATAACAAAGAGTTGTAATAGGACACAAACCACTTACTGTTTTGAACATATGTTATCATTATATCCTCATTACAACCCTGTATCATAGGTACAGGCATCATCCCCTTTTAGGGATGAGGATACGGAGGCACAGAGTAGTGAAGTACTTTGCTCACACGGCTAGAAAGGGGCAAAGCTGGGCTTCAAAACAAGGTCTCCTGATACGAGAGCTCACCCTTTCAGACAAAGGCATGGAAAGGATAAAATGCGACGCACGTTTTGGGCGTGTGCACACCACGCACATAATGTAGAAATGAGCACAAACATTTAACGTGGTAATACTTTAAGACAATTCCTTAAAGTAGATCAATACTTTAAGACCAAGAGGTGTTTTTTTAGAAAAAATAAAGTAGGGAGATTTACATCTGTTTATTTCTTTCCAGCACCCTTCTTTCTTCTGGAAGCTCTGCCCTCCTTCTCTGAGGGAACTTCTCTGCCCATTCAGCTGTTAGTCCCACGGGGCTCTTGTCAATCCTTTGTCTCAGGTGGGGACCCACCTCCCAAGCCCAGCAGCTGTGGTCCTTCCTAAGTAGTTCTCAGCTTATAAGGAAGGGGGGAGGCAGCTCCGTTGGCAGGGAGGGGGTCCTGTGGTGGTCTTGGGGCACCTGCAGAAGAGCAAGTGGAGTCAACCCCACAGTGCTGAGGAGGCTTTGCCCTGGGACTCGTTTTCCCTGAGCCACCCTGGCATTTGCTCTTTTTGAGTATTTGAGGACATAAACCAATAAGCTATTTTTGTTTTTCTCTAGGACATTTAATGTGGGCTTTCTGTCATACGGGACTAAAAGTAAAGGAGCTTCCATCCCCCACTCCTGGGCTCCTTCTTGTGTCCTGCTCAGGGTTCTGACCTGCCCACCTTCACTTCTAAGCCCCTGACCTGTCAGAGGCCCAAATGAAACCACACAAGTTCTTGATGTGTCCAGCACAGTTTTGATGGAATGGCCCTTTGCCCTTCCTGCAAGGCTCTGCTACCAAATCTACCCTAAGGCCTGGAGCCCCCTGGCTTCTTGGGGCCCTGGAGGGCTGGGAGTCAGGGCAAAGCTTTGAAAGAGAACAGAATCCAGCACAGTGAGTGAGAGCTGAAAGAAAGTGATATTGGGGTTAAATCCAGAGCAGAACAATTCCCAAGCTCTGGCTGAGGTGAGCGGGGTGGGGTAGTGTAATAGGGAAGAACAAATCTGACTCCATATTTGTACTGTTTCTTTTACTTTGACCTCTGTATTCTATTGTTTTTGCTACAAGTTAAGAATGTTGCCTATAGCCTGAAATATACAGGATAGCCCATTCTCAAGGCTCTGACCTTTAAAGGTATAACACTTTTCCATTCATATAGAGATAAAAATTTGCAGAACAAAGAATAACGTTTGTCTTGTTGACGGCTTATAGGAACATTGTGACGGGACCTACATGGACAGCTGCAAGAACAAAGGATTCCAACACCAAGAAGTTGGCAACAACCAACCACACCCTCTCCCCTTTTACAATAAAAGAAGCCTGAATTCTAACTTAGGTAAGATGGTTCTTTGGGACATTAGTCCACCATCTTCTCGGTCTGCTGGCTTTCCAAATAAAGTCACTATTCCTTGCCCCAACACCTCATCTCTAGATTTATTGGTCTGTCGTGTGGCGAGCAGTACAAGCTTGGACTCGGTAACGGTAGGAGGGGCCTCGGGCATCTGCTTTTCCTGCACCCTGAGCTGGGATGCCCCAATTGCTTTGGGGAAGAGGATAGAAGTCTTAAAAGAGTTTGGCACAAACTGTTTGGGATTTTTTGAGAGATGGAAGAGAGAGAGTATGGTCAGGTCAGCCACTGGTTCTGCTCCGAGAAGTGTGGTGTGAGGCTTGAGCTGTGTCCACTAGGACACTGAGACCTGCTTCTCTGTCCCTGGGCATGTTGGGGAAAGGAAGGAGGAGGAGGTGGCAAGACCCTGGACGGGGTATGGCCTGGGCCCTTTTCTGGATGCCTCTTCCTCCTCCTCCTTTTAATTTATTCTTTTCCTCCTCTGCTCACTCCTCTTTCTTTCAGACCCTCCCCAAAGCTGGATTTTGCCCAGGGTGGGCCACAGCAGGGCAAGACTGTCCTCCCTGCGAAAGGGATGGGTCACCACCATTTCCCAGTCCCCGAGATCTCAGGAAGATGCTGGGACAGGAAGGGGAGGTTTGTCTGTATGCAGCAGAGCCTTGATCATGAAGCAGGAAAACTAGATTTGCCCTTGTTTCTGCTTCTGAAGGCTGTGTGACCCCAGACAGGACACTTCCCTTTTCTGGGCCTCTTCATTGAAACTGCAAATAATACAAGATGGGGCATTGTATGGGGGTATTGGGATATGGGTTCATGTCTGTTGACATAGCTGATTGCTAAAATTCCCAACATTTGGGCAATACAGGCAGATGATATTATTGTTGTTGTTGTTGTTGTTGTTGTTATTGTTATTATTCTGTTACAGATGAAGAACCTGAGCCTCAGGAAGCCTAATGACTCAGAGAAGGTCACAAGCTGGTCAGCAGCAGAGCTTCTAGACTGGAAGCTCCCTGAGGGCAGAGACTGTGTTTCTGCCACACTGTATCCCAGCATGTTGAGTGACAGGTGGCACAGAGCGGGGTCTCAAAAAATCATTGAGCACGTTTCAGGAAATGGATGATTGATGAATGAATGTGCCAGGTTGAAACCTAAGTTTGTCTGATTCTAAAGCCCATGATTGTTCTATTATGTCTTATCTACATGATAATAATTATTTTAGCAATAGTTATTATTAATTCCTTACTATGGGCAGGGCTGGAACTTGGGAATGGTTAGTGAGGTACTGACCTTGAGCACAAAATTTAAGGGGGCACCAAAAAAAAACCCCCCTCAGTAATCAACATAAGTAACATTTTAATAAATGTCAAAATTTTAAATAAAGACAGGATCAGTAACAGTACTATGCCAAGCCATATTGGAGCCTGAGGCAAAAGGAAAAATCAGTGTGAGCTTTCTGTAAGAACATCTACTTGTCTGTCCATCTATTGATCTATATGATACATATTTACCAAGTGCCTACCATTTGCCAGGCCTTCTGCTTGGCACCGAGAATACCACGAAGAATCAAAAGATTGTGGTCCCTGTTCTCCTGGAGACAAACATTAAATAAATAATCACAAAAGTAGGTAGATACTTATACATTGGAATAAACAATACAATGGAAAGGAATATATTCAGAGCTCAGAGAATGCCTCTCTGATAAGAGAACATCTGAGCAGTGTTAGGTAGGTTGAAAAGCAAGGAAGACAGGAATACAGGTAAGGGAAATAGCTTGTGCAAAGGTCCTGAGGCAGGAAGTCCTAGCACATATCAGGAACTGAGTGTAGCTGGAACCCTGAGAGCAGGGGAAGGGAGTTCCTGATGGGGCTGGAGAGGGGGCAGGAGTCAGATTGCACAGGCAACACCAGGCCTTGTCATGGAGATGGGGTTTATCCTGAGGACAACACAAGCGTTTGGTGTTTTTTTTTTTTTTTTCGCGGTACGCAGGTCTCTCACTGTTGTGGCCTCTCCCGTTGCGGAGCACAGGCTCCCGACGCGCAGGCCCAGCGGCCATGGCCCACGGGACCAGCCGCTCCGCGGCAAGCGGGATCCTCCCAGACCGGGGCACAAACCCGTGTCCCCTGCATCGACAGGCGGACTCCCAACCACTGCGCCACCAGGGAAGCCCCTTTTGTGTGTTTTAAACAGGGAAAGCGTGATCAGTTTTACATTTTAGGGAGCTCACTCTGAGTGATTTGTGAAGAATGGATTCAGAGGGGTGAACGGTGGCAACACCAGTTAGGAGGTTGCTGCAGTCCTCCAGGTGAAAATGATCAGGCTGGACTCAGCCATGGCCATGGGAAGGAGGATCTTGTTGATGGCAGTGATTGGCTGGGACGCCCAGCTCATCTGCCTAAGTGGGGTGGGGTCGGGTCTCGGGACCAAGGGCTGCTTACTGCGGTGAGGAAGCCTGGAGGAGCAGCAGGTCTGCGTTGCCAGGTAAGCAAGACCCATGACTCAGTTCCTTCAGAATGGGTCACTCAGATACCAGATGGGCATAGCCACCCACAGCAGTGGCTTTGTGTTAACTGGGCAGGCCCATCCTCTTAGAGTTTGTCCAATAAGACACATTACTTCAAAGACCTAGCCTCACTGGGTCTCAGTACCCTCATCCAGAAATGGGAACCTACGTCACGGGTTGGGGCGGGGGTGTCAACTGAGGTGTCGTCCATGGAGCACCTCACACAGTACCTGGCACGGAGGAGGTGCTCTGCAAGTCTAAGCCCTTTTTCTCCCTCCTGTGATCAGGTGTCTCCCCTTCCTGGTGGGCCAGGTGGCAATGGGCTGTCTGTAGGATTACAAGTCTCGGGTTTTGTTAGCACCCCTGGATGCCTTCTTCCCTTCCCAAGCCCAATCTACCTGTTGGCCCTGCAACATCAGACCTTTCCCTGTGCCCAAGAGTTCCCGCCCCATTCTCCCCTGCCCTCCCTTCCATCCTTCCTGGAAGGCTCAGGTGGCCCCAAAGCCTGGAAGCTACCAGATGTTCTCACTTCATGGATGATTCCTGACTTTTGGTTTTGGCCTTTCAAGCCCTGTTAAAATGCTCTGGTTAGTTACTCCCACCCTATTATGAAAACAGGCTCAGAGAGCTGATTTCAGGATGGCCTCTGACTGAGAAAAAAATTAAAGGCACTGGACAACTAAGGATTAGGGCTGTGGAGATGCCCTAAAAGGGCCTAAAGGAGAAAGCTGAGGACAATAGAGGCAGACTTTACTCATTTCCTGATTTTTCCCTTCTTCAGATTGGGCAACCTCCTTCCTCTCCCCAAAGACATGTCAAAAAAGATGTTAAATACTACTCATACCGGCATGATACCACCTTGATACAGATTCACAAAGAAGGTACTTTTTGATTTTTAAATCCCTGAATTCACATTGCAGGTGTTAAAGGTGGGGACTCGTTACTAAATTGTTTTATTTTCATCATTTGACAGATGATTAAAATAACGAACGTTATGTGTTTCTGCTGGGTTGCAAACTTCTCTGGAGCCTCCAGGGTGTAATCTGAAACTGGCCTCTATACTTGGAGGGCAGGGAGAGAATGAAGAGAGAGGCAGCTGCTCCAGATTGGTTGATGGCAGGTTTAAAAAGCAAGGGAGGGACTTCCCTGGTGGTCCAGTGGTTAGGACTCCGGGCTTCCACTGCAGGGGGTGCGGGTTCGATCCCTTGTCAGGGAAATAGGATCCCGCATACCATGAGGGGTGGCCAATAAAATAAAATAAAACTCCATAAAAAGCAAGATAGTTTATGCATGAGGCTCATCTTGGACGCTGCAAGACAGTAGATCTCTGCACCTGCCTGGCCAGAATCTTAGAAGTTTATATAGAGGCCATAACTGGGCTCAGGCACAGACACCATGCAGATGGTCTTAACACCACCTTAGTCTCTCAAGGCTGCATTCTTGGGCAGCTTCTGGGAGCAAGGAAGTGAAGCTGAATGCACATTCCAAGGACAGAGGAAGGGGGTGAGCAGCCTCTGATCACCCAGGTCCAGCTTGCAGGTCAAACTCAAGGTCACATCCTCTCAATGACCTCCCTCTACACTCCACCCCTAGTGACCATGACCAGCTCTGACAATCTCACATGCCCCCCTTCTTCCTCAAGGGTCCTGAGAACCAAACCAAGAGGTTTCACTAGCATGGAGGTGGCTCCTTCTGGGCCGCTATCAGGCTACATTGGAGGCAGATGCCTCAGCAACAATACAGGCACATGCAAGAGAAGCACAGGTTAAGACAATAATTCCTCAAATCAGTGGCAGCTTTTCCCACCAAGAGCCCACTGTTCAGAACCATTGATTTATAAGTCCCCTAGGCTGGGGGCGGGATCACTCAGGGCATTACTGTGTCCTCATGTGATTTAATAAAGACAACACAGTAGCAGACAGAAGACTCACCAGGTATGAACACACAACATTCTGCTTGGCTAATGACACAGGTGCCTCCTGACGAGGCAGTGATGATGTCCAAGGCCATCCTATGTTGGAAGGCAGCTTTTCTCATTAGAGACATGTCAGTGTTCAGTAAAGACAGGCTTTGCTGGTCTTCATTCAAGGCTTGCTGGGGGGATTTAATAAGGGCCTCTGTGTGTGCTACAATGCCCTCCAGGCTGATGGAGGTGGCCAAATGATGGTACTGGTGGGAAACAGAACGTGTGTCCCCGGCCTCAAGGAGAGGGAGGTGGCAGCTTTAGGAACTTGACCTGGTTGTGCACCCCATTCATCTTGGCCAGGGGAGGCAGCACTGTCAGGTGTGAGGAGATGGACTGGGGGTGGGACAGGCCAGACCAGGCTAGAGCATCAGCTTCCTGATTGCCAGGGGGTGTCAGTGCCTTCTGAGTTGGAACATGGAAACAGTGAGGACTGCCTCAGGTCTTGAAGGTGAACCCAAACATCTTTCCACCTATCCTGACCCCACAAGGGCTTGTTCATGATCATCTACCCCTTGTCTTCCCTTTGTCCAAGCCTTAGGGTTAATCCCTTTAGAACAGCCGGTCAGTGCAAAGGGTTAACAACCAGGGCTCATGAGTGCTCACCAGCCAAACTGCTCTGAGTGCAGCCCACTGGCTGCTGTGGTTCATTTCTCCCTGAGAGGCTCTCTGTGGACCAGGGCTGTGTACACCACTAAGAGCTGTTGCTCTGTGGGGTTATTGGCTTTTTTTCCCTCTTAGCATAAAGCCTTTGAGCTCCATCCAAGTTGTTGTGTGTATTAATTATTTGTTTATTTTATGGCTGTGGCTGGTAGTATTCCACGGTATGGATGTACTAGTCTATTTAAGCATTCACCCATTGAAGGACATTTGGACTGTTTCCAGTTTTGGGTTATTACAAGTAAAGCTGCTCCGAATATTTGTGTAGTTTTTAAGACTAATTTTAGCCTCATCAATAGCCTTGTCTCCTCCTATATAAATAACTTGGCCTAAAATGTCCCACAGAGAAAAAGAGCCAACACCTCCCCCAAAAAACAAAAAAACGAACAAAGCTGTAGGAAAATCAACCTTCTGTCCTCTGCTAATAATAAAGTTAAATATATCAAATCAAAATCTTTAAGAAAAGTATATAAGCTCTTGATCTTTTCTTATGAGTCAGATATTAAACTGTCCATTAGGCAAAATTTAGGGTGAAACCCAAACTGAAAACCTATTTTTTTCTCTCAAAATTGTGATTCACAAATGAGGTTGACAACCAGGTGCTGGGGGAGCATTCACCATAAGTTGATTTATTTGTGGATTGATCGACCAGCTGACTAACAAGTGGTTACTGAGAGGCTACTAAAGCCCAGGGCAAGACAATAGGAATAGTGGTGAGCCAAATGGAGATGTGTTCTCATGGCAGCTAGATAGTGAAGAAATAACCACACAAATAATCTCAAATTATAAAATGTGATAAGTGATCTGAAGAAAAAGCCCAGGATGGTCTATAAGAGAATAGGAAATCCTAAATTGGGTTTGGGGGCAAGGGAGTTCTCTCCTAGGTATTGCCATTTTGGCTACGATCTGCTTAGTGAGAGTGAGCTAGGGACAGGATAGGAGGAAAGCACTCCAAGAAGAATGTTGAGAAAAACTGAAGGAGTTTGAAATGAACTGCCTTCTTCCAAAAAAAATAAAAGGTTGCTGGGTGTCTTCTCTAGGGTACTCTTCTGGATGATCTGATTTTGAAAGGGCTTGTACCTTTCATTGTCTTTGCATTGTTTTAGGACCTAGTAAATTGTAGAAAACTTATAGCCATGCATATAATCCTTATCTACAGAACTGCAAATGAATTTTGTCTGGTGGAATACAATTGATTATTGCCCTGTGTATATTGACCAAATTTGCATCTATTTGTAAATTTATTTCAGCTTTCCTCATTACTAATAAATGTGTATGTTGTTTGCATTCTCCATTAAGTTACTTTTCATGTGTGGTATAAGGAAAAGTCCAGCCTCATTCTTTTGCATATGGGTATACAGTTGTTCCAACACTATTTGTTGACACGACTATTCTTTCCCCATCGAGTTGATCTGGTGCTGTAAATGAATTAAAGAAGGAGGCCATTAGACTGAGGTAGTTCTAATATCTTAGCTGCCTATATAAGCAAACCAAATCTAAGCCTATAAGTGCTTCAAGGTTAAGAAATTGAAACTTAAGGAAAACCAATCACAAACAGCCAACTAGGGTTTCCCAAATAAGGCAATGGCTTAAGCTATAGCCAATCAAACAACTTCCTTGTTTTGCTTTTGCCTTTTCTCTGTAAAAGTCTTTCCCCCAGTTCCTGTTGGTGGAGCGCTGCTAACCACTTGTGGTTTGATGCTGCCCACTTCTAGTTGATTTTTGCTCAAATAACTCCTAAAATGTTTAATATGACTCAGTTTATCTTTTAACAGCACCCTTGTCAATAATCATTTGGCCATAAATGTAAGGGTTTATTTCTAGACTCTCAATTCCATTTTATTTATCTATATGTTTATCCTAATACCAGTACCATACTGTCTTGATTAGCTTTGTAGTTTGTTATGAAGTCAAGAATTGTGAGTGCTCCAACTTTGTTTTTCTTTTTCAAGATTTTTTTTCTTTTGCTTTTCTTGGTCTCTTGTATTTCCATACAAATTTTATGATCAACTTGTTATTTTCTGCAAAATAACTACCTTGGATTTTGATAGCAATTACACTGAATCTATAGATGAATTTGGGGAGCATTACTAACTTAACAATATTAAATTTTCCAATCCATGAACATGAGATATCTTTCCATTTATTCAGCTTATTTCTAATTTCTTTCAATGATGTTTTGTAGTTTTCAGTGTACAAGTCTTGCATTTGTTTTGTTAAATTTATTCCTAAGTATTTTATTCTTTTTGAGGCTATTGTAAGTGCAATTGTTTTCTTTCTTTTTTTAACATCTTTATTGGAGTATAACTGCTTTACAATGGTGTGTTAGTTTCTGCTTTATAACAAAGTGAATCAGCTATACATATACATATATCCCCATATCTCCTCCCTCTTGCGTCTCCCTCCCACTCTCCCTATCCCACCCCTCTAGGTGGACACAAAGCACTGAGCTGATCTCCCTGTGCCATGTGGCTGCTTCCCACTAGCTATCTATTTTACATTTGGTAGTGTATATATGTCCATGCCACTCTCTCACTTCGTCCCAGCTTACCCTTCCCCCTCCCTATGTCCTCAAGTCCATTCTCTACGTCTGTGTCTTTATTCCTGTCCTGACCCTAGGTTCTTCAGAACCATTTTTTTTTTTAGATTCCATATATATGTGTTAGCATACGGTATTTGTTTTTCTCTTTCTGACTTACTTCACTCTGTATGACAGTCTCTAGGTCCATCCACCTCGCTACAAATAACTCAATTTCATTTCTTTTTATGGCTGAGTAATATTCCATTGTATATATGTGTCACATCTTCTTTATCCATTCATCTGTCGATGGACACTTAAGTTGCTTCCGTGTCCTGGCTATTGTAAATAGAGCTGCAATGAACATTGTGGTACACGACTCTTTTTGAATTATGGTTTTCACAGGGTATATGCCCAGTAGTGGGATTGTTAGGTCATATGGTAGTTCTATTTGTAGTTTTTTAAGGAACCTCCATACTGTTCTCCATAGTGGCTGTATCAATTTACATTCCCACCAACAGTGCAAGAGGGTTCCCTTTTCTCCACACCCTCTCCAGCATTTATTGTTTGTAGATTTTTTGATGATGGCCATTCTGACTGGTGTGAGGTGAGTCCTCACTGTAGTTTTAATTTGCATTACTCTAATAATTAGTGATGTTGAGCATCCTTTCATGTGTTTGTTGGCCATCTGTATGTCTGTGGAGAAATTTCTATTTAGGTCTTTTGCCCATTTTTTGATTGGGCTGTTTGTTTGTTTTTTGACTGTGTTGGGTCTTCATTGCTGTGCGTGGGCTTTCTCTAGTTGTGGTGAGCAGGGGCTACTTTTCATTGAGGTGTGCAGGCTTCTTATTTGTGGTGGCTTCTCTTGTTGCAGAGCAGGGGCCCTAGAGTGCGCAGGCTTCAGTAGTTGCAGTGCATGGGCTCTAGGGTGTGTGGGCATCAGTAGTTGTGACTCAAAGGCTCTAGAGTGCAGGCTCAGTAGTTGCGGCACATGGGCTTAGTTGCTCCACAGCATGTGGGACATTCCCAGACTGGGGATCAAGCCTGTGTCTCCTGCATTGGCAGGCGGATTCTTAACCACTGTGCCACCAGGGAATTCGAGGTTGTTTGTTTTTTTAACATTGAGCTGCATAAGCTGTTTGTACATTTTGGAGATTAATCCTTATCAGTTGCTTCATTTGCAAATATTTTCTTCCATTCTGAGGGTTGTCTTTTCATCTTTCTTTTAAAAAATTTATTTATTTGGCTGCATTGGGTCTCAGTTGTGGCAGGATCTTCATTGCAGCACGTGGAATATTCTTTGTAGCCTGTGGGCTCAGTTGCGGTGTGTGGGTTCTCTAGTTGTGGCACATGGGCTCTAGAGCGCATGGGCTCAGTAAATGCAGTGCACAGACTTAGTTACCCTGCGGCATGTGGCATATTAGTCCCCAACCATGGATCGAACCCATGTCCCCTGCATTGGAAGGCAGATTCTTAAACACTGGACCACCAGGGAAGTCCCTGTCTTTTTGTCTCGTTTATGGTTTCCTTTGCTGTGCAAAAGCTTTTCAGTTTAATTAGGTCCCATTTGTTTGTTTTTATTCTCATTACTCTAGGAGGTGAATCAAAAAAGATCTTGCTGCGATTTATGTCAAAGAGTGTTCTGCCTATGTTTTCCTCTAAGAGTTTTATAGTGTCTGGCCTTACATTTAGGTCTTTAACCCATTTTGAGTTTATTTTTGTGTATGGTGTTAGGGAGTATTCTAATTTTATTCTTTTACATGTAGCTGTCCAGTTTTCCCAGCACCACTTATTGAAGAGGCTCTATATTCTGACCTCCTTTGTCATAGATTAAGTGACCATAGGTGTGTGGGTTTACCTCTGGGCTTTCTTTCTTTCTTTTTTTTTTTTTTGCAGTACGTGGGCCTCACACTGTTGTGGCCTCTCCCGTTGTGGAGCACAGGCTCCGGACACGCAGGCTCAGCAGCCATGGGTCACGGGCCCAGCCGCTGTGCGGCATGTGGGATCTTCCCGGACCGGGGCACGAACCCGTGTCTCCTGCATTGGCTGGTGGACTCTCAACCACTGCGCCACCAGGGAAGCCCTGGGCTTTCTATCTTGTTCTGTTGATCTTTATTTCTGTTTTTGTGCCAGTACCATACTGTCCTGACTACTGTAGCCCTGTAGTATAGTCTGAAGTCAGAGAGCCTGATTCCTCCAGCTCCGTTCTTTTCGCTCAAGATTGCTTTTGTTATTCGAGGTCTTTTGAGTTTCCATACAAATTGTAAAATTTTTGTTCTAGTTCTGAGAAAAATGCCATTGGTAATTTGATAGGGATTGCATTGACTCTGTAGATTGCTTTGGGTAGTATAGTCATTTTCACAATCTTGATTCTTCCAATCCCAGAACATGGTATATCTCTCCATCTGTTTGTGTTATCTTTGATTTCTTTCATCAGTATCTTATAGTTTTCTGTGTACAGGTCTTTTGCCTCCTTAGGTAGGTTTATTCCTAGGTATTTTATTCGTTTTGTTGCAACGGTGAATGAATGGCATTGTTTCCTTAATTTCTCTTTCTGATCTTTCGTTGTTAGTGTATAGGAATGCAAGAGATTTCTGTGCATTAACTTTGTATCCTGCAACTTTACAAATTCATTGATTAGCTCTAGTAGTTTTCTGGTGGCATCTTTAGGATTTCCTGTGTATAGTATCATGTCATCTCCAAACAGTGACAGTTTTACTTCTTCTTTTCCAATTTAGATTCCTTTTATTTCTTTTTCTTCTCTGATTGCTGTGGCTAGGACTTCCAAAACTATTGCAAATAAGAGTGGCAAGAGTGGACATCCTTGTTTTGTTCCTGATTTTAGAGGAAATGCTTTCAGTTTTTCACCATTGAGAATAATGTTTGCTGTGAGTTTGTCATATACGGCCTTTATTATATTGAGGTAGGTTCCCTCTATGTCCCTTTCTGGAGAGTTTTTGTCATATATTGGTGCTGAATTTTGTTGAAAGCTTTTTCTGCATCTATTGAGATGATCATATGGTTTTTATTCTTCAATTTGCTATATTGAAGAATCCTTGCATCCCTGGGCTAAATCCCACTTGATCATGGTGTATGATCCTTTTAGTGTGTTGTTGGATTTGGTTTGCTAGTATTTTGTTGAGGATTTTGGGGTCTATGTTCATCAGTGATATTGGCCTGTAATTTTCTTTTTTTGTGATATCTTTGTCTGGTTTGGTATCAGGGTGATAGTGGCCTTGCAGAATGAGTTTGGGAGTGTTCCTCCCTCTGCTATATTTTGGAAGAGTTTGAGAAGGATAGGTGTTAGCTCTTCTCTAAATGTTTGATAGAATTCGCCTGTGAAGCCATCTGGTCCTGGATTTTTGTTTGTTGAAAGATTTTTAATGACAGTTTCAATTTCATTACTTGAGTTTGCTCTCTTCACACTTTCTATTTCTTCCTGGCTCAGTCTTGGAAGGTTGTACCTTTCTAGGAATTTGTCCATTTCCTCTAGGTTGTCCATTTTATTGGCATAGAGTTGCTTGTAGTAGTCTCTTATGATGCTTTGTATTTCTGTGATGTCAGTTGTAACTTCTCCTTTTTCATTTCTAATTTTATTGATTTGAGTCCTCTCCCTTTTTTCTTGATGATTCTGGCTAAAGGTTTATCAATTTTTTTTATCTTCCCAAAGAACCAGCTTTTAGTTTTATTGATCTTTGCTATTGTTTTTGTTTGTTTGTTTCTATTTCATTTATTTCTGCTCTGATCTTTATGATTTCTTTCCTTCTACTAACTTTGGGTTTTGTTTGTATTTCTTTCTCTAGTTGCTTTAGGTGTAAGGTTCCGTTGTTTTTTGAGATTTTTTTTGTTTGTTTCCTGAGGTAGAATTATATTGCTATAAAGTTCCCTCTTAGTACTGCTTTTGCTGCATCCCATAAGTTTTGTGTTTTTGTGTTTTCATTGTCATTTTTTTCTAGGTCTTTTTTGGTTTCCTCTGATTTCTTCAGTGATCTCTTGGTTATTTAGTAGCATATTGTTTAGCCTCCATGTGTTAGCGATTTTTACAGTTTTTTTTCCCCCTGTAATTGATTTCTAATCTCTTAGCGTTGTGGTCAGAAAAGATGCTTGATATGATTTCAGTTTTCTTAAATTTTCTGAGGCTTGATTTGTGACCCAAGATGTGATCTATCCTGGAGAATGTTCTGTGTGCACTTGAGAAGAAAGTGTATTCTGCTGCTTTCAGGTGGAACGTCCTATAAATATCAGTTAGGTCTATCTGGTCTAGTGTGTCATTTAAGGATTGTGTTTCCCTTATTAATTTTCTGTCTGGATGCTCTATCCATTGGAGTAAGTGGAGTGTTAAAGTCCTGCACTATCACTGTGTTACTGTTGATTTCCCCTTTTATGGATGTTCGCATTTGCCTTACATATTGAGGTGCTCCTATGTTGGGTGCATAAATATTTACAATTATTTTACCTTCTTCTTGGATTGATCCCTTGGTCATTATGTAGTGTCCTTCCTTGTCTCTTGTAACAGTCTATTTTAAAGTCTATTTTATCTGATATGAGTATTGCTATTCCAGGTTTCTTTTGATTTCCATTTGCATGGAGTATCTTTTTCCATCCTCTCACTTTCAGTCTGTATGTGTCCCTAAGTCTGAAGTGGGTCTCTTGTAGACAACATATATATGGGTCTTATTTTTGTATCCATTCAGTCAGTCTGTGTCTTTTGGTTGACACATTTAATCCATTTACATTTAAGATAATTATTGATATGTATTTTCCTATTACCATTTTCTTAATTGTTTTGGGTTTATTTTTGTAGGTCTTTTTCTTCTCTTGTTTTTCCTGCCTAGAGAAGCTCCTTTAGCATTTGTTGCAAAGCTGGCTTTGTGGTGCTGATTTCTCTTAGCTTTTCCTTTTCTGTAATATTTTTGATTTCTCCATTAAATCTGAATGAGAGCCATGCTGGGTAGAGTAATCTTGGTTGTAGGTTTTTCCCTTTCATCACTTTAAATATATCCTACCACTCCCTTCTGGCCTGTGGAGTTTCTGCTGAAAAATCAGCTGATAACTTTATGGGGATTCCCTTGTATGTTATTTGTTTCTTTTCTCTTGCTGTTTTTAATATTTTTCTTTGTATTTAATTTTGATTCATTTGATTAATATGTGTCTTGATATGTTTCTCCTAGGTTTATACCATATGGGACTCTCTTCCTGGAGTTGATTGACTATTTCCTTTACCATGTTAGGGAAGTTTTCAACTACAATCCCTTCAAATATTTTCTCAGTCCCTTTCTCTTTCTCTTCTTCTTCTGAGACCCCTATAATTTGAATGTTTGTGCGTTTAATGCTGTCCCAGAGGTCTCTGAGACTGTCCTCAATTCTTTTCATTCTTTTTTTCTTTATTCTGCTCTGTGGCAGTTATTTCTACCATTCATTCTTCCAGCTCACTTATCCGTTCTTCTGCCTCAGTTATTCTGCTACTGATTCCTTCTAGAACATTTTTAATTTCAGTTATTGTGCTGTTCATCACTGTTTGTTTGTTCTTTAGTTCTTCTAGGTCCTTGTTAAATGTTTCTTGTATTTTCTCCATTCTATTTCCAAGATTTTGCATCATCTTTACTATAATTACTCTGAATTCTTTTTCAGGTAGATTGCCTATTTCCTCTGCATTTATTTGGTCTTATTGGTTTTTACCTTGCTCCTTCATCTGCAACATATTTCTCTGTCTTCTCATTTTGTCTAACTTACTGTGTTTGAGGTCTCCTTTCTGCAGGCTGCAAGGTCATAGTTCCTCTTGCTTCTGTGTCTGCCCCCAGTGGGTGAGGTTGGTTCAGTGGCTTGCGTAGGCTTACTGGTGGGAGGGACTGTTATCTGCATTCTGGTGGGTGAAGCTGGATCTTTTCCCTTTGCTGGGCAGAGCTGCATCAGGTGGTGTGTATTGGGGTGTCTGTGGGCTTAGTCCGACTTTAGGCAGACTGTCTGATGATGTGTGGGTTTGTGTTGCTCTCTTGGTTGTTGTTTGGCATGGGCCATTCAGCACTGGAGCCTGCAGGCAGTCGGGTGGAACTGGGTCTTGGAGTTGAGATGGAGACCTCCAGGAGAGCTCTCGCCAACTAATATTCCCTGGGGATGGGAATTCTCTGGCATTCCAGCATCTTGGACTCGGTGCTCCCACCCCAGAGGCTCAGGCCTGACCCCTGGCCTGGGAACCAAGACCCTGCAAGTCACACGGCTCAGCGAAAAAGGGAAAAAAAAAATAAAAGAAAAAAAAGTGCGGGAAGAAAACAAATGAAAACAAAGACTAATGAAACCCAAGACAAATAGCAAAGACAAAAACAAGCATACAGCAACAGCAACAATTAAAAACAAACAAACAGACAAACAAAACCCCACAGAAGTGGTAAAAGCAAAACCATACAAATAAAAACAAACAAACAAAACACACACATACAAAATAAGGAACAGAAACAAAAACAGAGAAAACAAAAAACAAGAGAACAACCAAACAAAAGAATCCCAAAATGAAATCGAACAATTAAAAACAAAACTAAGAAACACAAGAAATAAAATGGAAAACAAAAGCAGAATACAAACTGAAGGAAAAAACAAAGAAAACAAAACAAACACACAAAAACGATAAAAAGTGATAAGAAAAGAACACAGAAAAAAGATAAAAGCAAAATTTAAAAAAGGAAAAAGAAAAACGAAAAAACACAGAACAACAAAAAAGTAACATAGAAATATAAAAAAAACTAAACAAAAATAAAAGCAAATAATAATAAAAACAGCAACAGAACAAAACAAAACATAAAAAAATAGTAATAATTACATTTTCCTGGGGTCTCAGCTCTCAGTGTCCTTGCCCCTACCATGAGTCACAGCCAACCTCTGCTCCCCCAGGAGGCCCTCCAAAACCTGTAGGTAGGTCTCTGGTCCCTCTGTGGGCACTGTGGGGGCGGCTCAGACTCTGACCTGTCATAACTCCTGAATGTACTAGTCCTGAAAGTTCACAGCTGCCGGAGCTAGATGGGTTTCATTTGTGGGAACACTCATCCATTCAGATATTCCATAGATACAGGGTTTACCAAGCCAGTCATGGTGATTTAATCTGTGTTTTGTGCAGCTGCATGGAAAGATTTTTGTTCCTCTTCCTTAATCACCCCATTGTTACCGAAGCAGGAGTCTGTTCCTGAGGCTGCCCTGGAGCAATTGGGTCTGCCCTGGTGAGTACAGGGCACAGAGGTGGCATGACTGCCTGGGTTATGGGGGCCCCAGCAGTGACAGGTGCACAGGAAAAATGTCAGCCACGGGCACGAGAGATCCAGCCCTAGTGGGAGCCTTTCTTAGCACCTGGCAGCTGACATGAGAAGGTCAGCCCTGGTGGGGGCTTTTCCTAGTGCCTGGCTGGGCAGAGGGCTGGCATGTGGGGAGAGAGAGGCTGCAATGGTGGCTCCACCCCCTGCACATCACTCAACAGTGGTGCCTTGCTTCTATGGCAGTCTGGGTCTCCTCCACAAGCATTCCTGGTTGCGGCTTTCCTCCCTCCCATCCCCTCAGGCTGTCTCCTCACATCCAACAGCAGTCCTCCACCCAGGTTTGTGCTCGAGTCCCCACATTCCAGTGCACCGGCAGACACATGTCCCAGTCTGGGGCACACAGAGCTGTGGCACGGACCACTTGCGTACGTCTCACTCTG
Organism: Hyperoodon ampullatus; assembly: GCF_949752795.1. Classification (NCBI taxonomy): domain Eukaryota; kingdom Metazoa; phylum Chordata; class Mammalia; order Artiodactyla; family Ziphiidae; genus Hyperoodon; species Hyperoodon ampullatus. The sequence continues at coordinate 51,090,821 of NC_136932.1, forward strand.
TCCTGTCTGCCACAGACCGGCCATTTCACCCTCTTTCAACAGCCTCAGATGCTCCCCTTCTGTCCCAACTGATTTCCCCATCAGTGAGGGAGATTCTCAGGATGCAGGAACCTCTCCTCTGCTTCCTCTCCCCACCAGGGACTCAGATCCCATCCCGCTTCCTCTCCTCTTCTTTTTCCCTTCTTTCTTTCATCCTACCCAGTTATGTGGGCATCTTCCTTGTCTTTTCTGGTGTTCAAGGTCTTCTGCTAGTGTTCAACCAGTATTCTGTGAGAGTTTTCCAGGTGTAGATGTATTCCTGATGCATTTGGGAAGAGAGATGAACTCCACATCCTCCTACTCCTCCGCCATCTTGGTTTCTTCTCATAAATGATGTTTCTATGTGTAGTGACAAGATTTTAGACTCAATAACACATTGAATGTTCTCTAGCACATACAGACGGTTGATAATAGAACACATGAAAAGAAGGGAGCATGAACACAAAGTAAAGGGCCAATGAAAATAATTTAAAAATGGAAAAAAATGCTATGACTATTTAATATTTAAAAGTTATCATTTAAAACTAGAAATTTAAAACACAGGAAGCATCCATTGCAAACTCTTAGTAGTCTTTACCTTTGTTTTGTAGCAAATATTCCAGACATAGAACATTTTTTCCATACTGGGTTGGACAAATTGTTGAAAGTATGTCCAAATGCATTTTCACGTTGGAGTTTGAGTACTTAGTGCTTCATATAAGCTCATTTCCTATTTTAACAATGGGAATATCTTGTCTGCTTGTCCTGAATTTCTTTTTTATTCAAATTGATATTGCTTTGGCTAATTTAGATTTTATATAAAAGTTAGCCAATGTTTCTGGTTTCATGTCCTAGTATTCCATGACATTTATGCATTTTCTCTTTGTATTTCTTCTATTAAAGCATTTATAAAGAACTATAGCCTTTAGCAATTATTCAAACACTGGGCAATGTCAGCAGACATTATTATTCAATAACATAATATCCACGTCTCCTAGCAAGAAACACAGTTGAAGTTGCCCATTTAAGGACATATTTTGTTTTCTGAGCTTGTTATTTCTTGAAATACCACTTATATGATTTGTGAAAGTATATTAGTTTTACAAACTCATTAGCATTTCTTAGCAGCAGAGCTATGAAATTGTACCATGGCAACAGTCTCAAGCTTTTGGATGGAGACCACCTCTCCCATACATGCTCCTGCCCTGATGTCAGCAAATTCCTTCAAGTCAGTAACATCTCTCTGTTGAGTGTTAAGCTTTATTCTTTCAGGAGAATTAAAATACTTTTTTCCATTTTCCCAATTGCTCAACTGAGTTTTCTCAGGACTTGGAATTTAGAAAAACATATAATTTCCTGAGAAATGCTGAGAAGGAATTCCCACATGAAAATGCTAGTGGATGCCCAAGGTGGGCCACAGCAGGGTGGGACTGTTGCCCTGCATCTGAGAGGACCCTCCCTCACAGGTCTCAGGGAGGAGGGGGGGATGCTAGAAGAGGGGAGTTTGCTTGGCCCAGAGGAGCAGGGCCTTGGCTAGGAGGCAGGAAAGCTTGACTTGTCCTTGTTTCTGCTCCTGAGAGCTGTGTGACTCCAGGCAGGACACGCACCCTTTCTGAACCTTTGTCCTTAAAATGGCAAATAGTAGTAATGGGGCAAGTACTGTGCAAATTGATTTTTATACTGATGATTGTTTTGTGCAATAAAGGCCTTACTACCCCTGTGGAACAGACGAGGAAGCTGAGGGTCAGCCAGGCTAAATGAGGCACAGGAGGTCACAAGCTGACCAATGTGGAGCTTCCAGACTGAGGCTTCCTAGGAGCAGATGTGTCTGCTTCTGCCCACCGCTGCATTCCAGGATGTTGCCTGAGTGAGTGGCACAGAGTAGGCTTTTAATATATATATATATATATATATGTGTGTGTATATATATATATATACTTATTGAATGAATGAATGAATTCAATTTGTATCTATGTTTTCCTGACTGTAAAGCCAGTTAATTTCTCCATTCTGTTTTGCTGTTCTCTGAAGAAAAAAAAGCTTCCACTTACAGACGGTCCCTGATTTAGGATATTTTGACTTTACGATGGTGTGAAAGTGATACACATTCAGTAGAAACTGTACTTTGAATTTTGAATTGTGATCTTGTCCTGAGCTGGTGATAGGTGATAGATCCTCTCTCGTGATGCTGGGCAAGACAGCTGCAGCTCTGGGTCGGACATGGGATCACCAGACTCAACACTGACACAATTATAACCACTCTGTACCCAGACAACCATTCTGGTGTTCATTGCAGTGCAGTATTAAAAAAAATTACATGAGCTAGTCAACATTCTGTCATAAAATACGCTTTGTGTTGGATGATTTTGCCCAACTGTAGGCTAAAGTAAGTGTCCTGAGTACATTTAAAGTGGGCAAGGCTAAGCCATGGTGTTTGATAGGTTAGGTGTATTAAATGCATTTTCGACTAATGGTATTTTCAATTTCCAATGGGTTTATCAGGAGGTAACCCCATTGTAAATTCAGGAAAGTCTGTACTAAGCCTCTACTACAGGCCAGGTGCCTGGCTTAGTTCCTGATGTGACTTATCTCCCTTCCTCACACAACCGTTTGAGAAATTATTACTTATCCCATTTCCAGATGAGAAGTCATACAATGAGAACTGAAATTATGGGAGAGCAGTAAAAAGCCCTTTTGCAGTCAAAGTTCCTGGAAAATAGCCATCATCCCTTGAACTGGCAGGATGTCACATGGTAGTCCTAGCATGGAGTGTTTTCTGTCTCTGATTTTGGTTGCAACTCAGCTTGGGAGAGTGGTTTCCTGGGAAACCTCCTCCTAGGGCCCCGGCTCTGCCACCTTCTCCCCTAGCTCCAACCCACAACAGAGAGGCAACTGGGCCTGTTTAGGGCAGTGAGCTGGGAGTGAGGACACCTGGGGTCCAGCCCTGCCTCTTTCAGAGTCACCTGCTGCTTCCTCTTCCTGTATTCTACTGATATTTATTGAGAGACTACTACATGCCAGGAGCGACTCTGTGCTGTATACACAATGAGACAAGTCTTATAGGGAGAGGAGGGAAGTTGACACGTGTGTCTCAGGCTCAAATGCCCCCGCAGGCCTGTCAGAGAGCAGCTGGGTATGGGCCAGCAGTGGGGAGCCCTGAGGCCTGGACAGCACCCCTGTCTAAGGGGACAGCATCACCACCTCAGTTCCAGTTGGAGGTTAGCTCGTGGAAACTTGGGCTCAGGTCTGCTTGGTCTTCCATATTTGTGAAAGAAACGGGCAATATAGATTTTTAAGTGTTTCCAGTTTTTCAGTGTTGGCAACCACTCCAAATATGATAAAACCCCATTAAGCCGTGAAGACAGTTTCATCCTTTGTGGTTTCCTCTCTCCCAGTTTATGCTCATGCCTGGCTCCTGTGTGTCCCCAGGAAGCAGCTGAGCAGATAGCCTGGAGGGCTGTGGATCAGCTTCTCTAAGTTGGGGACCAGAGGCCAGGAAGGCTGTACTGAGGCAGGTTTTCCCCACCCCAGGGGAGGCAGAAGTGAGTCACAACCAGAAATGGGGAGATATCCTTGGTAAAGATGCTGTCTGTTTTGCAGTAACTTCCAGGCTGCTTTTTCTAGGCCACCCTCGTCGCTCCCTGCAGCTCCTCTCCCACCCCCTCCAGCCACAGTGTTCTTTTTTTTTTTTTAATATTTATTTATTTATTTACGGCTGTGTTGGGTCTTCGTTTCTGTGCGAGGGCTTTCTCTAGTTGCGGCAAGTGGGGGCCACTCTTCATCGCGGTGCGCGGGGCCTCTCACTATCGCGGCCTCTCTTGTTGCGGAGCACAGGCTCCAGACGCGCAGGCTCAGTAATTGTGGTGCACGGGCCCAGTTGCTCCGCGGTATGTGGGATCTTCCCAGATCAGGGCTCGAACCCGTGTCCCCTGCATTGGCAGGCAGATTCTCAACGACTGCGCCACCAGGGAAGCCCCACAGTGTTCTTTTTGTTCAGAGCAATGAGAGTAAGAGGTCTCACCTTTATCGGCCTCGGAGTGGAGGGCAGCCGGAGTGAGGAGGAAGGCCAGGGTAGCCAGGCTGACCCTCATCCTTCTGGGGGCCAACCAGCTACAGGAACAGGGGTTTCCGGCTCCTTGAAATCTAGGCTCTGAGCCTCATTTATAAGAGGTTGCTGCTCAGGAAGTCACATGATAGAAAAATCCAAGACTGCACGGGAGTTTTGATTCTTTGGAATTGTGACCAGTGAAGTATCTAAAATATGAGAACTAAGCCAATTCAGCTGAAGAAAAGCAGAAGGCAGAGAACGACCCTAGGTTTCACAGTTGCTTTATATCTTGAAGGTGGTGGTAGGAGAGGCCCAGAGACCAACGGCTTTGTTGGAAACTGCCCTCCTCTCCTGCCTCTCCCCAGGGAGCCTGGTTGAGCCCCTTGGGTGAGCCCAGCCTCAGGTGTGGACCATGAACTCAGAGGCCTGGATGACTGTCTCAGGATCAGCAACTACAGGGCCTGCCAGGATAGGGATGTGAGGGTACAGTGCTGTGTCCACCCTGAGCACAAGACTCAGGCCTGATGGGGGTTGGCAGTGGGGAGCTGGGTCCAGAGAGGATCCTGGGTTGGCCGGGCCTCGCCAGCCAGGATTGGACTGGAACCCCTCACCTAGGCTGAGCTTAAAGCCCTTGCCCCCTGCCCAGCACAGGGGGCTTGATCAGATCCTTAGCAACCAAGACAGGGGCACGGGGCTCTCTGCTCAGCCAGGACTGAGGGACAGGTTTCTTCTGGATTGAACTGGGGGAGCCAGAGGCAGGGCAGTGTATTCCATAGAATAGAGTTGTAACTTGTCACCCTCAAGTTTGTGCTGCAGGGTCCCTGCAAAGGACACCACAATGACTTAGTAACCGAGAGGTAGGGTACCAACCATCTTGGTTTGCCTGGGGCTCAGGGGGTTCCTGGGATGTGGGACTTTTAGTGCTGACACAGGGATGTGTTGGTCACCCCCCTGGAGGTCAGGCAGAGGTGACTGTCCCCATGTCCACTCCCACCAAATTCAGATCAGGCACCTGTGTGGCTTTTAAATTTCTCTTCATTGTGATAAAATACACATAACATAACATTTGCCATCGTAAACATTTCTAAGGGTACAGTTCAATGGTATTAAGTACATTCATACATTGTGCGACCATCACCACCATCCATCCACATCCAAGATGTGTTTCCACATCTTGCAAAACTGAAACTCTATCCCATTAAACAATAACTCCTCATTCACCCCTCTCCCAGCCACTGGAAATCACCACTCTGCTTTCTGTCTCTATGAATTGGACTACTCTAGGTACCTCGTATGTAAGTTGAATCATACAGAGTTTGTCTTTTGGTGACTGGCTTATTTCTCTTAGTATAATGTCTTCAGGGATCATCTGTTTTGTAGCATATGTCAGAATTTCCTTTCTAAGGCTGAATAATATTCCATCGTATGCATATACCACATTTTGCTTGTCCATCTGTGCATGGACACTTGGGCAGCTTCCACATTTTAGCTATTGTGAATAAATGTTGCTATGAATGTGGCCATACAAATACCTCTTTAAGAACCTGTTTTTGATTTTTTTTTTTTTTTTTTTTTTTTTGCCTGTGTACCCAGCACTGGGATTGCTGGGTCATATGGCAAATCTATGTTTAATTTTTTTCAGCAACCCCCACATTGTTCCACAGCCATTGTACCATTTTATATTCCCATCAACAGTGCACAACGGATCCAGTCTCTCCACATCCTCACCAACCTTTCTTATTTTCTGTATCTTTGAGTCATTCTAATGGTGGGGGTGATATCTCATTGCGGTTTTAAGCACCTGTGTTTTTATCAGTTTTACATAATAGGGTTCCAGTGTGTTTGCAGAGAAAATGACCCCTACTAAAAGGAAAAATTTAACGCCCTGTTCTAATGGAAAGAGCAGGAACTTTTGATCTAGTCAGAGGGAGGCATTGTTTTGTCCTGCAGTCCACCACTTATAATCTATGGGAACTTTTGAGTACTTTCATTAAGTCTTTAAAGCTTTGCATGGTTACTGAAAGGTGTATATAGCATAATTTAAGTGAGTGAAATCTTCCTTATATGTCCCTATTTAGACCTTCCTTAGGGCTGAGGTTCCTTCATTCAGTAGATTTGCAACTTCTTTTTTACTTTTAAAATTTTTTATTTATTTTAAAAATTATTTTTAAAATTTAATTTTTTCTACTTATGTTTATTGAACCTCTGCTGTATGCCAGGCACTTTCTAGGCCCTTGGGATACAGAGGCAGACAAAAAAAGCAAGGTTTCTGCTCTTCAGGTGCTCAAATTATAGTAGGGAATCAGACAAAAAGGGAGTAGGAGATGGAGTTAGGAAAAGAATAAACCAAGGTGTTGTGATAGAGCCTGAGGGTTGAGTGGAGGTTGCTTAATAAGCCAGTCAGGGGAGCCTCTTCAGAGGGGGTGTCATTTCAATTGGGACTGGCTTGTTGAGGAGGAGCCGGACTTGCAAAGATCAGGGGAGGTTCGTCCTGGGAGGGGGAACATCAAGGGCAAAGACCTGGAGGGGGGAATGGATTTGGGGCATTTGAGGAATAGACAGAAGAGCAGGTGACTGGAGAGAAGGGGTGAGGGGTGAGAGGTGAGGTCCATCGTCCAGGTCCTTTGGGCCTGGTCACTCAACAGTTTGCATCCCATTTCATCCATGTGGGCCCTGAAGGTAGCTGTATCCTGCAGAACAGGTGGGTGGATGTAACAGGAACACTTGTCATTTGCTTTAAGGGAAAACAAGGAAGAGAAGACCATGGAATCATCCCCCTTAGACTTCAGTCTCCCTCCTGTAGGTAGATGGAGAGGGTCTGAGCTGCCTGGTTTCTTCCAACAAACAAAAGCCTAAGTGGGAATCAGTGCCTTTCCCCATTCTTTATAAGTTCAGAGAGATGGAGAGGCATGTAGTGGATGCCTCTGATGGCTGCCTTTCTCCTCCCTGCTGACTGTGGGCGACTGGGTATGCAAAGGACGGGGCGGGTGGCAGGCAGTGGCCTTTGTCCCTTAGTTAGCAGAACATCAGATGTGGGGGAGGTGTGGGACACGCAGGGGCAGAAACTGACTCATACCAGAACTTGGGTCCCTATGCCAACTCCTGGGCTCTCGAATCTAAGTTCCTGGACACTGAGTTACCTGCCTTCCATGCTTTTGTAAGCAACATGCACCCTCCATCCTCTTGCCTAACTGACTCTACTTCTCTATTCAAAAACGGAGGGCTGGAGTGGGGGAGGGGGCTTGGGGTGGATTAAGCCTCCAAGAGATTTTTTGGGGGTAAAGTTGCTGTTTTTGTTTTTGTACTGGCAATACGATAATGTGTCAGCCTGCAATAGATTGTATATTAGCTTCCTGAATTTTATTGTTTTCCCAGCTGGTTCCAGGGTACTTTTATTAAATGCTGGGGATCAGAGCCTTTGTTTACAGCTCTTTCCAGCCCACTGTTCCTCAGATATCTGCTGCTGCCAGAGAAGGAAGTGGAGTTGCTTCCGCCACACTTGCCCTAGCTGCACCCATGCTGACTTGCAGTGAACACTTCCTTTTTAAATTGCCAACAAAGGATTTCTTACCAAGAATTGCTTAGGTATGGAATCTTGCCTGTGGCTGACCAGAGGTGGCTGACCACTCTCAAGTTCATGGAATCCATCTTCTTTCCTATTCCTTCTTTGGAAAGCCAAGTGCTGTATGCTCATCTTATATTCTACAACCTCTTTGCCTCCCCCAAATCCAGAAAGATGATCAGTATCTACTGTAAGTTGTCTGGGCTGCTAGAAGGGACTTCATCCAAGCCAAGGAATGAAATGTCATACAATCTACCTACCCATATTGGGCTTCAATTTCTTCTTATCCATGGGAATTATGCCCATTTAGACTGTAATGGACAGAAAAGGGTCAAATAAAAATTGGAGACCAAGTGTCCTGCTTTATCTCTTCCACCTGTTTAGTTAACACTCTCTGTTCATTCATTACTTCACTCATTTACCCTTTCATTTATTCTATAAAGAATTACTGAATGCATACTATGAGCTGAGCATTGTCCAGGCACCAGAGATTCAGCCATGAGCAAGATGCATAGGGTCTTCTGCAAGTTTAAGTAAGCAGTAGGCCTTTGGCACGTTCTTCTTAAAATGAGGCAAAAGAAAAACTTTCATCATGATTCATTATTAAAAAAGCAACACTATGGAGAAGTTTAGAAAATACTTAAGCAAAAAGAAGTAAGCAGAATACGCTGTGGTCCCACAGTGACACTTTTAGATGTATCTTTTCCCTCTGCATGCTTTCTCCTGAGCTGGGATCATACACAAAAAAATCAGTTTCATAGCCCATGCTTTGACAAATTGTGAATAATACAATTTATTTATTATTATAATTTATTTTATAATACAATAAATATATTTATTATATTAAAATGTAAATATATTATATTTATTATATTATAATAAATATAATATAATAAATATAATATATTATTATAAATATATTATAATATTATATATTATATAACATTATAATAAATATAATATTATATTTATATTAATTTTATTATAATACAATTTATTTCATATTAAGATTCTATATGTGACTTAAAATAATTTTTTAACAAAGTGGTGCATATTTCTTATAGAATTTTTAAGAAAATCAGAGAAGAGGAAAAAACTCACTGTTTACCACTATTCACATTTTGCTGTGTAATTTTCTAGTCATTTTTCTATATATAATCATTATGCATATTAAATACATATACCATTAAACAAAAAATAGGGCCATACTAAATCTTCTTTTCTATAACTTGATTATTATAGTTTTATAATTTTTTTTTTAGTATTGAGTAGGCATAAAATATAGATTAAAAATAAAGAGAAACAACACAACAAACATCCCTGCACCCATCACCTCATGTGGCCCTCTGAAATTCTGTCCCTTTTCCATTTTTCCTCTGAGCAATCTCTTTTCCAAACACTGTTTAAGCTATACTTTTTCTTTTCTTGTAGTTTTATTACCGACTCCAAGCTTGTACTGCTCACTGCAAAACAGACCAATAAATCGAGAGAGAAGTTTTGGGGGCAAGGAATAGTGACTCTATTCAGAAAACCAGCAGCCAGAGAAGATGGTGGACCTGAGTTAGAATTCAGGCTTCTTCTTTTTTTTTTTTTTAACATCTTTATTGGAGTATAATTGCTTTACAATGGTGTGTTGTTAGTTTCTGCTTTATAACAAAGTGAATCAGTTATACATATACATGTGTTCCCATATCTCTTCCCTCTTGGGAAGAGTATTATTGGAGTATAATTGCTTTACAATGGTGTGTTGTTAGTTTCTGCTTTATAACAAAGTGAATCAGTTATACATATACATGTGTTCCCATATCTCTTCCCTCTTGCGTCTCTCTCCCTCCCATCCTCCCTATACCACCCCTCTAGGTGATCACAAAGCACCAAGCTGATCTCCCTGTGCTATGCGGCTACTTCCCACTAGCTATCTATTTTACGTTTAGTAGTGTATATATGTCCATGCCACTCTCTCACTTTGTCCCAGCTTACCCTTCCCCCTCCCCATATCCTCAGGTCCATGCTCTAGTAGGTCTGTGTGTTTATTCCTGTCTTACCCCTAGGTTCTTCATGACCTTTTTTTTTTCTTTTCTTAGATTCCATACATATGTGTTAGCATATGGTATTTGTTTTTCTCTTTCTGACTTACTTCACTCTGTATGACAGACTCTAGGTCCATCCACCTCACTACAAATAACTCAGTTTCGTTTCTTTTTATGGCTGAGTAATATTCCATTGTATATATGTGTCACATCTTCTTTATCCATTCATCTGTTGATGGACCCTTAGGTTGCTTCCATGTCCTGGCTATTGTAAATAGAGCTGCAATGAACATTGTGGTACATGATTCTTTTTGAATTATGGTTTTCTCAGGGTATAGGCCCAGTAGTGGGATTGCTGGGTCGTATGGTAGTTCTATTTGTAGTTTTTCAAGGAACCTCCATACTGTTCTCCATACTGGTTGTATCAATTTACATTCCCACCAACAGTGCAAGAGTGTTCCCTTTTCTCCACACCCTCTCCAGCATTTATTGTTTGTAGATTTTTTGATGATGGCCATTCTGATCGGTGTGAGATGATATCTCATTGTAGTTTTTTTTTTTTAACATCTTTATTGGAGTATAATTGCTTTACAGTGGTGTGTTAGTTTCTGTTTTAAGGGGAGGGAGCAAGGAACTGGTTCAGGTCAGACTCAGGAGGAGATGTGTTAATTTCTTCCATCCTGCAGCCATTCACAGGTGGGCCTGGTTAGGAGGTTTCCTATGAGTAAAAAAAGGTATTTTAGTTGAACACTCATCACATGGGAGGCAGGGTTCCCAGAGGTGGGTCATTATGTATTATTTAAGCTTATAGGCAACATTCTTTATTGATTAACTTGTAATAGAATACAGAGTTTCTTCTCTATTACAGTTTCACCATTTATAGTTGAATCTTAAACAATGTATTTTTAGTTTTGTATGTTTTTGAACTTTATATAAATAGAATCATTATATGTATTCTTTCACGGCTCTTTTTCTCTCTCAACATTATGCTTCTGAGATTCATCCATGTTACTGTGTATAGCTGTAGTACATTTGCTTTCACTCCTGGGGATATTTCAGTATGTGTATATACCATGATGTATTTTTCATTTTCTCCCTTTAATTTTTGCTAATAATTGATTTTATTAATTTATTTCTGCTAATGCCAACAGGGCTGCTGTGAGTATTCTTGTGCTTGTTTCCCAGTGTACATGTGCAAGGGTATTTGTGGGATGTATGTAGGAGTGGGAGTGCTAAGTCTTCAGCTAAGCGTACCTTTACTATACATGATGACAACAGTATTTTCTAAAGCCATAGGACCAATTCACAGTCCAAGTAGCAGTGTGTGTATCAGCTGTTCTACATCCTCTCTAATATTAATACTTCTCAAACTTAACCTTTAATGAAATTTGGAGGAAGGCACACAAGAGGAGGAAGGAAGAAAAACTTTATTCTTTCCAAACCCAGAATCCAGAACTGGGAATGCATAGTCAATAAATACTGCTGGTTCGATAAATTTCTTACAATGTCTGCCTGGACCCAGCTCATTGTAGCTGCTGAAATCCCCTGTGTGACTGAAGGGGAAAAGGTGAGGGGACGTGAGAGGGGCCCATGATCTCTCAGCACATTTTGTAAATAATACAGTTTGAAATTGGAAGGGAATTACGACCATAACATAGCACACATACATTTAAAATAAATGTAAACCGAGCCCTAGAATATGTCTGTAAGTGGCTTCTATGATTGCAGGGACCTTGCCTGGCTCAGGTCCCTGTGCCCAATCTGTTCATGTCTCTAGCTCTTTCCTTGCTGGCTGTAGACACCTCAGGGATCTAATTCCAGTTGCTCATGTATTCCTGGATCCATACCTTGCTGGGGTTGGCACAGACCTTTCCAGTCTCTTACATGGAGGAAGCAATGGTAAAAGGGAGAAGTACATAAAAGAGGAAAATTTCAGCAGCAGAATGCCTATGGGATTCGTTTTCTCTCTTCTCCATGTTTCTCTCTGTTCTGGGGATATCAGAGTCAGTCAATTTTCAGAGTGAGGAATATTTCCTTAAACCCCAAGGTCCCTAGGCCATTTTTCATTGCTCAGGGGGGCTGACTTCCTCTCAACTGCAAAGTTAGCTCTTCCTTGACTCCCTGTGGGCCCTGGGCCTATGCAGAAACACCCCAAGAACCCCTCCTGTGTCCTGCACACCTGATGGGGCCCCAGGGGGCTGGGCCTTCCCAGGATGGTCCCTCCTGTCTGTGCCTTGTGGACTGTGCCCACCCCATGTCCTTCAGGATCTCTCTCCCCAGGGGTAGTCAGGAGGACTGGCCCTGACATAGCATCAAGATAGAAGGATCAGCTGGTGGTCTCTAACAGGAAATTTGTGGGGGACTCAGTGAGAAAAGTATGAGGAACAACAAGATATATCCGTTTCATTAATCTTTCCAAATGACCAGTTTCTGACTTTGCTGATTTTTCTCTTCTCTGATTTCTGTTTCATTGCTTACCAATCTTATTTTTTTGAATTTTTAAATTTTATTTTATTTTATTTTTATATAGCAGGTTCTTCTTAGTCATCCATTTCATACACATCAGTGTATACATGTCAATCCCAATCTCCCAATTCATCCCACCACCACCACCCCACCACCACCTGCCGCTGCTTTCCCCCCTTGGTGTCTGTACGTTTCTTCTCTACAGCTGTGTCTCAATTTCTGCCCTGAAAACAAGTTCGTCTGTACCATTTTTGTAGGTTCCACATATATGTGTTAATATGCGATATTTGTTTTTCTCTTTCTGACTTACTTCACTCTGTATGACAGTCTCTAGATTCATCCACGTCTCTACAAATGACCCAATTTCATTCCTTTTTATGGCTGAGTAATGTTCCATTGTATATATGTACCACATCTTCTATATCCATTCATCTGTCAATGGGCATTTAGGTTCCTTCCATGACCTGGCTATTGTAAATAGTGTTGCAGTGAACATTGGGGTGCATGTGTCTTTTTTTTTTTTTTCGGTTCGCAGGCCTCTTACCTCTGTGGCCCCTCCTGTTGTGGAGCACAGGCTCCGGACGTGCAGGCTCAGCAGCCATGGCTCATGGGCCCAGCCGCTCCGCGGCACGTGGGATCCTCCTGGACCGGGGCACGAACCTGTGTCCCCTGCATCAGCAGGCGGACTTTCAACCACTGCGCCACCAGGGAAGTCCCATGTGTCTTTTTGAATTATGGTTTTCTCTGGGTATATGCCCAGTAGCGGGATTGCTGGATCATATGGTAATTCTATTTGTAGTTTTTTAAGGAACCTCCATACTGTTCTCCATAGTGGCTGTATCAATTTACATTCCCACCAACAGTACAAGAAGGTTCCCTTTTCTCCACACCCTCTACAGCATTTGTTGTTTGTAGATTTTCTGATGATGTCCATTCTAACTGGTGTGAGATGATACCTCATTGTAGTTTTGATTTGCATTTCTCTAATAATTAGTGATGTTGAGCAGCTTTTCATGTGCTTCTTGGCCATCTGTATGTCTTCTTTTTTTTTTTTTTTGGCATTACTGACATTTGGTTTTATTTAGAATTTGAAGAAAATGACAACGTGCTCTCACGTTAATTATTTAGCAAGTAGTAATATAAAATCTGAATTTCAATGCCTTCACTTTTGATTAATATGTTTATCTCACAACAAACTAAAAAGACAATAGCAGAATCAATATCTTTAATGTTATGCAAGGACCATCTTTTAAATCTGTGGGAGAAGTCTTGATCAAACAGTTCCTTTTTGTTTCATTCTCTTTCATCAGGGAAGTTAGAGGTAGAAAAGACTCACTAGATCATAAATTAATGAACCTGTGTTAATGCAGATGTCCCTGCTAATTAATAAAGGAAAGTAAAATGTGAAGCTTGAATATATCTAAATACCTTTCAGTCTGGGAAAAAGATTAAAAATTCTTTTTCTTATACCTAGACAAAATTTGTTCATGTTTTACACTAAAAGTAGATTTATAAAATCCTGACCCTAAAGCTTAATCTCAGTGATTCTTTTTTTTTTTTTTTAGAAATGTATGTCTTCTTAAGAGAGATGTCTATCTAGGTCTTCTGCCCATTTTTGAATTTTTTTTTTAATATTGAGCTGCATGAGTTGTTTATATATTTTGGAGATTAATCCTTTGTCCATTGATTAATTTGCAACGATTTTCTCCCATTCTGAGGGTTGTCTTTTCATCTTGTTTGTAGTTTCCTTTGCTTTGCAAAAGCTTTTAAGTTTCATTAGGTCCCATTTGTTTATTTTTGTTTTTATTTCCATTTCTCTAGAAGGTGGGTCAAAAAGGATCTTGCTGTGATTTATGTCATAGAGTGTTCTGCCTGTGTTTTCCTCTAAGAGTTTGATAGTGTCTGGCCTTACATTTAGGTCTTTAACCATTCTGAGTTTATTTTTGTGTGTGGTGTTAGGGAGTGTTCTAATTTCATTCTTTTACATGTAGCTGTCCAGTTTTCCCAGCACAACTTATTGAAGAGACTGTCTTTTCTCCATTGTATATCCTTGCCTCCTTTGTCATAGATTAGTTGACCATATGTACATGGGTTTATCTCTGGGCTTTCTGTCCTGTTCCATTGATCTATATTTCTGTTTTTGTGCCAGTACCATACTGTCTTGATTACTGTAGATTTGTAGTATAGTCTGAAGCTAGGGAGCCTGATTCCTCCAGCTCCATTTTTCGTTCTCAAGATTGCTTTGGCTATTTGGGGTCTTTTGTGTTTACATACAAAGTGTGACATTTTTTATTCTAGTTCTGTGAAAAATGCCATTGGTAGTTTGATAGGGGTTACATTTAATCTGTAGATTGCTTTGGGTAGTATAGTCATTTTCACAATGTTGTTTCTTCCAATCCAAGGACATGGTATATCTCTCCCTCTCTTTGTATCGTCTTTAATTTCTTTCATCAGTATCTTACAGTTTTCTGCATACAGGTCTTTTGTCTCTTTAGGTAGGTTTAATCCCAGGTATTTTATTCTTTTTTTTGCAATGGTATATCGGAGTGTTTCCTTTATTTCTCTTTCAGATTTTTCATCATTAGTATATAGGAATGCAAGAGATTTCTTTGCATTAATTTTGTATCCTGCAACTTTACCAGATTCATTGATTAGCTCTAATAGTTTACTGGTAACATCTTTAGGATTCTCTATGTATAGTGTTTTGTCAACTGCAAACAGTGACAGTTTTACTTCTTCTTTTCCAATTGTATTCCTTTTATTTCTTTTTCTTCTCTGATTGCTGTGGCTAAAACTCCCAAAACTATGTAGAATAATAGCGGTGAGAGTGGACATCCTTGTCTTATTCCTGATCTTAGAGGAAATGCTTTCAGTTTTTCACCATTGAGAATGATGTTTGCTGTGGGTTTGTCATATATGGCCTTTATTATGCTGAGGTAGGTTCCCTCTATGCCCACTTTCTGGAGAGTTTTTATCATAAATGGGTGTTGAATTTTGTCAAAATATTTTTCTGCATCTATTGAGATGATCATTTGGTTTTTATTCTTCAGTTTGTTAATGTGGTGTATCACATTGATTGATTTGCATATATTGAAGAATCCTTGCATTCCTCGGATAAACCCCACTCAATCATGGTGTATGATCATTTTAATGTGTTGTTGGATTCTGTTTGCTAGCGTTTGGTTGAGGATTTCTGCATCATGTTCGTCAGTGATATTGGCCTGTAGTTTTCTTTTTTTGTGACATCTTTGTCTGGTTTGGTATCAGGGTAATGGTGACATCGTAGAATGAGTTTGGGAGTGTTTCTCCCTCTGCTATATTTTGGAAGAGTTTGAGAAGGTTAGGGGTTAGCTCTTCTCTAAATGTCTGATAGAATTCACCTGTGATGCCATCTGGTCCTGGGCTTTTGTTTGTTGGAAGATTTTTAATCACAGTCTCAATTTCAGTGCTTGTGATTGGTCTGTTTATATTTTGTATTTCTTCCTGGTTCAGTCTCAGAAGGTTATGCTTTTCTAAGAATTTGTCCATTTCTTCCAGGTTGTCCATTTTATTGGTGTATAGTTGCTTCTAGTAATCTCATGATCTTTTGTATTTCTGCAGTATCAGTTGTTACTTCTTTTTCATTTCTAATTCTGTTGATTTGAGTCTTCTCCCTTTTTTTCTTGATGAGTCCAGCTAATGGTTTATCAATTTTGTTCATCTTCTTAAAGAACCAGCTTTAAGTTTTATTGATCTTTGCCCTCGTTTTCTTCATTTCTTTTTCATTTATTTCTAATCTGATCTTTATGATTTCTTTCCTTCCGCTAACTTTGGGGTATTTTTGTACTTCTTTCTCTAATTGCTTTAGGTGTAAGGTTAGGTTGTTTATTTGAGATGTTTCTTGTTTCTTGAGGTAGGATTGTATTGTTATAAACTTCCCTCTTACAACTGCTTTTGCTGCATCCCATAGGATTTGGGTCGTTGTGTTTTCATTGTCATTTATTTCTGGGTATTTTTTGATTTCCTCTTTGATTTCTTCAGTAATCTCTTAGTTATTTAGTAGTTTATTGTTTAGCCTCCATGTGTTTGTATTTTTTACAGTTTTTTTCCTGTAGGTGATATCTAGTCTCATAGTGTTGTGGTTGGAAAAGATACTTGATATTATTTCAATTTTGTTAGATTTACCAAGGCTTGATTTGTGACCCAAGATATGATCTATCCTGGAGAATGTTCCATGAGTACTTGGAAGAAAGTGTTTTCTGTTGTTTTTGGGTGGAATATCCTCTAAATATCAATTAAGTCCATCTTGTTCAATGTGTCATTTAAAGCTGTGTTTCCTTATTTATTTTCATTTTGGATGATCTGTCCATTGGTGAAAGTGGGGTGTTAAAGTCTCCTACTATTATTTTGTTACTGTCAATTTCCCCTTTTACGGCTGTTAGCATTTGCGTTATGTATTGAGGTGTTCCTATGTTGGGTGCATAAATATTTATAATTGTTATATCTTCTTTTTGGATTGATCCCTTGATCATTATGTAGTGTCCTTCTTTTTCTCTTGTAATAGTCTTTATTTTAACGTCTATTTTGTCTGATATGAGAATTGCTACTCCAGCTTTCTTTTGATTTCCATTTTCATGGAATATCTTTTTCCATCCTCTCACTTTCAGTCTGTATGTGTCCCTAGGTCTGAAATGGGTCTCTTGTAGACAGCATATATGCGGGTCTTGATTTGGTATCCATTCAACCAATCTGTATCTTTTGGTTAGAGCATTTAATCGATTTACATTTAAGGTAATTATTGATATGTATGTTCTTATTACCATTTTCTTAGTTGTTTTGTGTTTGTTATTGTGGGTCTTTTCCTTCTCTTGTGTTTCCTGCCTAGAGAAGTTACTTTAGTATTTGCTGTAAAGCTGGCTTGGTGGTGCTGAATTCTCTTAGCTTTTGCTTGTCTGTAAAGAGTTTAATTTCTCTGTCGAATCTGAATGAGATCCTTGCTGAGTAGAGTAATCTTGGTTGTAGGCTTTTCCCTTTCATCACTTTACATATGTCCTGCCATTCCCTTCTGGCTTGCAGAGTTTCTGCTGAAAGATCAGCTGTTAACCTTATGGGGGTTCCCTTGTATGTTATTTGTTGCTTTCCCCTTGCTGCTTTTAATATTTTTCTTTGTATTTAATTTTTGATAGTTTGATTAATATGTGTCTTGGTGTATTTCTCCTTGGATTTATCCTGTATGGGACTCTCTGCACTTCCTGGAGTTGACTGACTATTTCCTTTCCCATGTAAGGGAAGTTTTCAACTATAATCTCTTCAAATATTTTCTCAGACCTTTTCTTTTTCTCTTCTTCTGGGACCTGTATAATTTGAATGTTGGTGCGTTTAATGTCCCAGAGGTCTCTGAGACTGTCCTCAATTCTTTTCATTCTTTTTTCTTTATTCTGCTCTGTGGTAGTTATTTCCACTATTTTATCTTCCAGGTCACTTATCCATTCTTCTGCCTCAGTTATTCTGCTATTGTTTCCTTCTAGAGAATTTCCCATTTCATTTATTGTGTTGTTCATCATTGTTTGTTTGCTCTTTAGTTCTTCTAGGTCCTTGTTAAACGTTTCTTGTATTTTCTCCATTCTATTTCCAAGATTTTGCATCATCTTCAGTATCATTACTCTGGATTCTTTTTCAGGTAGACTGCCTATTTCCTCATCATTTGTTTGATCTGGTGGGTTTTTACCTTGCTCTTTCATCTGCTGCATATTTCTCTGTCTTCTCATTTTGTTTAACTTACTGTGTTTGGGGTCTCCTCTTCACAAGCTGCAGGTTCGTAGTTCCCATTGTTTTTGGTGTCTGCCCCCAGTGGGTGAGGTTGGTCCAGTGGCTTGTGTAGGCTTCCTGGTGGAGGGGACTGGTGCCTGTGTTCTGGTGGGTGGGGATGGATTTTCCTTCTGGTATGCAGGGCTGCATCCAGTGGTGTGTTTTGGGGTGTCTGTGAACTTAGTATGATTTTAGGCATCTCTCTGCTAATGGGTGGGGTTTTGTTCCTGTCTTGCTAGTTGAGTGGCATGGGACATCCAGCACTGGAGCTTTCTGGCTGTTGGGTGGAGCTGGGTCTTAGCATTGAGATGGAGATCTCTGCGAATGTTCTCGCCGATTGATATTACGTGGGGCTGGGAGGTCTCTGGTGGTCCAATATCCTGAACTCAGCTCTCCCACCTCAGAGGCTCAGGACTGACACCAGACCAGAGCACCAAGACCCTGTCGGCCACACAGCTCCAAACTCCAGAACTCCACACTTCAGTGACCCCCCTCTAGACCTGTCTCATAATTTTTTATTGTGTTTTGGGCATTTTGTATACAAGAACAGTAGGGGCTGAAGCAAATAATTTACCCAGAATATGCATGCCTCTTCTTCTTTCAGGCTGCTAAATATGGGGCTGATTCAATCTGATCTGTAGTTGAATTGGCTATGGGCTTTGTTGCAGCTTTAGTTTGACTCAGCTTGTACTGGCTTTAAATATTCTGAGGGGAGGATCAGGACTTTTCTTTCAGCAGGGTTTGAGATCTGAGCACTGGCAAAATTCTCAACATCTGTTTGTGCTGTTAACTTTCTGAACCATATGAGATCTTTTTAATTTATAGCCCATTTGCCCATCTAGGTCACTGGTTATTTCTCTTTATAGTACTGCTCTCAGCTTTTGGTACCCCAGGAGATTTTTTCTTTGCTTCTTTGCTCTAATCATAGATTTTGGGAGGCAGCTGCCTTATAATTTGTGAAGGAGTAGAATGCCCCAGAGTTGTTTCTCTATGCTCTCCTGCCCCTGACTTCAGTAGTTGAAAGCCCATAGCATTCCAGAATGATTTCTTCTCAGCTTTTCTACCCCCTACCTTCAATAGCTGAAGCCTATAGTGCCGTGAGTGTACTTATCTCAGATTTCCTGCCATGTTCTCAGCCTTTGGTAGCTGAAAACTTGGAGAACCTTGGATGAATTTCTGTCATCTGTTCTCCCCCCACCCCTTCCCGCCTTGGCATGTGGTTTTTTTGAACTTGCTGGGAGTCCAACACATTTCAGCAAGTTCTCTTTCAGGTCTGCTGCCCCTAGCTTTTAGTATGCTAATCATGGTCTTGATGAAGACTTGTAGGAAAGAGTTGGCAGATGGGTGCAGGCTTGCTTTGTGTCTGGAGCTCCTTGGAATTCTAATATATTATGCTAACCCACACATGGCTATTAGAAGTTAAAGTTCAGAAGTTTGCTTTTTGGGGTTTACTTCATTTTGCTTTGTTTTTTCCATTTGTAACCTTCTTATGAGTATGTGTGTATTATCATGTTTATTGAGATATAGTTTAAATACATATAAAATTGATCATTTTTAAATGTACAGTTTGATGAGTTTTGACAAATGCATAAAGTCATGTAGCTATGACCACAATCCAGATTTAAGGCATTTCCATCACTCCAAAAAGTTCCTTTCTGCCCCCTTTTTCACTCAGTCGCCTTCCCTCATCCCCAGTCCTTGGCAACCACTGATCAGATTTCTGTCCCTATAATTTCATCTTTTCCATAATACTATGTAAGTAAAATAATTTTATACATAGACTTTTCAGTCTGGATTCTTAATATTATGCTTGTGACGTTTATCCATGTTGTTGCATGTATCAGTAGTTGACTCCTTCTTATTGCTGAATAATATTCCATTGTATGGATGTATAGTCAGTTCTGCTGTAATGCTTGTGTAGAAAATGTGAATTTATTCCGATATGATTAAAATATTAGGAAACAAGTTGAGCGTAACACAAATTATTCCATTTGCTTACATGTGATTTTATCCGTGAAAAACATCAGGTGAACAAGCCTCATAGGAATACACAACACACACACACACGCACACATACCCCTAAAATACCTACTAGCTACCTCTGTTCACTGCATGTGTTATGAGCCATACTCATCCACAACTGGAGTTACAACTTTCTGGCTTCAGACAACCCTCCTTCTACCACTTTACAATAACTCACAAGCTGTAACCCTCTGACTCACTGCCACAAGCAAACTTCAGGTCTTTTTCAAAGTAAAGTGCCACATTTGTTGTAGTATTTATGTTAACTATTTAACATGTGTAAAACTGTGCTATCATTTTTATTAGATTCCTATTTTTTCAGTGTGTCACTGATGAAGTGTTTGAGTGTTGTGCCTCAACCCCATTTTCCCATAACCCTGTGGTTTTTATTGCATGATTTCATATAGTGCAGTGATTTTTAGGGATGTACGTTTCATGTTATAGCAGAATGACTGTACCACAATTTGCTTATCCATCCACCACTTGAATATTTGTGTTCTATTTTGAATGAAGTTTGGGGATATTTTGAATAAAACTCTCACAAACATTTGTGTACAAGTCTTTGGACATAAGAGATAAAAATAGTGGGAAGTCTGAGGGAGCAAATGTAAGGGTCCTGATGTGGATGGAATCTTGACCGTGTCAGCAGATACGAGAACTTGGCACGGAGCTCATTCTTCATTTGCACCCCAACCTCCCTGGTGACTTGCTTTATTCAGTGCCACCAAGACCTCCTCTGGATGAACATTTATTTTCAATTCTAATAGCAGGAAGGAAATATAATGGGAAAAGGGAAAACTTTAATGTCTTTTAGAAGCAAAATTATGTAATCAATACACTTAAGTATGTAATATATTTGTTATTTTTCTTATTTTTTCTTGATATGTGAAGAATATTAACCATTATACAAGTTGTGTATATCTTTTCTAAAATTGGGGCCATACTTGTGATTTCTTATCTAAGTTGCAGAGTTCTGGTGTATTCTTTTTTTTAATTAATTAATTAATTAATTAATTAATGACTGTGCTGGGTCTTTGTTGCTGTGCATGGGCTTTCTCTAGTTGTGGTGAGTGGGGGCTACTCTTCGTTGTGGTGCACGGGCTTCTCATTGCAGTGGCTTCTCTTGCTGCAGAGCACGGGCTCCAGTAGTTGTGGCACGTGGGCTCACTAGTTTGGCTCAGGGGCCCTAGAACACAGGCTCAGTAGTTGTGGCGCACGGGCTTAGTTGCTCCACGGCATGTGGGATCTTCCCAGACCAGGGCTTGAACCTGTGTCCCCTGCATTGGAGGCAGATTCTTAACCATTGCTCCACCAGGGAAGTCCCTCTGGTGTAATCTTATGAGTACTTACTCTCCTTTATTTTCCAGCCCTAGGCAGTGTCACTCCCCTCCATCTTCCTGAAATTTTCTGTGTAATTTAATAAAATGTTGGTTGGGATTTATCCTGCTTCAAAAAGCTGTTGTCTCATCCAAAAAAGACCATTCCATATACCCCCTCCACAGACGATATCCCCTGGAGTTGGCAGGACTAACCCTATACCTCTTTACATCCCTCCAGTCTACTGAAGCAGGAGATTGAAGAGAAGGGAGAGGAGAAAATCATTGCCCAGGGCAGGGAATGTTATTGATTCACTACTCCCATAAAAGCAAATGAGAGGGGCTTCCTCATGGTGCAGTTGTTAAGAATCTGCCTGCCAATGCAGGGACACGGGTTTGAGCCCTGGTCCGGGAAGATCCCACATGCCGTGGAGCAACTAAGCTCGTGCGCCACAACTACTGAGCCTGCGCTCTAGAGCCCACGAGCCACAACTACTGAAGCCCATGCGCCTAGAGCCCGTGCTCCGCAACAAGAGAAGACACCGCAATGAGAAGCCTGCACACCGCAACAAAGAGTAGCCCCCGCTCGCCGCAACTAGACAAAGCCTGCATGCAGCAACAAAGACCCAATGCAGTCAAAAATAAAATAAATAATATAAATAAAAATTTTAAAAAAGGCAAATGAGAGAACTCCGAGGGAAATACTTGTAGAGATTGGAGGTGCCATCAAAGAAGGAGGGGGTCTTCTCAATACCTAGGTGGAGTCAACATAAACAGTATATTTGCTGATGTGCCCTGAGTGTACCTGAGTAGGGGGAAGGGGAAGGGAGAGAGATGGCAAGCAGGGAGACTTTGCCTACACTCTGACTTTTGCTTGATAAGCATGAGCAAAGTGAAGATGCCATAATAGGTAGAGGGACTTGAACCATCTTGCCTTTGCCCACCCAAGTAGATGATCTCTTGGTTAGCTGGAAGCAGAGTACCAACATCAGGGAACAGGGAATGTCAGGTTAAATCTGTTCCAGGTGGAACAGCACCTTGAGAGACAGGAATCTGATGGTTAAGACCATGTGACATGGATGGACCCAGGTTTATCCAACACTGCTAACTACATAGCCATAAGGAAGTCAATCTAAACTCTCTGAACTTCTGTCTCCTCATCTATCAACTGGAGGAGCAACAGCATTTGCATCATAGTAATATTTTGAGGATGAAATGAGCCAATACATGAAAATTATTATTTTTTATATACCACATTTCCTTTATTAATTTTTTAGTTGAAGTATAGTTGATTTACAGTGCTGTGTTAGTTTCAGGTGTACAGCACAGTGATTCAGTTATATATATATATTCTTTTTCAGATTCTTTTCCCTTATAGCTTATTAAGAAATACTGAGTATAGTTCCCTGTGCTATACAGTAGGTCTTTGTTGGTTATCTATTTTATATATAGGAGTGTGTATCTGTTAATCCCAAACTCCTAATTTATTCACCCCCTTCCCCCGTTGGTAACCATAAGTTTGTTTTCTATGTCTGTGCATCTATGAAAATTCTTAATTCATATTAGACTCTGAATAAATATGTCATTATTCTCAAGAAAGATTGATTTATTTTTTTTAAAAAAGCAAAGGTGCACATGAAGGCATGTCTTGCTTTTTTGTTCATGTAAAGTGCTGATTTTATTTTAGGAAATAGAAATTACAGTTTAATTTATAATATTTTGGCTTTAGCTTTCTAGGATGCTGTCTCCATTGTAAGGCATAATGTCATTAAGGTGGCATGTCTTCCCTTTTTTTGTCTTTTCTCACTCTTCCAGTTTTCCTAAACTTCCCCTTTCATTCTTCTCAATCAGAATTATTGATGATCAAGGAAACAACATAATGGCCAGAAGTCCAAGGCTTACTTTCATTTTATTTATTTATTTATTTTATAAATCCATCTGTTTATTCATTTATTCTTGGCTGTATTGTGTCCTTCCTGCTGAGCGCGGGTTTTCTCTAGCTGCGGCAAGCCGGAGCCACTCCTCGTTGCGGCGCACGGGCCTCTCATTGAGGCGGCCTCTCCCGTGGTGGAACACGGGCTCCAGGCGCCCAGGCTTCAGCAGTTGTGGCACGTGAGCTCAGCAGTTGTGGCTCACAGGCTCTAGAGCGCGGGCTCAGCAGCCGTGGCGCACGGGTTTAGTTGCCCCGCGGCATGTGGGATCCTCCTGGACCAGGGCTCCAACCCGCGTCCCCTGCATTGGCAGGCGACTCTTAACCGCTGCGCCACCAGGGAAGTCCTCCCAAGGCTTACTTTTAAATAAAAGAAGTATCTTCATTATTCAAAGGGTTATAACATAGTGCAAAGTCCAAATATTTGTTGAAAAATGAATATTTATAAATTCTTGTTTGTTGATGGATTTGGCCCAATATCTAGAGAGAAGATTTAGCACAAGCACTCAACATCACCTTGAACAAGTATGTACTATGTGATTTCTTGGAGAAAACATTCAGTAGAAAACATATTTACAATTTTGAATTACATTAATAAAGATGAAATAATTTAAATAAATTAAAATTTAAACATGGAAGACTCCAGAGTTTGGTTAGTAGGAGGTGGGGTTTAGACCCATAAAAGAGAGTTGCTGGGTCCCATTCTTCTGGCTCAGGTTTCTGCTTCCTAATCTACTGATGGATTTGGCTCTTTCTTTCTGGACCCCTCAGATTCAACTCCAGGTTCTTGATGTAATCCTGGACCCAGACATCACTGGGGTTGGCACAGGCCAGCTGATCTCTTTTAGTATGGAAGCTGTGAAGAAGAGCAGAATGATTAAGGACATAATCATCAGGGAAATTTCTTGGCCATGATGACCCCTTCGTTCTTTCTAACTTGACATCTCAGGATCTGTCACTTTCTCCGCAATCAGCTCTCATACCTCAGAAACCCCAATTTCCTTGACTTTCTCATGGGGATCTCCTCAAATAGCTTCCCTCCTGCTCTCTCTTCTTTTTGGCATTTAGTTATTTTTTATTGAAGCATAGTTGATGTACAATATTATATAAGTTACAGGTATACAGTACAGTGATTCACAATTTTGAGGTTATACTTCATTTATAGTTATTATAAAATATTGGCTATATTCCCTGCATTGTACCATATACCCTTGTAGCTTTTTTTTTTTTTTTGGAGACAGTGGCACAAGATCTTTTATTATTATTTTTTTACCACCCACTCGACCCTGCTTTCCCCCCTTGGTGTCCATATGTTAGTCCTCTCCTTGTACCTTATTTTATACATAATAGTTTGTACCTCTTAAACCCCTACTCCTATATTGCCCCTCCACCCTCCTGCTGCTCTCTTCTTTTTGCACTTGGCCAACTCTTCCTGGTTCCATGCTGGGTCTGGACTGGCTCAGAAAACACCTCAGAGTCTCTTCTGTATCTGTGATGGACTCAGAGACAGTATTTCTACCATGGTGCCCAATCTACTTCTCTATATTCATGCAGGCAGCTCCCCTCTATGGGGCTTCCCAGTTTCTCATCCCAAGAATAAGCAGGACGAGTGGCTCTTACACGACATTAGCTTAGAGCACTGGCGGCTGCTACAAAATCAGCAGGAGGCTGAGGAGAAGGCACAGCAAGACACTGAATCATTCAAAAGCCAAACAACATCAACTTCTCCTTGCCTTCCACCCACAAAAGTTCAGAAGGAACTAGAAAGACATAACATTTCTTAAAATTGGGGAACTTAAATGAACTGGGGCATGTGGGTTTTCCTAGTAAATTTCCCCTCACTCCCTCTCTATCTCTCCATTTTGGCTTTTATTCTTACTCTTTAGGGGACTTAGCACACTAAAATGCCTACCATTTTTGGGGGGAGGGAATTTCATCTAGCCCATGATGTCACAAAACAACAGAGATCAAACCTGAGATATCTCTTATGTCTCCAAAACAACAAGCCTTTTGGGAATAGCTGACATGAATCTAAACTTACCTGCACCAATGGGAAATAACTAGACCTGGAGTATGCCTCTTGCCAATTATTCAGTGAATATGGCCTCAATTATCTTATTTATAAAGTGGAATTAACCTGCCTTGTTCTTTCTCCCTGAACCACTTGGTAGAATATGATAGCCTGGACACTTTTGAAAGAGAGACCGCCTTGGGTTCAAGCCGTTGCCATTTTTCTTGGAAGACAGAAACCGGGGGTGACTGGAGGGGAATATTTAATAATAGTGTTGGTGTCATGCTGTGAGTTGCACAACCCAGGGCTGTCAACACCCTTTGGTTAACAGAGGGGTTCAGAGAATCTGCACGAATAGCTCAATTTCTTCATTGGTTGGGGACACTTCTGATGAAATTATTTGTTTTCTGAGGTCCTTCTGAAGAATCCTTAGTTAGTGGGTGGCCAGGAGCTTGTATTGCAACAGACCTCCTTTCAAGGACAGATATATCTGTGAACTGTGTGCTGACTGTTGCTCCCCCATAGAGCAGAAGGTGCTGATGTTCTTTCACAACTGATTTGACTGCATAGGTGTGATATATATGATGATGCCACAAGCAGTCCAGTTTAAAAATAACCCTCACCATCTGGGCTGGAAGATCCACTTCTAACATAGCTTCCTTGGTCATGTCTGGTGCCTGGGCTAGGACAGTTGCAGGACAGGCTCACCTGGGACTGTCAACTGGAGCTGTGTATATGTGGCCCTTCCAGATGGCAGTCTTAGAGGTCAAAGATGACTGTTCCTGGTGAATGAGGTGGAAGCTGAATAGCTTTTTATGACCTAGCCACAGAAGTCCCATTGTACCTCTTCCAACATAATCTATTGGTCAAAGCAGTCACAAGCCTGTCCAGATTCAAGGAGAGGGGAACTAGACTCCTACCTCTCCATGAGAGGAGTGTCAAAGAAATCGTGGCCATGTTTTAAAAGCACCATACTATCATTTTATCTGTAAGTATTTGTATTAGCTTCTTATTTTTTATGTTTATATATTGTAAAAAATTTTAATTGAAGTTGATTAAATCAATGTAATTGATTTATAATATCGTCTAAAATTCAGGTGTACAGCACAGTGATTCAGTTGTATTAGATTCTTGTTGCTGCTATAACAAATGGCCCCAAACTTAGTGGCTTAAAACAACACAAATTTATTTCAAAAGTCTGAAATGGGTCTCACTGGGTTAAAATCAAGGTGTCTGCAGGGCTGCCTTCCTTTTTGGAGGCTCCAAGAGAGGATCCATTTCCTTGTCTTTTTTGGCTTCTAGAGATTGTCCACATTCCTTATCTGTAGCCAGCAATTTCTAGTCAAGTCTTCCTCACCTTGCATCACTCCGACTCTGACACTCCTGCCACCCTTATAAAGATCCTTTTGATTACATTGGGCCCACGCAGATAATCCAGAGTAATCTCCCCATCTCAAAGTCAGTTGATAGCAATCTTGATTCCTCCTTGCTGTGTAATGTAACATATTCACAGGTTCTAGAGATTAGGACATGGACCTCTTTGGGAGGGGGGTCATTATTCTGCCTACTGCACTATTTCAACCTTTATCTTTAAAAAATAAGGATTAAAAAAAATCACAAAACCATTGCTTATTTGCCATCTGTATATCCTCTTCAATGAAATGTCTCTTCATGACTTTTGTCCATTTTCTAATTGGATTGTTTGTTTACTGTTGAGATTTGAGAATTCTTTATATATTCCAAATACAAGTCCTTTGTCAAATATATGGTTTGTAGACATCTCCTCCCATTCTATAGCTTGTCTTTTCATCTTCTTGACTGGGTCTTTTGAAGAGCAAAAGTTTAAAATTGATGAGGTCGTTTATCAATTTTTCATTTTATGGGTTGTGCTTTTGGTATCAAAGCTGAGAACTTTTTGCCTTGTCTTAGGTCCTGAAGATTTTTTCTTATGTTTTTTCCTAAAAGTTTTGTAGTTTTATTGTTACATTTTAGTCCATGATCCATTTTGAGTAAATTTTTGTGTAAGATGTGAAGTTAAGGTCAAGGTTTTTTGGTTTTGTTTGTTTGTTTTTGTTCTATGGATGTCCAGTTTCTCTGGCACCATTTGTTAAAAAGTTACTGTTTCTCCATTATCTCTTCCATTATTATTTGGTAGAACTTGCTTTTGAAGCCAAATAGGTATGAAGATTTTTTTTTGCAAAGGATTTAAATTACTGATGTTAATTCCTTAATAGAAATAAGACCATTCATATTCTCCGTATATTTTTGTTACACAGACTTCTCATGTCAGTAAATTATATTTCTGATAAGGGAGAAAAGGGACTATACTCCAAAGGAACAGCAAAATTTAGCAAGCATGTACCAGCCTGAGCTGGGAGATTACCTTGGGTTTGGATTTTGAGGGTGCTTGATCAAGGAAGCTGGAACACAAGAATGGATTGAGGGAGCTTATTGACCAGGGGGTTCTCTTTCTGGATATAGGCTATAACTTCCTGGCAAGGATCCCAGAGGTTGGTGCAAATTTGCAGCCAGGAAAGCTCCAGAAGCCTGGAGAAAGCAATAGTTCATGCTGAGTGAAGTTAAAATACTTGAATTGCCATGACAGATGGAGAAGGATGGGATGAAAATGACCATGGAAGTGGGCATGCTGGAGTAGATATACCATGTGAGGCTGAAAGACCCACCAGATTATGTTCCATGGGAAGTCCCAGAGAACACACTATTCATCAAAGCCATCAGGATTCACTGGTGAGACAGGCACCAGCATCAGTTGTATTTCTCCTCTGTAGGCTAGGACTGATGGTAGGAGTGGCTGTCACAAAACTTGGCCCACTGATAGCAACGGGGATGATGCCTTCCCTCCTTCCCTCCTTGAATCTTCAGAATTATATCTTTCATCAGTTTTGTAAAACTTTTAGCCATTATCTCTTCAGATCCATTTGCTGTCTCATTCTCTCTCTCCTCTCATTTTGAGATTCCAATTAACCCAATGACAGATGCCCTACTCTATCCTCTGTGTTCTCTTCTTTTTTGTATTTTTTTATTCTTCTGTTTCTCCTTGCTTCACTTCACTTTGATATGTTTTAAATTTACTGATATTTCTTCAGTTGGGTTTAATCTGCTCTGAGTTTTTATTTCAGTTTTTGCATTTTTCGGTTCCAGAATTTATTTCTGACTTTTACAAATCTGCAGTGATACTCATTATAGTTTCCAGTTCCTTGCCAAAAAGCTCAAGCTTCTTTGCAAGGCATCAGCATTAGCATCTGGGATCATGTTTAAAAACATTTTAGAGTTTGAGATTTTCTAAACCACCCAGGTGACTGGAGCTGGCCTCCTGTCTGTTCAAGGGATGGTTCTCTTCTAATTTACTTTTACTCCTAAGCCATCAGCCCAAACAGAGGATGGTTTCTTACAGTCCCTTCACTTGGGCAAACCTGGACTTTGTTTTCCTCCAGCCTGGCAAGGCTGAGAAACGTTCAGCTCACCTTCTTAGCCACCTCTTCTGAATTGCAAACATCCTCAGTCTAGAAGAGGTCTAAGTGCCAGGCTCACATCTCTGGATTTCTATCCTCTCTGGGGTCTTAAACCAACAATTCCTTGCTTCTCATTTGCTGAGGTAGGCTGTCTCTTATCAGAGAATTGTGCATTCCTGGTAACTCTGCTTCTGGTGGAACACTGAGAGACAACTTCCTAGTGTTTAATTAAGAGTGTGGGACTTGCTCTCATCTGCAGGTTTGACCACAAAGTTACTAGCTGTGTGACCTTGGGAAAGCTCACTGAAACTCTGTTTTCTCATATGTCAAAGGAAGATAATCAGAGTGTACACAACACAGTGATTTTGAAGAATAAACAATGCATGCAAATCCCTTAGTACAGGCTGTGGTTCATAGTAAGTCCTCAAAAACTGTTAGTCTTTATTCTTAAGAAAGCTGAATTTATGAAAATACATAAATATGCATGATCGAATGCTTTGCTTTGGTGCAATGCAAGTGATGGATTTCCCTGGTGCATATAAATTTGCATTTGTTTTTAATACTTTGCTTCTTTTTTAGTCTATGAGAAATGTTTCCCTGGTATAAAGCCTGTTATTGTTGGGATAACATATCCTCATTCTCTTGCCTTCCCTTTCTACTCAGATGCCTCTAATCATTCTTTCTTATTCTTTCCAACCAATGAAACTGATTTGTCAGGGGAATAAAAGAATAACCAGAAGTCCAAGATATATTTAGGAAACAAAAAGAATCTTTATTATTCTGACATTTTGAACAGAGTAAAAGGCTCATAAAAACTCAGTAAGCATCTGTTGATGGGTTTGATCCAATGTCTACCCAGATACAGGAGTACAGTCATTCACTGTCATCCCAAATATGAGTCAACCGCTGTATGACTGACTGGGAAGGGGCTTGGCAATGAGAGGGTGTCATATGATTTCTCAGAGAAAGCATCAAATGAATAAAATGATATACAATATTTAACTAGCTTAACTAAATTAAAGAAAGTTTTCAGAATGTGGTTAGTGGAGGGGAGAGGGACTCGTAGGAGAGGGAACTTCTGAGGTTGAAGTCCCCTGGTTCAGGTCCCTGCTGCCCAATCTACCCACACCTCTAACAGGTTCCTTCTGGACCACTCAGGGGTTCTTCTCCAGGTCCCCGAAATATTCCTGGACCCAGTCATCCGTGGGATTGGCACAGATATATGGGCCCTTTCTGGTGAATAAGCTGTGGAGAGGGCAGAAGTATTATATAGAGAATGAGTAAGGATGTTCTTGACCACCTGTGGCCCCTTCATCTTCATCCGTATGGGATTTATGGAGATAACCTCAGGTCATCTCCTTTCTGCTGTCTCTTTCTCTCCTCTCTTCCCTCTACTTCTGGCCACATCCTCCCTGGCTCTCGGCAGGCCCTATCCCATGTCAGGAAACAGCCCAGTGGCCTCTCTTTGTGTGTCCTGAATACACAAAAAGCCCCCAGAGGGCTGGGCGCCTTCCCAGGATGGCTCCTTATCCACAAGCCGGTATGCTTGAGATCTGCTCCCTGCTCTGACTCCTGTGGATACTCCCCCACCTCCACGTCCTGTGTCCCGCCAGGGCTGAGCAGGAGGACTGACACTTACATGATACCAGGTCTGGGGCACTGGCTGCTGGTCTTAAAATACTTAACCACTTTTCTGCGGGGGATTTTCTGGGAGGTGTAGGTGAAGCAGCAGATGGGTGGGGTGTAAACCCTTTCTGTGGGGAAGCAACAACAACAGTTACTCAGGAGTACAGGCAAGCCCCAAAGGATCAGGAAGAAGTGGAGAGAGACAGCGTAGCTCAGAGCTGAGGTTTGGGGGTAAAGGAGACTAGAAAGCATTGGATTCTTTCATTTGTTTGTTTCTCATTAATTTCCCTCGTCTGGTTTTTGGTCTTGTCACTCCATTTTGGTCTCTATCTTTCTCTACAGGGAACTAAACGCTAGACAGTCTACTCCCTCCTCCTAACTCTCTTTGTGGAATTTTTTTCTGATCAATTAAAGGATAAGATGGCTGAGTTAAAGTATGAGTGATTTTCACAACTCTTGGGAATCGCTGAATTGGGATTCTGAAACTTACCACCAGGATCTAAATAGACCTGGATTCTACCTCATGCTAATAAGCAAATGTATTAGACTTCAATATTCTCATCTAAAAAGTAGGATAAAACCTCTCCTAACTCCATCCTGAAGCCCAAATCAATAGAAGCTTTCGAACCTTCTTGAAGAAAACAACCATGTCATTTTTGAAACCCCATTTAAGGTTCTTTAATTTCACATGGGGGTTCTTAGGCCACAGCACTTGGGCTAGACTTCAGACCAGAGTGTGGGTAGCAACGATTAAAGGAGGGCAGGTAACAGACTCACCTTGTGCATAGGAGCAAAGGGCCATGGTGCAGAGAAGGACAAAGATGGTAGCCACGAGGACCTTCATGATGCGGGACAGGCAGGCAGAAGAGTGTGGACACAGCTGAGATGGGGCTTGGGAACTCCCTACTGCTGGCCTCCTTCTGGAATGTGAGCTATCTTCACTCCTTTTAATAGGTGGTCCTGGGCTGCGGGAACATAAAAATCGGAGGTGCCTAAGCAAGGAATTTTAAGTGTAGTGGTGTCATTTGAGTTGTATAACCCAGCGTTGCCTGTGGTTGCTAGAGAGATTTGGGGTGCACATAGCAATGGTTCAATTGCCAATTTGCTTGGGTGCTTATGAGGAAGTTGTTTCTCCAGGTGGGGGACCAGGAGTTGGCATCGCCCAGGGATCACACTTAGCTATTTCCTTTCCACGTGACAGATATCTCTCTGTAGTGAGTGATCACAGCCTTCTTCCATAGAGCAGGATGCTCTGATGGACTCCCACAATGGTTCTAAGTGTAAAAATGCCACTGAGTCTCAAGAAGGATAAGCCAAGCTTAAGCGCACCCTAGATGGAAAGCACAGAATTGGAAAGGCTGGAGGTGCAAGAATGGTGGAAATAAGGGTTAGCTTTCTAGTAATGGTCTATTCGTCAAATACTCACCACATACCTACAATGAAGTCTGGATTTAACACTGGATAAGGGTCCAGCCTTAAAAATGTCCGTATTATTTGAGCCAGAAATTCTATTTTTTCAGAATCTATCCTATGGAAATGAACTCACAAAACATGGAAAATTTTAAGGGCAGTGTTATTTGGTGCAGCTTATCTATGATCAAATAATTGACACCAAACTACATATTCTACAGTGCTGGAATGATAAAGTAAACCCACTGATAGACATAATGGTTAATGTTTAAGAGCCTAGTGCCAGCCTCTTAAACAAATAGAATGACATGAAAAGACTTAATTTTTAATATTAAATATTAACAAGCAAGATGCAAAAAAAATCCTGAGAAGAGGAAGAAAAAACCAGAAAGAAATATGCCTGTCTGCCCCTTACCCCATGGCCCATGGATTGGCTCTCCTCCACAAGCCCTGCCTGTCTCTAGGAAGGAAGAGTGATACCGATATTATACCAGGGTAGGAAAACTGGCTGTGTGTGTCACCATGACCATGAACAAATTTGTGACAGATCTGGAGAGAAAGAAGAGACACTCAGGTGTCTGCCCTAACTCTGAAGAAGTGGCAATCAAGAGCCCGAGAAAAGCCAAATCAATTTTTTCTACCCTGGGAGGGGGCCACCTAGAAGTTGGCGGAGATGTCAGAGCTCAGGGCTGCAGGGTAGGGCACAAATGAAGCGAGGAAACTAAGCACTTCTTTACCTTGAATTTTTTTAAATTAGTTAATTTATTTATTTTTGGCTGTGTTGGGTCTTTGTTGCTGCGCCCGGGCTTTCTCTAGTTGCGGTGAGCGGGGGCTGCTCTTCCTTGCTGTGTGCGGGCTTCTCACTGCGGTGGCTTCTCTTGTTGCAGAGTGCGGGCTGTAGGCGCACGGGCTTCAGTAGTTGTGGCTCGCAGGCTCCAGAGCACAGGCTCAGTAGTTGTGGCACACAGGCTTAGTTGCTCCACAACATGTGGGATCTTCCTGGACCAGGGATCGAACCCCTGTCCCCTGCATTGGCAGGTGGATTCTTAACCACTGCGCCACCAGGGAAGTCCCTACCTTGAATTTTTGTTTTGAATCTTTGCCTATCTTGTTTTCAGTCTCTGGCTCCCTCTTCAGGGAATATAGCTATAGGAACAGTGAGCCCTTGTTCCGTCTCTTTCGGGGGAACTTCATCTGGTGCACAGAGACATTTCCCAGCAAGATACCACCTTCTGTACATCACCCAAAGCGTGGAGCTCCTTGGGAGAGCTGAGGGAGTATATCATTTGGCTCATCCTAGGAACCAGCTGGACCTGGCATTTGCATCTTGTTAATGACTGCATTAGACCTCAATTTTCCCCACTAAAAATGGGTCCTAGTCCTCTTCTGCCTTTTAGATCCAGAGGGTAGGAGAGCTAAAACTTCTTGGGAAATAGTTCAGAATATTTTGAAAACTTCTGTGAATTCTTTGCTTTCACATAGGGAATCTCAACCATAGGGCTTAAGTAATATGGTTTAGACATCCATCCAGAGCATTGGGAAACAGTTCTAAAAGGGAGAAAGGATGAGGGTGCAGAGAGTCTTGCGATACAGACAAGACTTGTGAGCTGAGGGCCGTGGTGAGGAGATGGTGAACAAGGGCAGCCATGGGGAGCTCATCAGTGATGGGCAGGCAGAGGGCAAAGCCAAGATAGGACTGGGCACTTGCTGCTGCCTCTGTCCTTCTGGAGTCCATCCTGTATCCTTGTCCCTTTATAGGCAACTCTGAAGCATGAGAAGCTGAAGGCTGGGGATGACCAGATCAGAAGTTGTCGGATGGTGTCGTGTTATGAGTTGCACATGTCGGGGTCCCTGGGGTCACACGGAGGTTCAGGGCATCCAAGAAGAGCTCAGTTGCTCACTTGTTGGGGCTGATTGGCTGGAAATGTTTTGGACAGTGACAGGAGGTGACATGATGTTAGGGTTAGAGCTATAAGTACATGGAAAGATCTAGAGATTAATGGTTTCACCCACAGAGCAGATCTGCTTTGCTACAGCTCTTCTCATCATACAAGCTGACATCTATGGGTAATGCCACAGCACCGTGAGCACACAAGTCACAATGAAAACCGCACCCTGGGTGGAAAGGACCATGACATCATGTTGCTCAGAGTGCTTCTAAGGAAGTGATTCACCAAAAATGGGGGAAGACAGGAGTTGTCACTGGGGGACCAAGCTTAGCTGGTTCTTTGTACCAAGAACAGTTCTTTATGGCCCATACCATTCCCTTTTTCCTTCCTCAGAGCAGACATTTCTAATGTTCTTCACAGGTGTTTTGACCATGACATATCTAATGATGCCACAGAGTCTAAAGTAGCCTGAGCCATGTTTGATCCCGTCCCAGATGGACAGAATGGAATTGGAGAAGCCTGGGCTACAGGCATGACAAGATAGATGAGATCAGCTTTTTAATCACTGTTTCAATCATCAAACATTCACAAGTCCCTACAATGTGTCATCACTGGGTTTAACAATAGGGTATAGAAATGAACATGCATTAGATATAGGGTGCCTCTATAGATCAGGAGACTCAATTGTTCTTATTTTTTGACTCAGAAAGTCTACAGCTAGGAAAATATCCTGTGGAAAAAAACTTCATTTATGGAGAAAGTTTTATGCATATAGATGTTTGGTGCAGTTTATTTATAGCAATTAAAAATTGGAACCAGTCCAAATGTGCTACAATAGTACATGACAATATAAATGCACTAGGTTGATGGTTGAGTAAATTAGGCAGCTCTTAAAAATACTGGAATGATTTGGGAAAGTCTTGTAATGTTACGTATAAATAAGAAAAATACAAAATTGCATCCACATCATGACTACAGTAATGTCCCTTCCCCTCGCAGACACATAGTAAAAAGAGGTAAAAAAAGCAAGTAAGTAAATGGAACTATCATAAGCCTAGGGGAAAATGCACTTGAAAGAAATAAACCAAATTAATAGTGGTTAGGTTTGGGTAATAGAATTTTTCCTACCTTTAAGGAATGTAATTTTACTCAGATTATGCCTCGGAATACATTTATGCCACAATAAGTCAGGAAGAATGTGGACAAAAACCTCCTACATCCTTACTTGCACTTGTCATGCTTACCCAGCTTTCAGAAATGAAACAAGTTTTTTTTCTTTTCTGTAGTTTATATATAGTTAAAATTAGCTTTTACCACTTTTGAGGGTCATCTACAGTTAACATTACAAATTATGTAAAAAAAACCCAACTTGAATTAAAAACACTAGCAACACTGCTTTTTCTTTACTCCTGTGAGACTCCCTCCTATGCCTGTGGTTGAGACTTTTTGTGAAGATGTGATACCTGAGCAGCAGCCACCATTTCATCACCATGAGGTAACAAGCCCAAAGAAGAAAAGCCAATGAAATGATGGGGGAAGGGGATATGTTTAAGAAGGGAGTCCTTGATGACATTATTGAGCTGCCAGGCAAACCCTGGAAATGCCAGATTGACTTTACAATAAGGAAACAGGAAATATTCTAGGATTTTTAAATAACGAGGACTTCCTTTTAAAATTTCTTTACTTTCACAGCTTCTAAGGGCGAATTATTATTGCAAGAGGTGAACACACCATCATGTATTTAACTGTAGCTCATCTTTTAATTGTTATAAATAAGCTGTGACAAACACCATTATGCCTATGATGTCATCTTTGTGTTTATATCCATAGGATAGATCCCTGGCAGAGAGCTTTGCTGTTCAAAGGGTAACAACATTTTAAGGCTCATCATATTAACTCCCAGTAAGCCCAGTTAAGCCAGGGACCAGCTGTTCTGTGTCAGTCTCAGCCTGTTGATGCTAGGAGCTAGCAGTGCCTGCAGGACCTCACCTGGGCTGTACTCCTTGTGAGAGCCCCACAGACATTTCCCTGACCAGAGCCAACGTTGAGACTGGACCAGCCACTGTGGTTCTTATTATGACTGCAAGACACACCTCAGCAACAGCCATCAGGGGACTTTACTCACATGTCCCGGAAGGTACACGGCACTGCTGGGGCCACACAGAGAGGTTGCCAGTAGAGAAAAAGAGAGCTTGGACCTGGGGTTCTGCCTTTATTGGGGTGAGTGTACCCAGGGTTTCATGGGTTCACTCTTTTTGGGTGAATTTAAAACATAAGAGAAAGAATGAAAGCTTGGAAGGGAAAATTGGGGTCAGTCAAGTGGTCAGTTAGCTAGGTTTCCCAGAACTTTCTAAAAGAGGAACTTCATGGGTAGGGCAGCCTGGCCCTTTATCTAGTTGTGTATTGCGCAATGTGCTTATTCGAGATAGATGACTTTGAAATGGATGCCTCAGCAGTCAATAGTTTAAGGTAGAATGTTTGAGGAATGAGCCAAAGTCTGAAAGGCCAGCCTCAATCTGGCCCCTTCTGTAGCTGAGGCTTCTCCAGTTCTGCTGTCTCCATCCAGGCTATGGTTTTCGCTTGGGGTGTGCTTCTTAAGACTCCGTGGCATTATCATCTACATCACAGCTGTGCTGTCAGCTGGGGTGAGTACCAGAAGGTTCAGCCCTGTGGGAGAGGTGCTTGATCTACAGATCTGCTCTCATGAGAAGGCACCACCTAACCTGGTCACAGGGTCACACCAACCTCTCACCTCCTCTCACTGTGGAAACCATTTCCCCATCAAGTAAGCAACACAACCATTCTTGCAAATAGCCTGAGCCTTTGTGGCGACCCAAAGCTTTCCTGGCTTCTGCAATTCGCTGCATGATCCCAACACAGTGATAAAAAATGTCCCCCTTGGTCTACCCAAGTTTCCATCTTTGAATGCCCCAAGGCTGCCTATAAAGAGGGGACATGGCTTAGACCCCAGAAGGAGGCTGCAGCTCCGAGTCGCCAAGTCCCAACTCTTCTTGGCCACCATTTGGGCTCTCACTCGGCTGTCAAGCATCATGGAGGTCCCCGGGGCCACCCTGGCTGTCCTCCTCCTCTCTGCAGGCCCCCATGAGTCTGTCCTCCCTTTCTTTTGCCCTGTCCCGTGCCGCTCCCTCTCCCCACTCTCTGGCCATGGCTTGGGCCACAGTGCCAAAATCTTGTGCCTGAGCCATCTAAGTAGACGACTTCAGAGAGATTTCAGACACTGTTTCCTGAGCAGAATTTCCCTTCTCAAGGGGTTTTAGCAATTCTAATCTCCGGCTCTGGGAGAGAGTGGGAGGTTATTCCTGGGAAAATGAGACCCAGATGGGATTCTGACAAGAGATGGAACCTGTGTCCAGCTGGCTCCCAGTGGTGTGGCCTTCACTCTCCTTAAGAATCCAGTTGAGACTCCCCAGTGAGAGATAGAAAAGGAACTAGTTTGTTCAGAAAACTAAATTCTCCATAGAGAGGCATAGAGACTCCAAACCAAGACAGACAACCCCGAAAGAGAGACACAGAAATAAAATGTCAAAGGAAAGAGGAAATGCCAACTTCCTCCTGGATCCGCCCGCCCATCGCCCTCCCCTCCGGCAGCACTGTCTCCTTCAGGTCCGCCTGACCCTCCAGGTGCAGCTGGTTCACCTTTTCCTCTGAACAAGGACTTAGGATCAGTCTGGCCTGTTTCTCACAGTTGGTGCCAACACCCCGACCGCCTGCTGCTTCTCCTACATCTCCTGGCAGGTCCCGTGTAAATTCATGGACGACTATTTTGAGACCAGGCGCCAGTGCTCAAAGCCCGGTGTCATGTCAGGGCCAGTTTCCTTGCCCACCCTGGGGAAGCAGACTGGGGGTCTGGCCTGAGGCACGTCCTCAGAGCTCAGGACACCAGGAGAGGCCACTGCCGTGTTTTCTGACCTGCTCTGGGGCCTGCAGAGAGTCCTGGAGGGTCTGCCCCCGGGCAGAGGGAGGAGTGACAGCAGGAAGTTGGCTTTCCCAGGGGACCCCGTATGAGACACAGGGATGCTCTGTAAACCCCAAGTTTAAGGATGTGATATAAAGCATGTGGATAGGCTCTGAGATGTCTGGGGCAGAGAAGGAGGGAGGGGTCACAGTGGGCCCAGGATTCCCCTGCTGGATTCCTCAGTGTGTAATCCTCTCCACAGCTTCCAAACCAAAAGAGGCCAGGAGGTCTGTGCCGACCCCAATGAGGACTGAGTCCAGGAATACATCACTGACCTGGAGCTGAGTGCCTGAGTGGCCTGGGAGCTGCAGGGAAGGTGTTACATCTATGGCAGATGGGGGAGCAGGACAGTGACCCTGGGATTCCAAAAGGCACCTCTTCTGTGGGTCACATCCCCGCCCCAGCCACACTCTGGGGCCCTCCTTAACTTTGATGTATCTTATTTCACTTTTGTCATTTATTTCCACTGTCGAAGTGGGTGATGTAATGAATATTTGCTCTGACACCGCATGTCATCCTCTTCACCAGCCATCCCTCCTCCTTCCTCTTCAGTTCTCCTCATTCTCAATACGTGGACCAATCAGTGTGATTAGCGCTCTCTTGGCAGAAATAGTATCACACACAACAAACAACACATGCTGATTGAGTGCTTTTGCCCAGCACCATGATTCAAAATATCGAAGGCTCTTATATAAAAGGTAAACCAGCATTTTCCTTGTGCTGACCCTCTTGATTTTGTTTTCCCAACTAACCAGAATCACAGGTTGAGAGGAATACTGGGGGAAGAAGTAGAGAAATATGAAAACGGGCAGAAAGCCATGAGAAAGGGATAAAAGTACTAGTAGAGGGACACCAGGCATCTCCCTGGAGATACTTTCCGGGAAAGTTGAAACTGACATATTATTTTGTAACCAAATCACAATTGATATGGTCTAGGAAAATTTCCTAGTGAAATGAATACCATGGTGATGCGAATGTGTGCACACAAGTTCCTTTTCATAAATGATTTCCTCAGAATGATGGCTAACACTTGTTGAGGGCTTACCAAGTGTTGGATTCTTCGCTAAGTGTTTACATTAGTGCTGTGCTAAGTGTTTACTTTAGTGCTGTGCTAAGTGCTCACATTAGTGACAGTCTAGCCACCCCTGCCTGCAGTCTCTCAAGGGTACCCTACCCGCCAGTTGACTGAGAGCCTTGGTCACTTTCTCTGTTGTTCTGCACCTTGCTTTCTCGGGGAATGTTCTCCATAGCCACACCTGAGCTGAGGCTTGGGGGCCAGAGTGGCCAGAGTTAAATATAAATACAGGATGAAGAATTCTTCACTATAAGGATGTCCCATGCAATAGATGGGACATACTTATACAAAAAGTATTTGTCGTGTATCTGAAATTCAATTTTAACTGGGAATCCTGTATTTCATCTGGTAACCCTACTTGGGGTGCATACCTATATAAAGGCTGCCTAGTTCCTGTTGGAGATGGGTGCTATAGGATTGGCTTGAGGGCAGAGCAGTGCTTTTCAACCTTGAATTCACATAGAATTACTTGCAGGAGCTTTTAAAAAAACTCCATTGCCTGGAGCGCACCTCCAAAGTTATGGATTTAATGAGATTTAGGTGGGACCTGGGCAGCAGTCATTTTAAAATGTTAATGCACAGGTAGTTTGAGAACCGATGTTGGGGTGTAGTCCTAGTCTGTTTTTGGCTGGTCTTGGGGTTTCAGAGGCAATACAGCTCCTTTCCCATTTTTCAAGGTTCTGAGATGTTTTTGGTCAATTCCACTGGATGGTTAATTAGCAGAAAATCCGTCAGCTACTGTTACTTTTAGAACGGGGTTTTGGGACTCCTCTTTCATAGCACAGTACTGGGAGCTCTGGGCGTCCCCTTTACCGTCACACCCCTCTCCCCCATGTCACTGGCTGCTATCTCCCCACGGCCCTCTGCTGATGAAACGATGCCACAGGAGTGGAGGTTTCCTTAATTAGCTCCAGTTATGTTGACGCAGTTGATGCCTCCAACTGCATCCCAGTTACCTGCGTCTTCACAGAGAACATGATGGTTCATTTTGTCCACAAGATAAATATTTAAGGGAGGGGTCTGAGAACGGGATGAATCAGGCTGTTTATGGACCCCACTTTTTTGTCCTTTCTATTTTCTCATCTTCCCATTTCTTCTTGTACTAACATTAGCTTGGAGGAGAGAATTCTGCTTTTCCAGATGACTGATTCTCAATCAGCTTGATTTGCAGGCAGCAAGCAGAAAGGGTTTCTCTTAAGCAAACTATATTTTTTTCCTTCTCTGCTATTGGAGAAGCCAGTTTCAAAGTGAGCTAATCTCTTTCTTAGTGGGCTTTGCTGATATATACAAGAAGTAATCAGTCTTCAACATCCTGAATTTTCCTTTTGGATGCAACCTTGGTAGGCAGATGACCTTGGTGAGAATATATGAGGCCATGGGGGTGACCCGCTGTTGTGCTGGCCAGAGGTATCCTTACTGATTTTGCATTCAGCTCCTGCCCTCAGCCAATTCCACTTTTGGGGTCTGCTGCCTGCAGCACTGCAGTCTGTGTCACTTAGGGATGTTTTGAGTTACTGTATCAGAAAAGCTGGCCCAGTCTGACTTAACCAATAAAGGAAACTTGTTAGTTCACATAACTGAAGCTTCAAGAAGTATTGATTGACTACCTTCAGTCAAAGCTTGATCCAGTGGTCCTTAAAGTATCACCATAAACCATGTTTCTTTCTGAATTTCTTTTTTTTAATAGATTTTATTTATTTATTTATTTATTTATTTATTTACTGGCTGTGTTAGGTCTTTATTGCTGCACACGGGCTTTCTCTAGTCGCGGTGAGCGGGGTCTACTCTTCGTTGCGGTGCATGGGCTTCTCATTGCGGAGGCTTCTCTTGTTGTGGAGCACAGGTTCTAGGTGCGCAGGCTTCAGTAGTTGTGGCACACAGGCTCAGTAGTTGTGGCTTGCGGGCTCTAGAGGGCAGGCTCAGTAGTTGTGGTGCAGGGGCTTAGTTGCTCCACGGCACGTGAGATCTTCCCGGACCAGGGCTCGAACCCGTGTCCTCTGCATTGGCAGGTGGATTCTTAACCACTGCACCAACAGGGAAGCCCTCTTTCTGAATGTCTGATCTCCCTTCCATTTGAGAGCTTCATCCTAGGACCTCAACTGTAAAGTGAGTTATTTTGCTTGCAGACACTTCCAGATTTTATGAGTTCCCCCACCCCTCAAGATCTCTTCATTGGGTTTCAAGAGGAGAAGTAATGACCTCTCTTCACACAGGTGGAACCCACTAGGCGGTCCACTCTCTTTCTTCTTCCTATAGATATAGAATGTGCTTGCTGACTTCCTGAGCCAGACTGAGTGGGAGAGAAGAAAATGAGCTAAGGGGCAGGGCAGAGAAAGGAGTGAGTTTCCTCTTGGTCAAGCGACCCTGTGGAAGGTTCTGGAGCTTGAGCCTTCTTCTCAACGACACAGCACAGATTGGGGAATCATGTATCCCACCTTTTCTGGGGAAGACCCCGTTTATGCTGGTTGTGCCAGCATAATTACTAATAGTATCCTCTTTGACTCTCAGAATGGTCATCCTACCAGTAGCAGGTCTAAGTCTTGAAAGGTCTCTAACAGCAGGAGCTCAGGGTTGATGTCCACAAAG
Source organism: Hyperoodon ampullatus (assembly GCF_949752795.1). Classification (NCBI taxonomy): domain Eukaryota; kingdom Metazoa; phylum Chordata; class Mammalia; order Artiodactyla; family Ziphiidae; genus Hyperoodon; species Hyperoodon ampullatus. The sequence goes on from NC_136932.1 coordinate 51,132,046, forward strand.
ATCCTGGCTGTGTGGGCAAAGGATGCTGAAGTCCAGTCTGCAGGTCACCTGTAAACTCTTACACCCAATGCAGGGCCAGGTGTGCTCCAAGAGGGAGACTTCTTAACATGCTCAGGCTAGCGAAGGCCCAGGTGTGCTGCCAGTGGTGTGGACTGAGGGAGAGATGAAGGATGCAGGCAAGAGTGGGATGTCAACATCAGGGAACTATGCAAAGAGAGGACCCACAGAAACCCCTTCTGTGCAAAGAAATGCATGTGCTGCCCAAAAGAGCATCAGTGGCTTATTGGTATTAAAAAGAGAAGCAGAGATAACAAACAGAAGGGAAAAGGGACTACATCTGTTAAGTTTTCTCTTTACTCCAGTATCACCCCACACAGACCACCCCCCTCCCAACCATACCAGAAGAATTAGGCCTTTAAAAGAGAGGAGGGGAAGGGATCCAGGACCAAACTAAAGCCTCATCTCACACCAACTCCTCTGAGCCCAGTTTGCACCAGTGGGAAGTGTGGAGGTGGGCAGAAGTGGAGATGAGATCAAATTTGAGATTGAAGTTTTAAACTGAAAGAATTTTAATTACTGAATGTGGCCAGAAAGTTATGGGACCTGCCCAAAACGTTGTTAAGGTGGAAGCAATAGTGGGAGAAAAGTTCAGCATTTTATGTTTATTTTCTGTAAGAGTCAGGATAGAACAGGCTATAGTTCTGTAATGAACAACCCCCCAGTACATTAACAAAGTAAAAGTTTCTCACTTGCACAAGATCTGATGTAGGTTGGATCATTGGTTCTCAAAACTTAGTGTGCTCCAGAATCACCTGGAGGGCCTAAGTACAAGAGGCTCTAATTCTATATGTCTGGGGTATGGCTCAGCTCTGCTTTTCTATTGGGCTTTCAGGTGATGCTGACGCCGCTGGTCCGTGAACATGCTCTTTGAGTTGTACTGATTCCAGAACAGCTTGCCTGGTGACTCAGGAATCTAGGCTGCTTCCATCCCGTAGCTATAGATTCTGGAATGAGAAAGAAGGAGACAAAAGAGGTGTACTGCTTTTAACTGTTCTGGCCCAGAAGTGACACACATCACTTCTGCTTACAGTCCATTGAGCAGAATTAGTCACAAGAGACCAACCCAGCTGCAATGGAGGGAAACATATGGACTATTTAGGGAGCACTGTCTCTGCCACTTACTCTCAAACAAAAGGGTAACCAATGAAAGAGGTTTGACCAATGTGAACTTTTGTTTTTGGCCATGCACGCAGATTGCAGGATCTTAGTTCCTCCACCAGGGATTGAACCTGTGCCCTCAGCAGTGAAAGAACCAAGTCCTAACCACTGGACAGCCAGGGAATTCCTGACCAATGTGAAGTTGCAGTCTATGAGAGTATTTTGCTTGTTCTTTTCCTTCCCCCCTTATTACTGTAAGATGAATGTCAGTTTAGTACTCATCCTATATATGAAGTATTCATGCAATATTCATGCTGTCAAGATGTGGACTAAACCCTAGATCTATTGGGAAACATTTCAATGCTCATAGGCCAGTTGTGTAAGTCGTCAGATGTTGAGAGTCCACAGAAGCAAGGAGGAGACTCCACGGCTTCAACAAGAGCAGAGGTTCCTCCTGTGATCACTCCTAATAATGCCCACACACTTGTCCTGGGTGGTTTGCTATGTTCTTGGGCAGAAGGGAGAATATCTCAGAATGGGAAGGGATTATAAAATGTTGCATGGGAGAAGCTCTGTGTGCAGGTACGTGTGTGTGTGTGTGTGTGTGTGTGAGTTTGTGTGTGTGGAGAGAGAGAGAGAGAGAGGGAATCCTGAGTCAAAATGTACCCCTTGGAGCTAGGCAGGATATGTTTGTTACCTTGATCTCTTGACACAATGGACAGCATGACATTAACCAACATTCCAAAGTTTTCTGAGCCACACTGAAGTCTCAAAGGCTCATCCCTTCAGTGGTGGATCTAGATCTTGAGCAAGGGATTCAAATATCTGGGATACCGCATAGAGCTGGGGGTGGGCTGTGGGAGGATGAGGTGAGGACAAGGAGAGCTAAGAAGGGGCACGTTTTTGGAGTAAGACCCCAACTTAAAAAATCTTGTCTTTTAAATGAAAAAATTCACATACTCATATGTAAGAAAATCAAAGGACAAAGAGTGGAAAATGAAAAGTGAAGCTCTCCATTTCTTAAAAATTGTGTTTCCCAGAGGAAATCACATTTAACAGGTTGAGAGGTATCACATCACATGTCCTTCTTATGTTTATGTAAATATATAGAGTTTTTACCAAAGCAAGCATTATTACATGTAGTTCTGAAACAATTATGTTATAACATAGATATTTGTATATTTACATATACACATATGAAAGATATATTTTATATACATAGCTTTAAATTAATGTCATGGATACATTTTCATCTCAGTACATTTATAACTACTTCATCATTTTCAGTGGTTTCATATTTATTATGTGGCTGTACTATGATGCTTTAAGCTATTCCATTTTTGATGAATTTGTTTCTCTTTCATTGCTTTCACAAACAGGGCTGCAAAGAACAGCTGTATGCCTATACCTTTATGTCTTTAGATAGTGTTTCTCAAAATAGATTCCTCAAAATAAGATAGATTGAAGAATGCATACATTTAAAAATTTGCTAGAAACTGTGTCATTACTCTTCAAAAACCCTGACTATCAAAATTCCACTTTGTGATACTAAAAAATAAAGAGTTTTGTGCTTCCCTGGTGGCGCGGTGGCTGAGAGTCCGCCTGCCGATGCAGGGGACACGGGTTCGTGCCCCAGTCCGGGAAGATCCCACATGCCACGGAGCGGCTGGGCCCGTGAGCCGTGGCTGCTGAGCCTGTGCGTCCGGAGCCTGTGCTCCGCAACGGGAGAGGCCACAACAGTGCGAGGCCCGCGTACCGCAAAAAAAATTAAAAAATAAAAAATAAATAAAAAATAAAGATTTAAAACAAAACAAAGTAAGTAGGGCTTAACAAAAAATTAATATACATTTGCATTTCTCATAAGCATGTGGAAATTCTCCCTCCTGAATTTTACAACAGAGACTCTGACTTAATCTAACTTTCTTACACTTAAAAACATAATCTAGGCCAGGACTCAGAAAACTTTTCCATAAAGGGTCAAGTAGTAAATGTTTTGGGCTTTGCAGGCATACAGACTCAGTGGCAATTATTCAACTCTGCCACAGTAGTGAGAAAGCAGACACAGACCGTATATCATGGAATGGGCATGGCTGTGTTCCCCTAAGACTTTATTTACAAAAACAGTCTGGAATTTTTTTTTTTCTCCCTCTGCAGAGAATGCAGCTAATTGAACAGTCTGTCTCCTGTTCCACTTCTATTTGGGAACCTTAATCTGGTCTAAGAAGAGATTATTCCTGGTCTAAGAAGAGATTTTTTCCAGCAAGAGACTATCTCTGTAAATCACCTATAAGGTGGCACTGAGGTGAGTTTACTACTTAGCTGATCACTGGGAACCACCTGAAGCTGGATTCTGCCTCCTATTGAAAACCCACCCAATTTTCCCACTCCCACTATAGGACAAGCCCCCACCCTGCCTTCTGGGTACATAGAATAGGAAGCTAAAACTCCTTTGGAAAGAAAAACCCCCCTGAACAGATAGCCCAGGGCATTTTTCAAAACCCCTTGGGAAGTCCTGTATTTCACTTGGTACCTCTGTACATAGGGCTTTAGTGATGGGGTCTGACCTGAGCCAGAAAGTGGGGGGACAACAGCAAATGTCAGCAGGAGGACACTTGTGAGAGGAGGCCTGGGAACAGAGAGCCATGGTGAGGAGGGCAGTAAGGGCTCAAGAGTGTGGGTCAGAACAACTCACAGTTGCCAGCCTCCTTCTGGGGTCCAAGCAATGTCCCCTACTCTTTTTTTTTTTTTTTTTGTGGTACGCGGGCCTCTCACTGTTGTGGCCTCTCCCGCTGCGGAGCACAGGCTCCGGACGCACAGGCTCAGCGGCCATGGCTCACGGGCCCAGCCGTGCCGCGGCATGTGGGATCTTCCCGGACTGGGGCACGAACCCGCGTCCCCTGCATCGGCAGGAGGACTCTCAACAACTGCGCCACCAGGGAAGCCCTCTTTTTTTTTTTTTTTTTTTTTTTTTAACATCTTTATTGGAGTATAATTGCTTTACAATGGTGTGTTAATGTCCCCTACTCTTAAGACCTAAATCGTGGACTATTGGGAGATAGAAACTCGGGGTGATGAGAGAGGAAGTTTTTAAGCCCAGTTGTGCCTTGTTGACTTGTATATGCAAGAGGGGTCTTGGGTAACCACAGGGCTCAGGGTATTTGCAAGAATAGTTCAAGTGCTCACTTAACTGGGGCTCTTTATGGGGAAGTGGTTTCCACGGCGAGAGGAGGTGAGATGTTGGTGTCATCGTGGGACCACACTTAGTTGGTTCTTTCTCATTAGAGCCCCATAGTCATAATTTCCCCCAGCAGAAACTTCTGTTATTCCACAGCTGTTCTAACTGCATAGATGTGGCATTTGCAATGATGCCATGAGTCCTGAGCAGCACAATCCAATTGAAACCACACCCAGGTAGACAGAGTTGTATTATCAAAGCCTGGGTTTCAGGAGTGATGAGAGGGCAGGCTGCTTTTCAGACACTCACTCATTCAAGAGAGATTCATCAAGGGCTGTCAATAAACACAAAGCAACGGGGATAAAGACATGTTAGGTGGACTTCCTGGTGGCACAGTGGTTAAGAACCCACCTGCCAATGCAGGGGACACAGGTTCGAGCCCTGGTCTGGGAAGATCCCACATGCCACAGAGCAACTAAGCCCGTGTGCCACAACTACTGAAGCCTGTGCACCTAGAGACCGTGCTCCACAACAAAGAGGAGGTACCTCAATGAGAAGTGCGCGCACTGCAACGAAGAGTAGCCCCCGCTCGATGCAACTAGAAAAAGGCCGCGTGCAGCAACAAAGACCAAATGCAGCCAAAAAAAAAAAAAAAAAAAAGACATGTTAGGTATGGGGGTGACATACATAAGGAACCTTAAAATGATCTTAGCCTTTGACCAAGAGAATCCGTGTCTAGGAATCTATTTCCTATATAAATACATTCAAATATGGAAGAAAGTTTATGCATAAGAGTATTTGGTCCCCAGCATATTCATAACAATTTAAAATTGGACCCAATTTAAATCATCTACAATATGGAAATGGCAAAGAAAATTATGGTATCTTCACTTGGTTGGCTATTAGGGAGCCTTTACAAACAATACAATGACATGGGAAATGCTTAAGTTCTAATAATAAGTTAAAAAAAAAACCAAGATGCAAATAGGCTTATTTTAATCAGGACCTACCCCATGTCTGGGGATGTGGTCAATTCTATATAATATTTTTTGTGGATGCTGTTCCCAGGAAAGAGGGAGAACAGAAGCAGCAGGTATGATGTGTCCTCTGCCATCTACCCCTTAGTCTGTCTAATAGTAAAGGGTTCTCCTCTCTTCCTCAATATAGGCAATTTCAGTAATGATGATTCATTATTCTGAGAGTTCTCTCATTTTCCTCTTTCCCCCGTCTTCTGCTTTTATGAAGCAGAGTGGGTAGTGTTTGTGGCAGGACCAGTTCTACCCCACTTAGTGTGTCCTGGGATGAACATGTAGCCCTATTTTCTGGTGGTGACTTTGCCACTGTGAAGAGCTTAATGTCTCTTTTGCCTCAGATTTGGGCAATAGTCACTTATAGGGCAACAGGCAGTACACAAATCAGCATCTTCTTAAAAATAAAGTCATTCAGGAAGGGAGAAGACTAAAAGTTTCTAATCTAGAGAGCAAAGGAGAAGAAATGTTTATCACACCCAAAGTGTTAGTGTTGTTAACTCAAGAAAAAAATCTACAGGAAAAAACCAAACACATAGTGAGAACATGTTTTTCCTGACCAGCACCTATTCCACATCCTTCTTGATACCAGAAACCCACAGTTCCTTTGGGAAGCCACTCTTGCTTATAATTCTCAGATTTATGTGAAATTCATCCAACCATGAAGCAGGTATGTGCCTTGATTAGCTTAAGCAAATCAATGAAACCCATCCCCTTAGCCACAGTGATTGGTTAGGAATTGGATTTCTGACCTGTCAGTCAAACCTGAAAGAACCTAGTGATTTTTTTTTTCCAAGGGAGACACAGCGTCTCTCTTCCCTGAAGAAAATGTACAAGAATTCATGTGACACTGGAAGTACTGGCAGCTATCCTGGGACTCGTACATGGAAGGAGGTCAGAAAGAGAAAACGGGACCTGCAGGGCATCACAGGGCTGCTGCATCCAACCTTTCCTGGAGCCAGAGCCTCCCTGTACCCTTTGATCTTGGAACCACAGGGTTCATTTATTCCAGTCTCTTTGAGGTAGGTTTGTTTGTTTGTTTTCCTTCTTGCAACTACTAATATCCTGAGAAATACAGAGTCCTGTATCTGTGCAGAGATACAGAGTCTGTTAAAAGTAACAGCTCGTGACTGAAGCATGGGATTAGCTGAACTGAAAAAGCAGGGAGTTTGGTGAGGACCTTGTTAAGTGGAAGTGGTTTGGTGTGTGTGGGAATTACCTGGAGGCTTGTTAGACACAGATTGCTGGGCACTACCCCCTAAAGGGGGAAGCCTGGGGCGGGGTTGGGGGGGTGTTTTCTTAGAATTTGCACTTCTAATGGTTCCCAGATGCTCCTGCTGTGGTCTGGGCAGGACCTTTTGAGAACCGCTTTCACATGGTACTGCTGGTGCTGGTTGACCTGTGGTCTATTGCATCTCAGTAAAAATCTTTTTTTTTTTTTTCCTTTAAGTAAAATTCTTTAAGAAAGAGCTCAGGCTACTTTGAAATGGGCTTATCTGACATCGAAAAAGGAAAACAATTCAGCTTTGCTAAGAAAGGCCTTTCCAGCCTGTCAACTGTTGTCAGTAATCTGGAATCTCAAAGGGCTGTAAATGCAGATATTTCTATTTCAATCTAAAGTTAATGTGAATAGAGGCAGGGAGGTGAGAGACTTAACAGAAGAGAATCCTGAGCTCTGACTATGCATCCTAAATCCCTCTCCCCACCCTCTCCTGTGAAATATTTGTCTTCCTTATTTGAAGTGGACAGTCAGCTCCTTGTAAAGGCGCAGGGAAGGCGTGGCTTTGGGCATCAAATATTATCACTTTTGCATGTTGCCCCATCTCTGCAGGGGCCAGAATGGAGGCAGAGGTCTCCCACCACGTGGCTAGAGGTAGGGGTGTAGGGGTGACTGTAGTATGGAGGCCCATGCTAGGAAACACATTCCCAACACCAGGTAAAATGCAAGGTATATGACTAGGCAAGCTCTCCCTTTTGGGTTATTGAGCTCATGGAATAGATCAGAAGCCTGCTGTCATTAGATGGGCATTACTTGCGGGACTTCCCTGGCGGTCCAGCGGTTAGGACTCCGCTCTCCCAATGCAGAGGGCACGGGTTCGATCCCTGGTCGGAGAACTAAGATCCCGCATGCAGCACAGCACAGCCAAAGTTAGCTGCCCAACACCTAAGGCAAACTCCAGGCTCCTAACTCACATGGACAAGAAGTTGGCAGCTCCCGAAAAAGGCTCCTCGCTGGCACACATGTGTGTCCACGGAGGACAATCCCCAGGGAGGTCAACCCCCAGGGAGGTCAACCCGAGAGGCTGACTCAGCATTTCAGTCAAGTCTCGGACTCTGAAATGCCCTCTACATTGGTTAATAGTGCAATTCCCATGCTCCCCATTCCCTCACAGGGGTCTTTATTCTATTTACACTTTTTGTTTGCAACACTTGTGTTGAGTGATCGGGCACGGGTTAGCTTTCATTTGCCTTTGGGCTGCTGGACCTTGAGAAGCAGTTCAGCATAAATGAGCAGATTTTGTTTGTCCCTAGATGCTGGAAGCCAATAGAGAAGAAGTGATGACAGCTTCACTGCTTCTTTGGGGACAAAGTGTGTTCCTCTCATTCTCCTGATAGAATCTTCACACTTGTCATGGTGTGGGTGGTAATGGTGTTAGGGGAATGGGGCCCCCTTAAGGAAGAGGATTATAAAATGTTTTCTAGGAGGAGCTCTCTGTGTGTGTGTGTGTGTGCGTGTGTGTGCATGTATGGGTGATATGAAAGCCTTGGGCGAAAGGACTTGCTCCTTGCATTGTCCTCATTGTATAAAAGCCATTATGGCATCAAGACTGTGAGCTAAGCTGAGCTCTCTTTTCTTTGTGTCAACTCAGAATCTCAACCAGAAAGTAGTTTTGATGGATGGAATATCACCTTTCGAAGGGTAGGTAAGATGAGACTGGAAAGGTGAGCAATACATGCTCACTGAAAAATAAATCAAATAAAAAGTACAGATAATAAAAAGGAAGAGTCCCCATTCCTTTAAAGAAAAAAGAATAAAAATCCCATTTCCTCTAAGAAACCATAGTTAGCTATTTGCTATGTATCTTTCCAAATATGTGCCTTTGTAAATATATATGTATATATGGTTTTTTAACATAAAAGCAAAAATAATATTCGATACATATAGTTCTGTAGCATATATGTAGAGTATATATGCATATACTAGATGTAAACAGATATACCTTTTGCACCTAATATTATGGACACTTTCCATAGGTAGAGATGTGTGTTATCCTTTTTACTAACCACAGAATAGTCCATTGGTGGGCACCTCAATTTTCTTCTGATGTAATCTTCTACTGGTTTAAATGGTTGTTCCCATTTGTTTGCTGTTTACAAACCGTGCTGCAAAGAATATCTTTGTGTCTAATGAACCTATGGGCAGGACAGGAATAAAGACAAAGACATAGAGAATGCACTTGAAGACACAGGGAAGGGGAAGGGGAAGCTGGGACAAAGTGAGAGAGTAGCATGGACATATATACACTACCACATGTAAAACAGATAGCTAGTGGGAAGCAGCTGCATAGCACAGGGAGATCAGCTCGGTGCTTTGTGACCACCTAGAGGAGTGGGATAGGGAGGGTGGGAGGGAGACCCAAGAGGGAGGGGATATGGGGATATATGTATACGTATAGCTGATTCACTTTGTTATACAGCAGAAACTAACACACCAATGTAAAGCAATTATACTCCAATAAAGATGTAAAAAAAAAAAATGGGCTTCCCTGGTGGCACAGTGGTTGAGAGTCCGCCTGCCGATACAGGGGACATGGGTTCGTGCCCCGGTCCGGGAAGATCCCACATGCCGCGGAGCGGCTGGGCCCGTGAGCCATGGCCGCTGAGCCTGTGCGTCCGGAGCCCGTGCTCCGCAACGGGAGAGGCCACAACAGTGAGAGGCCCGCATACCGCAAAAAAAAAAAAAAAAAAAAAAAAAAAAAAGAATATCTTTGTGTCTATATATAGTCCTGTCCTCTGGCAGTGTTGCTACAAAACAGATTCCTAGAAATGGAATCAGGGCAAATGGTATCTTGGTCCAATAGCATGTGCATTTTAATGTTTGCTTAACAGTAGTGTTGAATTGTACTCTAAAAGTTTGATCACTACAATTCTAAACTAATTTGGGGTACAAAAATTAGATTATTTTAAACAACATGAAACAATTGTGGGTCATAAAAATTAATACATGTTTGGCTTTCACACAAGTCTTTTGCATTTTTCTTCCTTCTGCCAAAAGGACCCTAGCTCAGTGTACATTTCTTACAGTTATAACTATAACTCAGGCAACCTATCTATTAAATAACTGAGTTGTCACAGTAAACCTATAAACAGAATCCTGCTCCACATGTAGGCTGGTTATCTTTTCCTTCTCTAACATTAGCCATGTATTCTGTGGAGCATGGATTCTAGGAAAATAATGTACAATATACCTGTTACCATATGCAGATATGCACTGCATTTGGAAAAGAGCAGTGAATTCTATTGACTATTTCAGTGGTTCTCAGCTGTTAACATGCATGTGGAACACCTGAAGCTTGGTAGAAATATCAATTCCCAGGTCCACACATAAAAATTCTGATGTAAGTGACTTAAACAATCATTGCTTGTAATTTGAGTACAGGTGGATTACATTTTGGGAAATAACTTGGTTACTGGTTGAGAGCAAAGTCTGTAGTTACATCAAAATCTAGTTTTGGAACTCAGTTGTGCTGGTTACTTGCTGTGTGATCTTGGCCAATTTGCCTAACCTCTCTGAGCCCCAGCCCCAGTTTACTCTTCTGTCAAATGAAAATATTAATAGTACTTAAACTATACTATTTCATTGTGAGGAGCAAATGAACATGGCAGAAAAAGCACTCAGCCTGGAGTAAGTCTCAAATATGTTAGTAATCGTTATTCAGAAAGTTTGATTTATCGTAAATATGTACTATGAATACTCTTCTTAATGGTATCCATTCATGTACATTATGATTTGATTCATAAACTAGTCGTAATTTAAATGTTCTGGAAATGTGGCTCCAGAGTGTTGACTGAAAAAAATGCACAACCTAAAAGTTAAGAGTTAAGTTTTATTGATGGACAAAACTGAGCACTTAAGCCCGGGACACAGCACCTCAGATAACTCTGAGGGACTGCTCTGAAGAGGCAAGGGAGGAGCCGGGATATATAGGAGTTTTTGCAACAAAGACCAGGTAGTTGGAACATCAAAAGATTACTGTTAATTAAAGAAAACCAGCTATCTCAAGTTAAGGAAGTTAGTGCTTTTGTATGTATGGGAAGATGCAGGAGCCTGGACTCACTGAAATCATTCTTTTGTTATGAACTTCAGCTATCTGGGGCCAGTATCCTGTGTTTTCTCATCCTGAGTCTCCTCAGGATGCACCATTGGGGGTGGCAGCAGCAGCTGACTGCTAGATGGTGGGCAACCTGTTTCGATCCTGAATTCCCTCAGGGCTTACCTCAGGGGCGGCTGTAAGGTGACGGCTTGATGGCTGCAACATTCGTTGTTTACTGACACAGCAGGCAACATTTTTCATTCACAAGTGTAAAGCAGAGTAGCTCTGTGGTAGCCCCCTTCCATCTCTCCCAATTTCCCTCCATTTCCCATCTTCCTATTCGTTAACCTACTATTCCTTTCAACCTGTGATTCTTTTTTAATTAATTTTTTTATTGGAGTATAGCTGATTTACAATGTTGTGTTAGTTTCTGCTGTATGGCAAAGTGAATCAGCCATACGTATACACGTATCCACTCTCTTCTAGACTCCATTCCCATATAGGTCACTACAGAGCACCGAATAGAGTTCCCTGTGCTGTACAGTAGGTTCTTACTAGTTCTCTTTTATATATAGTAGTGTGTATATGTCAATCCCAATCTCCCAATTTATCCCCCTCTTTCCCGTTGGCAACCATAAGTTTGTCTTCTATATCTGTGACTCAATTTCTGTTTTGTAAATAGGTTCATTTGTACCATTTTTCTAGATTCCACATATAAGCGATATCATGATATTTGTCTTTCAGAGAAAGTCAACCGGTGATTCTGATTTGACAGATAAACAAAACCAGTTTACTGCCAGTTTACTTTTCAAAAGAGCATCTTTATTATTTCGCTTTGCTGAACACAGCACTGAACGGAAACATCCAATACACAATTGTCAGCCTGGTGGCATTGGCACCATCTCTGCGTAGAACAAGCTGCCGACAGTCAATTGTCGGCAGAGTGCAAGTGAATGGGGAGGGGAAGGTCTGTGAAAAGGTGTCTTGGGACCTCTTGGAGCACACAGTCCCAGACACAGTGGGACATTGAAATTAAATCACAGAAATTAAATATTAATATTATATATAAATAAGTTGCAATCTAAGTTAGGAACAAGTCCCGGAGTGTTGCTGTTTGGAAACAAGCAGCACACAGGAGAGGTAGCTGTGGAGGTGACAGGGATATTTCCAAGGCTCAGACCCCTGCTGCCCAGGTGGGCCACTGAGGTCACTGGGTTACTCAAAGCTTCCAGGCCACTCAGGCGCTCAGCTCCAGGTCAGTGATGTATTCCTGGACCCAGTTCTCACTGGGGTTGGCACAGAGCTGCCGGCCTCTTTTGGTTTGGAAGCTTTGGAGAAGGACAGAAGAATTACACACTGAGGAATCCAGCAGGGGGATCCTGGGCTCCCTGTGGCCCCTCCACCCCTCTCTCCTGGGAGGCCCAGGGCCTGCCACTCCCTCGGGGACCCTCTGCCTACCTCAGTCCAGAGAGACGCTCTCCCTGACTCAGGGGGCCCCTCAGAGGATGCAGCTCCCATCTTCCCCTCCCTCCCTCTGGGCTGGCCTAGCACCCCCGACTCTGCAAGCCTGGCCAGGTCAGGTCACAGCTCAGAGGCCTGGGTCCTGTATACTTGATAGGCCCCGGAGGGCTGGGCTTGCCAGGATGGCGCCCCTGGCCTGTCTGTGCCCTTGGGTGCTGACTCCCATCCAACATCCCATCTCCCCAGAGGTGGGTGGGAAGACTGGCACTTACATGACACCGGGCTTGGAGCACTGGCTGCTGGTCTCAAAATAGTCAGCTACGAATTTGCGAGGAAGCTGCCAGGCAGTATAGGAGAAGCAGCAGGCCGTTAGGGTGTCAGCCTCAACTGTGGAGGAAGCCTCAACTATGAGGCTGAGTCATAGCTCAGAAGAGGATGAGGAAGACTTGGAAGGAGAGAGACAGCCTGGCTTAGGGCATATACTGGGAGACAGGTCACTGGAAGGCGCTGGGCATTTTTCCCGAGAAATATCCCCGTCTCTGTCCTTGTTTCTGTCTGCAGCCTTCTTTATTTTTGACTCTTCACTGCGGGCTCTCTCTTTCTCTGTGTGCTCTAGACATCCAAACAGACTGTTCTTATCACATCTCCCTTCAGGAAATTGTTTCTGGTTCAAGAAGTCACACCCCAGCAAAAGAAAAACCTTGGACAGCTCTCATAAGACATCCAAGGGACAAACTCTTGGGGGGACCTAGGGTGAGTTACTGGAAGACTGACACCATGGGGCGGTAACCAGATTTGGATTCTACCTCTTGCCAACTCTTTTGTTTAGGTCCCCATTTTGCCATCTGTAAAATGGGATTGTAACTCCCCAACCCGGGCTCCAGATCTGAGGACCCCTTTATAAAGATAAAAATTAAAATCTTGAAGAGAAAGGCCAAAATGTTTCATAACCCTTTAAGAAGATCTTTATTTTCTCTTGGGGGCTTTCAAGGCCAAGTAAAGTTTGGCGTGGGGACCCCTGCAACTACTGCACAGACTCACATGGTGCCGAGAAGACCTGGCTGCAGAGGGCCATGGGGCAGAGGAGGACGGCGAGGGCAGCTGCGGGCACCTTCATGATGCTGAGCAGACAGAGTGTGGCCTTGAGTGTGGGACTGGGCGCTCGCTGCTGCCTGCATCCTTCTTTAGTGAGAGGCCATCTCCCCAGCTCTTTATAGGCAGCCCTGATGGATGGGGAAATGGAATCTGGGAGTGAGGAAGGAAATTTTTAAGCATAGTGATGCTTTCACACTGAGTGTTTCATAACTCAGGGTCTGTGGCAACCGCAGGGGCTCAGGATATCCAAGAATAGCTGCTGTTAGCTACAAGTCTCAGCCCGCAATGCATGACTTGTTCTGGTTTCATGTGAGGAAATGGTTTCCCCTGTGAGCAGCGGCAGAGGGGTGTGTGTCCACCCAGGGCTATTCTCAGCCAGTCCCTTCCCCTAATGACTTCTCCAGCTTTGACCTTTCCACAGAGCTGAAACTGCTGTGTTTCCCCAGCTTCTCTAACCACAAGGATAGAGCAGGTGTGATACTGCCCTGGTGGGTGGCACAAGCTTCCCTTGGATGCAAGGGACTGAATCAAGGAATCCCTGCTAGAGGACTAGGAAGCATGCGGTCATGTTTCCATCATGTGTCCATTCATCAGTCACCGAGTGACCAGGGGCACTGGGTTAAACACCAGTTGAAAATCATAAAGAGACATTAGATGTGGGTGTTAATATGTCAGAAGCCTAAAAATATTTATACCCACTAACCTAGAGATAACATTTCTAGGAAAGAGTTCTAAAGAAACAAGCCCAAATATGGAGGCATCTTCAGGCAGGAAGGTGCTGACCCAGCAACATTTATAACTCTAAATAAGGAAACCTAAATTTTCCTCTATTAGGGAATGATAAAGTCAGTTATGATATATCCACTGGAATGTTTGTTATTAAGCCCTTAAACTAAATGAAGTAGCATAAATATAATCATAACATCAGTTGTCATAAAGTAAGATAAAAATTGTACCAACTGTATAAGATGAAGAATTATGCAAATATGTATATGTGTATATACACATATATGATAAATATTGTAACCATAAATATGTGTGTGTGTGTATACGCACACATGGATATATGGTCTAGGCATGGAAAGAATAAAAAGCATTGGAAATCAATGCCCAAAGCATCATCAGTACTTAACCTTGTGTGACAGATGAATGGGCAATTTTGTTTTCCTTTTTTTCTGGAATTTTCTCATTTTTTTGGAGTAAGAATGTATTACCTCCCTGGTCAGCCCACAGATTTATGAACACATTCTGTCTTAAAACATTTCCAACACCACTAGTTGGAAGGTAGGTTGTTGGCAGTTGTTTAATTTGAAAGAATTTTTGGATTAATATACTAAGGTTTCTTTCTAATGGCCTTTGCTAAAATGAAGCCTTGATCTCCATTTCTCTGAACTATTTTGAGGAACCTGTAAGATATTTACATAAGTAATGCCAAATTCGGAGAAGTGTTCCTTTCTTATTCTTTTCAACTCATAATTTCAGTGGTGTGAAAGAGTCTACTTTCTTAGCCAGATGTGTATATTTTCTTTTCCATCCTTTATTATTTATTATTACAGAATTAGTGGGCATAAATCACATTTTACATTGAGAAATAGATTTAGTTCTTTCTAGTGATCTTTTAAAAAATGTTATTGAAGTATAGTTGATTTACAATATTGTGTTAATTTCTGCTGTACAGCAAAGTGATTCAGTTATACATATATATATATATATATATTCTTTTGAATTATGGTTTATCCTTTCTAATGATCTTTATCCTCTAGGTGCCACCAGTCTAGTAGGAGCAGGTAGAGTATAAACAGATAACCACAGCACTTAACAGAAAGTGCTAAGGTTCTTAGGAGAAAAATAAGTGAAAGCTCAGAATGTGAGCAAGAGGGAGTCATGGTCTCCCTTGGGAGGATAGGGAAAGGCGTCACAGAAGGGATGGAATTTTGATTGGGTCTTGAAAGAGACACAGGATTTGAACCTGTATAGATGGTGTGGCAGTAGATGGCTTGGCCAGCTAATGCAGAGTCACAGGTGTGAAATTGCTGGGTCAGAGGCAGGAGTGAGTCCTTCAGAGTAGCTGCACAGTGGAGGGGCAAATATGGATGAAGAAGCTGCATTAGGACCAAACCAAGAGGGCTTTGAATTCCCCCAAAAGGAGTTAGAACAATGGAGGAGATAAGACATAAGCAAAGTGAGACCACACCTTAGGAATTCTGTCCTTCCTGTGTCTGTAGAGTTACTTCTCTTAAAACACATGGGCTGTGTTTCCATCCCATCCCTATGATTGCTGATGCTGGTCCAAGGGAGGAGCAGCAAAGGCAGGATTTGGGGCAATGGCAGGTTTCACTGGGGCTGTAGCATCCCGCTGTCTTCCTTTGTTACTGTCAATTCCAAAAAAAGAGTCTATCATTTCCTTCACTGGAAACTCCAGGTCACAAGACAATGCCTCCTCCTCACGTCCACCCACTTTGCCCCAGCCCTCAATCGATACCCTGAATTGAATTCCCTCATTGACTTCTTGGGGGAACCCCCTTCACACTCGTGATTTGGTTTCTGAGAGCAGGCGTCTCTGAGTTGAGGAGGATGAGAAGAAGGAAGTGGAAACTGCTGAATCAATCACGTTTCTGATAACGGACTTTATTATTTACCTCTGCCATTACAGCGCTTTCCACGTTGTGAGATAGTTATCTTTGTAATTGTCTCTTCAAAAATCTAGACCATGACCTGCTGATTTTATTTATCTTTAGATTATTATTGGAGTATAGTAGATTTACAATGTTGTATTAGTTTCTGGTGTACAGCAAAGTGATTCAGTTATATAGATTCTTTTATATTCTTTTCTGTTAAGATTTATTCCAAGATATTGGAATATAGTTCCCTGTACTATAAGTAGGTCCTTGTTATTTTATATATAGTAGTTTGTATCTACTAATCCCAAACTCCTTAATTTATCCCTTCCACCACCCTGCCCCTGCCTTTCCCCTTTGGTAACCATAAGTTTGTTTTCTATGTCTGTGAGTCTGTTCTGTTTTGTAAATAAGTTCATTTGTATCATATTTTAGATTCCACATATAAGTGATATCATATGATATTTGTCTTTCTCTGACCTACTCACTTAGTATGGTAATCTCTAGGTCCATCCATGTTGCAGCAAATGGCATTATTTCATTCTTTATGGCTGAGAAGTATTCCATTGTGTGTGCGTGTGTGTGCTTATGTGTTTGTGTGTCTGTATACCACATCTTCTTTATTCATTCATCTGCCAATAGACATTTAGGTTGCTTCCATGTCTTAGCTATTGAAAATAGTTCTGCTGTGAACATTGGGGTGCATATTTCTTTTCGAATTAGAGTTTTCATCTTTTCCAGATACATGCCCAGGAGTGGGATTTCTGGATCATATGGTAACTCTATTTTTTGTTATTTAAGGAACCTCCATACTGTTTTCCATAGTGGCTGTACAAATTTATATTCCCACTAACAGTGTAAGAGGATTCCCTTTTCTCCACACCCTCTCCAGCATTTATTATTTGTAGACATTTTAATGATGGCTATTCTGACCGGTGTGAGGTGATACCTCATTGTACTTTTGATTTGCATTTCTCTAATAATTAGTGATGTTGAGCATCTTTTCATGTGTCTATTTCATGTCCTATTGATTTTAAACCAAATTCATACCATGTCTTGGTGGACTTAAACCAAATTCTAGCACATGTTGACTATAACATGGTTAATTTTCTGACATAGTCGCTATTTCTTATAATTTTGTTCTTTTTGATAAATATAAAATTCTGTCTTAGTGATTATATATTTGTAAGATTTTTCATATCAATCCTAAAACCAGGAAATAGCTCTTTGTCATATATGTTTTTATTTGAATCAGGAAAATAACATACTTGTGTGCAAAGTATGTGCTCCATATGCACATATTTAATGAATAATGTAAGGAAGCCTTAGGATGGATGAGTTGGAAGGGTCTCAAAAATATCCTAGGAGGTAAATTAATGTTCCCAGGTGAAATGACTTGCCCAGGATCAGAGAGATGGAATTAGTCAGTTTTACATTTCAGTGTCTGCATTATTTAACAATGTATTTCCAAAAATAACCACAATGCATTAATAAGTATTTGGTGAATGAATGGTTCATTGATTTGACTAACAGTATGTATTATGCCCAATGTCTTACTAGGTAGTTGAAATACTAATATTATATAAAGGATCAGAAAGGCCATGGTGTCAAGGTCTTGATCTTTGGGGATCACCAAGATCTCTTAAGTGGTGATCACAGAAACTGGCCAATGGTCAACATGGTGGATCCTTCAGCATGGAGGGCCTTTATTTGTGTCCTAGCCTTCTGGTTCATTCCAGCCTCTTTGAGGCCCCATCTCAGTCCAGCAGAATGTCCCAGCCACGAGAACAGGGAATTCTGGCTGAATAATTCAGGTTCTGCAACACCTCTGCCTTGTCCGGCTCTGCTCACCTCCTCATTGTTTCCTGTGCCCTGGCCCTGATGGATTGGATTCCTTCCAGTTTCTGGTCCCATAGCTCTACATCCCCAGGCGTCAATCTCAGCTCTCTCCCTTTGGCAGCAGTGGTTCCATGGATGGACTCATTGATAATGACACCCTTTTTTGGCCC
Source organism: Hyperoodon ampullatus (assembly GCF_949752795.1). Classification (NCBI taxonomy): domain Eukaryota; kingdom Metazoa; phylum Chordata; class Mammalia; order Artiodactyla; family Ziphiidae; genus Hyperoodon; species Hyperoodon ampullatus. The sequence continues at coordinate 51,149,905 of NC_136932.1, forward strand.
AGCCTTGGCCTTTTTTTCAGCTGTGGTCCACAGAGTCAGGCTGCAGCAGGCTTGGCCGTGCCTTTCATGTGGGCAGAGAAAATATCCTGGGGGCCCCTTTCTAGCACCCTAGAGAGACAGTGTCTCACTGACACAGCCCCTCCTTTCTGCAGCCAGGCCCTTTCCTATCTTGAGTTCTTCTTGTCATTCTCCTCTGGCCATTTTGTGTGTGTGTGTGCGTGCATGTGCACGCGCATGCAGATCAGGGCGTACATCTTGGTACTGGATTAGATCCTTCCACCTGTCCCCCTGCTCCTCCTTCTGTAACTCAGTAAAAAGCATTCCTTCTTACCAGGCTTCCAAGCCAGAAAGCTGGGAGTCACCCTTGACTCCTCCCTCCCCCTCATCTCCTCCACCTATTCAACTACTGACTCTGTTGTATACTTGAAATTAAGTGTATCTACTTCTCATCTTTCCCATTGCCACTGCCTTAGGTGGGTCCTTGTCACTTCTTGTCATGACAACTCTAAGAGTGTCCTGTCAATTGTTTTTTCCTCCAGTTGCCTCTCTTCAATTTGTCCAACACAAGGCATTTGAAGTGACTTTGTTCAAATCAGTCTCTGTCTCTCTCTGCTGAAAACCCTTCAAACAGTCTACCTTGTTTCCAGCATGAAATGGAAGCTTCCCCTCTGTGACCTGACCTCTGTCTCCCCCTTTGGACTTATTTCTTGCCACCTTCAGACTTCCTGGAAACAAAGACTCAGCTCTCTAAACTACATGTGATTCCTTAAAAATTCGGGTCTCTGCTCTGCTTTTTATGAACGAGGTGTTACTTGGCAAAGCACAATTTCCCCTTCGTGTAGATCACAGGGCAGAGTGAAATTCTATAAGCATGGGTATAACCCGTGAATGCTGCAGAGATTAGTATTTAGAACAAATAAAGGAAACCATTGTTTAATTCCCTTAATTTTCTAAGGAAAAGAGAGAAATCCATGGATTGCACTATTCAAAGACATGCAAAATGCAAAACCGAAAGATATTTTACATCATAATAACACAACTTTGGCTGTTAAACTTTTAACATAAATTTATAAGAAACACATTTCCCTTTTCTGATTTATTTACGCTCTGGAGCCATACCTTCTTGGTATCATTTCCAAATCTATCATGTACGAGCTGTGTGTTACTTACCTTCAGTAGGTTACTTACCTCTCTGTGCTTCAGTGTCCTCATGTGTGAAAGGAGATAATAACAGTACCTACCTCAGAGCACTGCTGTGAGGATGAAATGCATTAGTATCTATAAAGGCTTAGAACATGACTGGCTCATAGTAAGTGTTATGTGTTAGTTACTATTATCATTATAACTGAAATATTTCAAGTAATCTATTTTATATATTTTAAAAAGCACGGGTCTCTTGTTCTTTGCCTAAATGACCCCACCCTCAGACTCTTCCTGGTTAGTCATCCTTCAAGTCTCAGCTCAATTTAGAATAGAGGAAAGTTAGAACAACCTGAATGGGCTAACTAACAGATTGGTTAAATATAAATTTTGGTATAAAAGTTTGGAATATCCCCACACTGAAACATCATGCATGCTAATTTTGTTTTTTATAAAGTTTTTCTTTTTTATTAAATTTATTTATTTTTGGCTGAGTTGGGTCTTCGTTGCTGTGCGTAGGCTTTCTCTAGTTGCGGTGAGCGGGGGCTGCTCTTCATTGTGGTGCGCGGGCTTCTCATTGTCTTGGCTTCTCTTGTTGCAGAGCACGGGCTCTAGGTGCGCGGGCTTCAGTAGTTGTGGCACGCGGGCTCAGTAGTTGTGGCCCACGGGCTCAGTAGTTGTGGCTCATGGGCTTAGTTGCTCCATGGCATGTGGGATCTTCCAGAACCAGGGCTCAAACCCATGTCCCCTGCACTGGCTGGCGGATTCTTAACCACTGCACCACCAGGGAAGCCCTGCCCTTCACCTTTGACAGCTAAACAGCAGACTGTGGCCGGTGACGAAGGCACATTTCCACTTTCAGCAGAGTGGGGCCATCACTGATGAATGGCTTCAACCAGCTCACTGTCCTATGGACTCCATCCTGAACCCTGCACTTCGAATAATTGTGTATTTATTTCTTCAATCTGCAATCCAGTTTCTGCTCCCATTCTCCCCAAGGGATTTGGCTACCATATTGCCAAGACTAAAGGATTTACCTTTTCTTAGTTTATTGTCTTGGCAGAACGACCATACATTCCAGCTCCCCTTGACTTTGCAGTTGCAACATTCACTCACAAGGAATTCTCTAGTTCCGGGCACTCCATTTCCTAGTGGCTAAGTCTCTTGGTCCCGACACACAATGGTCTCCCCTACACTTGCATCTCAGCACTCTCCTTCCACAAAAGCGCAGGATGTCGGGATTGCCCACTTCTGCTTCGTGCTCCTCAGCAGGATTGTAATCTCTTCTGAGAGTCTGGTACCTTCAGAGACTTCCCACGTGTGATCTCAAAGGGTCACACCTGTCAAAGAAGTTTGGTCGTCTCTGGACCAGGAGTTGGAAGAAATTGGGTCTTGACACATAGCCTATGTAACCTTAATCAAGTTTTTTTTTAACTTTTCTAGGTCTTGCTTCCTAATCTGAGCCATGGCAAAACAGATTGGGATCAGATAAAACCATAGACATGGATATGCTGAGGGAAATCAAAAGTACTAGGACTTTTGGAAGGTCTTGTTACTGCTGTGGCCAGTGGTCCTGCTTTCAGGACCACTGGGGAGGCTGGGAGGACAAAATGACAAAACAGATGTGAACATTCTTAGGATGGAGTTTCGAGCACAGTGGCCGTCAAGGGTGTGGGAGGGGAAACCCCTTATCAGCACGAGTGAGGGGAAGTGGAGGGCGTCCCTGCTCAGGAGTGAGGGGGTATGGGGCTCTCTGGAACCTGGTTAACTCTCGCTGTCACTTCTCACATCCCTGAGCTGGAAAGAGCTGAGTCCTAGAACAGTATCCTTTCCCATGAAACCACTGGGCATGTGGTTGAGGAAGAAGGAGGAGGAGCGATTCCCATCAAGGCTAGGGAATCATATTCTGGATAGAGTGTCGGATGCCTAGTTCATTCATACTTCATTTGGCTAAATGGACTTCACGTCCTGAGTCCATGTTACCTATCACAGCCCCTCCCATTAAAACTGGTAGTTTGGGCTGCCTGTGGACACTTATTAATACCTATTGTGTAGGGCTTCCCTGGTGGTGCAGTGGTTAAGAATCCGCCTGCTAATGCAGGGGACAAGGGTTCAAGCCCTGGTCCGGGAAGATCCCACATGCTGAGGAGCAACTAAGCCCGCGAGCTACAACTACTGAGCCTGTGCTCTAGAGCCCGCGAACCACAACTACTGAGCCCAAGCACCACAACTACTGAGCCTGTGCTCTAGAGCCCGCGAACCACAACTACTGAGCCCAAGCACCACAACTACTGAGCCTGTGCTCTAGAGCCTGTGAACCACAACTACTGAGCTCAAGTGCCACAACTACTGAAGCCCGCACGCCTAGAGCCCATGCTCTGCAACAAGAGAAGCCACCCAATGAGAAGCCCGAGCACTGCAACGAAGTGTAGCCCCTGCTCGCCACAACTAGAGAAAAGCTCACACACAGCAAAAAAGACCCAAGGCAGCCAAATATAAAAAAAATAAATAATTTTTAAAAATACCTACTATGTACACAGAGATAAGCATAACCCAGTTTCTGCATTAAGGAACTCCCTTAATGCAGGGGAGGGGAGACAACCAAGTAGACAGATATTTTATAGGTGATGTGATGGAGGTAGCACAGAGGGAGGTACAGCATTCAGTTGGAAGAGAGGTCAGGGAAGGTTCTCTAGACGAGGTGAGCAATTTTTTGGTTGTGTATTTGAGAGGCATTTTTTTTTTTATCATTCTCTATCGACTATTACTTAGAAATGGCCTCAATGTATAAATCTTGGAGGCCACTGATTTAGCTAAACATTTTGACACAAGCCTTTGTACTCTCTATGTGAAAGTTCACTGGTGTGAACACAGCATTATTAAGACCTTCATGAATAAAAAACTTTTGCCTGCATGAGCCAAAGATCAAATCAAGGCTAGGAGGCAAAAATCAACAAACGCACTGTGTGGCTAATCACCCATTCTTATCTATCATCATTCTTCTTATGTATTTTCATAAGAGTTATATCCGTCCATGGCTTGAAGATCAGCGCTCCCCACTCACGTAGACGGAGGTCTCCACATCAAGGGCTCTTCCTTAGTGCACAGTGGATTTAGCCTTGACCTGGAACTATTCATTTACAGCCAAGAGATGGTTTTCTCCATCCTTTGGGCTCTCTGACATTTTGTTTCTACCTCTGACATGACACATACCTTATTCCATCTCACGAGATAGTGATTTCTGTCACTGTCAGCACCATCACTAGACTAAGGACTCTGAGGGCAGCGATGGGTCGTCATTCAGCTCTGTCTGTCCTGACAAAGAACAGGTGACTACTCAATTGGGTTGAATGGAAATGCCAGGATAACAAAGTCTGTGTAGATTCCGGGTACCACAAGACACATCCTTCTTCCCTTGAAGCAAGGTTCTTGACGCATGAAGATGAAACTCCATCAACCAGGAGAGACCATGAGAGATACTTGCATAGGTGATATCAGAGATTGTAGAGTGTTAGAGTTGGGGATGGGGGTCTTGGTGAAGATCAGAACACTTGAAGCAAGACTCACAGGAAGAAAGGAGTGAGGACAGAAAGGATAAAGAAAAGAAGTACAGCCTGTGTGCATGTGTAGGTGGTGGGAACAGGGAGAGAGGAGAGTGGTGAAGCAGGAAGACATTGTACTTTATTTAGTGACACTGAAATGCTCCGAGATGCATTTCAGTGCATCTGACTCCTTCTTTCCCACATCTCTACAGCACCCAGGAGGCCTGGCTCCCTCTTTTCACTCTTCATTCTTCCTTTTCAAAGCAGAGGCAGGTAACAATGTGGGACTGCGGGTGAGCAGGTGGATCAGAGTGGTTGAGCTGAAGGTGGATAGAGGTCTTGATCCCATCATCCTAATGGCCCTCACTTGCCCTGATTCATGCACTACTGTATTCCTGGCCTTTGGAAGCTTCATGTAGTCACCTTCAGGCCCACAGCAGCTGCCGAACCAGGCAGGGCTTTACAAGAACACAAGGAATTCCCTGTGGATGTCTGGGAAACACCCACAGGCTTAGATTATATACTTTATCTGTAACATAGATGAATTCATTGCCAGCTTTATCCAGTTCTATTTTTATACTGGAGGAACATTCTTTATCTGGGTCTTCTAAACTTGATTCTTCCTGATTTCTTTCTCCTTCTGTTATTGGCCCAAGGGAGCACACTGAAATCTTAATTTCTTTTGCATTCCCTTGATTTCTTTGCATTCTTTGGGACAGACGGACCACACCCCTTTCCTGTATTCAGCCCTGATAAGATGGGTCTTTGTGTGTGGCGTGGCCCCTAGGTGGCCAGCAGTTTCTCTCTCTGTGGTCACGTTCTATATCTGTTCTGGAGATGACAGGGTAGAAAGAAAATGGATTTTAGAGTCAGATGAACCTCAGTCCAAATCTTGGCACTGCCACTTAACAGCTGTGTGGCCTTGAGATTATCGCTGAACTCTGTTCTGCCCTCTGATCCGCATTGCCTCAGGGGAATAATCACACCCTGCTCAGGGTTATGGTAGGGTTAGATGTGTGTGTGTAACGCAGCTTGCCTAGTGCCTGACACATGGTACATGTTCGCTGTGTAGGAGCTACACTGCTGCTGGGGCCGTCTGCTCATTCAAAGCTGGACACTCTCTTTATGCCCAAGGAAATATACAGGGCACTAAAGTCACTCTGCCTAGCAGAAGGAGGCCTGCAGTGGGACATCAATCCTGGCTTCCTCCCCTTCTTGGGGCCAGGCCTGTGGCCACCCTGGAAAGACTGACATGAAGTCTCTAGCTTCTGGAGGTGCTAACCACCAAGAGCATGATGGTTCTCATCTACAAGCCCCTTCTAGCAGGTGTGAAGGTTCCATCTTTCTTGTTGGGTTTGCAATTCCCCCCCCAAGCCTCAGTCACTGCCTTTGGTATACCACTTCCCTCTAGGGTTCAGCCCACTTCTTCTCTCCTCCACCTCCCTCCGCTTTCCTCCATGATGACACTGCTGGGGAAAAGAAAGCTGTGCAGAGGTCCTCAGTCAGCTAGCTTCAGTTTCCTTATTGGCACCATGACGTCATCTGTACCCTGGAAATTCCACTCTCCCCCATCTCTGTCCCAGGCCTCAGAGTTTCTATAAAGAAGGGCCCCCAACTCAGTATCAACACAGAGCACAGAAGGGTTCTGAAGCTTCTGGGTTCTGCAGTCCAAGCTCCAGGCAAGTCTCTCCTCCACCAAGACCATGAAGCTCTGCATGACTGTCCTCTCCTTCCTCGTGCTCGCAGCTGCTTTCTGCTCTCTGGCACTCTCAGCACCAAGTAAGTCCATTCTTCCAGCTGCCACTGAGTCAGGATGTAGGCAGTGCTGACTTTTCTAGTTGGGGCTGGTCCAACACTAACATCTGGGGATGAGACAAAAGGTGAACGTAGAGTCTGGTAGACACTCAGTAATATTCAAGTTCCTGTTTTCTTAAGAAATAGCAACCCAGAGACTGGTTTAAGCAAGTCCCTGTCTCTCTCTGTGCCTTGGTTTCCCCATCTGTAAAATGAAGGGAGTTAGACCTGTGCTCTAAGATGCAATACAGCCTGAACCTTCTAGAATCCTTTCATGGTCTTCTCCTAGGATTCTCTATTCAGAATAAGACTCCGACTCAGAGTGGGTGGGATTAGATACAAGGCACCATATTTGGGGATCTGGCAGATGCACAGGGATGCCCTTTGAATATCTATAACTAGAAGCCAAAATGAATAGCTCTGGGTAGAGCGTCTGTCTCACCTCGGCCTTTCTTCCCAGTGGGCTCGGACCCTCCCACTGCCTGCTGCTTCTCTTACGCCCTGCGGAAGCTTCCTCGCAACTTTGTGATCGATTACTACGAGACCAGCAGTCTCTGCTCCCAGCCAGCTGTGGTGTAAGTATCAACCCTGGGCCCTTTCTTGGAGGTGAGGGTGAGGGCAGGATTAGAAAAGGGGGCCTGTTTGGCGTGAGGGGAGATGAAGCAGTAGGGAGGCAGGTGTCAGGCTGAAGGCCTCCCTGAAAGCAGGGAGGAACAGGTCATGATGTCATCTGCTGAGACCTGGAGAGGGCTGGGTGGGGGCTAAAGGAGGGGAAGGTGCTTTCTGGGGAGGAAGTTAGCTAGAGGCCAGGAAACCAGGGAAAGTCAAAAGGATGATAGAAGACGTGGGCTGAATTCTTAAACCATACTTAGAAAACATGTGCCAAAGTCATTGCTAGGGGCGGCAGGGAATGAATGGGGAGATACGTCCACACTGATCGCAAAACTCATTGCTTCCTAATCTGGGCAACTCAGGAGGCCACAGCTAAACCCAGGGAGGAAGTTACAAGGAATCAGGTCCCAGCAGTACCCCAGGAAGGGTCTTCTCACCCACTAGGCTGTCCCACATGAGCCATGGTGAAGGACAGGGAGGAGATACACACCCCGGGCAAGGTCCCATGGGATTCTAACCTGGCCACTCTTTGCTCCACAGATTCCAAACCAAAAGGGGCAGGCAGGTGTGCGCCAACCCCAGCGACCCCTGGGTCCAGGAGTACATGGATGACCTTGAACTGAACTGAGCTGCTCTGAGGCCGGGGGCAGGTGTTCTGCAGGAAAGATCACCTGAGCCCGACGCTTCTCAGCGAGACGCACCCTCTCCACACTCACGACTCCTCTCAGTAGTCCCTGCTCCTTCTCTTAATTTAATCTTTATTACGTACTATGTTATTATTGTATTTGGTGTTGTTTCCCACTATTTATGTTTGTTTTGCCAAAGGACATGTGTCCCCCATGGGGATGGTCCACCATCACTGTTTCTCTGCTATTGCGGATACATGGATCATGCAATTGGGTCCAAGTGTTAATAAAATTTTTTTAAAATGTAGACAGTTTCTTTGTGTTTTAATTTGATTTGCGGTAAAGGGAATTGCCTGCTATTATGAATAGTTTCCAAACACAATAAGAGTGAGCAATTACTGAGTCCTTAATATGGGCTAAAATGTCTAGAGATACAAACTTCACTTAATACTTTTAGCAAGGATTTTAACACCCTTATGAAGTAGGGACTGTTATCCACAATTTTACAGATGTAGAAACAGAGGCACAGAGGTGATGTGACTTGCTAAGGCATGTAGGTCTGCTTGGGGTGCACCGTGAAAGGCTGATCCAAAAAGATACCTGTGCTGTTGAGGGCTATCATTTTAACATCTTGTAGGGAAGCTGCAAATAGGACCAGAAGCACAACAGAGAGGGAAGATGAAGTAGCTCAGAATCAGAAAAGTGGGCATCCATCACTATCATTAAGAAAGTCATCTTGGGGGCTTCCCTGGTGGCGCAGTGGTTGAGAGTCTGCCTGCCGTTGCAGGGAACACGGGTTCGTGGCCCGGTCCGGGGAGATCCCACATGCCGCAGAGCAGCTGGGCCTGTGAGCCATGGCCTCTGAGCCTGTGCGTCCGGAGCCTGTGCTCCGCAACGGGAGAGGCCACAACAGTGAGAGGCCTGCGTACCGCAAAAAAAAAAAAAAAAAAAAAAAAAGTCATCTTGTCTCATCAGACCTCAATTTTTCAATTTTCACCCCTGTAAAGTGGGAGTGATATTATTCACTTTGAAGGGGTGTTATGATATGATGTGTAAAGCTCTCATCATGGGGCCTGGGGCCTGGAAGTTTCTCTGTTTCCCTCTCTGAGCCTCAGCTTTTTCACTTAGAATGGGCTATAATGTCTATCCTCCCAGGGTCATCAGGCAGATTAGATTAGTGGATCCGCCCTCTAGAGCCAAAGCAAATGCAGAGTGTGGTCATAAGGACAAAAGAACAGATGTCAGATTTGGTTCTAGAGTGTGACGGGAGTAACCCAAGGCCACTTAACAACACTTCAGTCATGACTTCCTATGACATGGGTCAGGCAGAACACGACTCTCAAGTAGAATTACATGCACAATTAAATCTTGATTCACAAGCTGGGAGGAACCTCTCAGACCATCTGGTCCAGCCCTATCATAGTACAGAAACTGAGGAATAAGAACTGAGAAGTGACTTTCTAAAGGCCACCCAGAGAGCATCAAGGCCAGTGTCAAGCCCCAGGTTAGTCCCCTTTTCTGTGCTCCTTGTGACATGCCTCTGTGGTCCCCAAAAGGACAGCTCATCGTGTAAGTAGGGTAAAGAGGGAGCTACCTCAAAATTGTTTGTGTTCTTTTTTTTTATTGAACTATAGTTGATCTATAACGTGTTGTTTCAGATGTACAGCAAAGTGATTCAGTTATATATTCATATATATATATATTCTTCAGATTCTTTTCCATTATAGGTTATTACAAGATATTGAATATAGTCCCCTGTGCTCTACAGTACATCCTTGTTGTTTAGCCATTTTATATATAGTCGTGTGTATCTGTTAATTCCACACTCCTGATTTATCCCTTCCCTCTCTCCCTTTCCCATTTGGTAACCATAAGTTTGTTTTCTGTGTCTGTGAGTCTGTTTCTGTTTTGTAAATAAATTCATTTGTTTTGTTTTGTTTTTAGATTCCGCATATAAGTGATAACGTACAGTATTTGTCTTTCTTTGTCTGACTTCACTTAGTATGATAATCTTCAGGTCCATCCATGTGCTGCAAATGGCAATATTTCATTCTTTTTTATGGCTGAGTCGTATTCCATCGTATATATGTACCACATCTTCTTTATCCACTCATCGGTCGATGGACATTTAGTTTGCTTCCATGTCCTGGCTACTGTATTGTAAATAGTGCTGCCATGAACATTGGGGTGCATGTGTCTTTTCAAATTATGGTTTTCTCAGGGTATATGCCCAGGAGTGGGATTGCTGGATCATATGGTAGCTCTATTTTTAGTTTTTTAAGGAACCTCCATACTGTTCTCCATAGTGGCTTTACCAGTTTATATTCCCACCAACAGTGCAGGAGGGTTCCCTTTTCTCCACACCCTCTCCAGCATTTATTATTTGTAGACTTTTTGGTGATGGCCATTCTGACCAGTGTGAGGTGGTACCTCATTGTGGTTATGATTTACATTTCTTGTTTGAATGTTCTTAGTCTGATGCAAAAGCAGAACTGAGACTATGTACCTCTCTGGGGCCAACAGACACAATTTCCTTCCTTGCCCTGCCCTCAGCCACTCCCATCATCCCAGAGCTCCTGTAGAAACCTCCTTCAGATTCTGCAGGGACTGAGAGAAGGAGGTTGGGGAGGGGCAGAACTGATCCCAAAATGTGTGAGAAGAGGCTAGCAGCAAAGAACCTGACTGGTCTTGGCTTCTACTTCTCATCTGCCTAGATCTGAGCTGTCCAATACGTAGCCACTAGCCACAAGTAGCTATTTAAATTTCAATTAAATTTAATTTCAGTTAAATAAAATTTGAAATTCAATACCTCAGTTGCACTAGTCACATTTCAGGTGCTCACTGGCTACATGTGGTTCGTGGCTGCCATGTTGCATGGTGCAGATGTAGAACATTCCTATCATCATAGGAAGTTCCATTGGACCAATATCCTCAGGGCCTAAAGGGAGGGAAAGGAGGGGTAATTGGGGTGTCTGGGAAGGTTAGGGTATGGTCTTCGGTGAAAGATACACAACACCATTCTGAGGGAAGGGGTTGGGAGAGAGAATTCATGATCCCCAGGCCTGAGACAAGGTATAGATCACTGTGGTAGGCTGAATAATGGCCCCCAAGATGTTCACATCCTAATCCCCAGACTCTGTGAATATTCCTTTATAAGGTAAAAAAGCCTTTGCAGATGTGATCAAGTTAAGAATCTTGAGATGAAGAGATTATCCTGGATTATTTGTCTGGATCCTAAATCTGATCATAAGTGTCCTTATAAGAGGGTGCAGAAGGAGATGTGACCACAGAAGAGAAGGCAATGTGATAACAAAAGCAAGATGCCATGCTGCTGGCTTTGAAGATGGAGGAAGAGGCCACAAGCCAAGAAATGCAAGAATGCAGCTCTAGAAGCTGGAAAAGGCAAGAAAATGGTTTCTCTCCTAAAACATCCAGAAGGAGCACAGCCACCTTGATTTCAGCTCAGTGAATCAGATTGTGGACTTCTGACCTCTAGAACTTTAAGAGCATAACTGTGTGTTTTTTTAGGACATCAAATTTGTGTAATTTGTTACAGCAGCAATAGGAAGCTAATACAATCACCAATGGAAGGATCATTGACAATGACCCCCTCCAGCTTAGTGTGGAAGGGAATGGAACATTCTAGAAGGTGAGACAAACTTACCCACAGGAGAAACTCAGGGCAAAGTGGACACATTCCAAGGTGACAGATTATGATGAGGTGAGGCATCTCAAGAGGAGGGGCAGCTTCAGCTGCTGAAGCTTCACCAAAGATTCAACACCCACCAGCCACATTATGAGGAAGCCTGGAGACTTCTCTGGTGCTCCAGTGGCTAAGACTCCACGCTCCCAATGCAGGGGGCCCGGGTTCAATCCCTGGTCAGGGAACTAGATCCCACATGCTGCAACTAAGGGTTCTCATGCCGCAACTAAAGATCCTGTATGCCGCAACAAAGGTCCCACGTGCTGCGACTAAGACCCGATGCAGCCAAACAAAATAAATAAGTATTAAAAAAAAAAAAAGAGAGAGGAAGCCTGACTCTTCTTGAGACTCCTGGGGCCCTCTGAGCATCTTGGTCTCCTATCTGTAGGAATCCACCCTCTCATTTGTCTAATGAAACCCAGAGCAAAGCCATGGCTCATGTCTGGTTTCATTATTAGAGAGAAGGCAGTGTTAGAGCCAGAATCTGGACCTCCTCCCTCACAGTGGAGCCCTTTCCCCACACCTCCCTGCCCCTGAGGTGTAGAGAAGAGAGAAACTCAGCTTCACAGAGGCCGGATCACCAGGGAAGACAGCAGTAGGCCTGAACACCCTCATGAAGAAATGCCAGGGAATTACAGATGACAGCATGGACTCCTCGTGGTGGGGCAAAGTAGGACTTAACCTGTTGTGCAACATCAGACTTTGTTTTTTCCTTTCTCCTCTTTTCATAAAACTTCCTTTTCTCACCCAGAGGCCAGGGAGCTTGTATCTGCTTTCAAGACTGTCTGGTTGATGTTTCTCTGGGTTTCTGGGTGGGGTCCAGAAGAGATGAGGCAGGATGGGGGGTGTGCACCATTGGACGCCAGCCCTGTGTTTTCCGCTTTCCTGCAGTGTCTGCCTCTTCCTGTCTCCCTCTCTAGACAGGAGGGAGTCTGTTTCCTCATGTTCTGGTTTATGCAAACTTTCTGTCCTCGCACACTACATCACCCCAACCCAGAGTCTTCTGTAATGTTCCCATGACACAGGCATTTTCCACATAGGAGGCCAGAAGCTGAGCAAGCAGAAGCCAAGGATGTGAGCTGAGCTGCAGAGGATGAAAGAAACCACAGCTCTTCCTGATGACCGGGCCCAGCGGCCCCAAGGCTGTCCTGAGCTGCTCTGCATACTCACCCTTCAAAGACCCAGGAGTCCTGTCATGGCTTCCTGGGTTGGGTCCATGACTCTGGCCCATTTGTCCAACCCTAAGCTCCTCTGAGCTCACAAAGTTTCTTGGAAAGGCTGGCAGCCTTCCTGGGCTGTGCCTCCTTCCAGCCCCACTACACCCTCTTCCAGGGCAGGGATGGGACCCTATTAATCATTCTCAGATGCCTAACTTTTTGGCTCACATCTTTCCTTTATCTTCCCTCTAGTGTATATCTTATTTTTCTCTCCTGTTATGTGGAAAGCTAGCCCTTAAATCATGAATTTTAAAAACACATCTACACTTTATGGTATCAACCCTGTCTCCAGTTTCGTGTGGGGTTTGACCTTATCCCCATCCCACTATGTCCACCCAAATCCTTTTCTCCCCAAAAGCCGAGATCTTGAAATGGAAAGCCTGTGCTTTCAGAACTAATATGTAAAGTAGAGTCTGAAAGAAAACCGACTGAGGTACTCAGTTGACTTGCTTCTCTAAGCTGTGTCCACCCTCCCCCAAGGGCAGTGAGTGTATTTTATAATTGACTGTTGCAACACAGGGGAATTCGAGTGAGTATAAGAAGGTAGGGGAAGGAGGGAAGACACCTTGTAATTCCTCCAAATATTATCTGTTACACACTTAAAAGTCATGCAGAAAGGCAGCAGGCCCCCAGGTGTTAAGGAGATGTCCTTAGTCGGATATGTGCTATCTGACTTTTTAATTTCATCATCTCTGACCTAACAAGGCCTCATGCTCTGTAACACAATGTCTTGGTGTTCATCCCCGACTCTTTATGGAACAGGACAAAGATGACAAAGATACAACATAAACAAGATCTGGGACTGGGGAGCTGAGCGTGCAGCTGGGTGTTTAAAGGATTTGACAGGGTTGGGAAATGACTCTCTAGAATATGAAATTCCAGGAAAAATGGAATTCCAGTAAATTCAGGAGTCTGAACATGGAAGCTGTGACAGCCTCGAGGCCTCGTGCCATTTAAAAAAATAAAAGAAATACAACTTTGATGGCTGCAAGTACAATGGGTGGGTTTTACAGACTGAGTGTTACTGACCCAAAACTTGGGTCAATCTACTGACACCGGACTGTGGTGAAGGAAAGTGCAGTGTTTATTGTAAGGTGCCAGACAAGGCGTCGGGGACAGCTAGTGCTCAGAAAGCCTGAACTCCCGGATGGGTCTCAGCAAAGCCTATTTAAAGGCAAGGTGGGAAGGGGCGTCCCAGGGTCTGTGATCAGCTTAGTGCACAATTCTCCGATTGTTTATAGTAAGGGTGTCACAGGGGTTAAAATGATCAATCCTTAGTCTCCAGTAGGCCTGGGGACTATGTGCTCATGGTCATTAAGTAGTTAATTTCTTCCATTTGGGGGTTATTTTAGCATCTGTAAAACAACTCAGGAAATGTGCATCAGATACTATTATCTGGGTACTTCAGAGCAGAGCTAAAGCAGAGGATATGGGAGAGGGGTCTGTCCCAGGAAGGCCCCATAGAATCCTGCTCAGTTACAGGAGGACATCTAGGAATTCCCAAGGTCTTGACTCAGTCTTCTCCCTTCATTGTTCATTTGCATCTCATGGCTGCTGCAGACATCTGACCCTTTCAAATGATAATGTCATGAGAATTTAGCAAATCCCCAAATTTGTGATTGTCACTTGAGTACCAGAAATCCACTTTTTCTAGGGACATCATTTTGTTTTGTTTTTACAAAGAAATAAAGGTTTTATTTATTTGGTAGGTAAAGCACTCCTCATTATTTCCAGGTGCGTGAAAAGCATCTGCGGAGCTTTTCTGGACCCCAGGACTGGAGAGTCCACATCAGTGGGTCTCTGGTGGGTTTGGAGTGTTCGCAAGGCATGACTTCCTTTGAGTCTCACTTTCTTCATCTGGGACATGGGGGTGCCAATGGAAGCAACCCTTCAGGCTTGTGAGCCTTCAGTGAGATGGTGGGTATAAAGTACAAGTACAGGACCTGCCAGGAAATTGCATGCTTCATAAAGTTCAAGTATTGTCATTAAGTATTGGAGAGAGTCCCTCCTTAATAACCTTGCAGCACCTGTTTTTGCAATGCCTATTTTAGCAAGACTATTCCAGGCCATAATTATGCTTTGCTTCATACTTGGAACTGAAGTGCTAGAGTAACCAGCAGATTATTATTGGGTTACACAACTTCTGCTAATTAAATGTCTTTACTGTGGTGAGAATTTTTTGCCTTTTATCCCCAACTGGGATACATCCCAAGGGGCCTATGGGACTATATACAGCTGGAAATAGTCCATTAAAAACTTCAGGGGGGAGGGATAAATTAGGAGGCTGGGATTAACAGTTACACACTACTATATAGAAAATAGGTAAACAACAAGGACCTACTGTATAACACAGGGAACTATATTCAGTATCTTGTAATAACATAATGGAAAAAAATCTGAAAACGAATAGCTACATGTGTATATGTATAACTGAATCACTGTGCTGTACACCCGAAACTAACACAACATTGTAAATCAACTCTACTTCAAGAAAGACATAAATAAATAGAATTTTAAAAAATTTAA
The DNA here is from genome assembly GCF_949752795.1 of Hyperoodon ampullatus. Taxonomy (NCBI): domain Eukaryota; kingdom Metazoa; phylum Chordata; class Mammalia; order Artiodactyla; family Ziphiidae; genus Hyperoodon; species Hyperoodon ampullatus. Next base: position 51,165,065 of record NC_136932.1, read on the forward strand.
CTTGTGAATGTTACCTTATATGGCAATAATGACTTTGCAGACATGATTAAAGTAAAGATTTTGAGATGAGGAGACTAGCCTGGACTTCCTGGGTAGGTCCTAAATATAATCACAAATGTCTGTGTGGGAGGGAGGCAGAGGGAGACTTGTCACGGATTGGGAGAAGGCAAAGTGAAGACAGAGCAGAGTTTTGAAGGTGTTATGCTGGCCTTAAAGATGGAAGAAGAGGTCAAGAGCCAAGGAATGCAGCTCTAGCAGCTAGAACAAGCAAGGAAGGTCTTATCCCCTAGAGCTCTGGAAGGAGTTGCCCTGCCCATACTTTAGAATGTATTCCTTGATTTCAATCTTCTGAACTCCAGAACTGCAAGAGAATAAATTTATGTTGCTTAAAAAAAAAATTTAACTTGGGGACGCAAGACTACAAATGTACTGGATCAGTGTGTGAGAAATCCATGTCTCCTTCACTGTGGTTGGAAGTGTAAATTGTATAGTCTTTTTTCAGTTTTATTGAGATATAAATGGCATACAGCACTGTATATGTTTAAGGTGTGAAACATAATGATTTGACTTATATCCATCGTGAAATGATTATCACCATGAGTTGAGTGAACATGCATCATCTCATAGAGATACAACAGTAAGAAATTTTAAAAAATGTTTTTTCCTTGTGATGTGAACTCTTAAGATTTATTCTCTTAGGAGCTTTCATTTATAACATGTAGCAGTACTGATTAGCTTTACCATGTTGTATATTATACCCCTAATACTTACGTATTTTGTAACTGGAAGATTGTACCTTTTGATTGCCTTCATCTAATTCCCCTTCCCCCCTCCTCTGCCTCTGGGAGCCACAAATCTGATCTCTTTTTCTATGAATTTGTTTGGTTTTGAAGTATAATTGACCTGCAACATTATGTTAACTTCTGGTACACAAGACAGTGATTCAACATTTCTGTATATTTCAAAACGATCCCCAGGATAAGTCTAGTTGTCATCTGTCACCATACAAAGATATTACACAATTATTGACTATATTCCCCACACTGCACATTTCGTATCTGCAAAGAAACCTAGGTGCCCATCAGTAGAGGAATAAAGAAAGCGTGATATATATAGGTGAATATTATATATATGTTATATATATATGATTTTTATATATGAATATTATTGAGCCATAAATAGTGTAGTCTTTTTGCAGGACAATTTGACAATACCTTCCAACTTTACCATAGATGTCTCCTTTGTATTTCCAGGTTAGGGCATCTATTCTGGGAGAAATACTGCGGTAGATATAGATATAGATAAAAGAAAGCACTACAAAGTGTATGATACATATCCACAGCAAATTGTTTGATAACCAAAAAACCCACAAACCTGCTAAATGTCCAACAATTGAAGTTTGGTTAAATAAATTATAAACCATTCATATAATGGAATTTTAGATAGTAGTTATTTTTTAAAAGGAAAATAAGATACTAACCTGGAAAGCTCTCCAAGACATCATGTTAAATGAATAAAGCAAATTAATACATATAACTTCATTTCTGCAAACAAAGTATATATTTGTATATACACATATGTGTGTATGTAAAAGCATAGGAAAAGGGTTTAGAAAAATACGCGGCAAACTGGTAATATTGATTACCTCCTGCAAGGTTACTCTGGATATATCTGTATTGTTTGAATTATTTAGCACACTCACGTGTTTGTTGTGTGAAAATGAACTTTGACAGATTATATTAACTAAGTGATAATTGTCCCGTCTCATCACTTTTTGAGAGGGATTCAGGAGTCCTCTCCTTGCCAGCAGTGCTGCTCCAAAGGATTCTCCTGCAAGCTCTTTGGGGCTGTCCAGCCCCGGCCCCACGAACAAGGCCACGATATGTAGCAGCCTGGGATCTGGCCAGCCACCTTGGTTTGGATCAAGGCTGGCCAAATGCTGTTCTCTGTGCTGCCTGCAGCCATTAATCTCCACCCCGGACTGAGCTCTCTCTCTGGGTATCCTGGTCCCTCCTTCAGAATGAGGAGTCATTCCTGGGTGCTTACTACCCTTTGCATCTGCAGAGATTCTGAGATCCTGAGAGTGAGCTCACTGCCTGAGACGGCCAGTCTGAGCCCTCCTCTTGTGGCTTGCTGAGTCTTTCTCTGTTCTTAGGGTAGCTTGTCCAGGCCTCCCCACAGGGAGTCCTAAGGCGTTTGTCCAGGCTCTGACCACCAAGGACAATGCAGACTTTCTCTTCATTCCCACGGTCATTGGGGTTTTACCTGCATACACATTTCTCAAAGATTTTGAGAATCTTTGGATAGGAAAGAGGGTGGGCTCCTTCCACAGGCCCCTGTGGAATGTTTAGTTGTCCTCCTGTAGTTCTGCTCATGTAGCTCCACCCACACAGCCTTCTGTCCGGGAACCTCTTGGTATGGAGCAGGATAGGCTCAGAGAACACCAGTCACCAAGAGCGACCATGTCTCTCAACCCCCAAGGTCACTGCCCAGCTTGTGATCTTTATTTTATTTATTTATTTTAAAAAATTTATTTATTCATTCATTTATTTTTTGCTGCGTTGGGTCTTTGTTGCTGTGTGCGGGCTTTCTCTAGTTGCAGTGAGCGGGGGCTACTCTTTGTTGCGGTGCGTGGGCTTCTCATGGTGGTGGCTTCTCTTGTTGTGGAGCACAGGATGTAGGCTCATGGGCTTCAGTAGTTGTGGCTCCCAGGCTTTAAAGCACAGGCTCAGTAGCTGTGGCACACGGGCTTAGTTGCTCTGTGGCATGTGGGATCTTCCCTTTTGCCCATTTTTCTATTAGGTTATCAATTGTTACTATTGATTTGTAAGGGATTCTGGATACAAGATGTTTGTTGTATATATGTATTATAAACATTTTCTCCCAAAGTAGCTTTTCTTTTCACTCTCTTAATGGCGTCATTCAATGAAGAAAAGTTCCTAATTTTAATGAGGTTCCATCTACCTATCTAGTTTAATGGTCAGTAATATTTCTGTAATATTTAAGAAATATTTGCCTATCCCGAGATCATGAAGCTATCCATTATAGTATCTTCTAGAAGCTTTATTGCTTTACCTTTCACTTCGGTCTATAACCCATTTGGAACAGAGTTTGTAGTGTGGTGTGAGGTAGGGGACAAGTTCCTTTTTTTCATATGGACAGTCCAGTTAATCCAACCACACTGAAGTCCTGTAACTTTGTTTAAAATTGTCTTGATTCTGGGCTTCCCTGGTGGCGCAGTGGTTGAGAGTCCGCCTGCCGATGCAGGGGACATGGGTTCGTGCCCCGGTCTGGGAATAGCCCACATGCCGCGAAGCAGCTGGGCCCGTGAGCCATGGCCGCTGAGCCTGCGCGCCTGGAGCCTGTGCTCCGAAACGGGAGAGGCCACAACAGTGAGAGGCCCACGTACCGCAAAAAAAAAAAAAAAAAATTGTCTTGATTCTTATTTTGATTATTGTTGGTTTGGGAAACTTATATATAAACTTTTAGAATCAGCTTATCCATTTTTGTGAAAAATCCTTCTACGATTTCTACTGGGATTGTATTAAATTTCAATTTGGGGGGAAACTGATATCTTTATAACACAGAATCTTTTCATCCATGAACATGGCATCTCTCTCCATTTATAAGACAGTTAAATTTTTTTCTTAGTAATATAGTGTAGTTTTCTGCACATAATTGGTTAGATTTATTTCTAGGGAACTTATGGTTTTTGAAAGATATTGTAAAGGCATTGAGAGTATTTATTTTCTAATCGTAAGACTTCAAAGCTTTTAATTGCGTCTTTCCTCTCGCCAGAAATCTGTGTGAATGAGTGTTCAGAAGACAGGGACTGTGGAAAAGGAAAAGAATGCATGGAGGATGGCTGTGCGTGTATCTGCTCCCCACAGGCTAAAATAGGTGAGCCCTGACTTTCTCCACCCCAGCCTATCCTGGGAGAATTAAGAGCTTGGTGTTATCTGAACTTGCACAGTTGTGTGATCACCCAGAGAAACACACCCGAATGCCTGAGGTGTCCCTCTGTTCTTGCCCTTTGAGGGAAAGGTTGGTCTCAGAACCTTTATCCCAACATTTTCAAGTATGAGAATCCTAAAAAAAAAAAAAAAAACTCATTTAATTTTTCACAAGGAATATGTATTTATTACAGAAAAGTCAGGAACTACGGAACAAATTGATGGCGAGATGTGCCTGTAATCTTATTATCAGGAGATAAACATAGTTACATGTATGTTCATATCCTTCCACAAATATACTCAGGGGGTATGGTGCCAAATAATCATTCTCTGTAGCTCATGGAATAAAATACTTGAAAGTTTAAAAAAAAAGGGGGGGGCTTCCCTGGTGGAGCAGTGGTTAGGAATCCACCTGCAATGCAGGGGACATGGGTTCGAGCCCTGGTCCGGGAAGATCCCACATGCCACGGAGCAGCTAAGCCCTCGTTTCACAACTACTGCAGCCCACACGCCTAGAGCCCGTGCTCCGCAACTCCACAAACATTTTTAAACTTTCCTTTTTTCTTTTTACTCTCAATAATATGTAGTGAATAGCTTGCTACAAGCATGGACATATTTCTACAACTCTATTTTTTTCAAAGACATCAAAGCATTTTTACTGTGAATGTACCACATTTTGTTTACTACTTCTTGACCAATGGGCTTTTAAACTTCTCTAATATTTTACTATCAAAGGGTTCCCTTGGAACTAAATCGTTCCAGTTATAACTTGATTATTTCCTTAGGAAACATTGCTAGAAATGATATTGCTGACTCAAAGGGCATGCATGTTTTTTTAAATCCAAAGATACTTGGCCAATTTGCTTTTGTGAGGATGTATTGTTTATGTCAAAAAGTTTCATAAACTTCAAAATGCTAGATATATTTTAATTTTAAATTACATGCAACTTAAAAACAACTTCAAAGATGTTTATGAAATATTGTTTTTAGGGAATGTTTCAAAGATCCTTTGCCATAAGTTGACATCCCACATGATGGGAAAAAAGTGAAAAACACATATTTGGCAATCTCTCTGTGCCAGATCTTTTTCAAAATACATTATTTTGTTTAATCTTGAGAACTTTAGGTATGAAAGATGTAGGTATTCATCTCACGTGCATTATACAGATGAGGAAACTAAAGAATGAACCAAATATATTTTTTTCTTTTTCTCACCTTACTGTGACTCCTGTCCACCCTCTTCCTTTTTTTTTCTATTTTTATTTTTAATTTTTATTTTTTTAACATCTTTATTGGAGTATAATTGCTTTACAGTGGTGTGTTAGTTTCTGCTGTATAACAAAGTGAATCAGCTATACATATGTCCCCATATCTCCTCCCTCTTGTGTCTCCCTCCCACCCTCCCTATCCCACCCCTCTAGGTGGTCACAAAGCACCGAGTTGATCTCCCTGTGCTGTGCAGCTTCTTCCCACTAGCTATTTTACATTTGGTAGCGTATATATGTCCATGCCACTCTCTCACTTTGTTCCAGCTTACCTTTCCCCCTCCCCGTGTCCTCAAGTCCATTCTCTATGTCTGCATCTTTATTCCTGTCCTGCCCCTAGGTTCTTCAGAACCATTTTTTTAATATTCCATATATAAGTGTTAGCATACGGCATTTGTCTTTCTCTTTCTGACTTCCTTCACTCTGTATGACAGACTCTAGGTCCATCCACCTCACTACAAATAACTCAATTTCGTTTCTTTTTATGGCTGAGTAATATTCCATTGTATATATGTGTCACATCTTCTTTATCCATTCGTCTGTCGATGGACACTTAGGTTGCTTCCATGTCCTAGCTATTGTAAATAGTGCTGTAATGAACATTGTGGTACATGACTCTCTCTGAATTATGGTTTTCTCAGGGTATATGCCCAGTAGTGGGATTGCTGGGTCATATGGTAGTTCTATTTTTAGTTTTTTAAGGAACCTCCATACTGTTCTCCATAGTGGCTGTATCAATTTACATTCCCACCAACAGTGCAAGAGGGTTCCCTTTTCTCCACACCTTCTTCAGCATTTATTGTTTGTAGATTTTTTGATGATGGCCATTCTGACTGGTGTGAGGTAGTTTTTTTTTTTAACATCTTTATTAGAGTATAATTGCTTTACAATGGTGTGTCAGTTTCTGCTTTATAACAAAGTGAATCAGTTATACATATACATTTGTCTCCATATCTCTTCCCTCCTGTATCTCCCTCCCTCCCACCCTCCCTATCCCACCCCATGTGAGGTAGTTTTTTGTTCTTTTTTAAAGTTTTTGACCGCACCCCATGGCATGTGGGATCTTAGTTTCCCAACCAGGACCTGAACCCACGTCTCCTGCGTTGGAAGGCAGAGTCCTAACCACTGGACTGTGGGGGAGGTAGTTTTGATTGTAGTTTTGATTTGCATTTCTCTAATGATTAGTGATGCTGAACATCCTTTCATGTGTTTGTTGGCAATCTGTATATCTTCTTGGAGAAATGTCTATTTAGGTCTTCTGCCCATTTTTGGATTGGGTGTTTTGTTTTTTGATACTGAGCTGCATGAGCTGCTTGTAAATTTTGGAGATTAATTATTTGTCAGTTGCTTCATTTGCAAATATTTTCTCCCATTCTGAGGGTTGTCTTTTCATCTTCTTCATGTTTTCCTTTGCACCCTCTTCCTTAAGTCACTTGGAACACACTGCAAACAGTGGCACCAAGAAGTGCCTTAACAGTGCCCCCAACTTTCACTAAAGATCCCTGTCCTTCTCCGGCTCCAGGGAAGGCAGAGCCTGAGCGCCTGGCTCAGGAGCTAAGGCTATGGTGTTAGCTACCATGTCGCCATCTGCTGGCTATCACTGTCTAGTGCATGACCTACCCAATCAACACAGCAGTACTGGCTAGAACTGATGAGGTGGAAATGTCTATAAATCTCACTTTTGCATTTAATCTTCATTACACATTTTTGAAGCAAATATTATTACCTGTATTTCAAGTGCTTGGAAACTGAGTCTCAGAGAGATTATGTGCTCATCCCATATCAGGCAGAGGTGGTCTCTTCACATCCAAAGCTAGAGCACTTCCCAGCGCACCACCCGGAGAAGTAATAATGAGGGGACATTATCCACATGGTTCTTTACTTTCCTCCACATTCAAGCTATAAGAAAAAAACCCACCCCACCTCTTTGCACGGAGTGACCACAAGTGTGTGTCAGCTACTGGCCACACTCTGACTCATTCTCGTGACCATGCTCCCCCCTTAGGACATCTCCATCCTGCTCAGACCACCTTGTCCTGTTCCCTGCAAAGCCAACTGGAGCAAGCCACCTCTGTCCCAGTGGGGTTTCCCCACCTCTGGCTGGCTGACTGGGCTTCCCCTGCGACTCCCCTCCTGACCTGCACAGCCCCTCCCTGGGGAGCCACGGGGGGGAGGCAGTGGGGGCTTCTGATGGGGAAGGCTATTCCTGGGGCTGACGTCATTGTCCTGGTTCGTGGGCGAGCACGGCTGCTAGCTCCACAGAGCCTTGGCAGCCGTACAGTGTAACGAGGAGATCTGAAGCCGCACAGACCCCATTTGAACCCTGGCCCCCCCTTTTCCTAGCTCTGAGTTGGGTGCACGTTACTCATCCTAAAACGGTGATAATAGTTCGTACCTCACAGGGTCATTCTAAGGAGTGAATGAGGTTGTGCTAAATACTTAGCCCAGTGCCTGGCACTTAGCAAGTGCTCAATAAATGGTGGCCAAGAAACAAGTGAATGGTTGGTGCCAAATATACACCTTCCCCGAGGCTCCCTTGGTCAAGAGGGAGCATTAGCACCATGTGAAAGTGAAGCTTTCAGGGCCTGGAGTCAGACAGACATTCTCTTGGCTTTAGGCTCGGCCGCTTACTGGCTGTGAGATCGTTTTGTGAGCTTGGGTCTCCTCTCTGTGGACCCATAGACAAGTCATTAGTAAAGCTCAGAGCGCCACCTATTTCTAAGGCTTAAATACATATTTCCAAATTGCCTCATAAGGACCCTTTGAAAACATCAAAAACGTTAAAACGTAACATAACGGAGCTTTTAGTATGTAACATGCATAAGGACACCATGCCTAATGGATTCAGTAATGCCACTAAATGGAAGTTTATGCTATTATTTACAGCTGTCTGTGCTTATATTTGAAAAGAGTAACACAACACTTAATCATTTTATAGACAATGTATGGGTTTCATGGGGACTTGCTAACCGTATGCATTAACCCTGCGGTCTGGTCCTGCCTGACATGTACAAGGCTTAGGAACCTGGCCCCAGGAGCTTGGGCTGCCACATGACTCCCTGGCTCTAGGTCCCAACTCTGGTTTCCTTAGGTGCTTGTGACAGGGACTGAAGGTTGAGGGTCAGACTGGGAGTTGGACCTTCCAAATTCTGTTAACCTTTAAAATCTCAGAGGCAGCCAGGGACTCAGGAAAGACCAAGACCCCTGGTTGCCACAGGCCCCTTCTCTTAATGGGATGAATGAAAGATTTTTTCATTTCTCTCATCTCTGCCAGGGTTTATATCTCCCCTATTCCCAGAGCAAAGAGAGTCCCATTAGATTTTCATGCCTACAGTTGTCTCCCAATTTGTACTAAGGGGTGGCTTGGTTCCAGACAGGAAAACCATAGCTTTAAACCTATAGAAGGTGAGAAATCTTTATGGCAGCAGCCTGTGTCGAAATGCAGGCAGTCATGACAGGCTGGATGGAGACCACCACTAGCTCAAATGACACTTTTGGGAGAACTAGAAAAAGGCCCCTTACACTGGACAGAGTCCAGTGGGTGCCCAGTTTGGTAAACAAACACCTCTATCCATTATGGAAAAGGTGCCCCTCCCTCTGGGTGGAGGACTTCAGAAATGAGGTCGAGATGTATTACAGTCCCACTCATCCTGTCACCAGACATAATTGTGTGGCTCACAGCCTGTAAAACCATACGTGGCAGCCCTGGCTAGAGTGGATGAGGGGGAAGTATGCATGCCTTGATTTCTCATAACATCTTTTTAAGTTGTAGTGTCATGCTCATTTCATAGACATGGGAATTGGGGCTCAGAAAGGTGACGTGACCTGTTAATACATGGCAAAGCCAGTCTCTTTAACTTGAAAAAACCCAGAACATTTCCATACACCCTCCCTGCAGGAGGTACCCTTCAAGAGTCACCTTTCGCCCACTTCTGCCTCTTTCTTCATTCATTTCCTCGGGGCACAGAAACGCTGAGGACAAATGACCCAGCATCTTTGCGTATGGGGTGTTCTGTTTTTTTTCTGAAAGTCCCAACTGGAGCAAGCGGGCCCTGTCCCAGTGGGACTTCCCCGTGTCTGGCCGGCTACCTGGCCTTCCTCCACATCTCCGCTCCCTTCCCTTAGTCAGGACCCATAGCCCCATCCTGAGAAGGGCTTCTGATGGGAGCAGCTATTCCTGGGGCTGTCATCACTGTCCTGGTTCGTGGGTGAACACAAATGCTAGCGCCACAGAGACCTGGGAGCAGTAACGAGGAAGCTTCTTGTCAAATCTTTCTCTGGAATCAGACTTATCAGATTCTGTGTCAGCTTTTTTCTATCTCTGTGGTCTTGTGGAATTTGCTCAAGCTCCCAGAGCCTCAGTTTCTGTACGTGGGGATTACAAAGACCTATCTCCTAGAGACCTTGTGACAAATAAATGAGATCACAGATGTGACTCACTTGCCTAGAGCTGGCACAATAACAAGCGCTCACTAAATGGTAGAAAAAGTCCCTGGGAGCATGGGAGCCAGAAATGCCCCATTTCTGAAGGTGCCCTTCATCGAAAGGGAGCATCACCCTCATGTGACTGTGAAAAGACAGGATGTCCAGAGTCCAAAAATCTCCAATTGAATCCCAGCCTCGCCACGGGCCCTCCGCTATTATCACCTATGTCTCTGTTTGGAGGACAATTAACAAGCCTTCAATCAAACCCACAGCCCTGAACACCTTTAAGTGTTTTGATTCATATTTTCAAAATCACCCCATGAGGACAATGTAATTATGTAAAAAATGTCAGTCAACCCACATGATGGTTGATTATCCAGTTAACTCAGCGATTCTATTAAACTGTTTTGTAATTTATTGGGTACATTAGGTTCCACATGTGTTTGAAAAACAGCAGTGTGTACTATTTGACAATATGTGGTGTCTAGAAGGATTTACCAACCTTATGCATTAACTAATTCCCTGACAGACACACAGTCATTCTGGGAAGAAACATCACGTTCTGAGCTCCTGCTATTTGCCAGGCAGGTTCTGAGATTATTGCTTTTAAATCTCAGAGGTACAGTAGTAACAAATATCACTGTTACACAGATGAGGAAACTGAGGCTTACAGCAGTGAAATGACTTTCTTGTGGCCACATAGATAATGAGGGAGAGCCCAGGTCTGCCTGTGAAGCATATTGAAAGCATATTGAAAGGGCATATTGAAAGCCCTCTATTGTGGCCTCCATTTGCATAAATTAGAATATATCCTATTCTCTTGTCTAAAGTATCCTATCATGCATGACATACATCTTTTAAAATTTAACATGAATTGTGGAAATCTTTCCATGTCCACACAAATACATCTCATTCTTTTTGGATTATATGATGACTAATGAATAAATTTACTATAATTCATTTAACCAATTCCCTTTTGGTGGTCATTCTATTTGTGTGACATTTTTTGCTGTTGCCCAGGTTGCTGTAATGAACGTGATTTTATATTTTTGTCCATAGGTGGAAACGTTTCCTGTAGAATATATTTCTTAGGAGTGAAATGAAAAGGTCAAGGTTATGAATGTTTGTTTTCATAAATATTCTCTCCCTTTCCTCTCCTCTTTCTCCCTCCCTCTCTCTCTCCCTCCCCGCCCTCTCCTTCCTTCCTTCTGATACCCCCTCCCTCCCCCATCTTCCTCATTGACCAGAAGGACTTTCCCCTTTTCTATGGGATGAGAACTCACATCATGTCCAGCATCTTCTCTCTGCTCAGAGCTCTAAGCCTTGTGTGTGTTAAAAGGCGCTTCTGAAATTTCGAAAAAATTTTCTCTTTCAGCAGAGCCTGTTGTTGTCTAATTCAACAAAGCCTAATTTGAAACTCACTGCCGAGCCCTGGCCCCTTTATTCCAGGCTGATGTGCCCTCCCCACGAAGCAGGGGCTGCCATTGACTCAATGAGTGGGGTGGGGGGGACAATGGGCAGCCAGAAACTAGGAAGAATTGGGAACAAAAGATACATTGAATCAACATCTCGGAGTAATATCATCTCATTACATCATGTACATTGTGAAAGCATTCTTTAAACTGTAAAGTTCTATTCAGATTGTGAACTTTTTTGCAATAGTAGACATTTTATAAATTACATAATTTGTTAAAGTGATAAAATGTAGATGCTACCTCCGTTCATTCTTTGCTCCAGCCCCTTCCTAGTACCTGCTCCTGAGACTTAAGTGGTTTTGGGGGGGTTTATTTGTTTTTTTTTTTTACATCTTTATTGGAGTATAATTGCTTTACAATGGTGTGTTAGTTTCTGCTTTATAACAAAGTGAATCAGTTATACATATACATATGTTCCCATATCTCTTCCCTCTTGCATCTCCCTCCCTCCCACCCTCCCTATCCCACCCCTCTAGGTGGTCACAAGGCACAGAGCTGATCTCCCTGTGCTATGCGGCTGCTTCCCACTAGCTATCTACCTTACGTTTGGTAGTGTATATATGTCCATGCCACTCTCTCACTTCGTCCCAGCTTACCCTTCCCGCTCCCCATATCCTCAAGTCCATTCTCTAGTAGGTCTGTGTCTTTATTCCTGTCTTAACCCTAGGTTCTTCATGACATTTTTTTTTCTTAAATTCCATATATATGTGTTAGCATACGGTATTTGTCTTTCTCTTTCTGACTTACTTCACTCTGTATGACAGACTCTAGGTCTATCCACCTCATTACAAATAGCTCAATTTCGTTTCTTTTTATGGCTGAGTAATATTCCATTGTATATATGTGCCACATCTTCTTTATCCATTCATCCGATGATGGACACTTAGGTTGTTTCCATCTCCTGGCTATTGTAAATAGAGCTGCAATGAACATTTTGGTACATGACTCTTTTTGAATTATGGTTTTCTCAGTGTATATGCCCAGTAGTGGGATTGCTGGGTCATATGGTAGTTCTATTTGCAGTTTTTTAAGGAACCTCCATACTGTTCTCCACAGTGGCTGTATCAATTCACATTCCCACCAGCAGTGCAAGAGTGTTCCCTTTTCTCCACACCCTCTCCAGCATTTATTGTTTCTAGATTTTTTGATGATGGCCATTCTGACTGGTGTGAGATGATATCTCACTGTAGTTTTGATTTGCATTTCTCTAATGATTAATGATGTTGAGCATTCTTTCATGTGTTTGTTGGCAGTCTGTATATCTTCTTTGGAGAAATGTCTGTTTAGGTCTTCTGCCCATTTTTGGATTGGGTTGTTTGTTTTTTGTTATTGAGCTGCATGAGCTGCTTGTAAATTTTGGAGATTAATCCTTTGTCAGTTGCTTCATTTGCAAATATTTTCTCCCATTCTGAGGGTTGTCTTTTGGTCTTGTTTATGGTTTCCTTTGCTGTGCAAAAGCTTTTAAGATTCATTAGGTCCCATGTGTTTATTTTTGTCTTTATTTCCATTTCTCTAGGAGGTGGGTCCAAAAGGATCTTGCTGTGATTGACGTCATAGAGTGTTCTGCCTATGTTTTCCTCTAAGAGTTTGATAGTGTCTGGCCCTACATTTAGGTCTCTAATCCATTTTGAGTTTATTTTTGTGTATGGTGTTAGGGAGTGATCTAATCTCATACTTTTACATGTAACTGTCCAGTTTTCCCAGCACCACTTATTCTAACTCTTGATGAAGAAACATAGAGAGATTAATTGTCAAGGCCATATGGCCAGGATGTAGTAGAGCCTGCATTTAAATCCAGATTTTAGTGGCTCCAAAACTCTTTTTCTTATACTATACTACCTCCAAAAATAAAAATGCAGGATGCATATTTATCTGCAAATTTAATTCCAGCCAACCACTTTGAAAGCTCTTGTACTCACTCCCCTCCCACAGTGGGAAGCACTCATAGTGTTGGGGCCTCAGGAATTGACACTGCAGTGTTTCCTAACACTTGGTTAGTGACTTGTTACAGGATCTGTGTTAACATTTGGGCAACCAGGCACTTGAAAGACCTGGATCAATTACACAGTCTCTGTGCCAAGCTAATTAGTCCCTCACAGAGAGGCTATGGGTGCTGGGTCCTCCTGAAACTTTGAGAGATAAAGAGGGAACCTCAAAGGTTGGGTTGTGAGAATAGCACCATCTCACCTGACCGTGGATTGCAATGTCCCTGGAGTCTAAAGTCTACATGATATGCCTGGGGAAGCAGTGCTTTCTGGCTGGTGCATTTGGATCTGTGCAATGGAAAGTCACTGGTGGCCCAAAAATCTGTACTTATTCCCAGCTGGTCCAACTCCAAAATATTTGTCTACGTTACCTTTTTCTCCTCTTCACTGAATTCCACTTTCTCAATATCATGCTGAAATCCCAGGGCTCACAAATATTCCCTCTCCTATGCCAATAAAATGCACAGTAGGGTTACCCCAAAGTCATTGAGCCTCACAGCCTATAAGGAAGGAATGAAATCACATCTGAATTATAGCATAGGCTGGCACTTCTTAAATGCAATAAGAATGTAGTATTCCATAACGGCTGCACTATCACCACTATTCAGGAAACATAATAGTGACTTTAAGAAACTGGGGGCTTCCCCGGTGGCGCAGTGGTTGAGAGTCCACCTGCCGATGCAGGGGACACGGGTTCATACCCCGGTCCGGGAAGATCCCACATGCCACAGAGCGGCTGGGCCCATGAGCCATGGCCGCTGAGCCTGCGCGTCCGGAGCCTGTGCTCCGCAGTGGGAGAGGCCACAACAGTGAGAGGCCTGCGTACCGCAAAAAAAAAAAAAAAAAGAAACTGGAATTTCCCCCCCAAAATAGCCCTTCTCTTTAGCAGTGGAGTATGTGTGTGTGTGTGTGTGCATGCGTGCATGTGTGTGTGTGTGTGTGTGTGTCGGATGGTTCGGGGGAGGTGTGGGGGGTGGTTAGGGGCAAGAGATTAAATGGATTTGTCAAGAGTTTCGTGACTAGGGAAGTTCCCTGGTGGCCTGGTGGTTAGGATTTGGTGCTTTCACTGCAGAGGCCCAGGTTTGATCCCTGGTCAGGGAGCCATCCCACATGCCACGTGGCCAAAATACAAAAAAAAAAAAAAAAAGAGAGAGAGAGTGATGTGACTAATTAGAGTTCACATTGTATTAATTAGCTGCCGCAACAAATAAATCCCCAAATCTTACTGGCTTAACTCAGTTATGGTTTATTCCTCCCTGGTGTGAAATCCAAAATGGGTATCCTTGAACAGCAGGCAGATTTCCTCCAAGTGGTAAATTGGTAAGCGGGCTCCTTCCATATTGTGGTTTCATCAACCTCAACATTTGGCTTCCAGGATCACTTGCCTAAGTGCTTCAGGCTAACAATAGGAAGAAGAGGATGGATGGCATGGGTTTGGGGTGGGGAGGGGAGTTAAGGGCTTTGCTCCAGAAGTGGGGCACATCACCTCTGCTCACATTGCCTGGAATTCAGTCACATGGCCATGGCCAGCTGCAAGGAAAGCTGGGAGCTGTACTCTACTGTGTTCTTAGGAAGAAGAAATGAGTTTGGTAAAGTCATTTACGCAGTAAGTCTGACGCTCATGGGTTAAGTAGGCCTATCCTAATGGTCAGATAGAGCCATCCTTGTAAAATAAAAGGACTTCCAAACAGTTTTACAAAAGGAAAAATGAAAACTTATACAAAAAGCTGGATCCACATTTCTGAGAACTTATAATAAAGGGAGGCCTAAGGATTCTGTACAGGTAGAAGGAGGGAAAAAAGCTATGATACTCAGATATGGGGTTTTCCTTCCATCTGAACATGGCAGGAGGCTTATTTACCCAAGGGAATTTCTACTTGTTAGCAGTTCAAGTAGTGTGACCCAGTGAGGAATTCTAGAGTGTTCCATGGAGGCTGGGGCGAGAAGACGAGAGGGTACATGCCCATTCTTAGATCAAGCCTTGAGTCCTGTAATATTAATATTTGGGTCTAGAATATAGTGAGTGGGAATGTGTAAGGAAAAGGCATAAACAGTGTTGGATGGACGAGAGAGCTTAGGATTTGGAGTCAGAAAGACTCGGGTAATTAAGAAGCTGTGTGAACCTGGGGAAGTTATTATCTCCCCATGTATGAAATGGAGATAACCCCTGAGAGTATTTTTGATCTTTAAAAGGAGTGGAGATAATGTGTGTGTGTGTGTGTGTGTGTGTATAGAAATAATTATATGTATATATTATACGTATAATTATATATATTATTCAATATACAATATAATTATATATATATATATATTATTCAAAATACATATATGTGTATTAGTGTATGTGTGTGTTTATAAAACCTGGCACATAGAAGTGCCCAATAAATACCAGGTCCCTTTGTTTCTACCTCCTTTCTCTCTGTCACTCAAAGTGGCCTCTGTTCTTTAGTAGTTTTGGGGGGTTTTTGTTTTGTTTTGTTTTGTGGTACGCGGACCTGTCACTGTTGTGGCCTCTCCCGTTGCGGAGCACAGGCTCCGGATGCGCAGGCGCAGCGGCCATGGCTCACGGGCCCAGCCGCTCCACGGCATGTGGGATCTTCCCAGACCGGGGCACGAACCCGTGTCCCCTGCATCGGCAGGCAGACTCTCAACCACTGCGCCACCAGGGAAGCCCTCTTTAGTAGTTTTGAATATTAGGTAGAACAAGCTATTTCTTTTGGCTCAGAGAGCTTATTTGAAAGTAAAACATTACTCAATGCTAACCTCAGGTCTATATCATCCAGAAAGGTCAGCTGCCTATCAGGGATTACGCTTGCAATTACCTGTGTCTTGATCCAGGTTCCACACGCTGCAGAGCTCACAGGGGAAGAGTGTAACTCACAGCGCATCTCTGCCCATCTGCATTGTCGTCAAAGGAGACGCCACTCAGCAGCGTGATGTGCGTGTGGGGGTGGGGCGTGCGGGGAGGGGGGGCCCGTCCTCCTCCCCATCGTCAACACAGAGCTGCAGGGGCTGCCCTCAGAACTCGCAAGGTGGGCTTCCCCGGTGGCACAGTGGTTAAGAATGCGCCTGCCAGTGCAGGGGAAACGGGTTCGATCCCTGGTCTGGGAAGATCCCACATGCCGCGGAGCAACTAAGCCCATGCACCACAACTGCTGAGCCCGCGTGCCACAACTACTGAAGCTCATGCGCCTAGAGCCTGTGCTCTGCAACAAGAGAAGCCACCACGATGAGAAGCCTACACATCGCAATGAAGAGTAGCCCCTGCTCTCCGCAACTAGAGAAAGCCCGCGCGCAGCAACAAAGACCCAACGCAGCCAAAAAAAAAAAAAAAAAAAAAAAAAACTCGTAAGGCGATTGGAGCGTCCTGGTAGCAACTACCTGTTACTGTCAGGAGGAGGAAGGTACAGGACCCGGTACAAAGACAAGAAGGGGAAGGGAGTGGAAAAGTCGGGGAAACGAGACATTGTATACGAAGAAAAAGCGCAAGCAGACATCTCAAGTGCCACCTCTGCATCTGCTCACACGCTCAGCCTCCAGCTGCACTCCCCACCCTTCTCACCAGCGTCCTATGCTCCTGCACACACCGGTACTCACCACGGTGTCTTGCTGGGCACATAATGAATGCCCAATAATACAGAGTTCCTTTCATTTAAAGGAGGAGCATCCTTTAAAAAGAAAAGCTCTCGCATCAGTGGAGTTCTAAACTAACTCTTCTTAGAGATGAGGAAGCTTGAATCCCATAGAGAGGGCATGACTTATCCAAGGTCACACAGGGGTGACGCTGAGGTTTAAGCCTGGGTGCCTTGAGTTATAAGGAAGAATTCCTTTTAAAAAAAAAACTATCATGAATCCTTGAAAACAGCGGCATGTATTGGGTGTTTGCTATCTTCCAGGTATTGTTCTGAATATAATTATCCAATTGAATTCTCACGCCAACACTGTGGGGCAGGTACTATTCTTATGTTAATTTTATAGGGGGAGGAAACAGAGCTCATAGGGGTTCTATGACTTGCCCACAGTCACACAGCTACTAAATTGGAGTCAGGATCTGACCCAGGTTCCTAAGCTCAGACTCTTGCCTGCTGCATGATCTAGAAGCACAAAGAGGTCTAGGTGGGAGGGCACAGGCTTACGATATTCATGGTGTCCAGATCTTATCCTGTGGTGCCTGCCAGTCATCTCAAACTTGGTCTCACGCTCCAATTGCAGAGCACAGGGAACAACAGAGCTGGTATTTGGAGCAGTCATTGCTGATAATAAGCCCCTGTTATTGCTGATAATAAAGTTGCAAAGGCTCTCACTGGGAGCGGGAACTCTTTGGGTGGGGACATTTCCTTCTAGACACTTGCCATGCTCTTTATCACCTTGTGGAAAAATGATAGAAGATTGTTTGTGACTCACTGGGAGCTCAGCTTGGGGCTCTGTGATGACCTAGATGGATGGGATGGGGGGTGGGGATGGGAGGGAGGTCCAAGAGGGAGGGGATATATGTATACATATAGCTGGTTCACTTCGTTGTTCAGCAGAAACTAACACAACATTGTAAAGCAGTTATACTCCAATTTAAAAAAACCCACAGTCAAAACAATGCTCATTATTTCTTATGGAATACACTTAGACATCAGAAGGGAGGAACGTACAGACAGACCTCAGAGATATCACAGGTTCAGTTACAGACACTGCAATAAAGCAAATGTCAAATAAAGCAAGCCACAGGAATTTTTTGGTTTCCCAGGGCAAATAAAAGTTATGCTTACACTAAACTGTATTCCATTAACATTATGTCTTAAAAAATACCTTTATTTAAAAATGCTTTATTGGGCTTCCCTGGTGGCGCGGTGGTTGTGAGTCCGCCTGCCGATGCCGGGGACACGGGTTCATGCCCCGGTCCGGGAAGATCCCACATGCCGCGGAGCGGCTGGGCCCGTGAGCCATGGCCGCTGAGCCTGCGCGTCCGGAGCCTGTGCTCCACAACGGGAGAGGCCACAGCGTGAGAGGCCCGCATACCGCAAAAAGAAAAAAAAAATGCTTTATTGCTCAAAAATGCTAACCATCATCTGATCCTTTAGTGAGTCATAATCTTTTTGCTGTTGGAGAGTCTTGCCTTGATGTTGATGGCTGCTGGCTGCTGGCTGATCAGGGTGGTTAGTTGCTGAAGGTTCGGGGGGCTGCAGCAATTTCTTAAAATAAAACAATGAAGTTTCCTGGAAATAAAAAAAAAGATTGTTTGTGACTCAACTGACCCTCCTCTGCTAATGACTCTTTAGATAGACATTAGTGACATGCTAAGCTTCCTGACCTCCATACAGGAATCATGAACCCACAGATAGTCGTTGAGCTGACAGTAATAGCAGGTTAAGCCCTGGAGTCTCTTCTTGGTTGGGTTTATGATTTCCAGCAGAATAAAATATGGACAGATTCCGATTCCTCTTTCTTCTGTGATATTTTTTTAATGAACTGATACAGTTTTGCCTGAGTTGTCTGCAAGTGCCCTACTATAGGGAATAGAAAGACATACATTCCCTTTACTTTTTTAATAGCTCTGAGGACTCTGCCAGGACTAGGTATGTGTACATATATGTCCATATACATTAGTCTACCCAACAACCCTATGAGGTAGGAGTTATGCCCACTTAGCAGATGAGGAAGTAAGGCTCAGAAAGGGAAAGTAATTTTCCCCAAATCACACAGCTAGCAAGCAGTGGAGCCAGATGTAAACCAGATCTGTCATACTCTAAAGTCCTCTTTCTTATCTACTGTGCTATACAAGCATTGGTCTTGTCTTCACAACCTCGGAATGACCTACTGAACAGCCAGAAATAAGAGCCACCTGTTGTTCCTTGAGTCTCCTAAAACCAAAGTTACAGTTTTAGGTGGATGAGCCCTCCCTTTGATCTGACTGAGTGCTCAGAATCCTCTCTAGCAAGCGGCTTAGCTCAGAGCAATTGTGCTCTGCTAATGAAATCTTGACAATTAGTGCTATACTAGATGAAGTAGAATTCTATGTCCTCAAAAGCTCATTAAGGGCTTCCCTGGTGGTGCAGTGGTTAAGAATCAGCCTGCCAATGCAGGGGACATGGGTTCGACCCCTGGTCCAGGAAGATCCCACATGCCACGGAGCAACTAAGCGCATGCGTCACAACTACTGAGCCCGTGTGCCACAACTACTGAGCCTGCATGGCATAACTACTGAAGCCTGCATGCCTAGAGCCTGTGCTCTGCAACAAGAGAAGCCACTGCAATGAGGAAGCCATGCACTGCAGTGAAGAGTAGCCCTCGCTCTCCACAAGTAGAGAAAGCCCGAGCACAGCAACAAAGACCTAATGCAGCCAAAAATAAATAAATTTATTTTTTAAAAAAAGCTCATTCATCTGTGCCACAGAGAGGAATCAAAATTATTTTCTAAGGATTTGGACCTAACCTGATAGTAACGTGTTCTAGAGAAGCGCATTACTTTTGGAGTTTGAGCTTCGTTCTGCCTTTTAACTGTCATTTGGGGGTAGGTTACTAAATCTCTCTGTGACTTAGTTTTCTCATCTGTAAAATGGCAATAATCCTGTCTGTATTGGAAACAATGTTGTGTGTCTTCCTAATTACAATTGTTCCCTGAATACCCCCGCAACACACACACACGCGCACACACATACACCCTTACATAAACACACACACAGAGCCCTCAGCAGCTTTGTTTGTATTGTCAGTTTGGGGGGCGGGGGTGACATCTGACTCAAACCAGGCCAAAAAATTCTCTCCTCTGGCATTTTAAATTTGTGTTTGGGAAAATCTAGTACTTTCTGGACTCATCTTGAGCTTGAGGGCTCAGGGGAGGTAACATTCCCCCTACCATATGGTTTGAAAAACAGAGGAAGATGGTCAGCAGAGAAAGAAAGATGAAGTAGATGTGAAAGTGATGCAGAGGACTTCCCTGGTGGCGCAGTGACTAAGAATCCACCTGCCAATGCAGGGGCCATGAGTTCGAGCCCTGGTCTGGGAAGATCCCACATGCCGCAGACAACTAAGCCCGTGTGCCACAACTATTGAGCCTGCGCTCTAGAGCCCATGAGCCACAACGACTGAAGCCTGTGTGCCTAGAGCCCATGCTCTGCAACAAGAGAAGCCACCATAGTGAGAAGCCCGCGCACCGCAGAAAAGAGTAACCCCCACTCGCCACAACTAGAGAAAGCCCATGCGCAGCAACCAAGACCCAACGCAGCCAAAAATAAATTAATTTAAATAAATAATAATTTCTTTCTTTTTTTTTTCTTTTTTTTTGTGGTATGCAGGCCTCTCACTGTTGTGGCCTCTCCCGTTGCAGCTCCGGACGCACAGGCTCAGCGGCCATGGCTCACGGGCCCAGCCACTCCACGGCATGTGGGATCCTCCCAGACCGGGGCACAAACCCGTGTCCCCCTGCCTCGGCAGGCGGACTCGCAACCACTGCGCCACCAGGGAAGCCAAAATGACACCCTTACATTTTCATACTAAATTCCCTCTTTTAGCAATCAGACTCCTAACCAACAGACCACCTCACAGCCTTGTTAGGATTAAATGTGAGGAGGTCGGTAAAGAACCTAGCCTGGAGTAAAGCCAGTGCTCACTAAATGGTGTTTGGGAGTTGTTATGCCCTACACTCACATCTGGGGTGGGCTTCAATTCAGATTACTGGTCTTGTTGAGATTTTTTTTGTCACAAGGCAAAATTTTCTTTAGGCTTTATAAAACTATAAGGCTTAAATGTCTATTTAGCTGGCAGCACCAAATAACTGCATGCCAAGGTAAATCCAGGGAAGACGGGGGCCTCATTACCAAGGCTCTGAAGGCCCCACTCAGCTTTGAGTAACCAAAAGGACAAACTAAGGGAACCAGCAAAACAGAGTGCCCAAAATAAAATCAGAAAAGAGGACATCAAAAGGAAATGAATTTAATTTCAACATACCTTTGAGTTTTATGCAATTTAAACTTTTTTGTAGCATTTAAAAAATTTTGGAATTACATATGGATTGATATTCTTGTCAGCGTTCAGCATCTCTAGAAGTTTCTTTCTGGCTCTTACCCTGTTACAGAAATTAGACACCAACCAATCTCAGCGTTGGGATAGGCAGGATTGAGTTAAGGTAGTTTGCAAAATTGCATAATGAATAACCCATAAATGTACTCCTTAACCCACCTAGGGGTATTAGCAATTTGTGAGGTCAGTTGTTTGCCTAAAGGACCTCTCACTGGTGCATTTCAGGAACTGTGACAAATGGAGCATAACAGGGCAGCTCTCTTCCTGCAGCCCCAGAATTAGGAACCAGGGGCCCTGGGGCAATGTCAAGTACTGCGTTTTGTAAAGAGAAGTCAACCAGCTCCCAGGGCCTTGTTAAGAGGTTACAACCTGGTCCTGCCATTACCCACCAGCGCAGTCGTCCTCATCCCACATTAAGAGAGACATCGTATGAAACACAGTTTTTTGTTTGTTTGTTTGTGTTTTTTTTTTTGGTACGTGGGCCTCTCACTGTTGTGGCCTCTCCCGTTGCGGAGCACAGGCTCTGGACGCGCAGGCTCAGCGGCCATGGCTCACGGGCCCAGCCGCTCCGCGGCATGTGGGATCTTCCCTGACCGGGGCACGAACCCGTGTCCCCTGCCTCGGCAGGCGGACTCTCAACCACTGCACCACCAGGGAAGCCCTGAAACACAGTTTTGATGGCCAGAATTCATACATGCCTCCCCCCCATCCCTGCTGCTACTGGGGAGGGAAGAGGGCCTATCCCTCCAGAAAACCAAGGGGAGCGCTTGTTTCAGAGGATCACTCCTCTAGTGTAGGAGTGTGTACAAGAAGGGGGGAAATGAAATTCACTGCCTAGCTGGTTGGTTACTGCAGTCACACCCCACCCCCACCCCAGTGCTTCATGATAGGAGACATTCTGGAAGAGTTTAACACATATATCAGGAAATTGGGCCCTCAGAAATGAACGTGGACAAGAAGAGGTGGAACTCCGTCCCAAGACAATTACACGTATCATACAGGCAAAGGCCACCACGTCTGCCTGGTGCCCAGGAGTAGAATCAGACCAAGCCAGAAGGAGGCTAGAGTCACCTCCTTACCACCAGCAGGTGACCTAAGAGCACCCTTGCTGGCTGTCCTACTGCCTCTCCCTGCCCTCTAGACCAGAGGTGCCAGGGCCCAGAACAAGGAGGGGTGAAGTGAAAGAGCAGGTTGTACCTTCACCAGCTAGCACCGAGTTCCTACATTGTAAGCACTGTAAGGACACCTTCCTCATGCCCAGCATGTGCCTGGCCCAGAGAAGACATCTGATACTTGTGTTGAAAAAGGAATGAGTGAATGAATTCACCTTCTTTCTCAGTCACTCACTGCTTTCCTGGTTTAGGAGTCATATTTGTCCGTCAGAGGAGGGTGTTCCCTTGGCTCAGAGACTTGCTTAGGTAACAATGTGGCATAACCCGAGGTATACATGGTGTATGTTCTCCGGACATGTCAGCTTCTGGGCAGGGCTTAGGCTCCCGCAGACTCTAGCCCCACCCTTGGCCTTTCATCCCAGCTCAGGGGACAGAAGAGGATACATTTCAGCTGTTCTCAGCCCTGCTGCATCTTTACCAAAGACCTCCGACAGCAGCATGAATCTGGGAGGCTTCCTCCTCCTTGTGACCCTAGTCACCCTCAGCTCAGAGGTACAGGAGCTTCAGGCTGCCTTGAGACCCTTGAAACTTCTGGGTAAGTCCATACAGAAGGTAGCCCTGTCCTTTTTTGTATGAAGGAGCCAGAAAGTAAGCCATCGGGGACCAGTGGGTGCAGGGGCAGGAGGGGAAGAAAGGAGAGACGGGAAGATGTTCCTGTCAAGGAGCCATTGCAGGGACCCACCTCGACTGTAGGATCTCTCTGCTTCTGCTGTTACTTTCTCCGCTCCTTTCCCCGGGTCACCCCTCCATCTAGACTCTCCCAAAGGGGAGCCTTCTGCACCCGCATCAGCCACCCTCCATCTCCCCAGCGTCTCTCTCTCCTCCAGTTTCTTTGTCTCTTGCTGCAAATAAATTGGATCACCTAGAGAAAATATTTTCTTAAATATGTGAACCAAGAATCATCCCAATCTCTTTGTTTCCTTTTACCACCAACATTCTCAAAGGGGTAACCTTCATTCTCCCCTTTCTTCCCCATAACTCATTCCTTAATCCCTTGAAGACTGACTGTAGTCTCCATTGCTGTCCCCATCACTCTCCCAGATCTTCTTGACAAATCACTTGACTCTCTTCAGTAGCCAGAGCCTTTAACCTCTGCAGCATCTGAGATTGTTTGTCACTCCATCAATCCTCCAACTTTCTTCTCTCTTAGATTATCGTCACTATCTTCTTCTCCCTAAGTGTCATTGGATTCAACTCTAACTCGTCTCCTCTTTGTTCTCCTTCCGCTACATTAAATGGGTTCCCAAATACCATTCATTCTTTGAAATTGTTTCTTACACATGTTCCTTCCTTTCCAACCCCCATTGCCACACTGTATTTCCAGTCCTGATTACTCCATGCTCGGGCCAGTGCAATCATTTCCTGACAGCTCTCCCTGCCCCTCTCTTCCCTCTGAAGTTAGCTTGCTTGTGGAATCCTGGTCTATTCTATGCTTTCACACCAGATAATCTTCATAAGTAAACGGCCATCACATCCCTCTCTTGACCTACCAAATGAAATCTCAACTTTTCAGGTCCTCAAGATCTGCCCTCTGTAACTTTGTCCCCTGCTTACCTTTCTGCCTTGACTTCCAAATGTTCCCTAATACTTATCCAGCCTTCCATTTGCTATTCTTCCTGTATTTCTTGTATTTCAGGGTTAAGAGTAAGGAGATGAGTCATATAGGGTACAAAATTTAAGGAGGTGCTCACTCCCAGGATTGCACAAGTGCCTCCTTAAATTTTGTGCCCTGGGTGCCTCACGCACCTCTCCCTAGTCCCACCTTGTTGCATTTTCCCCTTGTGAACTTTGGTTAGTAATTCTTTTCTCTTCTCTACCATCCGTCTCAATTCTGCCTTTTAAAGATTTCCATACTTCAAGACTCACCTTTCCTGATTAATTAGAAGTAATGTCCTCTCTTTTCTGTGCTCCTTTAGTCCTTTGGATAAATCTCTCTCAGGGCACATGTCACATACTGCTTTGCTTTTAGTACTTTAAACATAAATCCTATCTCCATTCTTAGACTCTACGCTGCTTGAAGGTAATAACCCGATCTTACATCTTCGTACTTCCTGAATAACTTACCTCTGTGCTTTGTACATAGTAAGAAATCAATAGATGTTAATGAGTGACCAAACTGTTGTGAGTGGAGACAAGTCTCCCAATTCTCTTACCATAAACCAACAATGGCTAATAAAAGCATGGAGGGATGGTGTTGATCTTCTCTGAGGTCTGCAGGTACATTGTAGACATCCCACCAGGCCCCCGTCTTACATCCTCAGACATTGCTAATCAATCATAGCACCCTTTCTCTTTGAGCCTGGACAAGGTGTCCCAGTGCTTCTCAACCCAGCATCAGAATAGCCACCTCTATTGATTGGAGTTGACACTGGAGAGTGAACTTCATCCACCTCTGCTGGATCCAAGGGCTTCTTTTTACATATGAGAAAACAAAGGCCCAGAGAAGTGCAGAGACAGAATCAGGTAGAGAATCTCCTGATCACAGCTGAGTAACCAACCCAAGCACAGCACACATTTGTCCAGAGCTCTGCACACATTTTGTTAGAAACCCTTGTGGGGTCTTAACCAGCTTCTTGGACCTGTTTCATTGGCCCTCGAACACTAACCTTGAGGCTCTGGGAACATGGGGAGTCTCCACTCAGGTCAGGAGTGACTCCTTGAAATCTGGAGATGTGCTCTTCAGGTCAGGGTCAGTTTCACCCTGTGGGATGGCAGAGGGAGCTTGGCCTAGGGGCCAGGCGGGTCTGGGTTGGATCCCACTTCTGTACTGACTAGTAGGAGAGTCACCTCTGTGCACCCCAGCTGCCACTCTTATAAAATGGGGCCAGTCAGACTCACTGCACAAGGTGACTGCAGGGCACCCTTGCTGGTATTTGGTAAATGTGAGTCTCCCCTTCTCTGCCCCTTTCCCTACAGAGAGGAGAAGTGAGGACATTGAAGTGGACTTCTTTGCATTTCCCCATCCACAGACACAATTATCCCCTTCTTTAAAGTAGGCCTTGCTTTGCTGAGACTGTGTGAATGCATTGCTTTTCACTGAAACATATAAGATGTTAATGAGTGTTATTCTGCGAGTAATCATTTATAAATTATACTGTGGATTGAACCAAAAGAAGAAAGTAGAATTGGCTCCTTAATCAAGGGCTGTCCTCTCTAGCACCTGTGTCTATAGCATGGTGGTGTTCAGCTGGTCTGTTCTAACGTAGGCACCTGCGTTGAGCTCTGCAGTGGTGACTGGGACTGTGATCCGGAGGAGCACTGCGCCAGCAATGGTTGTGGCCACGAATGTGTCTCGGACTAAGGACAGGTAAAAATATCAGGCCCTTCCCTGCTTCCTCAAACCATGTCCAAACCAGGCAGGTGGTATGCTTGGCCCTAATAGGACCTTCCAAAAGTGAGTGGGACGGAAGCCTGTCTCTCTGTGGCCTCTTCCTCATCACCCACCCTTCCCAAGAAAAAGAAGCACCTATCACAGGATGGTGGTTTCCAAATCTTTAAAATAATTTCATTATCCGGTATATCCTAGAGAAAGATCAGACTATTTATCTGAGGAAAAAAAAAAGATAAAAATCACCCATAACCCTCCACCCCAAAATGATGTTTGCTTAACACTTTGGTACATATTATAACACATACACACATATATAATATTTATTTTAAAATGAGGTAATCTTATACCTATTTTGATTTCTTGATTATTTCACTTAGAAATAGCTAGTGAGGGAATTTCCTGGAGGTCCAGTGGTTAGGACTCTGAGCTTTCACTGACAAGGGCCCGGGTTCACGGGTTCGATCCCTGTTCGGGGAGCTAAGATCTCACAAGCCGCACAGTGCGGCCCAGAAAGAAAAAAAGAAGAAATAGTTAGTGAACAACTTTTAATACCAACACTGATGTTTCTATCCCATCATCTTTAATACCCTTCACATGTGCTCCATATGTGCATGTATGTTCATGCACATATGTTCATGCACATGTATGTTCATATACTTAGCAACCCCCATTAATACACATTTAATATATTTCTTATTTTTTACATCATTAATATGGCAGTAGTGAATACTGAATTGGTATATATGCCCTTATTAACTTCCTTGGAATAAATTCTAAGGCGTATAATTGATGACCAAGGAGTATGCTTATTTTAAGCCTTGGGTGCACATTGCCTTATTATACTATAAGAACCCCTTTACTATAAAAATATTTCAGGGGCCTAACATGGTAGTTCCTTTATTGTCAATAGCCACTGATTGAAAAAAATGCATAATAGAAAGCTACAAGGATTCAGTTTTGATTATAAATTAAGTTGTATTGAACACAACAGAATCATCACATACTTTAAAAATAACCTGCTTGTGTTCAGAATGTATTATTTTTCCTACCCACCCACAATCCTTGGGGTGCTTATGGCCTTGCTGGTTCCTGGCAGGTTCTTATTGATTCCCAGAACTGGGAACTCTTGCCTCTCAATTGTATTCTGTGGATCCAGGTCCCCCAAACAGCAGGTCTCATGCCTAATTTTTTTGTCCATTTCGCAGATGAAGACATCCTAAGGGCCGTCCTTTTCTAATACTTGTTCATCCCTTCCTGGAGTTCCTGTCTTCAAAGATGTGACTCTTTGAAACTCCTTGCCTAGGAAGACAGATGAAAATGGGGGCCCGTGGATGGAGATGACCAGGGGTGTGGTGGGGAAGGGAAACTAATTGTTTCTTTTAATAAATTGTCATCATTGGGCTTCCCTGGTGGTGCAGTGGTTGAGAGTCCGCCTGCCGATGCAGGGGACACGGGTTCATGCCCCGGTCCGGGAAGATCCCACATGCCGCGGAGGGGCTGGGCCCGTGAAACATGGCTGCTGAGCCTGCGCGTCCGGAGCCTGTGCTCCGCAATGGGAGAGGCCACAACAGTGAGAGGCCCGCGAACCGCGCCCCCCCCAAAAAATCATCATCATTAAAAGTACCCATACTACTTAATTTATTTGGTGAGGGGTGATAGGAGGAGGAGGCGGCGGTGGGGGAGAGATGACATTTGTTGGGCACTTGCTATGCAACAAGGACTGTGTTATACGCCCCACAAGTATCATCTAATTTATCCTTACAATGACCTTGTGACAATGCTTCTTCTCACTACCATTTTACATATAAGGACACTGAAGTTCGGAGAAATTAAGTAATTTGTTCAAAGTCATATAGCAGATAAGTGTCAGGGCCTTAACTATACTTCCATGTCACAATCTAAGGCCTATACGTTATATAAATAGCATAGTGGTTAAGAGATCCAACTTTGAATTTCAGACCCAGGCCCACCACACAACTGTGTGGCCTTCAACAAGTGTCCTAACCTTTCTGTGTTTCAGTTTCCTCATCTATATAACAGGATCTATTGGGTTGGCCAAAATGTTCGTTCGGGGTTTCCCCATAAACCCGAACGAACTTTTTGGCCAACCCAATACTTCATAGAGCTGCAAGGGTAGAAACAGTTAGTTCCATAAAGTGCTTGGAATAGTGCCTGACACGTGGGAAACATTAAGTAAATGTTGACTAAATGATTATTATTATTACCAAATTGATAGGCTAATGACTCTTAGTCCTAATTTTCTAAGACTCTAGAACAGAACACAAGGCTAATCTTCCTTCCTGGCCTCTCACAGTTGATCTGGATACTGAAAGCCAGCCCCTTTCTCCTGTTTTCTCCATTATGAAATGTGGGAGGTTAAAATAGACTTGAAATTTCTTGTCTATGTGTTTCACAGTCACAGACCTAAGATTCAACTGGCCCAGGTTGTAGACTGATGTTGACTAATCTACTGCCTTCATTGCCCCTGACAAACCATTTAAACCTTAAATTTTTTCTCTTTCAACCATTTAAACTTTCTTTGGCTGTAAAAAGGGAGAAATAATATCTACCTCATTTGGATCCTAAGGTTAATAGAACTTTACAGTTTACAGAACATTTGATTTTCATATCAACCAACAGATGGCAAATGGGGGCTCTGATAATAATAGTAACTTCATTTATTCTGTCAACAGGTATTGTGGGTTGCCTGTCACATCCTAGGTGCTGTGCTAGCACTGGGGATACAGTAGTGAACCAGACAGATGGTATCTGTGCCTTCACAAAGCTCACATTCTATACGAAGAAACAGGTAATAAACAAGTAAACAGATAAAGAAGATAACTACACATTATGGTCAATGTTCTGAAGGAAGTAAGGATGTGAATTAGAAATGGAGGGGGATGTAAAGTAAAGCCTACTTCAGGGTCTGATCCAGACCCTAATGAGGCAATAAAAACGAAGTCTTAACAGGGTTCCAAAACATGAAAGAAATGAAATTCCAGAGTAAGGCTCCAGATCACCTTATGCAGAATTTATAAAAGGAAATATCTGTGAACTTACTTAGCACCTTTTAAAGCCCCTCAGTCACTGTAAGATTATAAAAATACTGAGAGTG
The DNA here is from genome assembly GCF_949752795.1 of Hyperoodon ampullatus. Taxonomy (NCBI): domain Eukaryota; kingdom Metazoa; phylum Chordata; class Mammalia; order Artiodactyla; family Ziphiidae; genus Hyperoodon; species Hyperoodon ampullatus. The sequence goes on from NC_136932.1 coordinate 51,193,796, forward strand.
AGGAAAGATAAGGATGTGTGAGGAGATTTTCTTGGGAGGGCGTTTGCCAAACGGTGATTTTTCACAGTTTGGAGGTTAATGTCCAAATACAAGCCAATGCCGGGGGCCTTCAAAGGCCTCTATGAGAGCTTGATATACATTTCCTTCAGCTGGTGATCACCAGAGAGTAGACATGTTCATTTCCTTGGAGAAACCACACTGCCATCCACAAGGGTATACTCCATCAGAACTCAACAGACTGGTACAGTTCACAATCTCTGAGTCATTCAGTCTTGAATAACACTAAGTGTGGGTCATCCACATTTCGACCTAAGATTAGCCACACCAAACCTAGGTCCTTTCCACAGTTTCTTTCATGCCACCTTCACTGTGGTGATGACCAGGTCTCAAGTCCTTCTAGCCCAGTGTGTTGGACAACTCCTATGCACTGCTTCACATACTCTTGGCCTTATAGTCTTATCCTAATCATTGCTATAGGAACCACTTTATCTCCTGCATCTACTACGTGTCAGCACAAGCTAACATGTCAGACTCCTACCCTAGTAGCCCACACCTCTCACTTTTGCCTCAGGACTTCTTTGTCCATGCAACAAGAGACTCCTGCAGGAACCACTATACACTGATGCATGCTCAACTCAGAAGCACTGGAGAATTAATGCTTGGTGGAGCAACACTTGACAACAGAGGTCAAAGGCTGGCAGATATATGCTCCCCCCCTTCCATTTCTCAGGACAGGGGTTCTGAGAGCATTCCATAAGGCTTCTCATAAAGTCCCGAGGACGGAGCAATCATTCAGCCCTTGCAATGGGCAACTGGATAGCACATATTTTTGTTGATTCCCCTTTCTTTCCTGTTCATTCCTGAGTAAATCACTCACATATCAACCTCACCTGAGGCTCTGCTTTAGGAGAATTCAAACTAAAACATGAGTGACTAGAGACTTCCCTGGCCGTCCGGTGGTTAAGACTCTGCTCTTCCAATGCAGGGGGCGCAGTTCGATCCCTGGTCGGGGAACTAACATTCCACATGCTGTGCAGCGTGGCCAAAAAATAAAAAAATAAAAAAAATAAGTGACTAGTTCTCAGTTCCTGATCTTGGAGCAAATGTTTGAGTATCACAAATATACATACATATGTATACACCCATCCAAGAAGAAATAATATACAAACATAATGAAATTTAAATTCAAAATAAAATAAGTATTTCTCCTCAAAGAATCCCAAAGTTCTCAGAGAACTCGCCCTTCTAAAGCGTATCACCAATTTTCATTGCTAAACATAAGTATTTTATTCACAGGATAAAATATGTACATTTGGGTGACTTCAAGGGTTTCCCTAAGAGTTATGGGTGAGAATTTGCTTTATATTTGCATAACTCAAACGTCCTAGAGATGGTTTTCCCAGTCTGCCCAAATGTAAATTTCAAGCCTTCACTTCCGGTGTGACTGAAAATTGTTCACAGCTCTTTAAATGGCTATTTTCCTTTCCAGCTTCTTGCTTTTAAGGTTTCAGGAGATCTTGAGGTGTCCAATCTCAACCATGTCACCCTCAGGCAGGTTATATTTTACATGGTTCCGTTTGAACTCCCAAATTACTTCTGTGTGTTTAGGTGCTTTAAGATCTACAGGATTCCCGGCCAGCTGCAAAGAATACTGGGGAACACAGTTTTTATTCAGGGTGGTTTTGTGTCTAGGGAAAAAATTAGGGGCTCCAATACGATGTAAGAAGAGAAGGATGTCGAACTAGCAGTTTCTGCCACGCCCCTCCACAGCGGCCTTCCTGCAACCCCAGACTGAATCTGAAACGCTTAGTCCTAAACAGGAATGTCAGCCCTGCCCAGTAACAAACTCTCTGGGAGGACAAATAGAGTCCCCACTTTTCAGTCAGGGCTCAAGGAGAGGTGGGCGGCGAAAAAGTCTCCCACGCAATTTCTGATATACCTTCACAGGGCACTAGTCCGAGGATCGGTCCTGTAGTCTCAGAACCCCTCCCACCTCAGGTTCTGGTTTGAAACAGGCATTTCCGGAACTGGCGCGCGGAAGCGGGGAATACCCCGGAAGTATTTCCCTGTGGCCCTACGTAGGAAAGATGGCGGCGGCGCAAGTTGTGGGTACCTTGCCGAGCGGGCCGGCGCAAGAGGCGCAGCGGGAGCCACCCCTCGAGCAGGGCCGTGGATTCCGCTGCTTGTCAGCCAGGCTCTGCGCCCTGCGCCCGGATGACAGCAGCTCCAGCCGCACCGAGATACACCTGCTCTTCGACCAGCTCATCTCCGAGAACTACAGCGAGGGCAGCGGCGTGGCCCCGGAGGTAGGCCCGCTGGCCCCGGCCCCACCCTTCAGGGACCTTAGCTGGTGGCTCCTGCCCGCCTCTCTAGCCTTTTCGCACCCCCACTTCGCAGTGCTTAGTTGCAGGCTCGTTTGCTCCCTCCGTCCGTGGCACATTTTCCGCCCTCCCTTTCTGGAAGAACCGTGCCGTGCCTGGCAAACTAGCTTCTTTCAAAACCCAGCTTGATAACTTATGCTCTGATAACATTGCAGGTGTCATCTCTGGTGCCACCTTCCCGTCCCTCCGCTCCGCGCATTCAGAGCACTTTGTGTATAAAATTCCTTACTACCACGTACTGTACTGTACCGTACACGGTTTTAGGGATCTTAGAACGTGGGTATTATTAGGTCTACTTTACTGATAAACATACTGAGGCTCACAAAAAAGGTCCAGTGTCATATTGCTGGCAAAAGGCAGAGCTAGCATGGGAACTAAAGTGTCTCAAAGTCCCAGCCATTTTCTGTTACTCCATGTAGCTCCGCACTCTCTACCGCCTCTTTAGAAGTACTTTGGCTCTGAGCAATAGTATTCACACATATCAGGCCTTGGATGCTACTGAATTCCCTGAACTCTTGACCCAGTCTTACCACCGTTTTCTGGTGCTCACAGGCACCTCAAACTTGACAATTCTTAAAAATTAGTTCATTGTCTCCATACACCCACTACATCCCCAATCCGTCCCATCCCCCAACACACACAAACATGGAGTCTGCCCAGTCGCACAGAGCAAAGGTGCAGACACTGGTTCTTCACCTTTCCTTCCTCCCAGATCCTATCCAATCTGGATTCTTCAGAATCTATGTCAGAAATGTTTCTCAGTCCACACCCCACACCCCAATTCCCATTGCCAAAGCCTTAGGCCCTCAGGCAAGATGACTCTCCTGGATTGTTCCACTGGTCCCCTCTAACTTCTTATCTCCACCCTTCTCCAAACCATTCTTTGCTCTCCTGCCAGAGTGACCTTTTCTTTAGCGGAAAAGAATCTCATTAGAAAAGTAAAACTCTGATTTGGGAGGATCTCCAATACATATTGGTAACTGGGCAAAGCAAGTTACAGTATGAGACCAAAATAGGGTGGGGAAGGCTTGAACATAAATGTACATTTATAGATGCAAAGAGTTCAAAACAATGTATGGAAGAGTTTACAACAAAATAGTAGTTTGCGTCACTAGGGAACAGAGTGGAATTAAGGGAGGAGTCGGGGACTTTTGCTTTATTTATATAATTTGTGACTTTCCAGTCTTATGTCCCATCACTCCCGCTTCTGTGCCCTGTGTGTGGTCATTTTAAAACTTGCTGTTCCTCAAGCACATACTGGTGTTCCACACCTACTCCTGTTCCAAGCCTGCCCACTCCATTCCCTTTGCTTGCTGTGTCTTTCGGTGCCTTGTCTGTCTGGCAGAGTTTTACTCATCCTTCAGATCATTCCAGATTCTGCTTAAAAATCACCTCCACAAGACCTCCCTAATTACTGTATTCCTGCAGAATTTGTACTGAATTCTTTCAGCACCTAATTCACTTTAATTATTTGTGAATAGTATTTCTGTCTCTTTCACTAGATTGTGAGCTCTTTGAGATTCAGGAATATGTCTGTTCATGTTTGGAGCCCAAAGACCTGGCACACTATGTGGCACAGAGAAGGTGCTCAGAGCCTTTTAATTCAATAAACATCAATAGATGAATGAATAGTGTGATTTGCAAATAGGTAAAAAGAATTCCTAATTTTACATTAAATTTGTACAAGTGTCATTTCTGATTTTCCCAGTGACATTGCAAATTTGGTTTGCTTACCCTTTGGTATTTTTAATTTAAGTGTGTGCTTTTATATTCTGGAATCCTTTCTTTGGTTATTTAATTGTACTGTCTCTACATATGTAGAGACTCTGGAGTCTTTAGCCTGAGAAAAATCATATTGATTCTTTTCCTTTTTTAGCACATGCTGTCATCCTACTCTCTGCCTCATATTTCATCTTTCCCTTTTTGAGTGTGAACGTTCACTTTTATTTCCTCATTTGGCTGTGTTGGGGGCGGGTCTTCTCTTGCCTAACAGGTATAACACCTTTTCATTGTCTGTTTTTTTTTTTTTTTTTTTTGGTAGGACGTCAGTACTCTTCTTGTCCAAGCTTGCCAGCTGGTGCCTCTTAATCAGAATCATCTTGTCAGCAAATTGTCTCAGCTTATCCACCATTTACTTAACACACTGCAGGTAATCATATAGGTAATTCAGATCATGAATTTTGAGAATAAGTAAGTACCTTTGAGATACTCCATCTGTGGTAAGTATGATAGGCTGGTCTTTTCAGAAGCTGTGCAAATGTGAGAAGCAAATGCCTTACTAAGAATTATATTAAAACAAATATAACTCTGACCCAAAAAAAAGATTCTACAGATTTGTCCATCAGAGGTATTCCTATCCATTTGGTTCAGGAAACCAATATCATTCAAGCCCCCAGGTCTTAGAATTTTTCAGGAAAGATATATTTGACTAAGACATATCTATGAATAAATGGAAATATTCCCTACCCCTTTCCTACCAGTATTTTTTCCTCTCTCCCAAAGCTACCATTTTTGTCATCTACTTTTGGTCTTCATAGAACATAAGAAGTAGCTTAGGGGCAAGGTGACCTAGATAAAAAGATCCCTGTTATTTATGTCAAGGTCTGTACTGTAGCTCCCCTCTCTTCAGAATCTTCTCCAACTTGCTAAATAAATCTGGTATCTTTTTTTAGGAACAGTTCAAAATTTGAGGCTGTTACTATAAGCTATACCACATGAGTATGTGAATGTAGTTAGCACAAAACTTATCAATTAGCATTATGTAATCTAAGATGCTTCTGGCTGCAAGAAACAGAAGAGCCAAGCCAGAATAGCTAAATAATTTTTTAAAAAGCATCTTACATCACAGGCCCCAAGGGATGCAGCTTTAAGGGCACTTAATAATTAAGAGGCTTTCTGGCATCTTTCTCTTCTGCCATCCTCAGTGGATGGGTTATCCTCAGCTAGCAACTCTCACACTTAAAATCCAGGCATCCCATGGAAAATAAATAACACCCAGCAGAAGCAAAAGAACTATTTATTTTTTGTCTCTTTTATTTAAGAATGAGGAAGCTTGCCTCACTCTCCAACAGTCTCTTCCCTGATATCAGGCTGGAGAGACCTAGGTCATAGGAGAACCCCTCTATAGCAGTTTGATCAGGGGAATGGTATTACCATGAATGGCTTAAACAAGGGATTTCAACCTTGACTGCCCATTAGAATCACGTGGAGGACCTGTGCTCCCTAGATGGTTACAATATGCAGCTCAGCCCTTATGTCAGGGTTTCTTATCCTTGGCACTGTTGATATTTTGGATTGGATAAATCTGTGCTATGAGGGGTTGTCCTGTGCATTGGAAGATGTTTAACAGCATCCTGGCCTCTACCCACTAGATGCCAGTAGCATCTCTCCAATTCGAACAATCAAAAATGTCTACAGACATTGCCAAGTGTTCCCTGGGGGACAAAATTGCCACTGGTGGAAAACCACTGTCTTAGCAGAATTGGGGTTTACCTTCAGGTCTTGTGTGGGGAAGGTAGACACCCAAATAAGATCAGTATTCTGCCAGCAAGAAAAGAGGGGCTGAATATGCTGGAGGTAACCAAGGTAACAGTGGGTAACCAGGCAACAGTGTATACTGCATGTGACTTGCTAAATGAAATAAGGCTCTTTTCAAGTTCAGAATTTTTCAAACTGATGCGGTGGCTTCTGAATGTTTGCTGTTCTCAGCAGTAACATCTTTTTAACACTGGCAGTTGGAAAAGTTCCTAATCACCCATGGCACCCACAGCCCTTAACCAAGTTTCTAACATTTGGTGGCAGTTTATTTCAGTTGTCCATGAATTGGTACTTGGATTAGCCTACTTTATCCCAATAAAATTATAAACTCCTTAAGGACAGGAATATGCCATCTCTTTCTGTTATATTCCCCACATCATGGCAGAGACATAGTAGCTATTCAGCAGACATATTTAGTCACAAAGTATTTGTTGAGCGTTTACTAGGAAACATAGTTGAATTAAAAGTTTTCAGCGGGGCTTCCCTGGTGGTGCAGTGGTTGAGAGTCCGCCTGCCGATGCAGGGGATGCGGGTTCGTGCCCCGGTCCGGGAGGATCCCACATGCCGCGGAGCGGCTGGGCCCGTGAGCCATGGCCGCTGAGCCTGCGCGTCCGGAGCCTGTGCTCTGCAACGGGAGAGGCCACAGCAGTGAGAGGCCCGCGTACCGAAAAAAAAAAAAAAAAAAAGTTTTCAGCGGATTGAGTCTTACGTATCTGAGTATTTACAGCGGCCAGTGTCTGGTTCAAGGAAAAGTTACAAGGACTTTGCCAGGTTCTACTTTGAGTGGAGGGAGTAAAGGGGAAGAAATGAGCAAGGCCCTGGGGCAGGGAGGGGGTCTAAAGACTTTCAAGGTCTTTAAAGCTGATCTTTTTTGACACAAAAAAGATGGATACACGTGCGCTCTCTGTCTCTTACACAGCTTGATTCAGGTGAGCATTCATGTCTGAAAAGGATTGACTATTTTTCTAGAAGTTAGATCATATAATTTTTTCCCCTCTCTTGATAGGTGATTGTTGATGAACAGAACCTGGATTTCCTGTTGGCATATACTATTTCTGCTATTCAGCAGTGCAGTTCCTGGACACACATGCAGATTCTCCAAGCCTTGGCAGCCCTGGTTTACTGCAATGGCTCAAAGTGTCAAAAGGTAGTTTAAACTGCATCTGTCTTTCCTTTGAAAGGTTGGGGGCACAGGCCCTGAACCAGCAATCCTGTGTTCAGGTTTCTGTCCTGCCATTCATTAGATGTGTAACGTCGAGTCACCCTTCCTCAGTCACTCAGAGCCTCGTTTTCTCACGTGTAAAGTAGTTCCTCTGAGGGTGAAGTCCACTTGTAAAGTGCTTGGCACTTGGTAAATATTAATCATTATTATTATTATTATTTTTTTAATTTATTTATTTATTTATTTTTGCTGTGTTGGTTCTTCGTTTCTGCGCGAGGACTTTCTCCAGTTGTGGCAAGTGGGGGCCACTCTTCATCGCGGTGCGCGGGCCTCTCACTATCGCGGCCTCTCCCGTTGCGGAGCACAGGCTCCAGACGCGCAGGCTCAGTAGTTGTGGCTCACGGGCCTAGTTGCTCCGTGGCATGTGGGATCTTCCCAGAACAGGGCTTGAACCCGTGTCCCCTGCATTAGCAGGCAGATTCTCAACCACCGTGCCACCAGGGAAGCCCTATCATTATTATTATTATCATTACCCTTCAGCTATGCAGCCAAGACGAAAGAGCTTCAGCAACAACCTAGGCTGGGAGTGCTGATCCTTACTGATGTTTTTGGGGCATATTTTTGCATGCCTATCTGAAGGATTTACCTAGCAGCTAGTCTTTTGGTACCTAAATTCCCTTTAGTTAAAAAAAAAGAAGTAAGAAATCTATTTAAAAAGTAATGTTTTCCTAGAAGCTTTTCTTCGACCAACATTGGCTGTGATGTTGTTTCAGTACCTCCCAGACTTGCTTGGCAAGAGCGGACTCTTGATGAAGCTGAGTGACTTGGCTCAGTCGGACCCTGAAGTTAGGAGAGCTGCAGTGCATTGTATGGCAAACTTATGTCTCAGGTATGTGGATTCAGTCAGATTTCCCAGGTGTAATGAGATAGGGCCTCTTATGGGTCCTTTGTAGGTGGTTCAATCTGTCTGAAGCCAGAGCCAACTTAGAAAAGTAACCTACTTTGCATTTCCCATGCTTTTTGCTAATGACATCATCTTATGTTGTTTATTTTTAATTTCAATGTTGCTTGTGAAGAAAGCTTATGAAGAAGTCAAGGACTAGGACCTTAGACTAGGACTTTATTTCTAAAATATGGTAAAAGTATATGTGCAGTACGTTGAGGTTTTCTGTTGGTATAAATTCTAACCATATTAAATCTTCTAGAAGGATATATTCATATTAATTTAAGCTTTGGTGAGATACATCTGTCAAGGCCAATTTCTATGAAGAAAACAGAACCAATCCCAACTGCCCAATTCTAAATTCATGCAATAGAAAATGAGTGGCACAAGCTTGAACTGATGTGTAATATCTTGTCTCTACATTGCAGTGTTGTCCAGTGGCTAGGAAGGCAGCTTCAGCTGTGTGATTCTAGCTTGACAACCTGTCTGCATTATTTCCCTCTAAGAACTGAAAAGCGTAATAAAAAAAGATTTCGCTTTCTGTGTACTTGTTTCACTGCAGACTTCTGTAACTTTTCCCTGTGGAAACCATTCTTCCTATTCGTTCCAGCCTCGTGCCTGTCCACATCAGTAGTTAATTAACTGGAGTGCACAATCTTCTATGACACAGTTTCATTCAAGGGTATATTCCAACTCCATTAGTCAGTATTGCTGTTACTTTTAATTCTTATTCTTTTGCAAGCCCCATTTCAAAGGCGACTTGAGTTGAAGCTGCTTTTTCTATGTGTGTTTTAGTGTGCCAGGACAGCCGTACTTGGAGGAGCCCTACCAAAATATCTGCTTCCAAGCTTTTTTGACCACTTTACAGTCTCCAAAATCATCTGATATGGATGATATCACGTTTTGCATGGTAGGTGAGACTACCACTAATCCTCTGACTGTTACAGATGTGTTTAGAAGCAGCAGTAGAACAAAAGCTGCTATTAAAGAGTTTAATTTTGTTGCTGTGTTAGTTTTGTCTAGAGATATAGGCATAAGGGGATGTTTATAACCTAAAAAGGCTGAACCCATATCTTTCAGGTTTAAATTACAAGAAATTATTTTTGTTTGTTTTACAATTCTAGGTTCTTAAACTATTTTTACCCTCCTGACTATAAAAGTGGAAATAAAAAATTTCTGACTAGTGACTGTCTTTTAGTTGGAAGGGAAAGGAGTGGATTTCAACAATATCTGCAATATTTTATTATTTTTTTAAAAAACCTGATGCAAATATGACAGTTTATTAACATGATTTAAATTCAAAGTGACACATTTCAAAAATTACAAATCAAAGATGGCGAAAGTTTCTTATAGTCCCCAGCTTAGATAGAACCACTGGGAACAATTTGTTCTACATGACCCCAGATTTTTTTTGTATATAAATGAGCATATTTATAATTTTTAAATGGGATCATATTTAATATGCTGTTTTGCAGCTCTCGCTCCTTTTTAAACTTAATATATCTTGGACATCTTTTCAATACCTATTGATGTACTTCATGCTTTCTAACTGCTGTAGCTGGGAGACCTTGGCAATTTACTTAACTTCTTGAGCCTACATGTTCCTCATCTCTGAAATGGGAGAAATAACCACCTTGTAGAGGTCTTATAAGGTGTATATGAACTGTTCATAAAAGCACTTAAATATGCTTAGAAAAGTGCTTGCTATTATTGTTAAGTTTCATATGTAGCAGAGGGTTAGCTTCTTAAATAATTATCATAATTGATGGAAAATTAAAGTTTTTTTCAGCGATTCCACTATTTCAAACAAGGCTGCAGTTCACATCCTTTCCATGTAGGGAGTATTTCTTAAGGACGGAACCCTAGAAATGACATTACTGGCCAAAAAATTAATCTTGATCAGAATTGCCCTCTAGAAACCTGTCCCCACATACATTTCTTTGCTTTTAAGAGCTGCTGTGAAAAGAGCTGCTTTGGTTACTGCATGATAGGGATTTCCTGTTTCCAGTCTCTGCTGCCACATTTTTATTTCTATCGTACTCTTCCCACTAAACATCTCTTCTTTTTTTTTTCTTGCTCACGATTAGTATGTGCGGGTTTATAAACATGTATGAAGAGACCACTCCTATTCAATAGAAGCACTCCATTCTTCTAGAAAATAATTAGTAGTAGCTCATCAGCTTTCTTCTCTGGATCCTCATCTCTGCTCTTTTTTTTCCCCTCCCCTGTCTAAAGTTTTTTCATCATCTAAAGACTTTTCTTTCTCCATCCTTTGTGGTGCTAGAAAGTTGGTCCCTGAACAACCAAATTTCATTTACCTTTTAACTTGGTCTCCTTTTTCCCTCTAGTTGTTACAAAATGCATTAAAAGGTATACAGTCTCTTCTAAATGGTGGGAAGATGAAACTGACACAGACTGATGAACTTGGAGCTCTTCTGGCTGTGCTAAAGGTAAGGCATTGCCCGTTTAAACCCCAGGTCCTCATGTGGTTAGTGTCTTTCCTCTTTACACCCCAGACATAAGGACCAGTTTACATCATTACTCCAAGGCTAGCTTTAGGGTATTGTATTTTAAGAGAGAAGAATAAAATGTTCATATTTAAACGTATTTAAAATTAAGAACTGGGACTTCCCTGGTGGCACAGTGGTTAAGAATCCGCCTGCCAACACAGGGGACATGGGTTCAAGCCCTGGTCCAGGAAGATTCCAGATGCCGTGGAGCAGCTAAGCCCGTGCACCACAACTACTGAGCCTGCGCTCTGGAGCCCGCAAGCCACAGCTACTGAAGCCCGCGCGCCTGGAGCCTGTGCTCCGCAACAAGAGAAGCCACCACAGTGAGAAGCCCGTGCACTGCAACAAAGAGTAGCACCCGCTTGCCACAACTAGAGAAAAGCCCATGTGCAGCAACGAAGACCCAATGCAGCCAAAAATAAATTAATTAATTAAAAATAAATAAAATTAAGAACTGAAAAGACTGAATCTTGCTTTAGTAAATTTATGAAAATTCTAAAATTTTATTGGGACTAGGTTATGAGGTATGATCTGTAGATTATTTAATTTTAGATTATCTTGAATCTGTTTGGACTTGAAAGAGGAACCAGTGCGTCTCCTTGGCTTTAGCTCCCATGTAGTAAGCAGGCCAATCAAGATGTGTATCATGAGGCTGCCATTCTTTGGCTTCTGAGCCTGCCAGTCAGTGGGAGAGTCAGATCAACCTCTCTGGGCATCCAGCTGTCTTCAGTTCAGCCAAGAAATAGTAAGAAACTTTGTGGTGGCCTTAGATCAAAGCCATGTGTGATAACTTCGCACGATGAAAACTTTAATCCTTTTCCTGTACCATCTCCCCTACTCTCTGATAGATAACAGAAAGCTAGATTTGGACATGGATGTGCAAAATAAAATGATAGATTGGTTAAAAAAATTATAGATAAAATATTGGACAAAACTGATTGGATACATTTTTTAAATGAGTAAGTAAAAGTAGTAAGTAAATAAACTAGAATCTAAAGTTTAACCTGATCTGGCCAAGCCAGATCCCTCTGGTCTAGATGAAATTAAACTCTCCTTTAAGCTCTAAACCTTCAGGGTATCTATTTTCTGTCTCATCTCAGTTTCCTTAATAAAGCTTTTAAACGTTAATCTGTTCATCTGTGTGATTCAGAACACGGTGAATAATTCTGTTTTACGATGTGTTGTATGTGTGTTTGTTCCTTAATCATCATTATTAGAAAACCATGTTCCATGGACTCCCTGGACTAAACATAGAGATGCCCACGGTGTTGTACCCCACTCCACTTCCTCAGTATGATGGACGACCACCCATCAAACCGCAGCAGACAGAATCCAGCACTTCTCGACCAGCTGTGGTACATTTACGTATATTTAGATTTAAGTTGTGGATTGTTTTTAATTGCTTGCTATGTGTGTTTTCTATATGATTTGCATCACTGCTGTGCCAAAGGCTCACCTTGAATTTTATTTCAACTTAGGGTTTTTAGCACAGTAAATTTAAATTCATCAGACTGCTAAAACTACCAGTTAGAACATCTTACACTTCTAAGCGGTCTAGGCAATGTAACAGCTATAAAAATGGGCATTCGCTTTATACCCATAGCCAAGCATCCGCATCCCTCAAATGCTCAACACCACAGGTCAACAGACTTTTTCTCCAAAAGGCTAGCTGGTAAATATTATAGGTCTCTGTTGCCCCTGCCAAATTTCCCAGTCTTTCCAGATAGCTGTCATCTCCCTCCTGTTTCTGTTGGAGAACCTAAAGCATACAGATATACGGCTGAGGTATTACACCTAGAAATGTAATACCTGATTAAAATGCTTATAATTAGAAATTCTTTCACTCATTCACTTACTCAACATTTACTGAGCATCTGTTATATCCCAGACATTGTGCTAAGCATTAGGAACATAGGTTGTGGTTTTAGGAATTTGGGGGAGAAAGTGAAGGTGGATAAATAAACAACTACAGTGCAGTATTATGATTTCTTTCAACAGAATATTCACGGGGTATTCTAGGAGCACATTCAGGGCAACCAATAGAGGAGTAAGGGGGTGCTTTTTAAAAGATATAGTGGCTAACCTGAGCCTCAAGAATGAGTAATAGTATAGAGAAGGAAGGAGAATGTTTTATTCAAAGGGAACAACAGGTACACAGACTTAGGGAATACGAGTTGAACAATGGGCTAGAGTGTCAGGTGTGTGGACGGGAAGGTGGGACAAGTGTGTAGCAGAGGCCAAATCATAAGGGTCATATACAGTGTGCTAAGGAGTTTGGGTTTTTATCTTATAGGTGGTGGAAATGAAGCATCTGATAGAGGGGAGTGATATGATCAGATTGGCATTTCAGAGAAATCACTGTGATAGCAAGTAAAAGGGTGTGAGTCTGGAGCCACATTAATAACTCAAGGTGGAAGTCATGAGGACCTTCTCTCCTAAAGGTTAGGGACCTTGAGAATGCAGAGGAGAGCACAGATTCCAAAGATCTTTGGATGTCCGAAAGAAGGAAGTAGCAGAAGAGAAAGAAACTGGCTTTTACTTTAAGTCTTTTGTTTTTTGTTTCTTTGGCTGCGCCGCACGGCATGCAGGATCTTAGTTCCCCGATCAGGGATCGAACCCGTGCCCCCTGTAGTGGAAGTGTGGAGTCTTAACCACTGGACCACCAGGGAAGTCCCAGGCTTTTACTTTATATCTACAAAGCCCCAGTGCTCTAAAACCTGGATAGTATGTAAAGGAGTAACATCCCTCCTATGCATCTAGAGTGGTGCTAGCTGCGTATCCTGTTTGGGAGACCTGAGAAAATAGTCACTCAAGTCATTTTCTGTAGACCTTGATCTCTTGCAGAACCTTTGTTGAGAAGGCTGAATGCTTTCACAGCCGTGCAAGGAAGGTGGCATTAGTCCGTACTTAAACAGATGAGGCAAGCTCAGCCAGGCTGAATGATTTGCCCAGGATCACAGATGTAGAATTTAAACCCAGGTCACAAGTTTTGCTCTGACCCATGTATTTCCTACCTTGTTTCTTATGGTCCAGTAAGGTGTACAGAAACACTTAGCATAGTGCCTGACGCATGGAGTAGTAAGTGCCGCTTTTTTCTCTTCTCCTCTTCTTTATCCATACTACGTGTTGGGGACATATTTAGTAATTATCAAATGAGAAGTTACCAATAGCTATCATATATATGTTTTCATTTGCTCCTAAAATCAGAATAAAAGGAAAAAATCAAAAGTAAAAGCGAAGAAAATCCAGCAAGGAGAGGAGGAGGAGGAAGAATCCGGTGGTGAAAGAGAAGTAGCCCCAGTCACTGGCTCAGGCAGACTGAACCCGCATAAAGGGGTCACTCAGTGCCCCTCCTCCCTGGGTGTTCCGAGTTTGCCATTAGCTGCAAGTGGAGCTGCAGGAAAAGACCAAGTCTCCTCATCCTTCAGTTCTTCCAGTTGGAAGAGAGTCAGCAGTAGTGAGTCAGACTATTCTGATGCTGAAGGAGGCATGCAGAGTAAAGTGAGGTAGTAGTATTTTGTTATATTTTTATGCCTTATATTCTAAGTTATGTGTATAAGTTTCTGACCTTGCTTAAAAGTCTGACTGCCGCGTGTGATTTAACTTGGAAGAGTCTCATTCATTTGGGACTTTGTATTACTATGCATTTTGCATTGTTCTCTTATCTGCCTTTGTACATGTGGTTCCTCTGCCTGAGTTATTCTTTCTTTCACTTTTTTTGCCTTTTGCCTTGTTAACCACTACCCATCTTCAGTATGAGCTCAGCGATCATATACTCTGAGAAGCCTTTTCTGACCCCCATTCCGGCTTAGGTACCCCTCCTATGTGACTGTTTGACTTATCTCTGATTACTGTGTTGTAATCTCTTTAACTCTGTGTCTCTGCCATTAATAAGCTTGTCGAGGGCAGGGGCTTAGTTTATGTCTGCCAGCCTCAGCACAGTGCCTGGCACATACGTAAGGATTCTCAATACGTATCTGTTGGATGAATGGATACTCTGCAGTACCTCATATTTAATACTGATTTCCTAATATCAAAATGTTGCCCTCTTATTCTCTATCTAGTTGTGTGTTTTTAATTGTTGACTTTATTAACTTGTTAGATAAACAAATTGCTTTAACATGTTTTGATCACATTTTGAAATAATTTTTAAAATGTTGGCATCTTTCAGATTCATTTAGAATGTTGAATTTCCCACTGTATCATTTGAGCTGGCTGGAATAAATAGCATTTCGTGCTTATGTTTTTCAAAACAATTAAAAGGCTTTTTTCTTCCTTCTTTTGGTTATTAAAGGTCTTACCAAGCCAAAGTTCGCCAAGGAGCGTTAGCCTGTTTTCTTTCTACTATAAAATCAATAGAAAAAAAAGTTCTTTATGGCTACTGGTCAGCCTTTGTTCCTGATACACCTGAGCTTGGAAGCCCACAGTCTGTGTCCTTGATGACTCTTACGTTAAAAGATCCTTCTCCAAAGGTAAGAGCATTTAAATTCTAAGTGTTATAACAAGGAAGAAAATCTTTACAAGTCTTTGTTGTTTTCTCTGCTGCCCCATCTGATCTTATCTGAACAAGGCTCTTATTAATACTGACCCAAGTCCTGACTTGAGAACCACTAAATGGGCAGGAGGATAGGAAATGGGCTTATGTGAATATCAGGTAGAGGGAGATCACACTGAGCTCACCTCCTGCCCCAAGGCTTGCTTGAAGCATGACCACACTGAGTTATTGCTTCAATGTCCTCTTTGAGCTGCGCCGAAGCAGCTGTGCTTCTCTCTCTTTTATAAAAATGTCGATTGCCATGGTGTTTATAATAGAAAGAAATTAAAAATGGCTTTAATACTCACTGGAATATCATGGTATATAATGGTTATGAAAGATGTATAAGGCTTAGGGAAATGCTGATGATGCTTTATGAAAGTATAGGATATAGAATTATATGATCCCAACAGTGGGTTTTTTTCTTCAACTTTTCCATATTTTTCAAGTCACATGTAATAAATAGTAATACATATTTTAATGAGAAAAACTTATTTTTAGAAAAGAAGGAAAAGTAACTTGGCAGTCATGGATAGCTACAGCAAGGTAACTATGGCTGATCAAATATTTACCTCTTCTTGGATATGTTAGCTCTTTTCCAGAAGTTAGCTTTTTACCCAAATAAGGAAAACAGTCTGCTGTTTAGATTCCTCTTACAATAATGAACATTAAAAAGTCATGCTACATGGCATCTGGTATCCTCACGTAATTAACCTACCCTCTCAAAATGAATAGTTTTAGTTAGGCCAATAGTATTATTTTCTGGTTTTAAGATGTTTCCCTTAAAAGTAAGGAGGACTAGCAATCCATCATACATTGAAACTCCCTTTGATCATCTCCTTGACTAGCTAATTACTATATAAGAAAACTTCTAAATGACCCTTCAACACTTTTACAGGGTGAAGAAAAATAAACTAGCCTCAATTATGCACACAAAAAAATGCCTTGTACGGTATTTCAAATACCCAATATACTAAATAGTTAAACCAGTAGAAATTTTTCAGATTGACTGAATCATCAGCAAATGAGAACCTGAAAAATGGTGGTGGCGAATAAATAAATAATGAGGCCATTCTAGTAATTGGAAGGAAAACTGCTATGAAGGTTGAAAAAAAATATATATATATATATGTATTTATGTTTTTGAAGACCCTCCAGCTGAGGGGAGCTGCCGTAAGTAGCCAAGGAGATGGAGATGAAAAGAGATTGAAATAATTTTCATGATGTTTATATCTTTGTATTTTTCAAACATTTACATTTGAATTGCCATGAGAAATTTTACTTACTGCAAAGTGGTCCTCCTTGATTTGGGTACTTCTTACATATGTTCTTGCTGTTTAATTTCAGTAATGCAAGAGACATGATGAGTGAAAAAAAATATAGAACTCCCTTCTGGAGAAGTCCTAGGTCTAGCACGAAAGCCACACAAAGGTCCTGGAGAAAGGGAAGACCAGTCATCATTCTTATACAGGTTTTTTAAAAGATCAAAGTAATAATTAAAATTCATGAGTTCAGTGTAATGGCAAGCGAAATGAATATCCTCAGATTTTTTAGCAGATACTAGGTTTAGAAGGGTGTAAATAAGGGTCATGATAATTGTCCACAACAGGTCTTGGAGCGCACCACTGCAAACCGTGCATAGTGTAATTAATTGTGAACCAAGACCCATGTTAGAAAAAAGTGTTTGGGTAGATGATGTCAGTGAGAGAGGCTTTTTAGAAAGACTTCTAGAAAGTTAACGTGCAAAAATTAAAAGTACTAGTTCATGACTCCCCTGGCAGTCCAGTGGTTAAGACCCTGTGCTTCAACTGCGGGGGGCGCGGGTTCAATCCCTGGTTGGGGAACTAAGATCCCACATGCCACAAGAAATGGCCAAAAAAAAAGTACTAGTGCATGTCATTGGAATAGAACAGCATTCTGGATTAATCAGAGCTAGGTTAAAAGGCGCAGCCATGTGTAAAAGCTGAGTGGTCATCTCAGGTGCTTATTGAGTGTAGAGTTGGATAGTATAGACCGAAGTTTGTCTTAGCCAGGATGAAACATGACAAGACAAAAATAGTGTCTCTTCTCCTTGAAGTACACAGTGATGATGGTTTTGAGTTCATGGCAGCTCTGATATGACCTATGGTAGATTCAATTGGAAGCACAATTGTCACTGATATACTGAGAAATTTTCCAGAGAGAAATGGACAGAAGGAAACATGATTGGATTACTCCATTCAGAACACCAACAATGACAGGGATTACTTTCAGGAAACTGGAATGTAAGATGCTAGAATGGTTCATTGAGAAGGAGAAAACTTAGAAATTTCCTCTAGGATTTGGCAGTGTGATGGTACTTGGGAAATTGTCACGTGTTTACATGCTGGAAATGTGCTTCAGAAATGCTACTAGTAACTATGACTAATTTAAGAATTTCTTCTATGTGATTTCCTCAGGTGTTACAAAAGTAGATTATGTATATATATCAACAAGACGTGACCTAAGGGACAAACTGTAGGGCATACCTTCCTCTTGGTACCTTTAGAATTATCCTGATTTTCAAATTCCATGATGATTATTTGTTTCTCTTTTAGAGAGCTATGAAATGTGGAAACAAATCAAAATCTAGATAATAGATAGCATAACTAGGAAAGAGAATAAAGAGTTGAAACTTTTAACTGTCACGGAATGGTAGGTAATCAGGTTTCCTCTTTTATGGTCAGTTAAGAACAGGTGACCTTTGCTTGGAGGTCTCTAAATCTAGAGACCTTGACACAGTATGCACATGCCTCCACCTAAAAGGCACCCAACTTTGGGGGTGTGCTCAAATGAAATTAACCCTGAACATATGTGAAGAATAATCAGGACTTGGACAAAGACAAGCACAGCCAGGTGCCCTGCATTGAAACCTCAGTGGTAGCCATTCCCAGCAGTGACGACTTCATCACTCTCCCAGAAATATGCTGAGACTGAACATACATAAAAAAAGAAAAAATAAGGATTGACTGAGCTACCTCAGCAAAAATTTCTACTATATCCTTAAATAGCAAAAAAAGGAAAAGTGCTTTCTTGTTTCATTACCTTTGAACAAGGCTTCGTGCCCAAGGAGGTAAAACTACCCTCTAGTGAAACTGAGTGCACTGATGTTTATAAGATTAAAAAGGCTTTCATCTACCAATGTAAATATTCAGACAATAAAAACTTAACAAAATGAGCTCTCTGGAGAGAGAGCTGCACCTCTTATGGTTTGCTTGTACATCAGTACTTTCTGCTGGAAGTGCTGATTAGAATGGTAAACAGTATTAAATATTGATATAAAAATAAATGAAGCAGAACTTGAACCTGATTCAGGGTCATGAATAGCATTTTTATAACAACAAAGGTAACAAAGGTATATTAAACTGTGTTTAAAGGAAATAAATCAGCACTATGAGAAGTAAAATTCGATATAGTATCGTATTTCCATATAGATTTTATACCTCGATGGTAAAAAATGACTAATTTCAGTGACATTCTTTTGTTTTCATCTGTGATAGTTATGAATGCTTTTTCCCACTTTGGGTACCAAAGTTAATTGAGCTGAAAAATTTTTACTTTTGAGTATTAGTTTATTTCTTTCTACAACTTGGCTTTTAATTTTATTTGGTTTGTGAGCTGTTGAAATTGTAATTTTTAATTATGTTCTAAAGAAATGGAGGTTTAGCATAACATCCGCCTTTTTCGGTTAAGACCAGCCAGCGATCTAATCAGAGGTTGGCAGTCTATGGCCTGTGGGCCCAGTCTGTCCAACTACCAGTTTTTGTATGACCTATGATCTAAGAATGGTTTTTACGCTTTCAAAAACATTTTTTTAATCAAAAGAATAATTTTTTTGACATGTAAAATTTATATGAAATTCAGATGTCACTGTCCATAAGTAAAATTTTATTTGAACACAGTCACATTTATTTCTTTGTACAGTGTCTGTGCTCCCATAGCAGAGTTGAGTGGTCGCAACAAAGACTCTGTGGCTTGCGAAGTCTAGACTGTAAAATTTGTGCTACTGGCGCTTTATGGAAAAGGGTTGCTAGCACCTCATCTGAGTTCTTGGACCAGCTGACTTGTGCACGAGCTCTCTCTCTCTCTCTCTCACACACACTTTCCTAATACATTGTCAACTTCCTGCCTTCCTTAAGTGATTATGCTTAATTCCAAAGACTCATACTACTATACTACAAATTTGTTCTCAAAGCAATAAATCTTTAGTTTTTTGTTTATGATTCCATTCTACAAAAAGCATGCAGAAATGATTTATTTCTTGGTAATTTGGAGATAACAGTTGAAGATTTTCTGGAAAACCTTTTTCACACCAAACTCAGATATGCTTCATATTGAGTAGATACTTAGATTAGATCCTAGAATTATAATGTTGATTCCTTGCTTTTTAAATATCTGACTGAAAGGTTTAATTGACATTTTGGGGTGAGCTGACCAAAGAGGGTACAGTATTATTTCATATTAGTAGTCCTGCATTTATCACCTACATTCCATTTTGGTTAAGTTGGCTTTCTTTTCCTTTCTTTTTTTCTTTTCTGAGTTTTAATACTGCAGAATCATCAGAATACCAATTACAAGTAATCTTTTAACCATATAAAGAAAATCTTAATGCAATGGCACTATTCCTGATAGATACAGCCGTCCATTGATAAAGGTGCACATTTTCCTTTCCATCCATAAAGTTATATTTAATAGTATTCCCTTGAGTATCAAAGATTTTATTGCAGATTTTATTTTCTGTACCTAAGAATATTTCTGAAAGCTGGGTCACTAATGGTGCCTGCCAAGCTGAGTATGCACAAAGTTTCTAGTATCCTATGTAATTAATATTGAGCACTCATGGATGCTTTAGGTTGGAACGTAAAGCAGAAGGTCCTCAGGAACTTTGATATGAAACAAACCCTAGATGCATGTAGTTTTTCCTGCCCACAGGCAGTTTGCTTTTCTCTTTTCATTTGGCTTTATGCTTTAATAAACTAGGCTTCTTATCTTTAAGTTATTTTCATGCTTGTGACATCAGGTTTTTATACTGTGGTGCAGCTTAGGCTTATTCCTTACAGTAGGAAACCCTAACAGCCATGTGATTTGAGGCTCTGTTGGTTTTTTGAAGTGTGGGGGTGGGGCGGCGCTCAGGTGGCTTAGTTCACGGCTGCTCTTAGGGCCTGATGGATAATCACATTGCCTTTATTCCTCTAATTAAAGGGATCCTAAATACTTTGAAAATGAAAAACATATATATAGGAAGAAGGGGATTCGACTCTTGATTTCTAACTGATGTGCATCATCCTGAAATTTCAGACACGTGCCTGTGCTCTGCAAGTTCTATCTGCCATCTTGGAAGGCTCAAAGCAGTTTCTTTCTGTTGCTGAAGATACCAGTGACCACAGAAGGGCTTTCACTCCCTTTTCTGTAATGATCGCTTCTAGCATTAAAGAGTTGCACAGATGTCTTTTGTTAGCTTTGGTGGCTGAATCATCCTCACAGACCCTTACTCAGATAATTAAGGTAAATGTGCCAAGTTATTGGTGAGTTAACAGAGGCAGTTTCTCTCTTTTTGCATGTTTATATTGCCCAAAAGTGAATTGACTTAAGAATATAACTAAGTAGTAATTTTATTAAAGATATCCTGTTTGAAAGTCTGTTCCTACTTGTCTGATCATACCTACAATCTCTGTATGTCCGCATAAATGTTTTACTAAAAATACTGCTTTATCTTTAGTATTAAGTTGGACCAATGAGAATACAAGTGCTATTCCCCCTGAAAAAAAAAAAAAAAAAAAGAAATGGACTGATTTTTAAATAAGTATAAAGACTTTTTAAATTAAAGGCTCTAAAATTTTGTCTCTATGCTGTGACTATATCGGGCCCACTGATGAGCTCTTCTTTGTGTTTTGCAGTGCCTTGCAAACTTAGTATCAAATTCACCTTATAACCGTCTGAAACTCAGCCTGCTGACCAAAGTCTGGAACCAGATAAAGCCTTATATCTGCCACAAAGGTTGGTGGTAGTTTGAAACTGATTGCTTCTTTATATCAATCAGATCTAGATCATTAGTTTAAAAAAATAGAGCATTTTTATAGCTCTAAGATATCTCTGCTTATTCTCCTCAAATTTTGGGAGGAATCAACTATTGCTAGAACCCCACTTTTGACCCCTAAAGCCCCAGTGGACACCACTGGAAAGAAGTGACCTGGAGAATTAACTGTAAAGTTTAATGCCTCTTCAATGCATCAGTGCAGTGACCAGAGTATCCCTTTAGAATTGAGACTGAGCAAAATCCCAGGGGGTCCCATCCTAGTATGTAATAGTTCATATCCTTTAGATATAAGTAGAGGACGGATGGACAGTCAGATAGACAATATCCTCATTTTGGAAGGAAGAAGTGGAATATAAAACCTAACTTCTTTAACATTATCTCCTCTGGAGTTCAGATAAAATTTCAGAACCTCAAATCTTCACTAACTACAGTCTTATTTCTTATTTCCTGACTTACTTCCACATATAATATATATGTGTTGCCTTTAGAAGATTTGTTTTTCTTTTGTTTGCAAGCTTCAGGATCAGACCACATTCTGTTGAGTTCTTAGTCAGAATTGTAGAACTTGAAGGAGGCACGGATGTTTTTGTGCCATCGTGGGAGAGGTTCTGGACCCAGTGTCAGCCTGCAGCTCGCACCCATTTTTGCCATCGCATAGCCATGACCTTCTCGGAACCCTAATTTCCTCCCAACAGGAAGATCTATGCCTACCTCATAAGATTTTTATGAGGCTTAAATGAGATAATGATATGTAAACAAAGTCCAATTCATCCCTTTCACCAGTGTGTAAAAGGGGACCCAGGAAGGTAAATCTTGCCTTAAGATTGCTTATCACTTTAGTTGCAGAAGTTAAGATTAAGACAGCCCAAGTCTTCCGGCTCAGTCCCCTGTGCATTCCACTGCACTAGCTTTTCTTCATCTGCAAACTGAGGGGAGTGGACCATGTCTCAAAGGCCCCTTTCGAGTATCTGACTTTGTCCTCCAGCAACCTTTTATTATTAAAATGTTCAAACCCACAGAAAATCTGTACTGTTGTACAGTGAGCACCTGTTACCTCTGCCTAGACTTAACAGTTGTTAACACTGTCATATTTGTTTTCTCTCTTTCTCTACATATATGTATCAGTGTGTATATGTGTACGTGTGTGTGTTTATATGCATATTTTGGTCTATGTGTACATATTTATATAGACTTTTTTCCCTCGAATCATTTGAAGGTAAATTATAGACATATTTCACCCTAAATACCACAGTATGTATGTCCCCAAAATAAAGACAATCTCCTAAAAAGCACAATACCATTCTCACACCTAAGAAAATTACATTGATTCCATAGTATTATCTAATGTCTAGTCCACATTCAGATTATGTGTCCCCAAAAGTCTTTTATAGCTTTTTTTTAAAAAACCTGGGTTCATTCAAGGTTCATGCATGATATTTAGTTTTTATGTCACTTTAGCCTTTTTAACTTTTTTGTTTTGTTTTGTTTTGTTTGTTTTTTTTGTGGTACACGGGCCTCTCACTGTTGTGACCTCTCCTGTTGCGGAGCACAGGCTCCGGACGCGCAGGCTCAGCGGCCATGGCTCACGGGCCCAGCCGCTCCGTGGCATGTGGGATCTTCCCGGACCAGGGCACGAAGCCATGTCCCCTGCATCGGCAGGTGGACTCTCAACCACTGCGCCACCAGGGAAGCCCTTAACTTTTTTTTTTAGTTGAAGTATAGTTGGCATTATGTTCAGGTGAACATAATGATTCAACATTTAAATACATCACAAGTGATCACCACGATAAGTCTAGTAGCTAGCCATCTCTCACAATACAAAATTATTACAGTATTATTGACTATATTCCTTATGTTGTATATTATATCCCTGTGACTTAATTATTTTATAACTGGAAGTTTGTAACCTCTTAATCCCTTTCACCTATTTCATACATCCCCTAACCTCCTCTGGCAACCATCAATTTGCTCTCTGTATCTGTAAGTCTGTTTCTGTTTTGTTTGTTCATTTGTTTTGTTTTTTTAGATTCCGCATATAAGTGAGATTATGCAGTATTTGTCTCTGTCTGACTTATTTAACTTAGCATAATACCCTCGAGTTCCATCCATGTTGTTGCAAATGGCAAGATTTCGGTTTTTTTTTGTTTTTTTTTTTAAATAAATTTATTTATTTATTTATTTTTGGCTGCATTGGGTCTTCATTGCTGCATGCGGGCTTTCTCTAGTTGCGGTGCCCTGGCTTCTCATTGCAGTGGCTTCTCTTGTTGTGGAGCACAGGCTCTAGGCCCATGGCTTCAGGAATGGTGGCACACAGGCTCAGTAGTTGTGGCTCATGGGCCCTAGAGCACAGGTTCAGTAGTTGTGGTGCACAGGCTTAGTTGCTCTGAAACATGTGGGATCTTCCCGGATCAGGGCTTGAACCCGTGACCCGTGCATTGACAGGCAGATTCTTAACCACTGCGCCACCAGGGAAGTCCTTTTTTTTTATGGCTGGGTAGTATTCCATTATATACATATGCCACATCTTTTTTATCCACTTAGGTTGGGCATTTAGGTTGTTTCCATATCTTGGCTATTGTAAATAATGCTGCAGTGAACATTGGGGTGCATATATCAAATCAGTGTTTTTGTTTCCTTAGAGTGAATACCCAGAAGTGGAATTGCTAGATCGTATGGTAGTTCTGTTTTTAATTTTTGAGGCACCTCCTTACTGTTTTCCATGGTGGCTGCACCAAATTACATTCCTGCCAACAGTACACGAGGGTTCCCTTTTCTTCACATCCTTGCCAACACTTGTTTCTTGTCTTTTTGATGACAGCCATTATGACAGATGTGAGGTGATATCTCATTGTGCTTTTGATTTCCCTGATGATTATTGGTGATTAGTAATGTTGAGTATCTTCTCGTGTTTTTCTTGGCCATTTGTATGTCTTCTTTGGAGAAAGGGCTGTTCAGGCTCTCTGACCATTTTTTAATGGGATTGGTTTTTTTTTGTTACAGAGTTGTATGGTTTCCTTTTTAAGAAATATATATATATATATACACGTGGATATATCATTGGCAAATATCTTCTCCCATTAAGTAGGTTGCCTTTTCATTTTATTAAAGATTTCTTCCACTGCATAAAAGCTTATTAGTTTGATGTAATCCCACTTACTTATTTTTGCTTTTGTTTCCCTTGCCTGAGGAGACAAATCCAAAAAAATACTTCTAAGACTGTCATCAAAGAGTGTACTACCTATGTTTTCTTCTAGGTGTTTTATGGTTTCAGGTCTTACGTTTAAGTCTTAAACCCATTTTTAATTTGTTTTTGTATATGATACAAGAAAATGGTCCAGTTTCACTCCTTTGCATGTAGCTCTCCAGGTTTCCCAACACCATTTATTGAAGATGCTGTCTTTTCTCCATTGCATATTTTTGCTGCCATTGTCATAGATAAATTGACCATATAAGTGTGGGTTTACTTCTGAGCTCTCTATTCTGTTTTGATTACTGCAGTGTTGTAGTATAGTTTGAAATCAGGGCATGTGATATCTCCAGCTTTATTCTTTTTTTCTCAAGATTGCTTTGGCTATTTAGGGTCTTTGGTGGTTCCCTACAAGTTTTAGGATTATTGGTTCTAGTTCTGTGAAAAATGCCATGGGTATTTTGATGGTGAGTGCATTGAACCTGTAGATTGCTTTGGGTAGTAAGGGCATTTTAACAATATTGATTCTTCCAGTCCGTAAGCATGGTATATGTATCTTTCCATTTATTTGTGTTGTCTTCAATTTCTTTCATCAATGTCTTATAGTTTTCAGAATACAGGTCTTTCACCTTCTTGGCTAAATTTATTAGGTATTTTTTTTATGCAATTGTAAATGGCATTGTTTTCTTAATTTCTTTCTCTGATGGATTGTTATTAGTGAATAGAAATGCAACAGATTTCTGTATATTAATTTTATGCAACTTTACTGAATTCATTTTATTAGTTCTAATAGTTTTTTGGTGGAGTCTTTAGGGTTTTCTATATATAGTATCATGTCATCAGTGACAGTTTTGCTTCTTCCTTTCCAATTTGGATGCCTTTTATTTCTTTTTCTAGTCTGATTGCTGTGTCTAGGACTTCCAATACTACATTGAATAGAAGTGGCAAGAGTGGGCATCCTTGTCTTGTTCCTGACCTTAGAGGAAATGCTTTCAGCTTTTCACTGTTGAGTATGTTAGCTGTGGGTTTGTCATATATGGCCTTTATTATGTTGAGGTATGTTCCCTCTATATCCACTTTGTTGAGAGGTTTTAGCATAAAGGGATGTTGAATTTTGTCAGAAGCTTTTTCTGCATCTATTGAGATGATATATAATTTTCACTGTTCATATTGTTAATGTAGTGTATCAGGTTGATTGATCTGCAGATATTGAATCATCCCTGAGGTAAATCCCATTTGATCATGATGTATGATCCTTTTAATGTATTGCTGACTTTGGTTTGCTAATATTTTGTTGAGGATTTTTGCATCTGTGTTCATCAGGGATATTGGCCTGTAATTTTCTTTCTTTGTAGTATCTTTGTCTGGTTTTGCTGTCAGGGTAATGCTGGCCTGGTAGAATGAATTTGGAAATTGAATTCTCTTCAGTTTTTTTGAATAGTGTGAGAACAGTTGATATTAAGTCTTCTCTAAATGTTTGGTAGAATTCATCTGTGAAGCCATCTGGTCCTGGACTTTTGTTTTGGGGGAGTTTTTTTGATAACTGATTTAATTTCATTAACTGGTCTGTTTCAGTAATTGGTCTGTTCAGATTTTCTATTTCTTTCTGATTCAGTCTTGGAAAGATGGTATGTTTTTAGAAATTTATCCATTTCTTCTAGGTTGTCCAATTTGTTCTTATATAACTGTTTATAGTAATCTCTTATGATCTTTTTATACTTCTGTGGTGTTGGTTGTATCTCCTCTTTCATTTCTGATTTTATTGATATGGGCCCTCTATTTTTCTTGATGAGTCTGGCTGAAGATTTATCAATTCTGTTTATCTTTTCAGAGAACCAACTTTAGTTTCATTGATTTTTTTTTTTTTTTTTTTTTTTTTTTTAGTATCTATTTCATCTATTTCCACTCTGATCCTTATTTTCCCCTTTGAGTTTTGTTTTTCTTTTCTTAGGTTCCTTTAGGTATGAGGTTAGATTGTTTATTTGAGGTTTTTCTTGTTTCCTGCAGTAGGCCCTGTTGCTACAAACTTCCCTCTAAGAACTGCCTTTGTTGTGCCCTACAGATTCTGAAACACTGTGTTTCCATTTTCATTTGTCTCGATGTATTTTTTTATTTCCTCTTTGATTTTTTTTCAGTGACCTATTGGTTGTTTAGTAGCATGTTGTTTAGACTCACTTGTTTGTGTTTTTTCCAGTTTTTTATCTTATAGTTGATTTCTAGTCTCATAGGATTTTGGTCCGAAAAGATGCTTGATATGATTTTAGTCTTCTTAAATTTATCGAGACTTGTTTTGTTGCCTAACGTGATCTATCCTGGAGAATGTTCCACATGCACTTGAAAAGAATGTGTATCCTGCTGGTTTTGGGTGGAATGTTCTCTCTATATATATCTATTAAGTCAGGGTAGTATAATGTGTCCTTTAAGGCCAATGTTTCCTTAAACACATTGTTTCCTTCTGTATGGCTGATCTATCCATTGATATAAGTGGGGTGTTAAAGTCCTTACTATTATTATATTACTGTCAGTATCTCCTCATGTCTGTTAATATTTACTTTATGTATTTACCTGTTCCTATGTGGGGTGCACATACATTTACAAGTGTTTAATCTTCT
Organism: Hyperoodon ampullatus; assembly: GCF_949752795.1. Lineage (NCBI taxonomy): Eukaryota > Metazoa > Chordata > Mammalia > Artiodactyla > Ziphiidae > Hyperoodon > Hyperoodon ampullatus. Next base: position 51,220,717 of record NC_136932.1, read on the forward strand.
TGTTGGATTGATCTCTTTATCATTATGTGATGTACTTTTTTGTCTTTTGTTACAGTCTTCGATTTAAAGTCTATTTTTTTTAACATCTTTATTGGAGTATAATTGCTTTACAGTGGTGTGTTAGTTTCTGCTGTATAACAAAGTGAATCAGCTATATGTATACATATATCCCCATATCCCCTCCCTCTTGTGTCTCTCTCCTACACTCCCTATCCCACTCCTCTAGGTGGTCACAAAGCACCGAGCTGATCTCCCTGTGCTATGCAGCTGCTTCCCCCTAGCTATCTACTTTACATTTGGTAGTGTTTATATGTCAGTGCTCCTCTCTCACTTCGTCCCAGCTTACCCTTCCCCCTCCCCGTGTCCTCTCTACGTCTGCGTCTTTATTTCTGTCCTGCCCCTAGGTTCATTAGAACCTTTTTTTTTTTTTAGATTCCATATATATGCGTTAGCATACGGTATTTGTTCTTATCTTTCTGACTTAACTTCACTCTGTATGACAGACTCTAGGTCCATCCACCTCACTACAGATAACTCAATTTCATTTCTTTTTATGGCTGAGTAATATTCCATTGTATATATGTGCCACATCTTCTTTATCCATTCATCTGTCGACGGACACTTAGGTTGCTTCCATGTCCTGGCTATTGTAAATAGTGCCGCAGTGAACATTGTGGTCCATGTAAAGTCTATTTTGTCTCATATAAATATTACTACCTCAGCTTTCTTTTCATTTTCATTTGCATGGAATATCTTTTTCCATCCTCTCACTTTCAATTTCTGTGTGTCTTTAAATCTGAAGTGAGTCACTTGTAGGTAGCATATATATGGGTCTTGCTTTTTTATCCATTCAGCCACCTTATGTCTTTTGATTGGAGCATTTAGTCCATTTTCATTTAAAGTAACTTTTGATGGTTATGTACTTACTGCCTTTTTGTTAATTGTTTTCTGGTTATTTTTGTTGTTTTTCTCTGTTCCTTTCCTCTTCTCTTGCTCTCTTGTGATTTAACGACTTTCTTGAGTGTTATGTTTGTACAGTAAGTCCCCTACATATGAACGAGTTCCGTTCTGAGAACACGTTCGTAAGTCCAATTTGATAAGTCAAACAGTTAGCCTAGGTACACAACTAACACAATTGGCTATATTAGTACTGTACTGTAATAGGTTTATAATATTAATACATAAAAAACAAACACAAAATGAAACATTTTTAATCTTACAGTACTTTGAAAAGTACAGTAGTACAGTATAATGGCTGGCCTGCAGGGGCTGGCATCGAGTGAACAGGCAAGAAGAGTTACGGACTGGAGGAGGGAGTGGAGGTGGGAGATGGTAGAGCTGAAGGATTGTCAGCTAGGAGATGGAGGGCAAGCTGCTATTTTACTCACACCTGACATTGATGGAACGCATGTTTGCATCTTTGAAAGTTCACAGTTTGAAGGTTCATATGTAGGGGACTTAGTGTATTCCTTTCTCTTTGTTTTTTGAGTTTATCTAGTATTGTTTTATGATTTGTGGTTACCATGAGGTTATTATATAACAACCTGGTATACAGCAGTCTATTTTAAGTTAATGGTCGCTTATGTTTGAGCACATTCTAAAAGCACTACATATTTACTCCCTACCCCCATGTTTTATGTTTTTGATGTCATCTTTAACATCTTTCTGTTTTGTGTATCTCTTAACTAATTGTAGATATATAGGATTTTACTACTTTTGTGTTTTAACCTTCATAGTACCCATATAGGTGGTTGATCCACTAGTTTTACTATATGTTTGCCTTTATAGTGAGATTTTTTTTCTTTCATAATTTTTTTAAAATAAATTTATTTATTTATTTTTGGCTGTGTTGGGTCTTCGTTTCTGTGCGAGGGCTTTCTCCAGTTGCAGAGAGCGGGGGCCACTCTTCATCGCGGTGCGCAGGCCTCTCACTGTCACGGCCTCTCCCGTTGCGAAGCACAGGCTCCAGACGCGCAGGCTCAGCAGTTGTGGCTCACAGGCTTAGTTGCTCCGCGGCATGTGGGATCTTCCCGGAGCAGGGCTCGAACCCGTGTCCCCTGCATTGGCAGGCGGACTCTCAACCACTGCGCCACCAGGGAAGCCCTCTTTCATAATTTTTATACTTCTACTTACAGTTTTGTGTTTTCTGTTTAAAGAGGTCCCTTTAACATTTCTTGTTAGATCAGTTTAGTTGTGATGAACTGCTTTAGTTTTTGCTTGTCTGGGAAACTCTTTATCTCTCCTTCAGTTCTGAATGAGAGCCTTGCCAGAGGGAATATTCTTGGTTGTAAGGGTTTTTCTTCCTTTCAGTACTTTGAATATCTGGTGCCACTCCCTTCTGGTATGTAAAGTTTCTGCTGAAAAGTCAGCTGATCATCTTCTGGGGCTCCTCCATATGTAACTAGTTGTTTTTCTCCTGCTGCTTTTAAGATTCTCTATTTAACTTTTTTTTTTTAATAAATTTATTTAGTTAGTTAGTTAGTTTTGGCTATGTTGGGTCTTTGTTGCTGTGCATGGGCTTTCTCTAGTTGCAGTGAGTGGGGGCTACTCTTCGTTGCGGTGCGCAGGCTTCTCATTACTGTGGCTTCTCGTTGCAGAGCACAGGCTCTAGGCATGCAAGCTTCAGTGGTTGTGGCACATGGGCTCAGTAGTTGTGGCTTGTGGGCTCTAGAGCACAGTCTCAGTAGTTGTGGCACATGAGCTTAGTTGCTCTGCGGCATGTGGGATCTACTTGGGCCAGGGCTCGAACTCGTGTCCCTTGCATTGGCAGGCAGATTCTTAACCACTGTGCCACCAGGGAAGCCCTCTATTTAGCTTTTGACTTTAATTATAATATGTCTTGGTGTGGGTCTTTTGGGGTTCATCTTGTTTGGGACTTTTTGTGATTTCTGGACTTGGATGTATGTTTCCTTTGCCAGGTTCGGAAAGTTTTCAGCCATTATTTCTTCAAAGAGATTTTCTGTCCCTGTCCCTCTCTCTTCTCCTTCTGGGACCCCTATAATGTGAATGTTAGTACACTTGATGTTGTCATAGAGGTCGCTTAAACTATCCTCATTTTTCTTGTTTCTTTTTTCTTTTTGCTTTTCCATTTGGATGATTTTCATTAGCCTGTCTTCCAGATTGCTGATCTGTTCTGTATCATCTAATCTGCATTTGGTTTCCTCTAGTGTATTTCTCATTTTTGTTATTTTATTCAGCTCTGATTGGTTCTTTTTTACATTTTCTGTCTCTTTGTAGAAGTTCTCACTGTGTCCTTCCATTCTTCTCCTGAGTTCAGAGAGCATTTTTATGACCATTAGTTTGAACACTTTATCTGGAAGATTGCTTATCTCCATTGCATTTAGTTCTTTTTCTGAGGTTTAGTCCTGTTCTTTCATTTGGGACATATTTCTTTGTCTCCTTATTTTGCCTAACCCCTCTGTTTGTTTCTATGTATTAGGTAGATCAGCTACATTTCCTGTTCTTGATAGAGTGGCTAAGTATAGAAGGTGTCCTGTGAGGCCCAGTAGTATGGTCCCCCCTGGTCACCAGAGCTAGGTGCTCCAGGAGTGCCTCCTGTGTGGGTTTCATGTGTCCTTTTGTTGTGGCTGGACCATGCTCTCTGCAGGTGTGCTAGGGGGTGGGGTTGGTTCCCAGTGCAGCTGGCTGTAATTGGGGACTGCATTAGATTAGCACTAGCTGGGTGGAATCCACAGGTGAACCCAGGGTGGGTTGAGTGATGCTAGTAAATAAGATGGGGAGAGTTAGAACTGGTGACCGCCTGGGAATTCCTTGGCAGTCCAGTGGTTAGGACTCAGTGCTTTCACTGCTGTGGCCTGGGTTGGATCCCTGGTCAGAGAACTGAGATCCTGCAAGCTGTGTGGTGCAGCCAAAAAAAAAAAAACTGGTGACTGCCAGTGCCTGGACACCTAGGTAGAAAGGGAGACAAAGAAAAAAAATTTTTAAGTGGCACTCGCCAGCTCTTCAGTACCTCTTGGTGACACGCCTTAATATTAGTCAATGAGTCTATTAGTCAATGAATCTCCTTCCCATATGATCAGGCACTTTTCAAACTGCTGTCTGTGTGCCAGGACCTGGAGTGAGTGAGTTTTTGTGCACAGCCTTTTCGAGTGGATTCTCTGCAGCCCTCTGGCTCTCTCTTGGATGTAAGCCCTGCTGGTTTCCAAAGCCAGACATTATGGGGGTTCATCTTCCTGATGCATGTCCCCTGGGCTGGGGAGCCCAATGTGGGGTTCAGAGCCGACCTCTGAGGCTGTGAAATCCCTCCTGTCTGTGGTCCACAGCACTGGGGGTGTAGGTCCCTGCCAGACCGTGTCTCTGCCCCTCCTACTTGTCTCAATGTGGCTTTTTTTTCCCTTTTATCTCTAGTTATGGAAAATCTTCTCTGCTAGTCTTTCAAGTCATTCTCAGAGATAGTTGCTGTCTATGCAGTTGTAATTTTCCTGTCCATGGGAGGAGAGAGCCCAACATCTTCCTACTGTGCCATCTTGTCCTGCCTCCTCACTTTAGTCTTTTTGACTCTAGTAGTCTGTGGCCCTTTTTCTTTCTTTTATGATACTGATTTTGGAAGGGTCCAAGCCAGTTGTCTTATAGTATGTCGTATATTCTCAGTTTTTGGTTTTTTTTTTTTTTTGCGGTACATGGGCCTCTCACTGTTGTGGCCTCTCCCGTTGCGGAGCACAGACTCTGGACGCGCAGGCTCAGCAGCCATGGCTCACGGGCCAAGCCGCTCCGCGGCATGTGGGATCTTCCTGGACTGGGGCACGAACCCATGTCCCCTGCATCGGCAGGCGGACTCTCAACCACTGCGCCACCAGGGAAGCCCTACTCTCAGTTTGTTGGGTATTTTCTTTACAGTGTTAATTTACACTTCTGTCCCATAAACTGGAAGTTAGGTCTAGAGGTTTAATTAGATTCAGGTTAAACAAAGAAGCCATAATTCTTAATTGCCTGCAGGGATAGTTATGATCCTTATGGTAACTGTTCCTGTGGTGATAGTTTCTTTTTGATTCCTTTGACAGATGTTAATGTTCGTGTGTCCAGTCTCACACTATTGGGGGCCATAGTGTCCACTCACGCACCTCTACCTGAAGTCCAGCTACTTTTACAACAGCCCTGTTCTTCTGGACTCAGCAATAGCAATTCAGCCACTCCTCACGTCAGTCCTCCTGATTGGTGGAAGAAAGCCCCTTCAGGACCCTTTCTGGAAGAAGCCGCAGTTAGCTCACCAAAGGTGTCTTCAGAGCCCTGCTGGCTCATTCGACTTTGCATTTCCATTGTTGTTCTGCCCAAGGAAGATGCCTGTTCAGGTAGCGATGCTGGCTCCACAGGAGGAAGCACCTATGAGCCATTCCCCTTGCGACTGGAGGCCTTACAGGTAGGAGGTTTCATTTCCTCATCTCTGAAATGGAAGTAATCATTCTTTCTTCATGGGGTGATTACTTCCTGAGGAGTAAGCCTGTGAAAATAAGGTCAAACCAAGCCGTGTGTCATTGGTGTTAGCGGGAGTTGTGTGTGAATTCACACTTCAGGTGTGAATGCTTTGTTTGTTGTTTTGTTTGGGGGGAGTAGGTGGGGGGGATTGGTTGTAAAGCATCACATTCGCCCCCTTTTGTTGCAAAGCCATTTTAGTCACCTCAGGTATTACATGGCAGGTCAGTATAAGATTATATAATAATTCTGAAAGAAGTTGTAGAGTTAATCTTTGATTTCTGCATCTGAAAGTTAAATAAATGTTTAATTTTCTATAAACTTCTCTTTGGTATTATATCTGCTTAGAGACAACAAAGTATTTGCTCCTTCAGAGGAAGAAAACCACCCTAGATTAAAGTATTTGTTTTTCTGTAATATTTTAAAAATATTAAAGTATTTGTTTTTTCTGTACACCCTAGATTAAAGTATTTGTTTTTTGGTCCTAGGGTCTGCTAATTATCTGGTTAATATTGAACATGTCCTTTAACCTCTTTAACCTTTAACTTTTTCAGTCTCAGTTTCTTCAGCTGAAATACTCAAATACCTACCAGTAGATAAATTGTTCCCAGGCTTAAGTGTGATAATATTGATAATCTAAATGAAATACATTTTGTAAATTATAAAGCACCATAAAATTTTATGATATACTTAATTGAAGATTATGGTTGTTCTTCATTTCATTAACATCACATTTCAGCCCCTTTTTGAGTGTGAGTGATTTCTGAAATATTGAAACACTTCTGGATATTGCAGTCCTGCATTCAGGTCTTGGGGTTAATCCCCTGTGTTCTTTGCAGGTGTTGGCTCATCTGGCAAGGGGCTACTTTTCAATGACTCAGGTCTACTTGATGGAGCTTGGAGAGGTGATTTGCAAGTGCCTGGGGGAGGCAGATCCATCTGTCCAGCTTCATGGAGCAAAGGTAATTTTCATTAAAAGCCCTGTGCTTCAGGGAGCACAGCTTGGTGCTCTGTGGTGACCTAGATGGGTGGATGGGGGTGGGTGGGAGGGGTATCCAGGAGGGAAGAGATATATGGATACATATAGATGATTTGCTTCGTTGTACAGTGGAAACTGACACGACATTGTACAGCATCTATACCCCAATTTTAAAGAAGAAAAAAAAAGCTGTGTGCTTTTTTCTTCTCTTCCTTTTATGTTCTTCCCTCTGCTGCATGTCCATCAATTCTGAGTTTCTTTAGGAGGTTTCAGGTAGGGAAAGGATATCAATATATTCCTCTATTTTCAGCTCTACATGTAAACCCAAAGAATTGATTTGGTAATAAATTAACAATATATACTTGGTGATTTTGCTCCTGGAAAGAATGCCTCTAAGATAGCAGTTACTGAGAAAAGAAAGAAAATCAGTTGGAAATTACTTTTCCCCTTGATTTGAGGTAATCTCCAAACTGAAGTGGCTTTTTACCTCCATGGTTCTAATATTCATCTCTGATAACCTATTTCTTTTATCTTGGCAGCTTCTGGAAGAACTGGGTACAGGCTTAATACAACAGTATAAACCAGATTCTTCCATAGCACCTGATCAGAGAGTGCCACTCACCTTGGTAAGTAAATGTATATTCATGGTTTTCTCTTTTCTTAGTGCTTCAGTCAGTTTTATTTTGAGGCTCAGTGATAAAGTGGCGTAGAGAGTATGGTTTCTTCCAATATCAGAAATTATGGTTTATAGACTAGGATGAATAGGTTTTATTTGCATTTCAGTTTATTTGCAATTTAGTGTGTGGTAAGATTATGTGTAACATACAGCCAGCAATGGAAGAACCAGTTTTTTGGGGGTTTTTTTTCCCCACAAAACCTACTTTGGTTGCACAGTGTGCCCAAGAGACAGACTAGAATGGTGGGAAGAGCCCAAGATTTGGAATGAGAAGGCATGGGATTAAACCACTTAATGAATATGTGACTGTGAGCGTAGTTTCTTTGTTGTAAAGAGGAATAAAAGTCCTTAACTCATTGGACTTTTGGAAGATTGAATGAGATGTGAAGACTCTGGCAAATAGTAGATGCTCAGTGAGTCTTAATTCCCTTAGCCCCTCCCTGCCAGGCCCCTCCCCCTTATCCCCGTTCATTTCTGTGGTCTGAGCTTGTGTGTGTTGCCCCACGTTGTGCCAGTCATTCTTTGGAGGAGGAACATGTGAGCCCATAAAAAACCCTTCTACTTAGTGCCAAAAACCAAATCAGCTCAACATTAGGGATGTTTCCTCCCTCTGCCCTCCTCATCCTGCCTATTCCTTTTCTCTTCACAATTTCCATCACCCTAGATGGAATGCTACAATTAAGAATGTCTAGCTTGGGCTTCCCTGGTGGCACAGTGGTTAAGAATTCGCCTGCCAATTCAGGGGACACGGGTTCGAGACCTGGTCTGGGAAGATCCCACATGCCGCAGAGCAACTAAGCCCATGCGCCACAACTACTGAGCCTGCACTCTAGAGCCCGTGAGCCACTGCTACTGAGCCCGTGCACCACAACTACTGAAGCCCACGTGCCTAGAGCCCGTGCTCCGCAACAAGAGAAGCCACCACGACACGCCCCCACTCGCCGCAACTAGAGAAAGCCCGTGTGCAGCAACGAAGACCCAATGCAGCCAAAAATAAATAAATTTCAAAAAAAGAATGTCTAGCTCTAGTCCCTTCCCTAGACTGCCACTAAAACTGAAATGTCACTGTTTGCAGGGAGTTGAGTTGTGCTTTGCCATCAGACAGACCTGGCTTTAATCCAGACTTCTCCCCTTGTTCCAAGTGACTTTGAGCAAGACTTTTTTTTTTTTAAATAAATTTATTTATTTTTATTTTTGGCTGCGTTGGGTCTTTGTTGCTGCACACAGGCTTTCTCTAGTTGGGCTGAGCAGGGGCTACTCTTTATTGTGGTGCACGGGCTTCTCATAGCAGTGGCTTCTCTTGTTGCAGAGCACGGGCTCTAGGCGCGCAGGCTCAGTAATCCTGGCTCGCGGCCTCTAGAGCACAGGCTCGGTAGTTGTGGCGCACGGGCTTAGTTGCTCCGCGGCATGTGGGATCCTCCCAGACCAGGGCTCGAACCCGTGTCTCCTGCGTTGGCAGGCGGATTCTTAACCACTGCGCCACCAGGGAAGCCCTGAGCAAGACTCTTAACTGTTCATACTTAAGTGTTGTTTCATATGTAAAAAAGAGATATACTTTCTGTATTACTAATCTGTTGAGTGATAAATTATCCTAAACACTTTGCAGCTTAAAACCATATCCTACATTTATTCTCTCACATAGTTTCTGTGGACCACGAATTGAGGGCAGCTTACCTGATGGTTCTGGCTCAGGTCTCATGAGGCTGCAGCCAGGATGCTGGCAGGGACTGCAGTCAGCCAAATTTGACAGGGGTTGGAGGAGCTCCTTCCAAGGTGGCCCGATCACTCACATACCTTGCAAGTTAGTGCTGGCTGATGGCAGATCTCACTGAGTTCCTTCCCATGAGGACCTCTCCAGAGGGCTGCTCAAGTGTTCTCCTGACAAGGCAGCTGGCCTCCCTTATAGCAAATGAATCGAGAGTGAGCAAAACAGAGCTGTAGGATTTTTATAACCTAGTTTCAGAAGTTCTGCACTGTCATTCCCACAATACCCCATTAGTTACACAGGTCAGCCTTAGTCAGTGTGGGAGGGGATGGCCTCCTGAACATTAGGAGGTGAGAATCATTGTGGGCCATCTTGGAGGCTGGCCACCACACCTGTCCACATTCTTCTGGTTTGGGGCAGGAGGACCCAGATTGGGTGTCCAGGAGCTAGGATTGTGGGGTGAAAGAATTGGTGTGTGAGTGCATGGCAAAACTGAGGACTAAGTCCATGAGGCAGGAAATGGAGACATCAAATCCCCAGACAGATTTGCACATGGGGCATGAAATCCCAGGGTTTTTATAAAGCATGGGAAGGAGACTGTTAAAGATACTCTGCAGATGCCTACCTTGGGGGGCATTGAAGTGAGAAAATTCTTCAAAGTGCTGAAAACAGAGCCTGTTGTTCAATTTAAGAATCTCCACTGTAAACCCGGCACTGTGCTAGGGACTTTACACAGTCTTACATTTTATTATCACACAAACTCTTCCAAGTAGATCTCTTTGTCCTGTTCTACTGAAGAGGAACCAAAGCTTAGACCGGTTCAGTGACTTGCCTGAGGCTGCAGAGACAGGAAGCAGAAGCTGAAGGGCTAACTCCACCCCAGCTCCTGCTCTGGATCCCATGCTCCTTGCACTCGGGCACATGGCCTCTGGGCTGCTCTGGGACCCCCGACCCTTGTGCCCTCGAGGTTTGAAAGAGCCCTGGCTGGGTGTCATTTGATCTGATTCTCAACCAGCTCTGCTGCCCACTAGCAAGTTACGTTCTCTCTCTCTGCCTCAGTTTCCTGGTGTGAAAATGGAGATAAGGTTATATTCTTCATTTAGTTGGGCTGAAGATTAAAATGAGTAGATATGTGTAAAACACTTAGAACAATGCCTGGCATCTGGGAAGCTCTCTGAAAAACAGCTGCTGCTGCTGTTACTGCTATCCTCATCTTCATCTTCCTCCCCATTATTATCATCAATCCTGCTGCCTGACTGTACCAGACTGTAGTTTCCTAATGAATGAAATGGAAGCATTTAATTAGTTGTTTTCTAAAGTTCCTTTCATTGCTGTGGAAGAAGTACTAGTAAAAGTATTTATAGTAAGCTACTACGTTAAGGAAAAACTTTTCATCCCTGTGGTTACTAGTGGTAGTCTTAGCATCGAACTGGTTCCACTGTTGTCTCTTGGGCTGCAGTTGTAACTGTGCCTCTGTTCCAGGTGGTGATGTTCTGGACTGTGATGCTGAACGGTCCTTTACCCAGAGCCCTGCAGAATTCAGAGCATCCGACTCTGCAGGCGAGCGCCTGTGATGCCCTGTCTTCCATCTTGCCGGAAGCCTTCAGCAATCTGCTGGTAACCTTAGGGGTGTTTTATCATCTGTAATTTGTGACTCTGAGCACGAGAGCTTGAGTTTGATTTTAACTGCTTTTCATTTTGAACCAGTATTCAGCATTATCTCTGAGGAAAAGGTGCATGTTCTATTTGAGTGTAGGGTGAGGGCAGTGGGGAGCAGCACTGAAATCTTAATGTCTCAGAGGAGCTTTTACTCCCTGTGCTTAGAAGGCAGGGAGAGAGAAGTGAAAGCAGAGGCTTTGAAGTCAGATTTCAGAAAGATTTCAAATCCAAAAGTTAGAAAATCCTAGCTCTTTGGATTTAAATCCTAGCTGGTTTAAATCTCAGCTCTTCTAACTTCTAGCTCTTTGGTTATCTTAACTTCTCTAAAAGTTAGTTTTATCACCTATAAAATGTAAATGACGTGAGTAGTAATATGAAGCATGTGAAAATGCATAGCTTGGTGCCCAACACACATAGTGGTCAGACTGCTACTTCCTTTAATCCTTAATGGCATTTGCATCCATTCTTATTTATGTAAATTAGTTTTTGTAAGGAAGGCAGCTTGACTAAAGTAGGAGAATAAAATGACCTGACTCACGATGGTAGAGGTTAAATGTAATCACGATGCTGTGTGTACCCCTGCCCCGAGTGGGTACTCAGATGATAATTGGATCTGAGTTGAACCTTTGTTCTCTGCCAAGTTAGCCTCAAGGGCTCAGTTGTGGTCAACTCCTGAATGTGGATTCAACACAGGTGTGTCACAGTCACTTGTCGAAGGCATCGGCTCATGGCTGTTTCATTCGCACTTTTCCTTGGCCAACCTTTCTCATTGCAGAGTGACAGGCAGATCCTGTGCATCACCATGCTGCTGGGGCTGAACGACAGCAAGAACCGTTTAGTGAAAGCTGCGACCTCTCGGGCCCTTGGGGTCTACGTGCTTTTTCCTTGTCTCAGACAGGTCAGAGTGAGCCCGTGTAGCTCCACTGCGCCTCTTTACAGTCCATTTTCTTACTCTCTTTGGTGGATATAGAGCTCCTGAGTTGGACAGTAAAGGAAATTGCTTTGTAATCTGGTTTCCTTAATTGCTACTAAAATATGCTACTGCCTGTAGTTCATTTGTTTTTCACTATTTTGCGCACTGGCCAGGACCCTAGAACAGTAAATATTTAAATCAATGGATAACTGGAAAAAATGAAATGGGACATTACCATACAATACTAATAAATTAGAAAGCTAATAGAGTTTTCACTATGAAGGAAATAAATTTCTCCTTCACTCTTACTTGTGACCTTTATCTCTCTGAGAAGTGTGCAAGTGAACAGGATGTGTTTTGGAAATGTGTTTCGGAAATGTGTTTCATTGTCCACATCTCTTCCTGAGGTGGAAATCAAGCCAAGCTCAGAATTCATAGACAGTTGTCGCAGGCCAGGTTATAAGATGTTCACAAGAGCAAAATCTGTAGGCTCCTTGGGTGTGCATGACACATACCAGAATCGTGGGAGACCTTCCCCTGGGATTTTAGTGAGTGTCCAAATTGTAATATATAAGAAGAAGAGTAAATAGATTGAGTAAATGAATTTTGATTTCCAAATAGAGATTTGTGGTAAAGGCTTACAGCTTTATCTGCAAATAAATTTGAGAATTTTCAAGGTAGCAGTGTGAACTCCTAAAGTGACTGCAGTGTTTTGTTTTGTTTATCTTACAGGATGTCATATTTGTTGCAGACACAGCAAATGCAATATTGATGTCACTTCAAGACAAGTCTCTTAATGTCCGGGCCAAAGCAGCCTGGTCCCTAGGCAACCTGACAGACACTCTGATTGTCAACATGTAGGTGACTCAGCTCATTTCTCCTGGGTGACTTCCAAGCCTAAGGTCCCAAGAGGATATCTTTGAGCCCTAGTATAAAACCAAAACCTTAGTAATCGTTGCCCTACTTTTTAAATATTATGTTTGTATTTTTTTAAGTAATACATTCACAGGTTAAAAAAAGAATTCAAACAGTACAAAGGGGTATGCAGTATAAAGCCTTTCTCCTATCTTAATCCCCTAGTTTCCCTCCCCAGAGGCGACTGCTTTATTCATACACAAGTATCTTGCTTTTTGTCATTTAACTCTAACGTATAACATGTATAAGCATTCTCCTGATTTCTACTGACTTTTTATAAATTGGTATTTATTATTACACAGTCATCACTATGTGATGATTATTTCACCATTACCCTGTAAGTGAACATTCATGTTATTTTAGGCTTTTGTATGCATTGAACATTTTTGTGCATGAAATCTCCCCATTTTGAGATACTCTTTTTGGTTACATCCGAAAGAATGTGGACCTACTAGGTCAAAAGGTATAAACTGTAAGTTCTTGGTATGATCTGAACAGATTTGTGGAGCTGTTTTTATAGTTATACTGAGTGAATATAATTTGTACATGTCTATATTTAACTGGGCTTTACCTTTTGACATGTTTTGCCTGCTTTGGGTGGGACAGGGAAACACCAGACCCAAGTTTCCAGGAAGAGTTCTCTGGCCTCCTGCTCTTGAAGATGCTGCGATCAGCTATAGAGGCATCCAAGGATAAAGACAAGGTAGACTGACAGCAAAACCTAATATTTTTCAGTTAGATACTTAGTGTATTATAGTTTTATCCCACCAAATTTAACCCTGTTCAAAGGAGATTGAGGGTGTACTCAGGGTATGTAGTGTATACTCCACACTTGTACAGTTTCTTTCCTGTCTCATGAAAAATATCAGTGCCATTTATTTTATTTTATTTTTTAATTTATTTATTTTATTTATTTATTTTACTTATTTATTTTTGGCTGTGTTGGGTGCTTGTCGCTGTGCGCGGGCTTTCTCTAGTTGCGGTGAGCGGGGGCTACTCTTTGTTGTGGTGCACAGGCTTCTCATTGTCGTGGCTTCTCTTGTTGCAGAGCACGGGCTCTAGGCGCACGGGCTTCAGTAGTTGTGGCTCGTGGGCTCCAGAGCGCAGGCTCAGTAGTTGTGGCACACGGGCTTAGTTGCTCCACGCCATGTGGGATCTTCTCGGACTAGGGCTCGAACCTGTGTCCCCTGCATTGGCAGGCGGATTCTTAACCACTGCATCAGCAGGGCAGCCCGTCAGTGCCATTTGTAAGACTACTCCATGATATGTCCATGTAGCTGGTTTTTTCCAAAAATCTTTAAGTAGAATAGACAAGTCAGAAAGATGAGCAGCTTGGCTTTGAACATTCCCTGTTACACTATTAAGTTTAAAAAATGTAGACCTAAGCTTTAGGGTCAGGCAGACATGGTTCAAATCCTGGCTTGCCGGTTACTAGCTGAATGACCTTTGGTGCATTATTTAACTTCTAGAAGGTGAATTTCTTCTGTAACATGGAAGTCGTTACATATACCTCATTGGATTCCAAGATGCCTTTTTTATTTTCTTAACATCTTTATTGGACTATAATTGCTTTACAGTGGTGTGCTAATTTCTGCTGTATAACAAAGTGAATCAGCTATACATATACACTTATCCCCATTTCTCCTCGCTCTTGCATCTCCCTCCCACCCTCCCTATCCCATCCCTCTAGGTGGGCACAAAGCACCGAGCTGATCTCCCTGTGATATGCGGCTGCTTCCCACTAGCTATCTGTTTTACATTTGGTAGTGTATATATGTCCGTGCCACTGTCTCACTTCGTCCCAGCTTACCCGTCCCCGTCCCCATGTCCTCACGTCCATTCTCTACATCTGCATCTTTATTCCTGTCCTGCCCATAGGTTCTTCAGAACCTTTTTTTTTAGATTCCATGTATATGTGTTAGCATATAGTATTTGTTTTTCTCTTTCTGACTTACTTCACTCTGTATGACAGTCTCTGGGTCCATCCACCTCACTGCAAATAACTCAATTTCATTTCTTTTTATGGCTGAGTAATATTCCATTGTGTATATGTGCCACACCTTCTTTATCCATTCATCTGTCCATGGACACTTAGGTTGCTTCCATGTCCTGGCTATTGTAAATAGTGCTGCAATGAACATTGTGGTACATGACTCTTTTTGAATTATGGTTTTCTCAGGGTTTATGCCCAGTAGTGGGATTGCTGGGTCATATGGTAGTTCTGTGTTTAGTTTTTTAAGGAACCTCCATACTGTTCTCCATAGTGGCTGTATCAATTCACATTCACACCAACAGTGCAAGAAGGTTCCCTTTTCTCCACACCCTCTCCAACATTTATTGTTTGTAGATTTTTTGATGATGGCCATTCTGACTGGTGTGAGGTGATACCTCATTATAGTTTTGATTTGCATTTATCTAATGATTAGTGATGTTGAGCATCCTTTCATGTGTTTGTTGGTAATCTGTATATCTTCTTTGGAGAAATGTCTGTTTAGGTCTTCTGCCCATTTTTGGATTGGGTTGTTTGTTTTTTTTAATATTGAGCTGCATGAGCTGCTTGTAAATTTTGGAGATTAATCCTTTGTCAGTTGCTTCGTTTGCAAATATTTTCTCCCATTCTGAGGGTTGTCTTTTTGTCTTTTTTATGGTTTCCTTTGCTGTGCAAAAGCTTTTAAGTTTCATTAGGCCCCAGTTGTTTATCTTTGTTTTTATTTCCATTACTCTAGGAGGTGGGTCATAAAGGATCTTGCTGTGATTTATGTCACAGAGTGTTCTGCCTATGTTTTCCTCTAAGAGTTTGATAGTGTCTGGCCTTACATTTAGGTCTTTAATCCATTTTGAGTTTATGTTTGTGTATGGTGTTAGGGAGTGTTCTAATTTCATTCTTTTACATGTAGCTGTTCAGTTTTCCCAGCACCACTTATTGAAGAGGCTGTCTTTTCTCCATTGTATATTCTTGCCTCCTTTATCAAAGATAAGGTGACCATATGTGCGTGGGTTTATCTCTGGGCTTTCTATCCTGTTCCATTGACAAGTTGCCTTTTTTTAATAGCACCTAGCATAGCACCTGACTGATAGCAAGTGCTTAATTTAGTACAGTGGTTCTGGGAAGCCCTACATCAGGCTAATTTAGTCAGAATTGGTTTTTAAAAAGGAAAGCTTCCCAGATGATTCTAGTATGCTGCGAAGGTTGAGACTTATCTAGCAGAAAAGTATTGACTGGAATTATGAAACCTAGCTTTTCCTCCAAGCCTTGCTGCAAACCACCAGTGTCCTGTTGCCCCTGGGCCTTACACACCATCTCTGTACAACAAGGAAAATGGACCTCTCTGAAGTCCAGTCTAACATTAAAAAAATCAGGGCGAGGAGCTCTGCAGAACCTCACCTCTCTGATGGCTCAGGACGTTAACCACACAAGACCTTGCCGAGTTCTAAGAACTTGCACCTTTACAGGCTGCATTTTTCATTATCTCTCTTGCTTTAAGATGTCTTGGGCCTCCTGGGTTTTTTAAGTGGAAATTATACTTTCTGACACAAGTCTTTAGCATGTTTTACGTTTGATTCTAGGTAAAAAGCAATGCAGTCCGGGCCCTTGGAAATTTGCTTCACTTTCTGCAACCATCTCATATAGAAAAACCCAGATTTGCTGAAATCATTGAGGAGGCTATCCAGGCCCTAATTTCTACTGTTCTAATTGAGGCTGCCATGAAAGTCCGATGGAATGCTTGTTACGCAATGGGAAATGTATTTAAAAATTCTGCTCTTCCCTTAGGTAAGAACGTCTCCCTCTTCTCTCTGGTGGAGGGCCTCTTTGGACAGCACACACCAGTGTGCATTGTTAGTAAAGCCACAGTTTTATTCATAATGCTTTAAAAGATGGAAACATACTGAACACCCCAGTTTAGGGGAAAGGTGAGATAAATCATGGTATATATATTCAGAGAGATACTTTGTTGCCACTTAAAATTATGTTTACAAAAAGTTTTTGGTAATCTGGGAAAATACTTCTGATGTTAAGCAAATTAAAACAGGATATGAAAATTGTTTCTACAGTACAATCTCAGTAAATGGATAGAAAAAAGACTGAAAAGAAATTAGTCTAATTATTAACAGTGGTTGCCTCTGAATGGGATGATGAGTAGGATTTTATCTGCTTTCATTTTCTAAGTTTTTTACAGTGAGCATCTGTCATTTTAACAATCAGGAAAAAAATAAAGGGGAAAACAGACCTGGGAGAAAGAGGGTATAAATTGGAAATTCCATATGTGCCCTTGGTACTGAAATGGAATGCTGCATAGGAATCTGCCTCTGAGTAATGACGTCTGTGCACCTTGATATATCATCAGTGGCTGACAGCTGCTTGGGTGTCTGGATCGCAGCCTCCTAATCCCAGTCGCTTGAATTGCCAGCATTTCCCTTACGTATTTGTCTCTGTGACAAGATTTGAACCCTAAGTGCGTGTTCCTGGAGAGGCGAAGCCGTTCTGCACCAGCAGAGCCTGCGTCACGTTAGGGAAACCTGGTTCTGCTCCCCTTTACTGCCAAGAGCGTCCAGGCGGCCAGTCAGCCGGGCGCCAGTGCAGATGTAGCCTCGTGGCTTTTCCCACTGTGGAAGCAGCCTGAAGTCACCTTTGGGGTTGGAGCTCATGGAAGCTGGGTATCTGCTGCCTGTCTTCAGAGACATCAGAGATGTTGGGAAGGGCTGGGAGCATTAGGGAAGCTGCCTTCTACTCTGCTGCCCACCTTGAGGACTGAGAACTCCCGAAATGGAGTAAGTGGTAACTCTGACGAGGAATAAAGCTGGCCGATTTCCTGGGGCCAACGGGAAGCGAGAGGAGCCAGGAATCCAGGCGTCATCTTCTCAGGATTAGAAAACAGAGCCTTCGGTTAATCTGAGTCCTCTGTCGCCCAGTCACTGCCTAGACAGTATTTTCTTTTTCTTTGCAATTAACTGCATGACTTGCTTTGTCCAGAGCAGGGTCTGGGTGCTAATCTGGGTGATGAAATGGCTTTTTGCCAGCATGAGCAGGGCTGGGCATACAGTTGTGCACTTTGTGCACTGCTCAGAAGCACCCAGCCGAGAGGACAGCTGGGGCTGCAGTTCAGTCCCTGCTCCTCCCACCAAGCCTTACCCACTCAGACGAGCATCTTCCCAGAGAAGGAGCCTCTTTCTAAGTCACCAAAGTTCCTATTCAGGGTAGCAGAGGTCCTGAGCACATGTTGTGCTCATCTAGAGAAAGGGAGAGCTTTGGGAGCCGGTACTTGGCCACTTACCTGGGATCCCATAGTCACTCACCGCCCCGATCTTGTAGGATTATTGTGAGAATTAAATGAAAACATAAAATGACTAACCTGAGCACTAGTGTATGTGCTGCCTTCTACCCCTCTCACCCCACTTATTTTTAAACCTCCATTTGCTTTAATGACTATGGATTCTTTCTAGGAACAGCCCTGTGGACCTCCCAGGCCTACAACGCCCTGACATCAGTTGTGACGTCATGCAAGAACTTCAAAGTGCGCATCAGATCTGCCGCTGCCCTTTCCGTTCCGGGCAAGAGAGAGCACTATGGGTCTGTTGACCAGTACGCTCAGATCTGGAATGCATTGGTCACTGCCTTACAGAAGAGTGAAGACACCACAGACTTTCTGGAATTCAAGTACTGTGCTAGCCTACGGACCCAAATCTGCCAGGCACTGATTCACCTCTTGAGCTTGGCCAGTGCCTCAGACCTGTCCTGCATCAAAGAAACCCTTGAATTGAATGGGGACATGGTCCAGTCCTATATCCTACAGTTTTTAAAATCAGGAACAGAGAGAGATGACACTGGAGCACCCCACAGCCCGCAGGAAGGAGACCAGATGGTCAGAACAGCCCTGGAGCACATAAGCAGTGTCCAGGCACTGGCTGGCGACACAGCCAAAAGGGCCATCATGGGCTTTTTAGAAGATATCCTGACCATTTATTTTGACTCATCTGGATCACAAGTAGCACTCTTAGGATTAACAAATCGGTGAATATTTTACTGGACCTTCCAGGTGTCAAGTGATGACAGGAAGACCTGAGCTTGAGCATCAGATGTGTGGGATTTAATCTTAGGGGCAGAAACAGTCCTTTCACTATTTATTTAGATTGAGTTAGTGCTATTTAAATTTTTCTCAAAGGGCTCAGCCACTTTAGAGAGTGGTTTCACTGTGTTGGCCATGGCCATGGTGGTTGGAACCCCTGACCTCTGCACGCGGGAGCCAAGGAGTTGGGTTGTCTTGTGGGCTGAGCAGACTGGGGGTTGTAAAGAGTGTTTAGTCTCAGAAGAGTATTTTTAGAGTAGCAAAAGGATTTAGGAGTTAGAATGTTGTACATTGTGTCTCTGGGAATTGTTTTTCTTCTATAATAAACTAAAGCAGTGTGCCCATAATCTACCATTTTTATCAAGTTGCATTTCTAGAAAGCTGCGAGCAGAGCTGCTGTTCAGCCAGTTCGTTCTGGTACAGCTGCATCAGTTGCTACAATACTGAGACGGTTCCTTACAGGTTAATAAATAGCGGTTGCACTGAGCTCCCCAAGTGGCAACCCTGGAAGCCCCCTCCATGCCTTCCCTCAAGCCTGTAAAGAGTGACCTGGCACGCAAGGGCCTCTGGCCTAGGCCCATGTCCATTTCACCCTGGCCGTAACATCAGCTTCTATCTGAATTTCCTAATGCCCTTTAGGCGAATGTAGTCCCATATGCTGAATTCATGGTTGTTTTGCCACTTTTGGATTTGTGCCTTAAAAAATGATTATTTGTTTAATTTAGATGATTACAAAGAAAGGTTTTTAAGTTATATTTTGATAATGCCCAAGCAGTTATAAAAAGTAATTTCTCGCTGAAAAATTATTGACATTTAAATTTTGCGTGCATCTCTTGACCACCAACAATTTATTGGAAATGATTTCAGTCAGGAATTTGGAGATATATAAGAAAAGATTCCACACTTATACTTGATATGGGATAAATAAGAATCAAGATACGTAGAGTGGGTTTTGGCAATATATTATTTAACTATGGTTATTTAGCTTAAAGTACACATTTCACGGCCTACGTACGTCCTCAGTTTTTCTTGTTTGCCCTTAAGTTACTCTTCTCCCTCTGTGTTGTTGTATGTTCAGAAAATACTGTTGAGGCAAAGACTAGGGTGCTCAGATAGCTGAAGGCTCACTTTTCTGTTGGTAGAGTACAAGTTTCCAAAGAATGAGACTACCAGCGCAGTAAAAACTACCATATAGAGCATTCTTTAGACTTGCTTTTCTTGGGAGATGATTCTGGACACGATTTCTTATAGAGGCCGTGGAACTGAGTTGAACCTGTACTGACCCTGCAGTGAATCTTACGACTTCCTTCTCTTGAAGGAATATATGCTTAGTAGCAGTTTATTTGCTTGTTGTTTTCATGAAAGTAAAAATGTGGCATATATAACTTAACTTATTCCTGGTTCTTTGGGCTTTCACTGGTGGGTTCCTTGGAAAAATATCTGTGAAGTGACTTTGAATGGTTTTACTTGATGATTCACTCTCATCCTTTGCTTATCTTGAATAAAATCTAATTTTTTTCTTTCTAAACCTTTTGCTTCCGTTAAGGTGTCCAGGTTTCTGAAAACAGATGTTAATATTCGTATGCAGGGAAAAAGCAAGGGTAAGCACTTCTAGAAATTCCATAATGCAGGGTGTGGGCTTCCGTCCCAATGGGGTGCTGATTCTCTTCTCCTTGTGGCTTTGTGGGTGTACACCTGGGCCAGGGGCTCCTCTCAGACACCTGGGCTGGGGCCTCAGTAAAGCTGCCATTATGAAAGGAAGCCACTCAGAGAATAAAGGGCCAGAACTTATTTGATGCAGAAACAGTAGGAAGTCTGGCTCTGATACAGAATTCTAATTCAGAATGCCAAATTCTGAACTTTCTTTTGATATTTAAAAGAAAAATTTGGAGGAGTCAGCTTGGCACAGATGTCTAGAGCCTTTATTCATTGAACTGACAGCATTAGGAAACATCACTTATATTCGAACCTTTCCTGTGAAACCCACTAATTCCTGCCCACTTCTAGAACCTGAGGAAGATGCACACTGTAACCTCTTTTGTAGAATTAGTTAATGGTAGAGCCAGTGCCCTAAAGTGATTAGAGGGTAGACAGAAACCTCCTATAGAATAGCAGGGCAGCAACGTATGTGAATCCAGACGAGGAGCAGAACCTCACCAACGTAAGAGCTAAGTGAGTTCTAGTTACTCCGGTTCATTCGGCCTTCACCTCATTAATATAGTGCAGCCTCTCTGGAGACATAATTCTAAACAGGAGCAGCTGTGTCAATGGAAAAAGCCCTTCCTTGAGAATGATTGCTCTGCAATCTATTCTATGACCTAATAGGATTGACTGTAGGAACACAGGTATTTTTTAAATTTAGAAGTTCTGTTAACAAAATGTTATCACATTGATAGGTCAAATAAGAAAACTCATAAAAATGGTCATTTTTATGGATACTGAAAGAGCACTTGATAAAACTCAAATGTTCTTTTCTGATCAAAAATCCTTTTAAAAAATGAATAAAAAAAGATGCTTCGTTAACATCATAAAATATTTCTATCTTGACGGTGACTTTGCTAAAAAAGTCACAACCAAGACAAGCAAGCCTGTCAGCACCACTGTTACCTAAAACATTGTGTAAGATTTTTTTTTTTTTTTTTTTTTTTTGTGGTACGCAGGCCTCTCACTGTTGTGGCCTCTCCCGTTGCGGAGCACAGACTCCGGACGCGCAGGCTCAGCGGCCATGGCTCACGGGCCCAGCCGCTCCACGGCATGTGGGATCTTCCCGGACCAGGGCACGAACCCGTGTCCCCTGCATGGGCAGGTGGACTCTCAACCACTGTGCCACCAGGGAAGCCCCATTGTGTAAGATTTGATGATCAGTGTGATTAAATAAACCAAAAGTAGAATTTTCCAAGTTTTTACAAAGAGAGGTTCCAAATTATCTTTGTTTGTAAAACACAAGCCTGAGGGATGGAATTCACAAATAATTATTTGTAGAAAATCAACTCAGAAAATAATAGAATAAAAGTTCTGTAAGGTAGCTGGTTACAAAGTAAATATGCCAAAATCAATAGCTTCTCTATATATCAACAATAACCAATAAGATTTTTTTATGTTAAAAAAAGATCCTATCCCAATAGTAATAAAAATAACATACCCAGGAATAAATCTAACCAAAGCCTATGCAAGGATTTTGTGAAAAAATTAAAAAAAAATTTTTTTTGAAGGTCATTGAAGACGACATTAAACAAAAAAAAAATGAGAAGATATACCATGTTCCTAGATAGAAGGACCCTTTATTATAAAAAGACCATGTCTCTCTGAATCTATAAATTTAGCTTAAGTCCTATCAAAATCAAAAACAATATTTTTAATGGCAAAATTATTCTAAAGTTCATCTGGAAAAATGAATAAAAATTCAAACCAAGGATTAGGCTTCTAGCCACCCACCACACTGCAGGGGAAAAGAGAATCTCTTCCTCAATTAGGGTGCCCTAAGGGAGCATTTTTCAGCCTTTGTAAATCCACGGCCCTGTTTGTTACATAAAAATCCATCTCTTATTCTCATTCCAGTCCTAGCCTACCCTGTCTCTCCCACTGCATGCAGCTGTAGTGCCTGGACTCAATGCATGGAGCAGCTATCTTGGAAAGGAAAGAATAACAGGAAGATCAGGGAAGGAAAGGAGAACTCCGAGTACCACCAAACTGGCAGTAAGTTTACTGTTTTTCCCACTCTGGTGTCTCCTGGCCTGGACTCCAAGCAGACAGAATCCTGGACCTGCATACCATGAAGGCAGAAAGAGCTACCAGAGAAGCTGTCTATTTCTGGTCCTAGGATGGGGCAAGAGGGCTTATGTAAGTCAGAGAGAGTCAGGGAGATCCCTGTTTATTGCTGCTTCTCATCTCCCACTCCAGCCCCTTGGCAATCCAACTGCAGCAGAGGCTGTCACAGCCAGGCAGGTGCCTAAAACTTCAGGGAGGGGAACCCTTTTCTCTGACCAGAGGAAGTGGGGTCCCAACAGCAAGAGAGTGATGCCCATTGCTTTCTCTTGCTGTCTGGGTTTTCTCATTTGACCTCTTGATGTGATAATATTTTGTTAATAGAACTGTGACACCAGAGGGAAATTCAAAACTGTGGGAATGAAGGAAGAGCAACAGAAATGGGAAATATTTGGATAAATAGACTATTTTTCTCATCTTAAGCTTTTTATAGCATGTATAATCAGTTAAAACAAGACATAACATTGTCTGATGGGGTCTTCAGTGAATATAGGTGTAATACACATGAAAGTTACCACATAAAGAGGAAGTGTGAAGAGATTTATACGGTAGTAAGATTTCTGTATTTCACTTGAATGATAAAATATTAATCCCAAACAACCTATGAAAAGTTAAGTATTTTGTAGTTGCTAGAGAAACCACATGCACACACACACAAATTACACAGAAGATATATTTAAAAACTCAATAGGTAAAGTGGAATACTAAAAAATATTCAAATAATCCAAAAGAAGACAGGAAAAGAAAGACAGGAATGAAAAACATAGGGAACAAGTAGAAAACAAAAAACAGTAGACCTAAATCCAAACATATCAATAGTTAAATTAAGTTTAAAAGGTCTAAGTATACTAATTAAAAGACAGAGATTGTCAGAATGTAAAAATATCCAAGACCCAGCTATATGCGTTTTATAAGAAACCCATTTAAAATAAGTAGTATAGGTTAAAAAAAAAAAGGAGAAAGAAAAATACACCATGCAAATACTAACCAAAAGAAATTTGGAGTAGCTATATACTGTGAGACAAAATAGACTTCAGAGCAAGAAAATTTACCAGGAATAAACATGGAAATTGCATAATGATAACAGAGTCAAGTCACAGAGAAGACCTAACAATCCTAAATGGATGTGAACCTAACAACACATCTTCAAAACACATGAAGCAAAGACTGATAGAACTGAAAGGAGAAATGGCAAGTCAGCAACTAACAGTTGGAGACTTTTAACACTCCTTTCTCAGTAACCAATAGGACAAATAGACCATATTCTGGATCATGAAACAAATCTGAACAGATTTTTAAGATTTGAAATCATACCAAGTATGATCTCTGACCATAATGAAATTAAGCCAGAAATCAATCACCAGAACATCTCTAATTACTTGAAATTAAATAACATACTTCTAAGTATTCCATAGGAGGTCGAAGGGGGAAGTCTCAAAGGATATTGGAAAATGAGAACTTAGAAAATACTTGAAACTGAACAAAATGAAAATATAGTAGTATTTGATATATAACATATCAAAATGTATAGGTGCAGCTGAAGCAAAGCTTTGATGGAAATTTATAATATTGGGTACTTATTTTAGAGAAGAAGAAAGGTTTCAAACAATCACCTAAATTTCAAATTTAACTAGGAAAATAAGAGAAAAACCTAGAGCAAGCAGAAAGAAGAAAATTATGCTGAGTGGAAGAAGCCACTCTCAAAATGTTACAAACTATGATTCCATTTACATGACATTATGGAAAAGGCAAAACTTTAGGAATGGAAGACAGATCAGTGGTTTCCAGGGATTGGGATGGGGGCAGGATTCGACTACAGGGAAGCATGAGGGAGCTTTGGAGGGATGATGGAACTGTTTGGAGTCCTGACTGTGGTGGTAGTTACATAAATCTATGCACGTGACAGAACTCATAGTACAGAATACTCCCCCAAACATCTATAATTTTAAAAAATCTCACACACACACATACACACACTCTCTTGATCTCTCTTTCTCACTGTACAGACTGTACCTTTGTACCATTGGGTACACATAGCCAACTGTGTGCCAGGTATAGTAGCACTAAATATATTTTTTAAATATATTTTAAAAGATGGGGGTTTATCTTATGCCTAATTACAACGGTAATAATCAACATTTATTGGCTGCTTTTTATTTGCCAAGCACAAAAAAGATCCTAGATGCATTATGTTAATGCATTTCTAACACTTAAACCATCCTATTATAAACAAGAATATATTTGGTAGCTATTTCTATTACTTAAACATTTTAAATCTTTTTGGTTCTCTGATTCTTTTGGTAAACATTTTTTTAATTTTATTTTTTATTTATTTTTGGCTGCCTTGGGTCTTTGTTGCTGCGCGTGGGCTTTCTCTATTTGTGGCGAGCAGGGGCTACTCTTCGTTGCGGTGCGCGGGCTTCTTATTGCGGTGGCTTCTCTTGTTGTGGAGCACGGGCTGTAGGTGCGTGGGCTTCAGTAGTTGTGGCACGTGAGCTCAGTAGTTGTAGCTCCCGGGCTCTAGAGCGCAGGTTCAGTAGTTGTGGTGCACGGGCTTAGTTGCTCCGTGGCATGTGGGACCTTCCCGGACCAGGGCTCAAACCCATGTCCCCTGCATTGGCAGGCAGATTCCCAACCACTGGGCCACCAGGGAAGTCCCAAACATTTTTTTTAATTGAGATATTGTTGATGTACAATATTATATAAGTTTCAGGTGTACAACATCGTGATTCACAGTTTTTAAAGGTTATACTGCATTTACAGTTATTATAAAATATTGGCTATATTCCTTGTGCTGTACAGTATATCCTTGTGGCTTACTTATTTTGTACATAGTCGTTTGTGCCTCTTAATCTCCTATTCCTATTTTTCCCCTCGCCCCTTCCTTCTCCCAACTGGTAACCACTAGTTTGTTCTGTATATCTGTGAATCTGTTTCTTTGTTATATTCACTAGTTGGCGAACATTCTTAAAACTACATACAAGCTGCAGCATGTCTTGGAAACTCAAGTTGTAAACTATAGCTATGTAGCAGGATGGCCAGCAGATGGAGACAGAGAACACAAAATGATTCAGACTCAGGGCTTTTACCAAAGCTGTGATTCTCAAGCTTGGAAGCTGCAGCACCTGGATTTCAGATTGCTCTCATTAGAGTAGTGTTTCTCAAACCTGGCTGCACATTGGAATTACTTGGGGAACTTAAAAAAAAAAAAACCGATTCTGAGTTTAGTGGTCGGGGGTACTTTTGCCATTGGGAGGTTTAAAATCTGCACAAATGATTCTAATTACAGCAAAGTTTCAGACCCACTACTTTAGAACACACACCAACAGGCAGTCTCAAGCTGGCATGTTTCAGAATCACCTGGAGAACTTGTGAAAAACAGGTACCCAGACTGTTGTAGTCTTCATTCTTTGGAGAACCAGTGCATACTGAAATGTTGATGTATCAACTTAAGACAGTTACATATACAATCAGGACTAAATCTGATATAGTCTCAGACTAGATTCTAATATATCAGAGTAACTTCAGGCATCAAATGTTTAAGAAAATTTTATAGGAGAAAAATTTTAATTGAGAAAACGCTAACCATGAACTTAATTTTTCCCCTGGAAATGGAGAGATGCCCTGGGCCACCCCTAGACTGTCTTGTGTTACACAAGAGCAAGGTTCCCAAGACTGGGCCAGCAGGTTCCCTCGTCAGAGAAACATAGCCTACACGTGGTGTCAGGTTCCAGAAGTTTATAGTCGTGGAAGGGCATCAGGAAAAAGTAGAGCTGCTCAGGCAACCGAGTTCCCAGCCTTCACGGGGCAGGCTCCCCCAGTTTTTTTCCACTTTCTTTCACCAAAGCGTTTAAATTATTTTAATATTAGAACCATCATAGATTCATTTTCTAAATAGCACTTATTGATTTTCCATATTATACAAGTAATGAATCTTCATTGAGGAACTTTAGGAAAAAACAAAACAATATATGTAAGTAAAAATGACTTGAGATAATAACTATTATCATTTTGATATGTTTCATGATACATGTCTATGTATGTGTATACACTATATATGTGGACTCACACACACTTCAGTTATGTGTGTGTGCACACGAACACTCTTCCAGATATATTGTGGGAAATTAGTCTACAAAATTGCGATCATAACCTGTATACTTTCTTGTAGCCTGCTATTTTACTTAACAATGTATTATGAGCACTAAATACTCTCCAAAAACATGACTTTAATGATTTGATAATAGTCCATAGTATCAGTATTCCATAATTTATCCAGTTCTCTATGGGACGTTGTTTTCCAATTGTTTGTTGATTTATATGCACTCTTTCATAGATGTTAGAATTTTATTGAGATGTGTGATTTGAGGCAGAGGTGTGACTGTGTGCCTTCCCAAGCAGTCAGCCAGGTGTCTACACCACTGATGTAGTAATCACGCCATCCTTCCCCCTGGGTTTGCCTTGCCTCCTTGCTCAGAGACCACATTCTTATATTCCTGCAGGACTATGTAAGCTTCCTAGTCTCTTCATCCTACTGCTCCTCTATCGTCGTGCTAGTCCCAAACTTCTTTAACTCTTGGGCTTTATAGCAGGAAATTCAGTAGCCAGATGACCCACCAGACAAGAGTGGTTCTGCCCGGCCTTCTTGACTAGATAGGGCTTAACTCCACATTTCACTTGGGAATCTCAGATGCAGCTAATTGTTGCTGAACGTTTAGTGTTGACACTTAAACACCTTCTATTTAAGAGGAAATGAATATTAGCTGTAAGAAGAAGAAAAGAGGCTTTTTTCCATTTAACAAATGTCCATAAAGTATTTTTTCTATAAAGCGTGGCCTCTGGCCGTCTTCGTTCTGTGGAGTCCTTGCCAGGCCAGGAGGGCCTGGTCCTCCTCTACCTCTGGGTCACTCCCAGCGTGTTGACAGCTGAGATGGCAGGTGGGCCAGTGGTCATTCTGAGAATGAGCCTGAGGCACTGTGGGCTGACGCTGGAACATGGGCTCCACCTTTCCAAGAGGCCGCCTGTTACATGACCTCATTGGCCTTGATCACCCTCTACCCCCATGGCCCACAGTCTCCAGTTCTGGCCATCAGTCCCCTCTGACCTCCAGCCCTCAGCCCAGGTCCTCACCTCTTCCTGAAATTATGACAACAGTCTCCCAGAGAGCCCTGGCTACTGGCAGGTCTGTGGGGCTGCGGTCTCCTTTCTCACCCTGCTCAACCCATTCTCCAAACTGCCAGCCACCAAGCTGGTTCTCCGGGGCCATCACCAGCCCCTTTACATGGCTTAAAAGAGCCTTCGTGGCTGCTCCCCCACCTCCCTGTCATCACCAGCCCCCGACCCATGGGCTTCAGCTATGTGGGCTCCTGCGTGCCCAGGCCTTGGTTCCGCCCTTCAGACTGCACCACAGTCTACACACCGCAAGTCTCGGCAGACACACGCGCCATTTCTCTGGGTCGCCTTTCCTGAGCACCTGTGAAATGGGGATGTTTGTGGTGTCAGTTCATAGGGTCAGTACAGGACTGAATGCAACAAGCAAGCCCCTAGCAGAGAGCCGAGCACTGAGAAGACCTAACTGAAGGCCAGCTCTTATCGTCCCTTTTATTATGATCCTTGCGCCGCTCACAACACTGGACCACAATCACCTGTTTTCGTGGCTGTCTTCCAGCTGGACCGGGAGCTCCTTGAGAGTTAGCAGCCCATCTCACCCACCTTTCTATCTCCCCCCCTCCCAACCTGGTGCCAGGCCACACCTACAGCAGGCTGTCAGCAAGTGTCTGTTGAATGAACAGTGGAGGTATGAAATATCCCCATTTTCCAGTAAGAAAACTGAGGCCTATGGACGGGAGAGTGACTTGCCCCAGATGGTGCTGCCAGTCAGAGCAGGAGCTGAACTCAGGTCTGGGAGCCTCTTTCGTCCAGTGCTGTTCCCACTGCACTGCTATCCCCTGGAGTATGCAGAGGCCAGATATAGAAGAAATGAAAATACAAACAGAAGTTACTTTCAAGTTTGTTATTTTTTGCTGTGTTTGTCTCTGATCTCCCCAGCTATGGTTTTCCTAACAACTCAGGCCCTATGAGGAAGACTTCACACAGCTTTGCTCTCAGGTGGGGAGAGCTGTGACATTGGAGCTGACAGCAGCCTTCAGGGTCATCTGATCCATCCCCCACCCCCACCCCTTTACCTCAAACGGGACCATGAACCCAGGAGGAGAAGTGAGCCACCCACAGTCATATGGCTGACAGCAGAGCCAGACTCCCTTTTCAGTGCCCCTCTTATTCATGGGAAGTAAAGCAGCGTCCGTGTAGGCAGAGCAGCAGAAAAGAGCCTAGTTATTTACAGGGCAAATGCTCCCTGGACGCCTCCACCAGCAGGCAAAGCCTGCAGCCTCCAACAGGTCCCCCCAGAGACAGCGCAGCCCATGCCAGGAGGGGAGGCCCAGGAAAGCCGAGTGGGCAGAGTATCGGCAGTCCAGGCCCCACCCAGAGGGATGTTTCAGCCTGTGCTCTTTGCTGCCTGTTGATGTGCCATGCTGTTTATAGCTTCTCCAGGGGAGGGTAACTAACTTCTCCAGCCTGGAGGTTTATGGCCAAAGACAGGACAAGGGACGTTCCACCCCACTGAGGCCCTTTGGAAGTGAATGTATATGATTTATCTCTGTGCTGGGGCACTTTGCCTTTAGCTGCAGAAGGACTGTCCCACCCAGCCCCCACTTTCCTGCCAACACATGCTGGCACCAGGCCCATGGCTAGAGAATTGAAACATGTAAGCCTCGAGACAGGAAATTCAGCTGGATGTGGCCATGGCGTGGAAGATGTGTGGACTCACCAGTCCGGGTAGGGCACTGAGCAGGGCCTCTTGCTGCCCCAGGATTACTGTTGGGACTCAGGAGTGTACAGCTGGGCAGTTGGTAGGACTGCCTCCCTGGACCCTGCCCTAAGTGGGCCAGTAGGTTTTCACCCCTTCACACCTTCATTCATCACCCTTCCCACCAACACACACAAACGCATGCCACCTACTGTGTATCAGCAGAAGGAAGATACAAAGATGAATGACATACCAGCCCTGGCCCTGAGGAACTCACAGGCCCAAGGCCAGTGAGCACAATGTGACAGTCTGTGGGAAGGGAAGGCTGCCCGAAGGGGAGACTCGCTCAGTGCTCAGCCAGGTCTCCAGGGAAGCATCAGGGAAGACTTCCCAGAGGAGGACGAAAAGATGGGAAAAGGCTCTCGGAAGAGATGTGGATGGAGATGTGGCGAGCAAGCACACAGAGGAAAGTGTGTGGCTCAGCATGGCCGGGCATGCCAGCGCCCTGAGTCAGGGAGGGGAAGGAGGCAAGAAAAGGAGGTAGGTAGATGGAGGTGTGCATCCTGGGGAGTTCAGATTATATTGTGAGGGAGCCAAAGAGGAGTTTCGAGAAGAGTGCGGGTACCACGATCAGATTTGCTTTACAAAAAGCACTCAGCTGGGAGGGTGGTGATTAGAGGGAAAGAGGCACCGTGGATCTCCTACTCAGCTGTCCATTGTAACCACCTGGGGAGCTTTAGAAAGGCTGATGCCTGGGTCGGCCTCCAGAGAGGCTGCAGTAAGTGGTCTGGGGTGTGGCCCGGGCACTGGGATAGTGAAACTCCTTCTCCCTGTGACTCTGATAAGCAGTTGAGGTATCTCGGTTAGGAAGCACTGTGGCTGTCCAGGTGAGAAGTGGAGAGGCAGTTTCCGGAGATGGAGGAAGGCACACTTTCAGGAGGAAGAATCACAGCCTGTGGTGGTTGGTCGGATGTGGATCCTTAGAGAAAAGGAGGAGAAAACAGGCAGCTCCTTAAAAGGTTAAACACAGAGTTCCCGTATGGCCCAGCAACTTAGATACACACAAGAGGAATGAAAATATATGTGCAAAAACTTGCATACAAATGTTCATGCAGCACTATTCATGATAGCCAAAAAGTAGAAACAACCCAAATGTCCATCAACTGTTGAAGGGATAAATAAGATGTGGTAAATTGTATTATTCCCTTGAAAGAGGAATGATGTACCGATACATACTACAACATGGGTGGACCTTGAAAACATTATGCTGAGTGAAAGAAATCAGTAACAAAGGAACCATATATACACATATTGTATGATTCCATTTATACGAAATGTCCAGAGTAGGCAAATCTATAGGGACAGAAAGTAAACTAGTGGTTGCCTAGGACCGGGAGGGGAAGGTGAGACTGGGAGTTGATGGCTAGGGGGTATAGGTGGGTTTTCTGGGGGGATAATGAAAGTATTCTAAAATTGATGGTGGTGATGGGAACACAACTGATTACTAAAAGCCATTGAATTTTACACTTTAGAAGGATGGATTCTAGGGCATATGGATTATAATCTCAATAAAACTGTTAGAGAGAAAGGGGAGGTGTGAGGACTGCCGATTTTACTCTGAGGAGGTCGGGAGCCTTGAGAGGGCTGTGAGCAGAGCAGTGCCATGGTCTCACTACCTTGTACAAGATTCTCTCTAGTTCTAGTTTCTCAGCCTCGTTGCTATTGACATTCGGGGCAGGATAATGCTTCATTATGGAGACTGCCCTGTGCACGTGGGATGTTTATCAGCACCCCT